>NC_083773.1:39376727-39994227 GCF_963514075.1 Conger conger
TCAATCGTTCTCTCTCCCCCGGTCTGGCATCGTTCCAGAAGCCGTAAAGCCAGCACAAGTTTGCCCCTGTCTGGGAGAGGACGATGCCATTATATTTTCTTGACACCTTCAACTTGCACATGTGTTTTTTTAAAAGATATTTGAAAGTATAATTTACATCTGGTTAATAAAACACTTCACAGCCAATAAATTATTATTTATCTATATAAAACAGTAATAAAAAATAATAATAACTCTCTACCCATTTTCAATAAATAGTCCTATCAAACCATTGTCTTATTGATATTATACCATGAACACATTAATTACAAGAGGGAAAATACTTCTGTGGTACTGGGGAAACAAAACTCTTGCAGTTCAAAAATGACATATGAAACGGAAGATTAGAGAATTTGTCACCTTGAGCAGTATCAAGTCAATTAACCTGAATTTAACCTGTGGTGACTTCAAAGCTGCTATAGCCTAAACAAGCCCACTTTCTTAGCAGGGGATATCCTTGTTTAGAGTGGGAACATTGATTGGACAGGAGAGTATTAAGTGCGAGTTTAGTACTGGAGTATACTATAACAAGCTCACTGGATTGCGGTTTGAAATAGCAGCAGTGGTACTCATGTTTCCCAGATTCCACTATACGCAGGTAAACAGAGATGAAGCAAAGACTGTTTTCTTTGTGATGGTGAAATGAATAGATTAATGTTTTGATATCTGTACATAAAATGACATTATGTGTACAGTTATATGCGGATATGCAGTATGTCTTTTATATGAAAAACAGGTGGGGTTTCTGTGCCTCAGACCTCGTGTCACAGTGAGAACACTCCTGACAGACTGTAACTTAATGTGCTGCAACAACAGTAGAGGTTTAGTATTAAAGTGTTTTTTAAATGTATTTTAATATATTGCAGTAACTGTAGTTACATTTTGTGTATGAAAATGAATATTTACACTTGTGTGCAATCTAAAAATACAGCCTTTATAACAATATATAGTGGGCTTGAATAGCAAAAATAGCGCAAAGCACTCCTCCGAAATGGAATGTAAAATAAATACAAACAAATATTTGCTGTTCCCTGCTTTATGTTGTATCATTTCGATATGATATTTTAAAAAATATCATTAATTTTGAATGTATCATTCATACCTTTTTAACCATTCAACACAATTACTCTAATTAAGCTCATCATGCTCCTGTGGAGTTCATAGCTATTAGAATGTATTAAAATTCATACTTGAATAACTTATTTATTTCTTCATAATTTACATATAATACACACATACACACAATAAGTAAACACAATTAATGGTAATAGAAAATGCTCTTCTGAGATGCCTGAAATATGAAAAATATTAAATGTAAAAATCATAATTTGTGTCCATGTGTGCTAAAGGCATGTTGCTTTCAGAAGACACTACTATAAACCTCTCTGGACTATTTTGCAGTGGACAAGAAGGAATAGGAAACAGGAATAGGAAAAATATAAGATATAAGTGGTCCATTGTAATAAGTTCCAGTCATGGTAAGTTATGTAACTCATGTTCTACTGTTCCATGAGTACTGACGGCAGAGAAAAGCCTTATTTTTATTTAATTATTAATATTTATTATTTTGTATATTGTGTTTATTCCCCTTAAATTTACGGAGTACAGTGAATCAATAAAAAAATGAATTCATATGGCATGGATATTTTAAAATGTGGAAATGATTCAAGGGTACATAAGCATTCTATAGTAATTTTATTTTATCTGTACAATGTTATTTACATAGGGAAAAGATCGTTTTGGAACACCCATGCACCAGGTACCCCAATGCCCAATTCACACATTTCAGTACATTTCTTCATTTAAAGTCTTAAAACATGTTTAAGTTCAAGTCATAAGGTGCCAATGAGAGACTAACCTTTCATCTCTATTTGTCTACAAAAATGTGACAATATATGTAAAAAAATATGAAAGGTAGGCGTATTAAGTACACTTAGCCTCTTGTTTGTGAAAGTGAATGAAGCTAATTATTTCAATCTCGGGCATGCAACCGGAGCATGATTAGGCAGTATTAATGTAACCAAAATGAAGGTCTCATGAGAGGCATGGGGGTGATCAAAGTACAGGACTTCCTGTGAATGGAGTGGTCATGATTTCAAAAAACTTCATTTTGATTTAGGTTAAAACAACCCTTCCCTAAATTCAGCTAAAAGCAAACATCGCTGCACATGCACAAGTAGTTTTCTTTTCTTTTTTGTCATCCAATGTTTTCATTTGTACTTAAATGAGCACAAAGGTAGTGGCAGGGATATCAGAATGAGTACAAAAGCAGTTTTCTCCAAGAACGGGCTGTCTTCCAAACCCAACAGGCAGATCCTCACTATAGCGCAACTGTGTGCCAGGGATTCTGCAATAAAGCGTCACTCAGTGCTTCCCCATAAGCCCGAACACGTCTCGCTTTGATACTCCGGTCCCGAGCCTAATCTATAGTGAAATGCGGTTCTGCCGCTCCTCGTGCGGTTGACTGTGTGCAGAACAGATCTCCAGAGGCTGAGGCCAAGGTCTCCCTTCTGTTATGATCAGATCTCAGAAACCTGAGCGCACAGAAGCGCCGCGTGCTAATCTATTCAAATCAAGTCAACTACCCGTAGATAAGAGCCACCTGCTAAAGGTTTGACAGGGATTATTTTATCTAAGCCAGGATAAGTTGTTTGGCTGGGCCTACACTGAACCCACCATTTTATGATATAGACTGAATGATGCAATAATGTTTTTTGTACCTTAATCTAGGACTTTTGAATTTGTATCTCTCGGTACTGTAGTTGTAGATGTCTCGGTCTGGTACTTACAGACTTGGCCTATCTACCTTATGTACTAGACTTATGTTCATGGCTTTACAACCGATCATATGGGAATTGTACCTTATCTGACGTGTTCGGTTGTACATTGCATTGGTTAAAAGTGTCTGCTAAATAAAATGTAATGTAATGTTAAGAATAGGGACAAAAATAAAAAAACCTAAACTATGGCACCTCAATGTAATTTTGCAAAGCTTGATATTAATGAGTCCTGTCGTTTGGTACAGCTGTACACATAGAAACCGGACAACCATAGGAATGTACTGGAAATACCTTCTCCACAAGGTTAAGTTGAGAGTGCTGAAGGTATCAATGAAACTTGTAAAAAGCAAAGCCGCCTCATGGCTGACAATTAGGAATGTTGTCCCATGCCTGGGAGCAGTAGGGGAGGGAGGCAATAGTATCTGAACTTGGGGTAAATATTATCGAATGACAGGCATGCAAAACAATTCTTGGGCCCGGGAATTTCACCCGCCAAAAAAAGCTAACAAAAAAAACTAAACTATGCGACAAAATGCCATTAAACAATAGGGACGGGAGGGTTATCTCGTCTGCTTGTTTGGTTGTTTTGCAAGTGAGCTCTATCTGGTTACCAGCCATCATGACAACCTCAAACGAAGTGTTTGTTGATCTCTTGAGGCCTCTTCAATAACATTTGGCGCTCGGGTCTGCTTGTTTCATGAGATACGCTCCTCGGTGCGTGACAGCATTAAAAGGAAGCGCCCAATAACGAAAGAAAAATAAACTATGTACACACCTTAAGCCAAGGTTTCTCAAACTCGTTCCTGGGGACTCCAGTGTGTTATTTTTTGTTACAGCCAATCTATGGCTCAATTGAAGTCGTTGAACACGTGTTAAACGTATTGAATAGTTAAACCTAACACATGTCGGATTCGCTCGTAATAATTTCCGACGAAATGTTTTTGTTAGTTTTACTGGGCAGCTGTCCACACTGATTGATGAAAAATAATATTTTTACCTTAATAAGCACGATATGAATATAGGTATTTTATTGTCCATATATGCATAGCTACCTAATGTGGCTTTAAGAGGGTTAATAATCGCTAAAAACACGGAAGGCTTATAAAGAAAAACGAACAAATTCTGGGGATTGAAATTGTGGTTGGTTGCCGAACCGCTTCCTGGCGCTGCCACTGAAGTAGCCTAAAGGAATGCACAATGACGGTTTTTTATTTGGCATTTTTATTTTTAATCCTCGCAATTAGATTTCGTGCATTTCCATTCCCCATAAAATAATAATAATAATACTGTACTCCATCTCCCTCCAGTTCTGGCAAGGCTGAGATTCCCCTGCAGGCGAGCAAGCACAACAGCTTTCCCCTGCTGTCACCGGGAATAAACAGCGCAGGTGAGAACACGCTTTTATCCAATTTTAATATTACGGTTTCACTTTAAATCACACGGCTGTCAGAAGCGCATTTTCAGCCTCCGTCAGCAAGATTGGGGGTTACTCTTTGAGCCCCAGAGCAGTGAAGGGGCAGGAAAGCCAGCCCTGCAGCTGTGCAGCACGTGGAGGAGTCTCCATTTTGGAAAACGTTCGAGTCTTGACAAACAAGCGAATTCAAACGGACAAGAGGTAATAAGAATGTGCTGAAACGCTGACAAAATCATGGAATTGTCCAAGGTATTTGGCAATGAAATGATTAGCAAGTAGGAATGTGCAGCATTTTCACATTTTGGTTACATTCCGTCATGTTGCAATCTTTCAATTATTCTATACAGATATTTATTTAATCAACTAAATAAACCCGAGCGCACACACACACACACACACTGATGCACACACAAGCCTGCTCGTGCACACACACACACTAACACACAAACAGGCTCACATATACACGCGCACATACACACACACTCTAGCACACACTCATTCACACACACGTACACACACGCTCACACATACCCATGCACATACACGCACACTCTAGCACACACATACACACACATGCTCACACACACGCATTAGCACACAGAGACACACCCACACACAACAACACACATTCTCGCACACCCCCCCCCCCCACACACACACACGCACACACACACCCCACACACACACACACACACACACACACACACACACAGACACACCAAGCACCTGAGCACCTGCAATCCGACCGCAGCTGTTACATATAAAGCCAGTGCTCCTCTAAACGGATTTCTAATTAGAAAAGACATATTTCTGTGTGCTGACATGATTAGCTTTCTGTGTGCTGACATGATTAGCTCGCTTCTGTTTCGTTCAAAGCCTTCACCTCACCCATAGTGTTGACGTTGATGAATTTAAGACCAAAACACCCCGGGCAATCGCCGAAAATGTCACTTAAAAAGAAATAGCTGGCATGCCTCTTATTTTCTTAATGTTCTCTCTCTCTCTCTCTCTCTTTTTGAAGAGAGTGAAGTTGAAAAGAGTGAGTGTGGGAAAACATCACACTGGAGGTAATGTGTTAACAAGTGCTGCCGCTAGATAATTTCGCTTAGAAGGTCGGCGAGATCTGAAGCCTGTAAGTTTGGACACTTGATGACAAAACAATGCTCATCACAGCCGCTCCGACTGAACTTTCTCCACACCTCAACTGCGTTTTCTGCTACCCGGTTTCTCTCGTCATGTGGACAATCGAATTTTGTTGCACAGGTGCCAAATTCGTGCCTGAATACTTCTTCTGTCACAAAAGAGGATTACCGTGTAGCAATTCTCTTAATATTTGTGCAGTGTATACATCTGCCCGAAAGGAATAGCACAAAGTAATTTAGTTAGTAATCTTACTGTCTAACAATTTTAAACTCACGAGTTCCTCATATCCTAAAGGTGCATGAATGTGTTCGCATTGACATTGACGTTCTATACTTGGCAAAAAAGAACAAGCACTGCCAAATAATAGCACTGCATTAACTGGGAAATGGATTGAAGAGTTCCCGTAATACACGTATCATCACTACAGACATAATAACAATACAAAACCAATAATAGTAACTGAAACTTTTAATAAACACTATTCTAAAGCGCATTCTCACTCAAACAGGTGGAATTTATGCTCCTTTGTTGTGGAAATACTGGAGAAAAAAAATCCAAAAAATGTAATGCTATTCCTTGAATATCAATATTTTGTGTTACGTTAAAAAAAACAAACCAGTTTATTCTTTGCCATTTGCTTTTTACAATTTTCTCAGTCAGACTTGAAGACAAAATGTGGGGTCACTGTCTTCTCTGGAGTATGAGGCAAAGCCTCTAATTACAGTGGAAAAAATGATGAAGACGCCATTTTGTGGATAAATTAACATGGCAGAGCTACTCTGTGCCCGGTTGCATAAAACACCTTTAGTGTAATTTCCCCTCAAGGTTTCCCTTAAGTTAAGAGTGTTGCAGAACAAACCCTTAAGTGTCACCTAAGGCTTTCCCAAAAGTTAAATGCTGGAATCCCTCAAAAACTCCCTCAAGTATTGCATTTTCGCTTAAGTAATCCCTTAAAATCCGTTAAGTGTTGCATCAAACACCTTACCGACAACTTCCCCAAGTAGAATTTAAGGTTAGCTACACATGACCTTGTCTCATGTCTCAGTAAACAAAGAAATGTTTTTTGAGCCACTGGAGGAGGAAAATGTCCCTCAGCAAAATTTTCTTGATAGAGAAAATACTCTACACTACACGACAGATGAAAAGTTAATTCTCAATCTATTTACGAGATCGCAAACGACCTTAATCACCTAACGCAACGGAACCGTCTGAGGGTTTACATGCAAAACCCTCAGGTAAAGTTCCAGAGTCAAGGCAAAAACTTAAGGTGTTTTATGCAACGTAAAACAAACCAACAAAAAAAAAAATCTAAATTCACTTTTATCTTGTGTTCTGTACGTCAATGATGAAGCCGCCATTTTGTGGATAAATTAGCATGACAGCTGAGCCCAGAGGGCAGAGCAGCTGGGGATTGTTCTTTCCAGGTGAGATGCTTTTTTTTCTCCCCCTCAGCGTGTCGCAACCTGCCTGATAATCCCAAAGATTTGATTGGTTTGACCCTGCAGTAAAGAATGCTTCCACCTCTGATGGACTTCAGTTTAACGACAAAAACGCTGGGTCTAGTGAACGCGGGATTCTGGTTGGGAATGAGTGTGTCTTCTCTTCAACTGAGCTTAACCAGTATGGGGTTTGATTAATATTTGGGGAACCAGCAATGGACTCTTATTTTGAAGAGGTTGAAGTTATTATGAAGGTTTAAGTGGATCAGGAATTGTCTGCAAGCCGTTCTCATTCTGTTTTCTGTTTTTTCATAGTTGCTCTTCTGGTATGTTTGATACCAATATAGTATATTGATAGTTGCTCTTTTCGTATGTTTGATACCAATATAGTATATTGATAGTTGCTCTTTTGGTATGTTTGATACCAATATAGTATATTGATAGTTGCTCTTTTGGTATGTTTGATACCAATGTAGTATATGTATAGTTGCTCTTTTTGTAGGTTTGATACCAATATTGTATATGGATAGTTCCTCTTTTGGTATGTTTGGTAGTTGCTTGTTGCTCTTCTTCTGTGGTAGAACTACCCAGCCGGCCGTGGGACTGATTAAAACATCGACCCAGAGAAGAGGTTGGGTGTGGGTGTTAACGCCGATGTCACTGCAGGGCCGCAGGCTCCTTATTGGCCCCGGGGGTTTGCAGTGGCAGTACTCACTGTACAGGAACATAGTATAGAGTATAGTCATATGGACTTTCATACGATTATTTATTTAGAGTAGTGGGATTTTTTTTTTAAAGTAATGTTTTAAACATATTTTCAGTCATTTTTGACAAAAATGTGTTTATGTATAGGGCAGTAAATATATGTATGAAGTTTTATACAAAAATACTGAAATTTTTTTTAAAGGTTGTATCATTCTCTTCGTAACCTTTGAAGCTCGATATCTCAAAACGCAGATAGAACATTATGATTCCAAGGTCACGCCTTGTAAAACAACGTAAAACATTGTGGCGATGTTAGAATGCAGTGCTATGGGACTACTGCAGCCTCACTGTGCACAGCAGCTTGCAGGCTTCACTACGAGTACAGTACGTCATACATATTCAGGACGGCCTGTAAGAAACCGTGGCTAATATTGTAGCGTTTGAAAGTAATCTAATCGCTTTGCGTGCAGGGGCGCGGACCGTGACCACTGTGTGAGGCTCTTCGGTCCTCGAATGAACCGTGGGGTCAACGGGCCTGGTAATCAGAACTGGCGGTCTGGGCCGAATTAAAATGCGTCTCCTTAATCCGCTTAAAGTGAAACTCATGTTGGGATCTACTTGCCCCATTGGCCTCAAGCGCCCATGAGATGTGCCGCTGCAGTGAGTAATCCCTCCCTTGCTCGGGAACGATAATGTGACTGCGGGGGGTACCATCTCTGCAGGCCCCGGGGGGCCGTGGTCTGGGATCTGTATAATCAGAAGGCAGCAGAGATGTCCCCCAAAGGGCTCAAATTAGAGTTAATATTGTATGTACTGAGCAGCCGGGTTAAGAGGCTCTGTTCACCCCACCCCCCCAGCCGCAGTCTGTGACTCATGTGTATCTGAGGACGTGGTCCTCAATCCCTGCCTCTCTTCTACCCGTCTCCTAGCATCCTCGTTCTCCATCACGGTCACCTGAGGAACCGCATCCTCACACCCCATCACCATCACCTAGGAAACCACATCCGCACCATCCATCACCATCACCTAGGAAACCACATCCGCACCATCCATCACCATCACCTGGGAAACCAGATCCTTGTTCTCCATCACCGTCACCTGAGCAACCACATCCTCACCGTCCATCACTGTCACCTGAGCAACCTCATCCTCACACCCCATCACCATCACCTAGGAAACCGCATCCTCACTCCCCATCACCGTCACCTAGGAAACCGCATCCTCACAGTCCGTTGCAGCTTTGAACCCTTCTTCCAGAATTCTGCACCACAAAATGTCCACAGCTTCCACAGTTACCCTTTCAGCTCAAATCACCTTTGGTAGTCCTGACACACTGTGAAAGCTGTTGTGAAACTGTGTCAAACTTCAGAGAAGTTGCTTTATTAATTGATGAAGGAAAACGGCAAGCACCACCCAAGTACTGAACAGCGTTTTGTAGTAGTAGTAATAATAATGATAATAATGATAATAATGATAATAATGATAATAATGATAATAATGATAATAATGATAATGATAATAATAATAATAATAATAATAATAATAATAATAATAATAATAATAATTTACAGAAAAATATATGGTATAGTACTTGCAATGGTAAGCACAAGTAGAAATTCCTTGGGACCGTCTGGCATAGACTTTCACAGAGAAAATAATAAAAGTTCCACCCATAACCCATCACACTTGAACCCTGTCACCACTAAAGCAGCAATGACATAATTTCATAATCAACCGGTCCAAACCTGTCTTATATATAGTGTTGATAACTGGAATAGCTATAATGTGATAATGAATTGAATGCTAATTCATATGTCACAGAATAATACTGAAAAAAGCATCCGTCGTATGAATTGGGTGCACTTTCATTTGAACCTAAAATATTCAGTATCCTCTCTCACAATAACAAAGGCAAAAAGCTGATATTCTCGAGTTGCACTGTGCGCTACAGGGAGAGAAAATTAGTAACTTCTGAGAGAATACAAATAATATCAAATGGCAGTTTATTTCTGTATTAAATGAAATGGGTCTGACTTAAAAGACAAAGGCAAAAAAAACAAAGAAATGTAAACAATCGTATTTTTTCAGAACGATATGCTCATTATATCAGATTCACCCAATAACCTCTAAAACATATGCCTCCAGCTACAAGAAAAGAATAAAGGGAATTAGTATAAATAGTAATCAAATACGTACACGTGTATATATACAATACATGTATGTTCTGTAACCAAAGTTTCATACTAACTGAACGTTTTGTGCCAGGCAGGAATCAGGAGGAGTGTAAATATGTGGCTTGCAAAGCATCAAGCAGATGATATTTCAAACATCATTAACGCTGAAATCTTTAAACTGGTCGGTGCTCTTAAACCGTTTTCGTTTCTTACGCGCAATTGAGACGCATGCCAGGTGTAGTATGTGAACTATCCGTGCCCACTGGCAGGACATTCCAGCCGTCTTTAGTTTCCTTCGCTGTAGGATTCTCTTTACTTATTGTTACGCGAGGGCATGTAAATGAGTGACAGTCTTAAATGTAAAGATAAACATTTAAAGATGGAACCTATAGACAGCACACGTATTTACTGGGCAACTCATCGGCTTTAAGCGTCGTGAGGAATAAATGCTTGCGAAAAGTTGATTAAGGATACAAATATGGTACATATAAATTGTGATTTGTTAGCAAGATCCACTTTTTTTTAACCGAACAATTATGAAATAAGTAAGTTAACAATTTGCTCATGGTGTGAAAATGTATAATTTTTTGGTGTAAGAGTATGCTAGGCCTACTGCAGTCATGGAACTGCCTATGGAATAGCTTGGCAAACTGTTGTTCCAATGTTTATGAAACCTGGACTGATGTAATATTTATTTTTATTCATTAAATTAATGTAAAAAAGTTACTTATACTGATTGCTACTTTAACTGCTGTCCTGCCAAGCCAAACTTGCCATGTTATGCTGCTTGTTTTAGACTGATATAAGGACAAGGGTGGAGATAACTTTTTTATTTTAATTTTGTATCCTCAATAACTTTAATATATGCACTCTTATAACATCCATGAGTGAATCATATGATAATGCGGTTGTACGTGTTTTTCAAAAGATAAAAATCTAATATAATTCACCTGGCATAACTTTACAAGGTCACAAAGAGTTCTGTTGTCACGCCATAAATAAAGTCGGTTGTGATTGTGCGCTCTTGCTAAAAGTGTGCACCTCTATTCAGACTTGAGCAACGGTGCAAATTATGTGCTCAAATAAATAAATATATAAAGTTTGACTCAATTAAATGTGTGAGACTGAAAAGACTGTGGGTGCAGAGGCTGTCATGGATGACAGGTAATTGGCACACAATTATCTTGGCAGTTGGACGCATGGTAAGCAGTGGTGAGTGCTGCCTGTTTTTGCAGTGACTTAACTGGGATTCTTTAAGATGTGTCAGGGGCTGCCCAGACAAGCTCGGGTTGGGGAGCTGTCTCCTACTCTGCACTGACTGCACTTTTTTTCCCTCTCAGAAAGGTGTGTATGTGTGTGCATGCATGTATGTATGTGTGTGCGTGTGTGTCTCTGTGCGCGCGTGCTAGCCTATTTCTGCGTGCATATGCGTTTGTATGTGCGGGCATGCATGTATGTGTGTGTGCACGTGTGTGTTTGTAGCTGTGTAGTGTAGCTAGCCTATTTCTGTGCGCATATGCTTTTGTCTGTTTGTGTTAATGTGCGTGCATGCATGTATGCGTCTATGTGTGTCTGTCTCTGTGTGTGCTAGCCTATTTCTGTGCGCATATGCTTTTGTGTGCTTGCGTTTATGTGCGTACCTCAGAACCAACAGTTGACTTATTTATAATCAAGGAGAACCTCTGACAAACAAGAGCTTGTGGGACAGTTCAGGGCCGGGAGGGGCGGGGTATCATTTGGGCAGTGAAAGCTTTGATCACATGTCTTCAGATTAGTGTCAGCCCTGATGAGTGTGCCAGCAGCCGCAGATATGCAGTTGACACTTGGCAGCTTCGCTGTGTGATCTGGCTTTTCAAAGAGGCCTCGCTCCCCGATGGCCAGGTACCTGAGCGGTAACTGCACATTCACAGGTCTCTTGCCCACCTCTGGGGGCTGTGGTCACCAGGGAAAAGGGTCCAAATAAGCGGGGTTTCTGTTAGCCGTTACAGTCGAGACCACACAGCCCTGCTCTCCTGAGGCCGGTTGCACCAGCTGTGAATAAGTAAGCCTAGTTGTGACTTAAATCATGACTTACAACTTACAGACTACTAAAATAAAACATGTCACACCTCACAACATAGTTAGAACACAACCCTACATAAAAACAAATATTTACACCAGACATTGACCAGAATAATGGTGCAATTAATAACATTTCAAGGGCAGCACTATTTGACTATATTGCAGAATTGCTTGAAACCTCGTCTTTGGCAATGCTCTGATTATAACTGGGTTGAAAATATTAATGAACGTCTTAGTTTGGTAGAAAAAAATCATGGTTTTCTTCACTTATAAGCTATGGAGAAATTGACATTCGCTGATCACTGATCGTATCAATAAACATTGACATAACCTTGCGCGACTGCACATTACTCTATGAAGAGCTTATGCCCTATTTACTAACTTGTCTGTTAAAGACACACAGTGCAACCAAATTTAGTAGCTGCCTAGTTGTGAACTAACTTGTAGTTACTGAGCCTGTAGTCTGAGCTTCACGTTCCAACTCAGAAAGAGCTGGTGCGACCCTATCCAGGGCTGAAACTAGCAGAGGAGTGCGTTGAGGTCTACAGCCCAATGAGACGGCAACAAAGCGAAGGCTTTTCCTCTGGTCCCCGTCTCTGGTCCCCTCTCTGATTCAGGCACTTGATCCCAGGAAAGGAAACAACTGGAGACACGGTTGTGTGGATGAGGACAGATGCCCAAATCTCCCGTAATCTAATTTAGTCTTTCAGTGTTCATAATTCATAACAAATGGATTGCGATCTTTATCTCTGGCCCGTCCATAATACATTTGTTATTTTTTATAGAAAAAGAACAACTCTATATGCATGCTGGCCAGAAATAACACCCAGATATAATTCCCCTAGGTAATATTACAGTATATTGCAAACACTATAGCATATTACTGTCCTGAGTATTGTTTAGCTCTATTATACAGTTTGAACTGCAATTATGTTCCTAGCAACATATTCTTAGCAACATTTAGAAGTATGAATAATTTATGATACAATTTTCACAAGTGCCATGTCACCATGATAAGGAACAAACAATGTTGTGTAATTATATGTCTTATAATAACTGCAATTCTATACACTAGTGTAAATGTAATATTATGTTAATGCAGCATTTAGTCAGTATTGAACAGTGTTTAACAATGATGTTTCAATAAAGTTTACTCTTATAGACTTGGCTTATGTAAAACCTGAAATGTCCTAAAGGAGAGGTCAGTTTATTCTGGGATTTACTCCATCCTGTAGGACAGCGCTAAATCCAGTAGGATTTTTTGAAAAGGGTATATTTAGTAAAGCGAGAAAAGCCTACAGCTTTTAAAGATTTATTTTCCGTAACTTGATTGGTTCAGAATGATCCTTGATCTCCCCAACTCGGGAAAAGGGATTTGCAAAAGCCACACACCTCACTGACGTGTTTAATAAATAAGAAAGGAGCCTTTGCCATACAATACTCCGCCAATGAACCCAAAAACACTGGATCACAAAAACATTTTACCCCTTCTCTCCTTCGAAAATCCCCTCCGGGCTCCTCCAGCTCTCCTGTGGATGAAAATGTGGCTTATGTGTTTCCAATAAATCTCGCAGACTGTAATCATCTCTTTTCAGCGTGATTCATGACCAGACTGACAGGTCCAATTGCTGGTGTGAATCTTTGGCATGGAATGAAACGAAGCTGCACCGCACTCCTCCTCCGGCCCCGGCGGTGAGAGGAGGAGGATCTGAAGCCATTTTAACTCTCTGGCTGTCATGACTTATTGTTTTCAAGAGGATAACAAACAAATGAAGCGAGGAACGCGGGATTACGATAATGACGTGAGTCCCGTTTAATTCGCGATGCCGCGTGTGCAGCTTGGCGCGGCGTTTCCTACAGTTTGGAAGCTCGACGGTATACTGACGTTATCAAAGTAATGGATATAATAAGGTTTCGTAATAAACACGAAGGAAAAAATAACCTGCCACAATTGATTACTAAGTTGATTATTTTATTTCAAGCATTACATTTCAAACAAACATGGATATGAACAAAGAAGACATTTCCCAGCACTGTTTTAGCTTTTCAACTCTGGTGTTTGGAAAATACTGTACATCTGCAGTGCTTTGAACAAATATTCTATAAAAACATTCTGCAAGGAGGCAATTCCTGCAATGTGGAAATAACTGATCTATGCTTCTGTAATACAATAGAGAAGGTGAAACCTTTTACATCATACCACCTTGAATCTATGTCCTGTAATAGGACTTATGTAATTATCAAATATCATTTTGATTCAAAGTATACCAACACTGAACACATCAGCAGAACACTATAGAAGTGTTGAACAAAACAACGGAAACATCGCCTAGAATAGTAACTATAAGCAGCTAATAAGGCAAAAGGATTTAGTGGGTTGTTGGACCATTCTTCAAGAAGAAAGCCTGAATGAGCTTCACCTTGCACTCTACACCCCCAAACTTCCCATAAATGGTGTTTAGATCTTGTGATTTTGGAGGCCATGGAAGACATTAGACTTCATACATGGAGTTCAAACCACCCTTTGTTTATGAGCGTATATGGACTCGTCATCGCCTTTGACTATGGGGACATCATGGGTGAACAGTATTAGCACCATAGGGTGCACCCGGCCTTGTAAAATGGCTCCATATTTCTTTTTTTTTATGATGATGCAGTGCGGTGATCCGACCCAATGACTCCCATCCGTTGGCAGTCCATAGCATTACAGATCCACTGCTATGTTTAACAGCTGGAAAGAGATATTTTGGGGTGATGGCTAGGAAAAAGAGCAAAAGACAACTCATCAGACCCAATGACTTTCTTTCATGGCTCAGGGCTTGAGGTTGTGTGGGCCTAGCACCAGGTTATGTGTGTTTGTGCCCTCGCCTTGGAGTTTCATAAATGTCGCTGTGTCATGAATACCAGCTTTATGAAGCTCACAACATTTTTTTAATGGTACTGGGTCACTGAGGTGCTGTTTCAATTACTTTGGGATCTTTTACCTCAAACATTACAAAAGTATCCCAAAACTGCAACCTCAAACATTACAATAGAACTGATTCAGTGCACCAGCCACCAGATTTAAATCAAACATGCATTTCACAAGGAGATTGTAACAGTGGTCACAAATTCATACTCACTGCCTGGGACAGACTGATGAGCTTCAACTTGTCACCCCTGTTGTGACCCCTGTTTTGGCACATTCACAGAAAAACTGAAAGCATCAATGTCATTTTAAAACATGGTTTTAACAATGCTGACACTCTGCCCCAAAATACCAATGTACTTTGGTTCAGAACTTGGATGGATTCACACACTTATTTACTTTACGTACTTTTCAATGAAACCTTGCACAATAAGCTCTGTGGATGTTTGCGAGTTACCATGTCATTATATATTTGGACTGTAACTGTGTTTATTCTTGTACATTGTGACCTAAGTGCAGCTTTTGATACAGTAGATCATGAGATGCTATTGGACAGACTCCAGGGCTGTGTTGGACCGCACGGACAGGCACTCTCACAATTCAGCTCACACTTGGCTAGAGGTGTGCGTTCCAGATGTTAAGGTTTAGGTGTTTTCTGATGTTCTGCTCCTCAATTCAGGTCCCAGAAACAAGGGTGTCATTGTCTACAGTGACTCAACATTTTTGTTGTGGGATGCTTTGGAGTTGACCTAGATCTAACTTTTGACTCCCACATAAAAAACATCTCCAGAGTGGCTTTTTTCCTTTTTTTGTAGCATAGCTAAAATCAGGGGAAGCAGAGAAATCGATTAATTCATTCCAGGCTTGATTACTGAAAGCCCTGTTATCTGACTGCATTAGTATCTCACTGAAGAACCTTCAGCTTGTTCAGAATGCAGCTACTTGCATCTTGACAGGAACTAAAAAAAATGAGCATGGTTCTGCGGTGTTTGCATTGCTTGACTGGCTTCCGATTAAGTATTTGATTGATTTTACTGTTTCGCTTCTAAATTTTAAAGATTTGCATGAACTTAATAATAAATCTGCTTCTACTCTGTAAACTAAGCCCACACGGTCACTTTGTTCTTGAGGTACAGGCTACTTAGAAGTCCTTAGAGTGGCTATGAAGTTGGTGGATGGTAGACCTTTCTACCTTGGAACACCCTATCAAATTTGTAAGGTAGTCAGACACAGTGTCAGTATTGAAGCCTGCTTTTATGATCAGATCTCAAGTAGTTCACAAAGGGTATTTCACAAAGAAGGATTACTGAGTTACCTGGAGAACTGCTGTGAGTGAAACCAGGAACAGCTCTTTTTACTTCAGTCCATGTTCCAGATATGGGGGGGGGGGGTTCGAGTTTTACTCAGTGCAATTATCCCGCTAACTCAGTAATCCTACTTTGTGGAACAAGTGAGGTCACTTGTTGCGTAATCTTGAATCGGTGTCTCTATTGTTATGCATTGCACTTCCCCAACTGCCTGCTCTCAATTTATTCTACCCCAAACCACTATAAAGTTGTGCTTCCCCCGAATCCTGAGACTCCACCACGGCTGCTGTCAGCCTCACCATTGCCCCCGCACCCTCTCTGTGTGTGTTCTCTGCCATGCCTGTAGCTTTCATTAAATCAAACAGGTTAGCAACCGCATTCAGCCCATTCAGCAAAGCGGATGAATCAGGTATCAAATTAGTCCCCTGCTTCCTCCTGTTAAAAAACCCTTACTGAATCCTAACTCCCCCTCAGACTATCCAAACACATCCCAATGGACGGGGCAGGAAGGGCTTAGAGGAGGATTTTACAGTCCGTTGACTCAATAGCTTGTTTTCATGCGAAAGGCTAACGTGAAAATCATAGTCGGATGGAGTGAAACATTTGGAAGCCATTACGAGGGACACATGATAAAGTGGCCTCATAGCCTCGCAAGACCTCTTTCGGTTGAATTCAAATTACCCCTCGTGTGTAAATCAATTTGAGCTTTGTTAGACAGAGTCTGTGCGGTCAGAACATGATGTGCAACTCGCCAGCAATGGTCTGGCAAAGCACGAGGAGTGGCGTTTCAGTGCAGTGGAGTCACTGCGATCACAGCCTCATAGATCATAGCAGAATCAAAGACTTATATCACCCAAGTGTAAACAAGCTGCTTGAAAACTAACGTAAACAAGAATAAAAATAAACGGTGTGAGAAAATGTTTAACACTTCCCCGGCGTGTAAGAACAGCCTTTGTTATGCCGTGTTGTTTTACGGTTTTGGCTGTATGAAAATTTGGTCAGTTCTACTGTTTTCTGTGTAGAGTTTCAGATTCTGGAGAGCTCAAAATGCAAATAAAGTCATACGTCTTTTTTGAAGTGCTGAAAAGCCAGTATAAAACATGTAACCGAGTTCAGCCGAAGTGAAATATGAACTCTGGCGAAATGGATTGTGAAAGCTTATATTCGTTTGTACATGGAAACATGCTACAGCTGCCTTTAATGTGAAAATGATTTGGTTTGTCCGCCGGTATTATCATATAAGCGGCCTGAGAGGAATTTATTAACGTCAGACAAACTTAGCTTTTTAAGGTATGGCTTTCAGGAAAATGTCAGCATGTAGCAGAGAAGCAATAGGGCTAAATTAAGCCTTTCCCTTTCAGATTTTTCAAATTACAGCCCATTCCCGAGAAAGTCAGTCATCTTAGCGGAAAACGTGTTTTCACTAAAATCCCCCCCTTTTTTTGGGTGCCCACCGTAGTATTTTGGCTCGCAGACAACTGTGCTAACTACAGAAATCCCTGAGGTTTCTTTGGTCCCTTTTCCCACAGTGTAACTGAGACTTTCAGTGACAAATAACAGGGACTGTCCCATTGAAGGACACCAGCTATGCAGATGGACGAAGATCAAGGTCTGTGTCTCTATTGACAAAATCCAGGGTCGGGGAGGAAGGGGGAGGGGCCGGCTTGCTGGATTCAGGGGGATCACAGCTCTCTTTGAGTGAAATGACCTCATGATGTGACCCCACCCCTTTAGAGACATCAGTAAGACCCAAATCACTAGTCTCTTCTCACCATTCTGAAGTTGGAGTGATATGGAGAAAGTTCTGTGTGAAACTATGCTTACCAAACGTACGTTCAGTGAGCACTTTATTAGGTATTTATTTAGACTTCTACTACTGTAGCCTATCCCCTTAGAGTTATGATGCGTTGTGTGTTCAAAGATGCTCTTCTGCATACCACTGTTGTAATGTGTGGTTAATGCGTTACTGTCACCTTCCTGTCAGCTTTGACCAGTCTGGCCCTTCTCCTCTGACGTCTCTCATTAACAAGGATTTTTGCACCATTCTTTGCAAACTCTAGAGACTGGTGTGCATGGAAATCCCAGGAGATCAGCAGTTTCTGAGATACTCAAACCACCTTGTCTGCCACCAACAATCATTCCATGGTCAAAGTCACTTAGATCACATTTTTTCCCCATTCTGATGGTTGATGTGAACATTAACCGAAGCTCCTGACCCGTATCTACATGATTGTATGCATTACACTGCTGCCACACAATTGGCTGATTAGATAATAGCATGAATAAGTAGGTGTAATAAAGTAAAATGTTCCTAATAAAGTGCTCGGTGAGTGTATAAAGCCAATTCATTACCAATTTCGCTCATATGTAAAGGAACACATCACACTACAGCTTTCATGCAATCAGCACTGGATTTAGAAGGTTTGTACATCCCTTTGTTATAATGTGTGAAATATGTTCTAATGTTCCAATAGTTTTTTTAAAGAATGCAATAGAAAATTTTCCATTGGCATGGGTATTTGATCGGAAATAGTTAGTGTTGAACACACAAAGGCGAAATAATATGTTCACCTGACTGATACTCATCTATCATTCCTTCCCCAGTCTTTTAATATTAATTCCTGCAGTTTCAGCATAAATGCTAAATGTCAGCAAGATGTTGTTTGTGGCCTTCTCTCCACTGAAATGAATGCTGCGGTTTAAGCATCTTCTTTGTAGAAACAATTGCTGCAGCCATGGAAAGTGGACTCCTCAGAGAGAGGAGAGGTGAAACCAGCACCTCCATTCTCCCAGTAAGACAGAGCCATACTTCAGAACTGGCTCCGGAGTGAAATTCTGCATCAATACCAAACCCCTTCATTTCAAGTTCTCAAGAATTATCCCAAACTCTATTTCTCTCTCTGGCTGTCTCCCTCTCATGGACACACACACACACACACACACAAAGACACACAGAATTTTGTTTTATTTTTGTATGAGCTCCAGAAAGAAATGAGGTCTGTCAGGATGCGACTAAAGAGAATCCACAGAACAGATCAGAACACAGGGCTTCGCAAAGTCATACATCCAAAAAAGAAGAAAATAACATGTTTTGTCACTAAAATAAAGCTGGCTTCAATTTCACAAAATGATATTTAAAAGAATTAAACGGTTTACTTGTACCACAATAGCTGGGACAGTGGCCTTCTTTACACTATCAGTTAAAATGTGGCTTTGTATCTGACTGTTGTGAGATCTAGCTGCAATTGTTTGAAGAGAAAGGAACAACAAAAACAAAACATAACTGTCCAGCTTTTACCCCGAGACACAACAAAAAACATTTACAAAGGCCGGGATGGGGACACAGAACTCTGGCCTGGAGGCAATTCGAGGTCACAAGCAGTTTGACTCTGCATCCCAGGTCAAAAGTCACCGGGTTTGGGGTTTTTGGAAGTATTTCATAGGTTCCAATACTCCAGAGAAGCTCAGCAAATTGGAGAAAAGTATTTGAATCCAAAACAATTATGTATTTCACCCAGGCCTGGTTCCTTGCCAGATCATCATTGCAAAGGTTGGTCTACCTAAATAAACTCAAATAATAAGGTGATGATGATGTTGACCATAACTAAGACAAGGATGCGTATCCCTCCTGTCAAAGGTCAATACCGGGAGATGTTCGTACTTGTCACACAGATGTGCTGGAGATTGATGGGTGGAAATGTGATTTAAAGCTTGTTTTTGAATGGAGGTTCTATGGCGGTGCAGGGAGAATGTGTTTGCACAGTGTAAGGACATTCAATGTCTTAAAGACAAGCATACAATGTACTGACAAGCCTGGCTGGTACGGCTACCTTCAATTCAAACTTTCCCAAACTGTATTAACATTGTGACAAAGAAATAAAAACTGTCCTCTCATTCAATGCAATTCGCCATTTCTGAACCTTTGAAAACAACTGGGTACTCACTGAAACCCAGCAGAAAATAAATACTTGTTGTTGAAGCTCTATTTTTTTGGCTAGGATGGCATGCTGTGGCTTATGTAATATTTACTGCTCATTGTTCTCTATTTAAGCAAAGTTACAGGGATCTGCACGACAATCTAACAAGGGAGGAGGCAGAATTTCTAAGGTTGTAATTTTAAGAAATCAGTTTTATGACTATGCCTTTAGGTCACGTACATTTAAAGACTGGTAGCAAAACAAGCAGGGAGGGGTTTATATCTCCACAACGGAGTGGATGATGAAACTGGAAACTTTAACACATCTTTAAAAAAATGTATTCATTATCTTTAATTATGTTGTCTTTCATTTCTTGTTGACACTTTCCATATGATCAGGGTCATCCACTGTGAGCAGCTTAAATGGTGCTATAGATGTACATTTTTGTATTCATAATCTCCAAATTGAATTAAGTCTAGGAATAGGCTTGATCTTGGTCTGTGAAACTGGCCAGAAAAACAATTTGGCCTCTGCTTGTAAGACAACAACTTTTCACATTGAGGCAGAAAGCTAAATTTTCAATGTATACATTACAATTATCCACATATATACACCGATCAGCCACAACACAAGATAGACCGATTCCATGCATGCATAGATCCCATGCATTTTTAAATATGCCGTGTGGCATCTGTTAAGATCATCATGAACACCAGTACGTACCAAGATATTTAAATAACAAAACAATGCACACCCCCCCCCCAAATGAGCTTACAATATTTCAATTTTCAAGTTTTGAATACAATTCACTTATGATTATCTGCTTATATAAGTACACATTAATTAAATATTAAGTTTTTATTACGGCATTTTTAATCATGAAGTAAGTGGTTTAAGTTGGTGGTTTTAATGTTGTGGCTGATCAGTGTGTACACTCACCAAGCACTTTATTAGGTATTTATTAGACATATTCTTTTTACTTCTACTGCTGTAGCCTATCCACTTAGAGTTATGATGCATTGTGTGTTCAGAGATGCTCTTCTGCATACCACTGTTGGAATGTGTGGTCACCTTCCTATCAGCTTTGATCACTCCTATTTTGCCATTCTCCTCTGACATTCGCCTCATTAACAAGGCGTTTCTGTCTGCAGAATTGCTGCCCACTGGATTATTTATTTATTTATTTATTCATTTATTTTCACCATTCTTTGCTAACTCTAGAGACTAGTGTGTGTGAAAATCCCAGGAGATCACCAGTTTCTGAGATACTCAAACCACCCTGACTGCCACCAAGAATCATTCCACGGTCAAAGTAACGTAGATCACATTTTTTCCCCATTCTGATGGTGAACATTAGCTGAGGCTCCTGACCCGTATCTACATGATTGTATGCATTGCACTTCTGCCACACAACTGGCTGATTAGATAATAGCATGAATAAGTAGGTGTAATAATGTTCCTAATAAAGTGCTCGGTGAGTGTATAAAGCCAATTCATTACCAATTTCGCTCATATCTAAAGGAACACATCACACTACAGCTTTCATGCAATCAGCACTGGATTTAGAAGGTTTGTACATCCCTTGGTTACAACATTAACCGAAGCTCCTGACCTGTATCTACATGATGGTATGCATTGCACTGCTGCCACATGCTGGCTTATTAGATAATCACATTAATGAGTAATCTTTAATTGCTCCCTACACCCCAGCAAGACCACCCCGGTCTGCCAGCTCTGGTCGCCTTGTGGTTCCCTTATTATATGCACCAGGTGGTCGAGCTGTACGTTCACGCCTGTTCTCTGTTCTGGTTCTTCAGTGGTGGAATTACTTGCCTACCACTGTCAGAACAGCAGAATCCCTCCCCATATTTCAACGCAGACTAAAAACATACCTTTTCACACTACACCTTAGTCCTCCCTCCTGATCCCCCCTCCCCCCCTTTTGATATCCCTCTTGTCTAACCCTATCCCTTAATAAAAAATAAATAAATAAAATAAAATACAAATAATTTGCACTTACGATGACTATTGTCTTTTTGTTTAGAACAGCTCTTCATGCTTGTTTTGCTATTCATGGATTTTATGCTTTTAACTTGTGGAAGAACCTAAGCACTTTGGATTAAAAGCGTCTGCCAAATGACAAAAATGTAATGTAAATGTAATGTAATAAAGTAAAAATGTGCTTGTATGTGGTCAGTGTGCTTGTATTATGCATGCCACCCAGAAGAGCAAACTCAAGAAGAAAGGCTTTACATGCTTAATCCATCCCTAATAAAGGATGATTACAGGAATGGTCTGTTCAACTAATCTTAGCTCATTAGTGGGTCTATCACTGCGTCAACTTACATATAATCCACTTTATACATTTCTGAAATGAAAAGAAAATGGTAACATTCTGCTCCGATTATGTTTTCCCAAAATTTCAGAACATACACAGGCGCAACATGACCTCCTTTGATGCAGGCCCTGTCATGTCAAAGCTAACGTCGCGCCGCTGTTCTCTGAAACCAATCTCTCTCAAACCCAAAACAATGCAATTAAATTTGTATGGGGGGAGAAGAAAACTGAAGAAAAACCAAGACCCTCTTACCTGGAACCTGAGCTTCCGAGCATGGTCGCAGGAAATGAATTTCGGGCGACGGCAAGGTGGATGGTCATCTTTCCAGTTGGTCAGCTGGGAGCTGTTGGTGGGGAACCGGACACTCAACTCAGATGGGAGTCTTCCCTAGGCTCTGGTTCCGTCACTGGAGACTTGGTCTAACTCTTGCATTGTCTACACAAAGCGTTGGACACCTCTACAATGCAGAGGAGTCACCATTACATTAGCACATTAATACTTTAAAAGAGATCCCTGGGTGACATTAATTACACTTTAAAGGCCAGAAAGTCGTCATCCATGGAGATCAACAGTATCACTGTGACACAATAATACCTTGTACCATCATGCCAGTGTATAGTGGTGGTTATTATTTGATCAACTAATGCTGGGGCCAACTAGGGTCTGCAGAATGGAAAAAAAAATGTATGTGTTGTACAATGTTGTTTGTATTTCCATATTTAGAAATGATTTCATACTTAATAAACCTGTTACAAACCATTTTACATGATCATTTTGTGACATTTATATAAACTAACACTGATGTATCTGTCCATCCAAACTGAAAAACATCAGCGTAAAACAACTTGGATGGAATACTTTTAACAGAGCACATCTGATTTCTAACTGACTAACAGAAACTCTGTTTGAGTTAACACTGCTCAAATAACCAACAGCTTGCAGTTGGTGTTGGAAAGTAAACTAGTTTATCAATATGGGGATTCTTGGTCCAAAGGGAGACATTTTAGGGGGGATTAAGATCAGAAAGTTCAGGAGGCCCTTAACCACTCAATATTCAGGCCTAAAATTGGGGTGAAGACCAATGATATTCCATGATGACTGATAAAGGGTGGTAATCAGCTCTCATCCTCATCCAAAGTTTCCACTGAGACACATCTTTTCCTCTGATCTTTTCCAGAGCTGATAAGCACAGCCCAATATGAAGTATGATCCATTAATGCAGTAAAAAACCTGGAGCTCCTTCTAGAATTACTCTTGGCCCACCAGCCCCCAGGGACATCAGGCGTTCTCAGCAGGGAAAGCTTTTCCATGATGTAACACATGCTGAAAAGACACTCAGAACCTGCGCCGCAGTTTTTAAGCCAAGCAGAATGCGCAAGATGTTTCCCAGGGATTCACTAGAGGAAACTGTGACAGGGACAAGACGTTTAGCCAGACAGGCACACAATGACAGCCACCCGGAGCCAGCGTGTGAGAACCTGGACCCCAGAAACTAAAGGAGAGCTCACCCCCTTCCGCAGAGCTATTTGTGTCGCTGACCGCATTTCCTGAGCAAACAAAGATACGGCAGGTCTTGCCCTCCGACATATGTCTTGTGCATTTAGCTTTTGCTGTACTCCGTTAGCATTAGCTTTTGGAAAAAGTCCTTGAAAAAAAGGGGTCTGTCAATAAGAAACAGAGACCATGTGGAGTCCAGCTTTTCGTGACGTGCAATAACGCTGCTGCTGCTTTTTTTTCCACCGGCACAAAAAACCCCCCAATGTAAACAGGATGAGCATCAAAGAGAAGGAGGACACGCAGGCATGTGGTTGAATCCTCGTTGCCTGATTCGCCCCTCGCTCAAGTCCCACATGCTAGACCCCTCATTGCCCGATTCGGCCCTGGTTCAAATCCTACATACTAGACCCCTCAGCGCCTGATTCGCCCCTCGCTCAAGTCCCACATGCTAGACCCCTCATTGCCCGATTCGGCCCTGGTTCACATCCTACATACTAGACCCCTCAGCGCCTGATTCGCCCCTGGTTCACATCCTACATACTAGACCCCTCAGCGCCTGATTCGCCCCTGGTTCACATCCTACATACTAGACCCCTCAGCGCCTGATTCGGCCCTGGTTCACATCCTACATACTAGACCCCTCAGCGCCTGATTCGCCCCTGGTTCACATCCTACATACTAGACCCCTCAGCGCCTGATTCGCCCCTGGTTCACATCCTAAATACCAGACCCCTCAGCGCCTGATTCGGCCCTGGTTCACATCCTAAATACCAGACCCCTCAGCGCCTGATTCGCCCCTGGTTCACATCCTAAATACCAGACCCCTCAGCGCCTGATTCGCCCCTGGTTCACATCCTAAATACCAGACCCCTCAGAGCCTGATTCGCCCCTGGTTCACATCCTAAATACCAGACCCCTCAGAGCCTGATTCGCCCCTGGTTCACATCCTAAATACCAGACCCCTCAGCGCCTGATTCGCCCCTGGTTCACATCCTAAATACCAGACCCCTCAGAGCCTGATTCGCCCCTGGTTCACATCCTAAATACCAGACCCCTCAGAGCCTGATTCGCCCCTGGTTCACATCCTACATCCTAGACCCCTCACCGCTCCTTCCTCTCAGCGTCCTCATTGTCCAATTCAACCCTCGTTTACATCCCACATACCAGACCCCTCATCACCCCTTCCTTTCAGCGTTCCTGAAAGTATTACAGCATCCCGCTCCAAACGCTGTTGCCATGGAGATCCAGCTGCTGGAGGTCCTACAGTTATGCTAACCTTGCGGATAGAGGAACAAAAAATAGTAGCCATCAGATATTTCCAATTGGTACTTCTTCCTTGATTGAGACTGTAAGACTTGTGGAGGAAGGATCAACTGCCTCTTCACCCCACTGATTGTGACGCACAGGGAGTTATCCTGTATGAAGAGAGTAACATGGAAGGGTAGGCCGCCCATGTAGAGCCAACTGGGACAGCCTGTAACATAAGAAGCAAGGCCACTGCAGATGCGTAGACATACTCAACCCTTCTCCTCTAAGTACAGAGGTCTGCTACTGCTGGGCTGAGATGGCCTTTGTATTTAGCAGAGTGGACATCAAGCTATTTGGCAGTTATGATTTTTATTCAATGATCCAATATAAAGCAAAAATTCTAACCAACTAGAAGATGCGAAGGGAAACACTAGCTTGACCTCCGGGCCTCCATGCTTTGAGGAGGCCTATTAAAGCTGGTAATATCGACTCTGGACCGCACCATTGCCCACTGTGGCCAGCAGCCCCACAGCCAACATCCCAAACCTCCCAGTAGCATGAGCTTCCTGATATTCACTAGAGGTCAGAAATCTCCTGCTATTTCCACCACAGTTGGATGTGAAGTTTTAACTCTGTCTTGTTCGCCCATGAAATTGCCTGATCCCCTTCATCGTGAACTGTGAAAATTTGTGAACTGAGTGTTGTGCAATCCACCCCGTGCGGGTCCTAATGTGCAGCTAGGGGCTGTAATGTGCTCCCTCCCACCCCCTGCCCTGGACATAACATCTCTTCTCTCTGTTCAAATCTGCCTGTTCTGTCAGCGACTTGGTCAGCAGCCCCTACATTTGTCCGTTGAGCTGTGTGTGAAGCGCTTCCTCATCTGACATCCGAAGCTCGACTCGCGGAATGCGGCGTGATGCAAATGGTAAATGGCAGGCATTTATATATAGCGCTGTACAATTGATGCTTCTCCATTCACCCATTCATACACACACTCACACACCGACGGCGATTGGCTGCTATGCAAGGCCCCGACCAGCTCGTCAGGAGCATTTGGGGGTTAGGTGTCTCGCTCAGGGACACCTCGACACAGCCCGGGCGGCAACCCTCCAACTGCCAGATGACTGCTCTTACTGCCTGAGCCATGTCGCCCCTGCACAAGCGACGACTGAGACCACGTGCCTCGGGAAGGGAGCGCATCCTTATTTGTGCTCTCCCAAATCGGCAGCGGCGGTCGCGATGAACGTTGCGGCCTGAGCGTGACGGGGCATTCCGACATGGGGAGAGAAGGGGAAAACCATCCTCCAAAAAAACCTGACGAGACCTTTGAACATGAGGGTGAGTCATGCAACTCAATTGACACCAGCCACCGTGACTGACGTGGTGACCCGGAACGATCCGTCGTCAGTGCGTGTGCCAACCGGGCCAGGGTAAAACCGCACACACTTTCAGAAGGGGCGGTGGGGGGGGTGACCTCTGCACCCTTCACCCAGTGGTAGGGGTCAGCAGGGGTCAGCAGGGGTCAGAGGTCGCCCCCCAAAATGAGCTGCTCCTGTGTGGGATCGCCACTGGAAGGGACAGGGGGGTGGTGCGGATAGGAAAGAGAGAAAAAGAGAGTGAGAGAACTGTTTGAAGTTCATGTCTAATTAACTGCGAGTACTGAAGGTGTGGCCCACGGTGTGCTGGTGTGAACTGGGGCGAGGGGGGTGGGTTCTCGCAGACGGAGCCTGCCTGCGGGTTTTTTTTGGGGGGGGGGGGGGGGGGGGGTAAATGCCTTTCAGGCGGGCAGCTGGACCGTGGAAGGAAGCAGAGCCGCCTGGAGCAGCGGCCTGAGGCCTGTGAGGCATCCGAACCACACGTGTCTCCGGCTCCAGGGCTCGTTACAGCCTCGCAGCGTCGTCCGGACCAAGACTAAACAAAAAATCCGCTGGAGCTCCTCGTCCCAGACGTCAGGCCCGCTTCATCAGTCCCTGATGTGGGAAGCCCGTCCCCGACGTTCCCCCGTCGAACGTCTGCTTCCCTTCCCCGCAAAAAAAAAGCAGCCAAGGGAAAAAGTAATCTGCGTCTTCCCTTTGGCGCTCGGAGTTTGGGAATTAATATATTTTGTTGGTTCCGTCGATAGCTTGTCAGCTCGCTTTTTTAATTGACGGATGGCACGGCTCGGGTGCCAGGCAAAAACGGAAAAAGAAAGCCCTAAAAACAAGGGCTCCACGAGGCATAATCCATCCTCCAGTGTGAGGGTGGTCCCAGGAACTTTGTGATATTGAGAATCGTCATTGGAACCCCTCTTGAACATGCCACAAACAACAACAACAAAATAGTTATTCCTAATGGCAAACAGATTATCCATTCAGTGCACTGGGAAAAACAAAATATTAAGCCATGGCCATGGTACTGTAGGTGAGTCAGACGACAAAAAAGAAGAGAAGCATTATATGAGAAATATAAATTAAGTTGAGCTTGCTGTGAGTTTTTATTTTACTTTGATATTTCTACCTATTTCTTTACTGCACAGTAAATGCAAATGCAATTCCAACATGATTTCTGGGTAACAGAAGTTTAACAAAGATTCCTCAGCCATGCAGAAGTTCCATGGGCAAACTATTTTCATTAGATTTAAATATTTATTTTATTTTCAATGTAGAGAACCATCTTTTAAAAAAATGCATTTGCTATATTTGTTTCCATAAATTTAGAGTGCTTCTGTCATCTACTGTATATATGGCAAGTTGGTGTTTACAGACTGCCACCTAATGGTCAAAGTACAGGACTGCAACATTGAAAATGATGTATCAAAGTCATAAATTAATGGTAAATGGTTGGCCTTTATATAGTGCCTTTATCCAAAGCGCTGTACAATTGATGCTTCTCATTCACCCATTCATACACACACTCACACACCGACAACTTGGCTGCCATGCAGGGCCCCGACCAGCTCATCAGGAGCATTTGGGGGTTGTCTTGCTCAGGGACACTTCGACACAGCCCAGGCGGGGGATTGAACCGGCAACCCTCCGACTGCCAGACGACTGCTCTTACTGCCTGAGCCATGTCGCCATGTTAATAATGTTAAAGCAAACTTTCAGTGACTATTTTGTTCACATCCAGCAGCCTGTGCTTTGCATGTGAACTTGTGTTTTCGGTTGGTTCACATGATAATCAGTTATTTGTTACGTGATGAAAGAAAAGAGAGCACAAATGAGGTAGGCATGCAACTGTAAAAGTTATGAATTTGCATTTTATGATGATGTTTTGCAATCTCAATCAATACAGCACATTCTTATGGGATAGCCAAATCGTTTTAATGTTTTTAAAAGGTCTGACAAGCCGGTGCCATTAGAAACCCGAAAGGCATCTGAATTGGTTTAATATGTGCCAGTTCCACTTCAAAGGGGAGAGCTGACAGGTGCTGAAACCAAAACATAAACATGCCAAAAAACAGCATTGTAAAAATAACACAAGTTAGTCCTGATCCACTCAGTAAGATATGCCAAAACACCTTCCTCCATAGCCAGTGAGTCACACGATTCTGAAATAATGGCAAGAGCCCATGACTTATTGATTTATAAATTAAATTATCATATCAGATTAATGATTCAAGACAGATACTGTAACTTCAGACAGATACATTTTTTCCATTATCTCAATTTGTTCAACTAACAATTGTTTTAGCACAGGGCTAAAACACCTGATTCAAAGTCTTGTTAGACTAATTAGTTTGTTGAATCGGATGCCAATAGTGCTGTGTGAAAACAAAGCCGGAATTGGGGAATACTGAACACCCCTGCATTAAGTCAAACGAGGTTCCCGTTTGAGTAGAAAGTAGTTTTTAAAAACTGATTTAGAACATTCACAACAGCGCAGTTCAGTTTCATTCTTTAATTTGTTCCCTTTAATGATCTGCTGCTAAGAACAATGCATTCATTGCAAGGTATATTTTGTTTTTGTCTTACATTCTTGGACTACTTAAACATACACCCTCATCCTCAATCATTCACACCTCGCAATTTTAATTATTTTCATATGCCCTTTCATTGTGAACTTCCCACAGAAAGAATATCTCGGTTTTATGAAGCGCTTGTTGAAACCAGTGAACCAGGTGGCTATACACCACAGTTTTTACAACTTTTTTTTTTTTCACAATGTGAATTAAAGTAAGAATAAAAAGTACAATGAGTATGCAAATTGCTGGGGATAAACCGTTTTGGGAATATGCTCATGTAAAATTACAATATGGGCAGGGTTTTTTGCTAGAAAAGGTGGAGGAGTGCTTTCTGCACACAGAATAAAAAGTTTAGACTAAAATTTGTTATTCAAAAAAAAAATCTGCATAGTGGAGAAAAAGAGGCTCGAAGTGCAGTGAATTAAAAGCTAGACAAACAGGAGCAAGAGCAAACGTTTCAGTGCATTCATTTCTTCAGAGCTCACACAACAGCAATATTACCTACATACACTGTAACACGTCCACTGTTAGTTCAACTTTAACAGAGCTAGATCAACTCTTAAAGCAATAATATGAGTCAATCTGGTCCGTAGTGGACTCATATAGACACTGTAAGAGTTGATTTAATTCTGAGTTGAACTAACAGTGGACATTTTTCTGTGTATACCCTTTGTAAGCCCGATTAAAGATTGTGCTGTGTTTGGTAGGTCAGAGAAGATCTCTGAATGACAGTACTTAATTATTAGGAAGGCAGAGAAGGAGAATTTCATTTATAAAAACCATTTACAAAAAACAATTAAGGTTCAGATCATTCATATCACTAGAGATTTCAGTTCAAAAATCCAAAAGGCCACTCTATGAAGGAACCTTTTATCCTGATCACCCCCTCTCCTATGTGGTAAAATCCCCTTGATGCCCAAGAACCTCAGGTCTGACACAGAATGTTTGGCAGATTGAAAATAGCCAAAACCAGGGAAGTTTCATCCTGCCTCCTGATTGCACTCACATGCTCAATGATTCTGGTACGTAATGCCTAGTCTAGTTGTCTAGTTTTGCCAATATATTATAAAGGACAGAGACAGATTATGATGTAGATTACATGTGTTGATTTGCAGGTAATCAATAGTCTAATCATATCAGTTTTCAATGTGTGAGGATGTATGAAAGATTTACATGTAATAGATTGAGACATCTTTGTCATGTTTGACATCTCTTAAAAATGTTTGTTTCATATTGATACTGTATGATTTTTAAAATGTGCTTAATTAAATGGTAAACATGCAATAAACATACTGCTAAGTCCTGTACCAAATTTCCATACAAATATGTTGTGTGGGGTTCTTTTGACCCACTGTAACTGTATAAAATGGAAGAATCTATGCGACCATTTTTTTATCTCAGATTTTTTTTGCGGATGATTTTGGTGGCACAGGTGCCTAACTTTCACTTACTGTACCTCTAGTTCTAAAATGAGATGTTTCTCACTGATTTTTCATATTTATGGATAAAAGGTTGTCATTTTGGAAATAAGAATGCAACAACCAAAGTGTCCAAATATTTATTAAAACTGTTGGGCTCAATTAGACTTCAAACATAAAATCAGTCATAAACTCTTATTATAATAGGAGGGGGGCGGCACGGATGGTGCAGTGGGTAGCACTGCCGCCTCACAGCAAGGAGGTCCTGGGTTCGAATCGCCGTCGGCCGGGCCTCTCTGTGTGGAGTTTGTATGTTCTCCCCGTGTCTACGTGGGATTCCTCCGGGTAATCTGGTTTCCTCCCACAGTCCAAAGACATGCAGGTTAGGCTGATTGGAGAGTCTAAATTGCCCGTAGTTATTAGTGTGAGAGTGAATGGTGTATGTGCCCTGCGATGGACTGACAACCTGTCCAGGGTGTATTCCTGCCTTTCGTATGTATGCTGGGATAGGCTCCAGCCCCCCTGCGACCCTGTTCAGGATAAGCGGGTTAGGATAATGAATGAATGAATGAATAATAGAGGGTTAAACTGGAGCTCGAAGAGACACAGTATTTTGCTACAAAGTACAAGGGGGACATCTAGTGTTGCAACTGAGAACTAATGTTATGATCTCACAGAAGTCAAATCTCATGATGTCAGTCAAAGCATCATTACTAAGGCCATCATTCACACCACTCTGATAAAGTATGATTGTACATAAAGCACATAGGGCTGATATAATAATGTTATAAACTATACCATGAACAAAATGCAAAAAAGTGCTGAATAATGCCATTAGGTCAGCCTAATGCTTGATACAGTATGCCAGAGTGGAATACCTACAGGACAATAGCCAGATTTATTGTTAAGGTTACACTTGTGGTCCTACAAGACCTAGCCATATAACACATGGTTGAATACTTGTTCCACCTCTATATGGTGGAAGAGTTTGTCAGCAAGGCCTGACCTCAAATCGCAAGTCCAAATCAGGGCTGGAATCTCTCCCTAAGAGTTTCAATGACCATTTCATGGTTTCAACTCATAATAACAAGCATACATATTGCTTTTTTACAATTTACAAATTACAAGACACAGTTAGAAATTAGTAGTTGAGCTATAGGAGTGATACTAGAGCGTTCTCTCAAAACACACCTGAAGAGGGTTCTATATATCCCACCTAGTTAGTCTGTTTTGGTACATTTGTTTTGTTCTTGTTATGACTATGCGGTCCAGCACACTGGATTAATTTGACGCTTGTCACAAAGAGGTAATGGGACTCATGGCCAAGAGAGGTGATAGGCTATAGACTGCAGGGGGCACCCCCAAACGTAAAGGCAAAAGAAAGAAAATAAATAGCTCAAATTGTTGAAGACCAGACTAAAGTCAAATCGCCCCCGAAACAAGCAGGAGCTGAAGAGGCAGCAGTACCGGCCTGATACAGCATCTGGTGATATATATGGGTCGTAGAATTAAGGCAGTCATTGATTGCAAAGAATGCAACAAAATATTGAATATGATGACTTTACGTCAGTTTTTGTTCATTTGTTCAATTACTTCTGGTCCTGTAAAATTGGGAAGGATGAATGCAGCCAAATACAGAGAGGTCCTTAAAGAAGAACTGCTCCAGAGTGCACACGATGGTTCACCTTTCAGCATGACAATGACCCGAAGCATACAGCTAAGACACTGGTTAACCCTTTCCACTTTGCCCCCCTATATATTTTGTACTGGAGCGATTTTGTACTTAAAGACTTAAATTAAAGAAGAGGCTTACACCATTCAGAATTGTGGGAAGATGCACTGAAATACTAAAAAAAATACATATATAGCAGTGAATATTTCAATTTCAAAGTCAAGGGCCAACTTTATATTTGTGCCCAAACTTGATGTCAACTTGTGTGGAAAATGTGGTAAAGATATCAACAGTCATTCAAATTCCACATGAGTTTTCCAAAAATTGTACCCAGATGTCCTTAAGTGTCCCCAAATCTCTCCAAACATGAAACATCTGCACATCTTTTTGATCAGAAAAGCTTCATGATACAAAATATAAAGAAAATTAACCTTCACATGTGTTTTATTCACCTACACTCACTGAACACTTTATTAGGAGCACCTCTACACCTATTTACTAATGTGATTATCTAATCAATCGTGTGGCAGCAGTGCAATGCATAAAATCGCAGATAGCGTGATTTTTTTCTTCCAGGTGTGTCAGTTAGTTTTCAGTGATTTTCTCAGTGATTTTGAACGTGGTATGACTGTTGGTGATGTAAGTTTTGTTTGTGATATAACCGAACTGGGCGCATGAGCTCAAACACGGAACACACCCTGCAAATGAAAACAAAAAACAAACTAGCTCTACTGTAATCATAATACACTCATGGTTCAGACAATGCCTCTTTAGAAGCTCAATGTTGTGAAATGTTGTGAAATGTTTCTAAAACATAGGGATGCCACATGTTCTGCTTTTCCTGGGATTGTTCTCTTTTTTGAGCGACTGCCCCGGAAAATGATTATTCTTTCCTGGGACACGAATTGTCCCAGTTTTTTGTATTTCTAAATGTCAGATTTCCAAATAAAACTGGATTCTTCTACTGCTATTCTGTTTTGTCCTCTTTACATTCAGACAACCAATCCCATGTCTCTAAACAGGTAAAAATGAGTAAAACACAGCGACGAATGGCCATATGCCTATACTTCTTTTTAATTGGTAGCAGAAATACGAAAGTTTACCTTATCACTGCACGGGCTGTCAGTCTGGGACATGCATTCACTTCAACGACCCCACTGTAGGAAAGTTCAGCTAGCTACTAGCCTAGAGGTAATGGCCTAATACTTCTGATTTATTTTTGATTTATTTTGTCAGTTTTATAAAATGGGGGAAGAGACGGACAAGGAGGTTGAGAACAAAATCAGACAAGCAACCAGCAGCAACAACAAAAAACAAAACGATATACAACATACAACTCAAACTGGGCAAAAAGAGAGTACTTTTCTGAATGGATAATTACACATCAAATGTCCCGGTTTTTCACAAATCAAATGTGGCAACCCTACTACACATGACCCGGTAACGATTATGAGGAAGATTTCCAACAGCAGCCATTTTTTGGACTGTTTGTGATTTGGTCTCAGTGACTCAGGAGTCCTCTTGATTACCCCAAACTTTCCACAGATTTAGCAGCTGGTTCTTTTTACTACTAGAGTTACTACTAAATCAGTAAATTATGAGCTACTTTTAGCTTAAAGATTATTTGTGAATACGGCCTGTGATTTGTTGTGTGTCTGGCAAGAATGAGCCAATCATGGCGATATGACATATAGATTAACATAGATCCCTTATCCGCAAATAGCTACTCAAACATCCTTCACAAATCTATAAGGAGCTTGGGAGTGACTCACTCAGTTCGATTGTCAATGACCAATTACTGGAACATACTGGGAGAAACAGTCGCTTGTGAGTGAGTATTTAAAATGGCTGTTTCATTTCATTAAACTGTGGTTAGTATTCATCTGATCCAGTAACAGTCACATTCTTGGGGACGGGGAAGTGAAGAATGTCTGTGGCACTATAGAAATGACCCCCCACTGCCGGGAGGGCTGAGCACCTTCGGGTCAGGAGCCATGGTGCCGGTCGTTCTGACACCGCCAGAGGTGGGTGGTCAGATGTACTGCAATGAGTAAACCAGCGTGATTAATGCACCAAACCAGAGGGTCAGCCTGGACGCACTGTCTGCTCCTGATATCCAGAGGCTACGTGGGAGGGAGAGACTGGTGCTGCGTTCTTTATTATTAAATTATTTGGGTCTCTCTCTCTAGTTCTGCATTCACAGAGGTAGGCACAGAGCTGGAGCCCAGTGGCAGTGAGACAGCTCTGACACCCACTCAGTGGGAGCGTTATACATGCACACTTATATTCAGATCTTACCCTGGTTATGGCAATGGTCTGATTATTGAAATGGTAAATGTAAACACCTTTATCTGATTATCTTTATAGGTGTTTGGTCATAATCGGCATATTTGCTAACAAGATTGATACATCTGGATTTTTGGTCAATGGCCGTCTGTTTTTTTGGTGCATGTACGTATCTTACTGTGATTCCCTTTGGCTTTTCAAAACGGTGTATGTCAAGTGGAAGTATTTTGGAAATCATCTGGTGCGACATGACATGGTCAATGTTTCTCTGGGTTCTCTTGTCTCATATTTATTTTTTACCTTAGTAAAGGGATGGGCTGATATTGATATTTTTACTTCAACAATCAAAAGATAATGCATGAAAAAGACTACAAAACTGTTGAGCACAGTGGACATTATTTTCCACAGCATAAATATGTTAATATTATGCAAATTACACATTAGCAATTTCAATAAGCAGTCCAGTCACTATAAAATGAGCAGCAAGGGAGAAAGCAAGGAAGCCAATTTATTATGTTTTTGCAACAAACAGCCAAAACTAGCAATTCCTCTCATACCTACAGAATGTAAACATCGCTGTCCTTACATATTGCTGAGGTGATATTAGACTGCCAGCTTTTCAGTTGGAAAATGTTCTATTGAAGTAACTGTTCATTTATGTGTTTCGTGGGTGAAATAAAGATAGAACCCAGATATAGGCATTAAATATTTGCATTGGCAGGGACTGGCAGAATACATGATACATTTATTTATTATTTTATTGTGGAGGAAGAAATCTCTGTGTAATTTGTATCAAATTAATTTGGAGTTTTGCATTTTTGCATTTTCAAAACACCGAAAATACTTTTCCCGCCCATTCTCAAAACTCATTGCCCCTTTCCACTGTGGGGTAAACCTAGTGCGTTAACCTAACTCCAGGGTTCGTGGGCCCTTTCCACTGTGCTGGGCTGGGCCTAAACAGGGCTCATCCTATCACGCAATGACAACTCATCAGCTGTCTTTTTAACCCTTCACTAAATCTAGTCATTACTAACTAATCAGCAAACTAGCTAGCTTTGCCAGCTAGCTATGTTAGCAAACATTTTTAAGAAGTTAGCTGTACTCTATTTTTCCTTAGAGAGAAGATACCCATCGGCAGATGTTTTCATAGAGATACTCTTGTCAGCACCATAATCAGGAACAACTTATATTGCAGTGCCTCCTCTTGGCAGTTTGAATCTCTCACAGGGTAAGAAGAAGAAGTAAGATCCACAGCCTCTCAGCTCCATTGTTATTGTTTTGGCTTTGAGATATGAAAACAATGTTCTGCTTTGTTGCCATTGGTACAGCTAGGCTACTACAGCCTGGGTGAGTCTCAGTGGAAATGCGACAAAAACTACAGCCCTACCACTTTGGTTCCAGGCATTCCTGGGCTTATGTTCGTTGGCTTTTGGCCTACAGTGGAAAGGAGGTTTAATCTTTGTCAGCGACATTTCTCATCTAGCTTAAATTGCTCCTAAGGGGTGTACTTTGAACACACTCATTTTCCCAGTCTCTATTTTGTTGTATTTTCAAAACACAAAATACTGTATTTTATAAAATTTTCGGTTGCAGTATTTTGTAGTTTATTTTGATACAAAATACAAAATAACCCAAATGTAAATATATCAAAATAAATTTTCATGTACATTTACATTCACATTTTCATGTGTTTCATCCCTGGCAATAACGAGAGCCATTTTGCTTTGCTTTATAAATAATGTTTTATTAGGTGGAAATTGGAACTAGATTAAATATATGTATGTGGAAATATGATACATTTTGTAATAATGCAGCATATTGTATAACCAGTCAGAAAACTGTTAGGTCCTCATAAAGCTTGCAGCAAGAGATTTGAGGGTGGCTGTCTGCTCATGCAGGCAGATAACAGGCGTAATCCAGAAACACAGGCACAGTTCAAAAACCAGGTAGGCAGACCAAACAAGCAAAAGTACAAACACGAGATCTAAAAACGCAGGGAATCAAAAGTCAGGCAAAGATCAAAACCAGAAAATCCAAAAAACCAATGCACAGAAAAGCATACGGGGAAACCGGAAAATAAAGGCTAGACGCGGGGTAGGGAACAGGTTAGACGAACGAGGAAAGGAAAAGAGCAAACAGGTGGGCTTAAATACAAAACAGAAAATGAGAAACAGGTGAGAGACATGCCATAATGACAGGAAGGAAATACATAAGGAGAGGGAGATGGAGACCCGAAATAGAGAGCAGGTGAAATTAGTATCAAGATAACAACAGCGGAAAGCAACATGGGACAAAAAATAGGAAACTCTTTAGGAAACAAAAACAGAGAAAACACGGACAAAAGGAACAAACCAGTGTGCAAAGGGCGCAGAGTCTGCTCTTCTCACTGCTATCCACACCTAGTACAGTGGCTACAAGTACATACAGTACAAATACAGTATACTGCATGATAAATACTTACAGGAGAGTTCTTGCTAACATGCATGGGCAGCTATGTACAGGCCATTCCTTTTCAGTACTGCCCTTTATCAGTGTTATCAGAAATGTACATTATACATTATAACTCCAGTTTTAGAGCTGTACATGTCAAAAGAAAGGCTATTGATTTTCTGGGCTGTATTCATTCTTTTATGGGATATTGTAGCATGAACGCACAGAAATATTGATCATGTTCAAGTCCTTCTGGGGACCCTCGGTAATGGCCTTAGATTGAGTGAGTTATCTTGCCCATTCCTGCTGATCTTTAACTGAAATTGTACTCAAGGACTGCTCTCCTCAGAGAACCTTGAAGTGTTTATAGTATATATTTGTTCACTAATCCACTGTCCTGCATGTTAGTTTATCCTGTGTGAGACTCTTATAAATGTTATTTATATATACAGTAACTGAAGTATTATCATTTTAAAATGATAATAAAATGTGTGCATTGCACAAAAGTAATTCAAATGAAAGCAGGATATGGTTGGGGTATACTGCCTGTATGATATATATTCTGTAGAATGAGGTGATAAGGTAAAAACCTAAATTGATGTACAGCTTGTTAATGTAAATATTTATTCAGCCATTCATGTGGCAGCAACTAAATGCATAAAAGCACCTGCATGGTTGAGAGGTTCAAGCTGTTTTTCAGACCAAATGTCAGAATGGGGAAGAAATGTGTTCCAAGTGACTTTCACCATGGAATGATTTGAGGTGTCATATAGGGTGGTTTGAATATCTCAGAAACAGCTGATCTCCTGGGATTTCCATACACAACAGTCTCTAGAGTTTGCAGAGAATGGTGCGAAAAACAAAAAAACATCCAGTGAGCAGCAGTTCTCCGGACAAAAATGCCTTGTTAATGAGAGAGGTCAGTGGAGAAGGGTCAGACTGGTCAAAGCTGACAGGAAGGTGATATAAACACACATTACAACAATGCTGTGCAGAAGAGCATCTCTGAACACACAAAGCATCAAACCTCTTAAGTGGATAGCCTATAGCAGCAGAAAACCAATAAGTCTAAAAAAGTGCCCACCGCACTATATATTAAATATCAAAACAGAAATAAATGTCAAGTGTAAAAATTCCAAACGAGCAGAACTTAAGGGCTTTCTTTGTTTAGGTGCTTTATTTTTGTGGTTGGTCTTAAAAAGAAAAACAAAAAAACACTTACTCGAGAGGAATAAATGTCATGCTACCATTTGTTTAAAAATGTGTTCATATCATATTTCAAGCAAACAATACATATACCAGTTTCTTGAGTTGGTTATTTACATGTCTGTCATCCTCTATCTACAGAGGAAAAAACCAGAAGGGAAAGGCTGGAGCCTGCTGATTCGTCCATGATGATGAACTCACTGAGGTAGGTGGGGCCTTGGCCATTTAGGACTTTATAGGTCAGGAGGAGGACTTTAAAATGAATCCTGTGGTGGACTTGGAGCCAGTGGAGTTGGGCAAGTATGTCGGTGATATGGACTGGCTTCTTTCATCTGGCAAGAACTGTAACAGCACTGTTCTGGATAAGCTGAAGGCGGTTAATAGATTTGGCTGGGAGACCAGAGAAGAGGGCATTGCAGTAGTGATTTCTTTTTTAAAAGAAGCAGGGTCTCGGCTGCTGTGGTGGTTTGAATATTAAGACTGTGTGAAAATGGCACACAGCTCTGGTGTAGTAGCGGGGGAGCCCGAATTATTGGGGCTGAGGAGGTGGTTAATGGTGGCAAAAAGGGTATCTGAAGGCCAGCAGGTGGACATTGAGGCCGTCGTTCTTCCACAGTCTCGCGGCCATTAGTCTTCATACTGCGCAGATTGTCAGTGAAGATCAGCATTGGAAGGTGGCTTTCCTTAGTTGCTCTGGGGCCAGGGCGTTAATGGAGGTAGTCAGGCTAGTATTACTGTATAGAGTGTCGTAAGCCACGGACCCCTTGCCGAGCTCAGACCTCACGTTCCCACGAGCAGTACCTCACAATGAGGTGTCTCGGGGACGAACTCAAGTACTCCGAACGTCCTGGAGCCCTGGTATGTTCTACTGAACTTCCAGCCCAGTCTCGAAGTGAAGGGTGTGATGCAAATCTGGTAATTGATGTCCTGTATTCAATGTATTCCTCTAAAGAATCTTTATCACATATGATTATAGTAAGATATACTTTATTATAATCAATCAAAAGAATAGAGTTGTACAGATTACAGTGTACATATCATCTTTTGCAGTTTGCTAATCACATGCAAGTTACATATACCCCTCTTAGCTCTTTCTAAATTACCTTTCCACCACGATGTTTAAAAATCAAGGTACACCCTTCCTTTATCCATCCTCTTTGGCCTTAGCCTTATCCTATAGCTCCCCCTTCTTGACGTTTAAAAAGAAACTATTCCTATAATATTATATTTATCTAAATATGATAATTTCTCTACATTTTTCTATTTTATATAGTATCCTAATAAGAAATAAAAGATATATAAAAGTAAACTTATAATATGTTACTTTTCCTACTTCTACAAGTAATATAGATTATAATTACCACTCCAGCTTGGTTATAATTGTTCTGCGTGGATCTTTCTTCACCTGAGTCCGCACCGCGTACGTCACTCCTCTCTCCATATCCATATCCTGGAGTGGCGCGCAGAGGGAGCGCGCCACTCCAGCTTGACTGTCTTGCGTTGCTCTCTCTTCAACAGCTCGTAGATATCTTCTGAAGCCAAATTCTGGGATCCTGCTCTAAGGTCTAAAAACTTATCCCTTATATATCTTTTTTGCATACAAAAGTGTACCTTTTTTGATAAGAAATGCCCCCATTATGTCAAGCGGGAAGACATTTATCTTTTATATAACCTGTTTTTTAATGACCATATTAATTATTTCTGTTTTTCCAATTGTCATTTTCTCATACCTCCAAAGAACTGTCCCCAATATTTTATTTCATGGGCCCCTCTGGTTTGGGAATTTCCCCCAACTTAATATATGAGTGGAAAAACACTAGCCCTTATGTTGTTTTTAATGAACCTATTCATCACTGGTGTCTGTGTCAGTTTCATAATCTCTTCTTGACTTCCTCCAAACTTTGATTTCATGTAAGCCAGACGTTAAAGCCTGCCACCATCCCAACATCCTCTTCAGGTGTCCCTTTTTGTGGCGCCTTAAGGGATCTACAAAGGACATCCAGCCAATAGCTGAGTGTAAATCATCCGCCATTAATTATTAATTTTCTTTCGGTATTGACATCCCTTCCGTTTTCCTTATTTTTGTTTTTCTTTAGCCAGGCATTGTGCCCCTCCCCTGTAGGGTTGGGGTATTCTCAGTCAGAACTTTAACCTTGCTCCTTAAAACCCTAAATCTAAGTCCCCCGACTTCAGACTCCTCTACTGACAAGTATGGCTGCTCATTCTCTGAACCACATATTTTTCTTCTTACGGGCGTTCTTACTACCACCTTGATGGCGTGTGCGAGGGGTTAACAATGCATTCCTTTCTAACCCATCCCCCGTCAATCTCTCATCAGGGGGGCCTAGGGCCGGGTCCTCGACAAGAGACTGATCATTTCATCAGGGGACATTGAGGTGCAGTCAGTTGACAGAGTGGGCATTATGGATTCAAGAAAGAAGGCAGTTCAGATTATGCAGGTTGCGGTGCTTCATGACTCTCTCAGGGCAAAGTCGAGGGGTTGGAACTGCCAGTGACAGAGTGACAGCCTTGTGGTCAGAGCCACCAAGCTCCAAGATGTTGAGGTTGGAGGTAGGTACATCGCCAGTGATGATGAGGTCCAGTATGTGACCGCAGTTTTGTGTACGGGCATGAACAAGTAGCATGAGGTTTAGTGAATCAAGATTGTTCAGGAAGTCAGCTGCCATGGTGTCCACATGTATATTAATATTGCCCAATATCGAAATATTAGAGAGAGTAGGACATACAGAGGTAAGATGTAAGAGTTAATAAATTCTGAGATAAAGGATGAGTTCGATTTTGAGGGTTGGCGAACAAGGACGACAGTTAGGGAATTAGGTGGATAACATTGAAAAACAAGGCACTGAAAAGATTGAGTTTCTAATACCTTTCATGTTTAGAGGGATATAGATAATTTCTAATTAACAATAACAAGTAACCGCAGTGGCGGCACGGATGGTGCAGTGGGTAGCACTGCCGCCTCACAGCAAGGAGGTCCTGGGTTCGAATCCCCGTTGGCCGGGGCCTCTCTGTGCGGAGTTTGCATGTTCTCCCCGTGTCTGCGTGGGTTTCCTCCGGGTACTCCGGTTTCCTCCCACAGTCCAAAGACATGCACGTTAGGCTGATTGGAGAGTCTAAATTGCCCGTAGGTATGAGTGTGTGAGTGAATGGTGTGTGTGCCCTGAGATAGACTGGCGACCTGTCCAGGGTGTATTCCTGCCTTTCGCCCAATGTATGCTGGGATAGGCTCCAGCCCCCCTGCGACCCTGATCAGGATAAGCGGGTTCAGATAATGGATGGATGGATGGAAGTAACCGCAGTACCCCCCGCCTTGGCCATGAGTGTGGGCTTTTTCAATATAGTTATAGCCTGGTGGGGACACATCGTTTATGTGGTAGTAATCACCCTCTTTATGCCATGTTTGAGTTAAACAAACCATTTTGGGCGGTCATCGACAAAATCTTGTACAAAAGCGGATTTATGACCGAGTGTTAAAGAGCACAATACGAGCAGTGTTTGCAAGGGCAGTGATGCCCACAAATTGCTACAACGGTAGCAACAGACTGTGATCTACACCCAAAGGTATATGATTTTGCAATATTTACCTCAGGTTTTCGCAACATTATGGAACTGATCTTGATATTACAGCTTGGGTTCAAGCTGTAGCCACGGCCAGAGTCCCTGTACAGATATTTTGGTTTCTAGGGGATGCCATGTTTGCAATGTTGGTTTACTTTGTGGAGGGCAGCATGGAGAAGGAAGCCAGGACTGTGAAAGCTACACTTAGGATGTAGCCACTAGCCATGAGACGCAGCCCACTTCCCCCTGGCACTAACCTCATTTGTGGTTTGCATTTGGGATTCACAAAATAGGCTGTCCAAGTAACTGAGTGGATAATTTTTTAAAGAAACCATTCCTATTGATTGCATTCAGTAAAAAAAAATGGCATCCTTCGAAATAACTTACAACATGCCCATGTTTGTTCAGTAAACATTCCGTACGGCTTTTAGGTTTTCAGCAAAAGCCCATACATCTAGCAGGGTAACACATTATATTTGATTTAATTTTCAGTGTATTTGCCAAAAGGCTTTATGTGAAAAATGTCACAAGTGCCCATATTAGTCCACTTTTGGTGTTAGGGTTGTCACAGTGCCTCTTGGCTAACCGCATTTATGGCTATATTTGTCTACTATGACAGGTGCGCACTGGTTAAGCAGCATGACTTGGAATTTCAATTCCAAGTTGGGGCTCTCAACCAGAATTGTCTCAGTAAATATCCAGTTGCTCAATAAAAAGAAAGCCGAGTAATTTGCCCCGGAGAGTATAAATAAGCCACAGTAATAAGCTGAGGTAACATAAACTACGGAGCCTTTAGACAGAAATGATATTTGAGAGAGCCGAGCTGCTCTAGCTCTCAGAGGGATGTCTCGTGTAGACTGCTGAAAAGCAGAGAGGCCACTTGGTGGAAGCAGAGCCACAGCGTACGCACACGTCCCGGCTCCAGGAGAGGAACTGCCACGTGGAGTCAGAGGAGTGCCAACGCACAGGAGCTTGCTGACACCTCGCCAACAAAGAAAAATGGGCCTCACCTACTCTGCAAAATCTCCACTATCGAGCTTCTTCACCTTTGTCCCACTGACTCCTCGAATAAAGCTTACAAAGTGGAATAGGAATGCCAAATAGAAAACATCATATGACGCCTTCTGCAGTTCGGACACTGAAAGATGATGCGTACAAAACTCAAACTCGGCACAAACAGCACATTTTGTTTCATTATTCTGCCCTGTCACTGTGGAACAGTGGTTCCAGAATTTGCCATCAGAAAGCTAACAGCTACCTCACCCGACCCATCACACAATAAATAAATAACCTGTATGAAATCTCTGGTTGATGTACTTCCTGCACTGACTAAGGTGATGCTGATAAGATCACTCAAGTGTTAAAATTCCCTCTGCCTCTCTTTGCATTTTCTTTCTGTACACAGTAGGACTTCAGTGTTAATTAAACACTAACATAGTACATATCAATAGAGCAGTACCTCATAGCCTTAGCCTTACCCTGTTATAATTGATATGATATGATTAGCTAACGCTTTTAACAGCTTACAGTTGATTAGACTAAGCAGGGGCCAATCCACCCTGGAGCGTTGTGGGGTTAAGGGCCAAACAGTGGTGTGGATCTTATCGTGGCTTGACTATGGCTTGAGTCACTAAACTTCAGGGTCCCGGTCATGCACCTTAACCACTGGGGCTACAGACTGCGCCCCATTAAACTTGTTAGTGGATGTGACAGTTGTACACAGGGTAAATTCTCAATCTTACTGTCAATCTGCTATCTTACCTACTCCCCCACTAATCAGCTGGATGATTCTGTGCCTCTCCATTGCAGCTGATGAGCAGTGAGGTCTCAGGTAACATGGTGGATCTTGAATGCTATTGCTGATTCAGGAGTGTGAATGTTCCGATTGTGAAGTATATGCCATGCACCATAGAGACATTCACGTTATGTGAATGTGTCACATTACATTGCAGTTATTTAGCTTTTAATCTTTAAGCACCTTACAGTTGATTAGACTAAGCAGGGGCGAATCAGCACTTTCTGAGATATTTAAACCACCCTGTCTGGCACCACAAATCAGTTATATCACAGTTTCTCCCCACTTGTATGGTTGATTTGAGGTTAAACTGAAGCTCCTGACCCATATCTGCATGATTTTATACATTCCACTGCTGCCACACAATTGGCTGATTAGATAATTGCATGAATAAATTGGTGCACAGGTGTTCCTAAAAACGTGCTCAGTGAGTGAATGTTTAATGAGTCTATGAGGCCAATATAAGTCTAAATATGTAAGTTGCTATGACTAATCAGTTGCTAGGTGGTTGCTAGGTATTCATAACAACCAATTAGAGGCATGAGATGAAGAGTCATTGGAATTATTAAGAAGAAAGCTAGCATACACTGTATAATATCACCCTAGATGCTATAAGATACTGCTGCTTTTCAAAAAATATATATTTAGCAAATGTGTTTTGTAATCAAACATAGAATATGCATATTTGCTGCAAAATAATAAAATGAATGCATATTTATTCTTAATGGATTAATCCTGCATTATGATAGCTCAGAAGAAAATGTAGGCCTGAGTGGCATATCTGGCCAATTGGTGACATTAATCCATTCATGAAGTCTTCAGCAGAAACTACAGCAAAGTCAGCTGAGATTATTTACTTTTTACAGGACATTTGCTTGAAAAGAAAATGGTGGGAGATGTAAAATTGATGAATGGGACAAGAAGTTGGAAGGAAATTGAAAACTAATGAAGACAAATGTTAGACAAAAGTAATTCAATTAAAATATGAAAAATAAATCACAGCATAAATAACATGCCTTCTGCTGCTCTGGAAGTGGATAGAAAAAGTAGCAGGGCCAAAAGGGGAAACCACAGAGAAAGAAAACCTGTAATACTGCAGTCTGCTCACGGTTGCCAGATCATCCGCCGGTGTAAAGGAGTGTAAAAAGCACATCGTCATTCATGAGACGGTGCGGCGCGATAGCGTAATGAAGGCTGGAACCCACGCAGGACCCGTTCCACAGCAACCCTCGGGGGCACGGCATCGAATTTATACGGGCCCTCGTGGAACACCCCGGATCAACAGCCCTTGCCAAAAACAAAACGCTGGAAAATGTTCACGCCCCCGCAGGGAGACGTTTATCGATCAGGAATATACTGTTTCACAAAAACAAAAGAATGTAGTGATGTGTCCCCAGCAAAGCTTTGTTATTCTTTTTTTCCTTGTGTGTTAAAAGAAGCTACGGCATAAATTACAACCTGACCTTTTTATCTTGAATTATGTGTGGTGGGATTTTGGACAAAATGTCTACAAACCTTATTCAGGACCGATTTAAAAATTGTTAATATGAGTTACTTGATGATTCACACAAATTGGGATCTATAAACCCACTTTTTGCACTTTTGTGTCCTATGAAAAGTTGCATATTTCTCTTCAGTTGTACCAAATATGGATTTTAGATTCAGTAAGCCTGTCTGACTGAAATCTCATGTTTTTAATATCACATCTACACTATCTTCAGTCATGGTAGCTCTTCCCAGTCGCTGGAGGAACAGGAAGTGAGCGAACCTTTGATGATTTATTTGAGGTGGGGATGTGGGATTTTCATGAAAGAGAATGCTTATATTTGGGTATAAGACTCCAAAAAGAGATTCCAAATGTTTTTTATCTTCCACAATGTTTATATTGTGGAATATAAAATGTGGTTTTTTGGTTGTCTGTTTTTTTGGTTTTATATTTTACCCCAGTACATTTTTTGAAGTAAGTTTACTGCATGACAACCCACCGATAATAGACTGTACAGTACAGTGCTTATGAATACTAACTGGCCCTAGACTTCAGATCCAGCCATGGTATTATTTTCTCCTGAACAAATAGTAGTCCATTCTTTCTCCTGAATTTTTGTGGAATGGATATACACTCAGTGAGCACTTTATTACGTAGACCTGTACACCAGCTTGTTTATGCAAATGTTTAATCAGCCTATCATATGGCAGCAACTGTTTGCATACAGGCATGCAGACATGGTCAAGAGGTTCAGCTGTTTTTCAGACCAAATATCAAATATAATTGGGGAAGAAATGTGATCTAAGTGACTGACCGTGGAATGATTGTTGGTGCCAGACAGGGTGGTTTAAAAGTAGAAAGTAGAAAGTGCTGATCTCCTAGGATTTTCACATACGCAAGTCTCTAGAGTTTGCAGGGAATGGTGCGAAAAACAAAACAACATCCACTGAGCAGCAGTTCTGTGGGTAACAATGCCTTGTTAATGAGAGAGGTCAGATGATAAGTATTAACTTTCATCAGAGTGATGGAAAGAGGAAAGTGTGGAGAAAGAACTGCTCATGACCACCCAGCTCCTAGTCCAGGCGCTGGTCATTTCCCACCTGGATTACTGCAACTCCCTCCTAGCCGGTCTCCCAGCGTGTGCCATCAAGCCCCTCCAGCTGGTCCAGAATGCTGCAGCCCGCCTGATCACCAGTCAGCCCAGGTCGGCTCATGTCACCCCGCTTCTCATTGGCCTCCACTGGCTTCCTATTGCCGCACGCATCCGTTTCAAGGCCCTAGTGTTGGCATTTCAGGCTGCTAAGGGGACTGCCCCACCTTACATACAATCCTTGATCACTCCCTACTCCCCAGCTAGACCACTCCGGTCTGCCAGCTCTGGTCGCCTTATGGTTCCCTCTCTACGTGCACCTGGCAGTCGAGCTGCACGTTCACGCCTGTTTTCCGTTCTGGTTCCTCAGTGGTGGAATGACTTGCCTACCACTGTCAGAACAGCAGAATCCCTCCCCCTATTTCGACGCAGACTCAAAACCCACCTTTTCAAACTCTACCTTAGTCCTCCCTCCTGATTTCCCCCGCCCCTGCATACCACCTCATCTGTGAAAGATTGTGGAGGTCATTTTATGACTTGAGCATGTATGGCTGCTGCTGGAACTGTCTCACTTGTCATTATTGATGATTTGACTGGTGACAGCAGCACTAGGATTAATTCTTAAGTGTACAAACACATTTTATCTGCTCAGTTCCACACTTACAACTAATCGGATGGTGCTTCCCCTTACAGCAGGACACCCAAGCATACAGCTAATGCAGCCAAAGAGTTTTTCACAGCTAATGCAGCCAAAGAGTTTCTCACAGCTAATGCAACCAAATAGTTTACCAGGGATTACAAGTGGAATGGTCTTCATTTTCCAGTTGAATTGCCTTTCATTTACTGATTGGACAAAATGCTACAGAGAATGATATTCATGGGTTTATATGCATCACATAGGTTTTATGTTTTCAGCACTTTAAACCTGTGTGTGTGTGTTCATGTGTGTGTGCCTGTGTGTTTGTATGTGTGTGCATGTGTGTGTGTGTTCATGTGTGTGTGCCTGTGTGTGTGTTTGTGTGTGTTCGTGTGTGTGTGCCTGTGTGTGTGTGTGTTCATGTGTGTGCCTGTGTGTGTGTGTGTGTGTGCGCATGTGTGTGTGTGTCTGTGCCTGCGTGCGTGTGTGCATGTGCGTGTGTGCCTGCGTGTGTGTGCGTGTGCATGTGTGTGTGCGTGTGTGTGCATGTGTTATATTGTGTTATATCATTGTGTTATATTGTCCATTACGTAGATTGTTTTATTTAGATTCTTTGATATTATTGATGGAGGGTTACATGTTTCTCGCTATTTTCAAAACCTTGCCTTGCGATCACAGCAAAGGAATAGCAGTGAATTATACCGTAAGTAATTCTTGAAGGAGTTTTCCCACTGAAGGGCCTCTTTCATGGCCCATTAATCTTTCATGCTGTAACGTACCTGTGCACTCTGTGGGCTTCTAGCACTACTCAGTACTTCAGGGGTTGATGAAGTAAGCTTGCTGACACAAACTGCTCATATAACTTTCATGTGTAATGCATTTCAATACGAGTTATTTTTGGTTATGTTATTGCCATTATTTTTTTGAATTATTTGCTTTTAACTGTTTGCTTCACTGAAGCGTAGACCAGATCTGACTTAAATACAATCTAATTGAAAAACTTGCAGGATTGTGAATGGGGAAATATGTTTTTGTGTTTTTGTTTTTGGATACATTTTAGATCCATTTCGCATTTAATTTGATTAATAATATTTTGGAATATTATTAGCAGCCATTAAAATAGTCATACAAGTTCTAATTTCATTTTTAACACCAGTGCTATTTTTGTTACATTTTCAGGAAAATGGGTGTTAAGTCAGGATACCCATCAGCAGAGGTTCAAATTAGGAAATTTTATTTAAGAAAATGTTTTAATTCAATATTTCTTTTTCCCACCTATCATCAGATCTCGTAATGAGTCTAATAATCTTTTTTAATTAATTAATTTCAGACATATCTTTATTACCTTTTTTAATAAAGTGTGTTCAAAAATTAGCACTGGCCATTTTTCTATTATGAATCTCTTTTCTTTCTGTTTTACTTGGTCGCATCTCAGTTATATCATGCATGAATGATGAATGATGTATATGGTAATTTGCAGCTGTCTTTAAGATGTTGAATTTATTTCCAAAATAATAAGACATAGAGTTAAGCTAATAATCAAGGTTTTAGCATGCTTTAGCTAGTGCTGTAGTGCTCATATCACTGAATGCGAAATGCGAGACCCTCTCAGTGGTTAATGTGTAAAACACGGCAATGCTCACTTTTGCAGAGAATGGAGATATGCACTTCAAGGCTGGTTAGTAACTATTGCAGAGTATTATTCTAGACTGCAGCCATTTTGAATACTGGAGAACCAGGTGTAAACCTCAATCAAGCACGCTGACCTGGCAGCTGTTACTGGTGCACTGGTGTAAGTCAACACTGTGAATCACCAGTATGTAAAAAATATATATATTTCAAATGTTGACGTTCCAGAGGAAAGGATACACTCTCAAAACAGATTATTTTTTACAAAAAATAAGATGCTCTTGAATCTCTAAACCTTTGTTTAACCAATAATCAAGCCGGTGTTGATCAATAATACAGGGGGCTTATGGGGATCTCATAAGAATATGAATATGTTTTCCCAATGTTGGCTTTCCTAACGATTCAGTACATCTCCCTTTGCATTCAAAAGGGTGCTTTAACACAATGCTGTTCAAATAACAATACGGCAGCCATGCTCCCATAGCCTTGGCAGACGCTCTTATCCAGATCGACATACAGTTGATTAGACTAAGCAGGAGAAAATGCTCCCCTGGAGCAATGCAGGGTTAAGAGCCTTGCTCAAGGGCCCAACCGCTGTGTGGATCTTAATGTGGCTACACCGGGTTTCAAACCACCAACCTTATATGTCCCAGTCCTGTACCTTAACCACTATGCTAAAGGCCGGGTGAAATTTTTCCATCTCTGTTGCTAATTATAACTTTACTTTTGGGGTACTTTTGTTAAAGCAAGTTATGAAAATAAAGAAACATTACATTTGTCACTTGAAGTATTGTTCACTGCTATTGGCAGGTAGCTTTAGCCTTCATCCTGAAAGGGTTTCAGGACATGGATATGCTGTATGGCACTTTCAGGAAAATTATTGATATGGTCTGCTTTTCCCCGTGTTAAAAATGTATAATTTTTAAGTCTCATTCATATAATAAACTCTACAGCCATGAAATGATAAAAAGCATGCAAAAAATATTTTTTCATGCATATTTTTCACAATACAATGTGCCCGAACAATACCCCCCAAAAAACATTTTAATTAACAATTAACACACACCAGTGGCAGTTGGTGAACATTTAAAAATGACAATTGCTAATTTAAAATTGATGGGGTGGAAAACTTTCCTTTGAACAGTGATACAACCAAAAGCTGGTAGGCACAAAAAATGGAAACATGGCCATAACCAGAATGGCTGTAATTCTGACACGGTTCACCTTATATGGATGTAAAGACCCGCAAATTAAAGCAGACATTTTACATTTTAATGTCATATTACTCATTTAATTTCAAACTCAACAAGCTGGATTACAGAGCCGAAACAACTAAAATTGTGTCACTGTCCAAACACATATGGACTGTACAGTGTATATGTAGCAGATTTAGCATCTGACACAATACACAATAAATCTCACAGCAAGTTCTCCAGGAAACATTCAAGTGTTTGTGAGTAAAGAAGCAAAGTAAGAAAGAAAAAAGAAAAGGACAAATGCTGATTGAATCGAGGCAATAAAGTTGAACCATAAATAAAAATGTGAATGCCAGAAGCATTGGCCTTCCTAGGGCTAAATAATTCAGTGAGTGGTAAAATCCAAAGACTACAGGGGCATTGTTCTGTTATTACCTTTCCTATTAGCCTTTAAATATAATTGCAGTTTTCTTTCTGATTTTATGACACAAAACCTGCTGACTGTATACACCTGTTGCATGGCTGGGGGCAATGTCCATCTTCAATTCATGGAATTCACTAAATGAAGCAATTCATTTCCTGGCAAATAGTCATCATAGAACATTATGAGCATTTTTCAATTCATGAATACATTTTCAATTGAGTTGATTAAATTGAAAATTAATGAATGAATTGAAAATGCTCATCAATTAATTGACCTGTTGAGCCTAATTGAGCCTTGTTTTGTGCACTACTAAATTGGGTTAACGATTTATGGTCTTTTAAACACATACTGTAAGCCACATTTTACTGCCTCAATTAATTCAATTTCTAACATACAAGAAGAAGAAGAAGAAGAAGAAGAAGTCTTGGGATGACAAGACAAAACAATAGGGTGCTTATGCATTTATGGAGGGGAAAAGATATGGGGTACAGTTAGTTAACTTGGAAAGGATATCAATGGCATCTAAAGGTTTCTTTTTTTCAACTGTTTCCTTACTGGTTTATTATCAAGTTGTTTTCATGATCTCCATTTGATGCAAAGCACTCTCTCTGACCTTTCACATCTCCTCTCTCTCTAAATGATGCATGTTCACTGCAAATAAACAACACTTAAGATGAAGCAAAGCTGAGTAATTGTGAATCTCAAATGAATATCTGAGCTTATCTCAAATGAATATCTGAGCTTATCTCAAATGAATATCTGAGCTTATCTCAAATGAATATCTGAGTTTATATTTATCTTAAAGAGGTGCATCATAATCCCAATTTCCTCTGATTTGATGGACTGGAGTCATATCTCCACATCACTTCATCGGTTCCGCTGCCAAGGATTATGTGCCGAGTCATTCTCCTCTCATTACTGCGGCCTGTGTTTGCAGAGGCTCCAGGAAGTAGAAATAATGAATACCCGATGTCCAGCTTCCTTTGGAAACGACTATTTAAAGAGATGATTGATGCTTAAGAGTTCAGCGAGCGGCTGGTGCGGACGGAACGGCTGCGATATTAAATCTAAAACCTTCAAATGACAGAGGTTTCATCACGCCAGTCACAACACAGGCCTGAGACGCCACGCTCCCCGTCGAGCTACTTCCTTTCCAGAGCGGTGGCCAGCATCTGTCGAGTGCCAATCGTTGTACAGTCAGACGGTGAAGAGTGGAAACGCAGCAGTTCTGCAACACTGCTTTCTGTGTGGGACACGACTGTGGGATACTCACACGCTCAGAAGAAAAGGTTGGTGAGAACGTTCCGGAAAGACACCACTGACAGCCTTTTCCGCTTCTAGGACCGAAGCACGGAAGGTATATTTACAATAGGTTCAACAGTAAATGATCCTGTCGTAATTTTAATGAATTCACTAGAATCTGCAAGTAAACCTGTGACTTTCATGACCAGTATTGAACGACATCTGCAATCACAGTAGAATGTGGAAGACAGGCAAGAGATCTTGTCTTGGCTTGTAGAAGAGAAAGGTTCAAGAAGGTATGCAGCTCAGGTCTAGACAGAAGCAAGCAACTGTAAATATTCCCTCATTATAAAACAAATATGAATGTATCTTCACCAGCTCAATAGAAGGATTGCAGTTTGCGTATATTTACTAGACCAAGGCTTGAGCATGATTGAAGACTGTCAATCAAATGGAATGTAATGATGGGATAAAAATACGACTACTGCTGCTACTACTACTACTATAACTACTGCTGCTACTACTACTACTATAACTACTGCTGCTGCTACTAATACTGATACTAATACTGCTACTACGATTATATATATTACTATTATATTTACTATTACCTTATTATTATTATTCTTGAAAAATCACCCCCTCCCACCTCCCAGGTTACCTTGTGGTGTTTGAAGAACACAGAGTGATTGCTGACCTCACACACAGGCAGAGCTGCTGAAGTGGAAAGTGTTGCTGAAGTGGAAAGTGTTGCTTGGACCACAACTGTGTACTGAAAAGCTGTCATGATTGGCACCACGAGGGCGGAGGATGAAAAAGCATACAAGAAAAACAAGCGTGGAGAAGCCCACAGCCCTCGTTACGCATGAATCCTGACGCAGCGCTGCTTCCTGCTGTAAGGTGGGCAGGAGTACCCAGTTGAAACGTTAAATGAAATATTAGAACGGCTGCCTCCAAGCAAGCCGCAAATGAAAACTAAACGATAAGTGCTTTGAATGACAGGTGTCATTACCTCCGAGTGCCCCGTACACAAGTAGCTCACACTGTTTCAGTGTTTAGCCTGTCAAGATCTATCAGTGTTTCAGCAGTGTACCTCTGCTGGCATGCATTATGCGAGGGCTGTCAGGACATAAATATGAGCCCCTACTGTATAATGGCTGCAAGCAAAGGATTGTGGGTATTATGATGTATGTGGTGCTTACACTAGTATATGTCACGTTTCATGTTTAGTTATTGTCTTAGTTAAGTTATTGTCATGTCACATATTATGTTAGTCTAGTCTCGCCATGTTGTTATGCTTTATTTCTTGTCACATTTAATTTTCAAGTCATGTTACGTTTCATGTTTAGTTGTTATGTTTTGTTAGTCTTGTCTTGTCACGTTATATAGTTTATTCATGTCACAATTTGTGTTTGTTTCATGTTATGTTCCGTTCATTGTTTAGCATACACTTTTTCGTGTCTTTCTGCAAACCTTGCGTTCCTGCTTTTTCTCTCTCTCCCTTTCTGTCACTCACACTTCCCTAATTGTTTAAATTTCCCTTGGCTACTTACTAATCTACTAATGCTAGATCAGGATTGGGTAATACAAACATTCTAACCATGTGTTCATGTTACCTTACGTTTCTTCTTACATTCTTCTAGATCTTTCTGTTGCCTTCGACACTGTGGATCACTCCAGCCTCCTGTCCGCCCTGTTAGCAACGGGCATCTGTGGCACAGCCCTGGACTGGATTGACTCCTACCTCTCTGGTCGCTCCTTCCAGGTTGCCTGGGCTGGTACGGTATTGATACCTCTGCCCCTTGCCACAGGAGTTCCCCAGGGCTCAGTCCTAGGCCCGCTTCTTTTCTCTCTTTACACTCCTGTTGTCACTGCACATGGTCTATCCTACCACTGCTATGCGGACGATACCCAACTCTTCATCTCATTCCCACCATCTGACACACAGGTTTCAGCCCGTATCTCTGCTTGCCTGAGTGACATCCAGAGCTGGATGGACAACCACCATCTCAAGCTCAACCCAGGTAAGACTGAAATGATATTCATCCCTGCCATTACCTCTCCCCATCTGGATCTCTCCATTTCCCTAGGGGATACCACACTTATGCCATCACCCAGTGCGAGGAACCTCGGCGTGGTGATGGACAGCAGACTGTCCCTCTCCGAGAACATTGCGGCGGTGACCCGGTCATGCAGGTTCTTTCTATACAACATACGGAGAATTTGCCCCTTTCTCACCCCCTACTCTACCCAGCTCCTGGTCCAAGCGATGGTTCTGTCCCGCCTGGACTACTGCAATTCCCTCTTGGCTGGCCTCCCAGCATCCGCCATCAGACCCCTCCAACTTATCCAGAATGCAGCAGCTTGTCTGGTCTTCAACCTTCCCAAATACTCACGTCACCACACGACTACTGCTGCTACTACTACTACTATAACTATACTATACTATACTGCTATACTATGCTAATTGTCTACACCTGTCTACACCTGCATATAAAGCTCAGTTTCATGTCATGTCTTTGTGAAATTGTTGCCTCCTGTTCGTCACCTCGTTAGCGGTTTTGTCAAGCCATTGTCTACCCGTTATGATCCAAGCCTGTTTATTGACCATTGTTTATTGACTTCTGTTTTGTTGACCATCGCCTGCCTGTACCACAACTTTTATATGTTCTACAGCTGAACACAAAGAAAAATACTGGATCATTCTGTGAAAAATCAACCAGAGGTGTGGGAGTTGACCACTTTGTGTAAATGTTCTTAATATATTCAATAAAGAATTGTCACATTGAGGGGGAATATTATGTCTTAAATTGCTATGCATTTATTTTATTTTTTTATTTTTTTATTTTTGCACAATAGCAAAGACAGACAACAAAAAAAGTTTAAAATGTGCAAGGTGAGACATGAAACCCTACTGGGCTTATATGGGAGCCTCACCCAAGAGACACAATGGTCAGAAACCATTGCATACAAATTATAGAAAAAAGAACTACAAAATTAACTATTATTTAAAGCAATCAAAGATAATTATAATTGAGAACAATAACTCAATATACAATATTTATACAGAATATAAAATGAAGAAAGAGATAAAGAGAGAGAAAGAAAGAAGTGTGGAAGAGTGAAAGAAAGAAAGAAAAATACATATAAGATACACAATACAAAATAAAAGCAATAATAAAGTAAAACAATAAAGTAAAACAACCAGTCCCACCAGAATTATGCGTCAGGCCACCCCCGGGCTGCAGCAAAGAGTCCAACAGGGCGCACCCACATCCCGCCCCTGACAGCCAGGGGAACAGGATGTGGGCCCACCCCAACAAACTCCGGAAGCACTGAACAACTAAACAGATAAGACTAATTATTACAAAGTTGCTGTTACATTACTGATGAGGTAATTTTTTAGACTCTTCTTAAAGGATGATAGACAATTTTTTTAATATAGTCGGGTAATTGATTCCAAAGACAAGGACCAAGAGTAGTTCTAAAGAAAGCAGTATGGAGATCAGAAGACTGTCTTGTGGCATAACTGTGGGCTTGGTTGTTGGAAAAGAATATATTACAGAAACTAAGAGGCAAGAGATTCATTCGTTGCTGGAAAACAAATAAGCAGACTTGATACACATTTATATCATAAACATTCATAATTGCAAGTTTTTAGAACAGAGGTTTCGAGCTAGCCCATGGTTCAGAAAAAGTAGCTATTCTAACAAATCGCTTATGTAATGTAAAAAGGTGTTTAAGGTTTGATCTGTAGGTGCTTACCCATACTACATTACAATAGGAAAGAAAAGGATAAACTAAGGTGTAATACAGAGAAATAAGAATTTTTCTAGGTAAGACGTGTCTTATCCTGCTGATGATACCAATATTCTTGGCAACTTTGTTGCAGATAAATGATATATGTTTTTTCCTATTTAGATTTTCGTCAATGTAGACTCCTAAAAACTTGGCGGACTGCACTCTGTCTAATGAATGATTAGATATGTAGACCTCTTTATTAAGGGTTGTTTTTTGTCTATTCTTTGGTATGACCAGCATATACGATGTTTTTTTGATGTTGAGTGATAATTTTTAGTAAAGTACAGAGATGTACTTTACTAAGCTCAGTGTTAGTTTTACTAATCAGGTCTTCATAATTTCTATCAGACAAGAACATATTAGTATCATCAGCAAAAATTATAAAAAACATATTTTTGGCAACCAAATATAAATCATTAACATAAATAATAAAAAGCAGCGGACCAAGTACTGAACCTTGTGGTACACCACATGTTAAGTTCTTATAGCTAGATTCAGTACCATTCCATGAGACAAACTGTTTGCAATTTGTTAGATAGTCACAGAACCATTTGAGCTCAGTCCCCCCAATACCATATAGTTGCAGCTTCTTTGCCAGAATATCATGATCAACGGTATCGAACGCTTTAGATAAATCAATAAAAACGCCAATAGTAAATTCATTATTATCCAAGGCCCTTGAGAATCGATCAATTAGTTGTACCAGAGCCATCGCTGTAGAATGTTTTTCCCTAAATCCATATTGATGAGTGTATAAAAGATTGTGTTCATTAAGAAAAGTTGTTAATCTATTGTACACAATTCTTTCGAGTACTTTGGTCAGACAAGGCAGAATAGATATCGGTTTGTAATTTGAGAATTTAGACATCTCATCAGATTTATATACTGGGATAACTCTGGCCCACTTGAGTTGATCGGGACAAAGGCCTGTAGAAAAAGAACAATTCAATATGTGAAGAAGAGGTTTCATTATTACAGGTAAGCATTGTTTGACAAGACTAGGCTTCAGACCATCATGACCAGCTCCCTTAGGTTTGAGCTGGGATACAATGTCCTGGGATACAATGCCATGAAGAATCAAAGTCCCATGCCTATGTAACATATTTTTATGTTACGCGTCTTTATTTTATTTAACAAATTAAAATAACATAATTAGGTTGCTGACCACAAGTTCTTGCAGAATTTTTCCATTCAACTAATAAACACAATGCAGGTTTGGCTCATTATCATTGTATTTGAAAAGTTCTCCATCAACCAAACGGTTCGTTTTCATGACCAGGTGTCCACACCTTCACCAATTAGGAACCTGCTGATTCACCTCAGTCTTTAAATGTGTTTATGTAATTGTTCGCAATAGAGCGCAATGTGAATATGGGAATTTTCTAGAAATTTCAGAAATAATGTGGGTAAATTATTCCATACAAAAAATACTTTTAACTAATTTGGAGACAGATATCCTACCTACATAGTATTAAAGTGCAAGCTTTTTGTTTGCTTGTTTGGTTTTCTTCACAAACAGAGTCCTGTTCCACAAAGCAGGATTACTGAGTTAGCTGAATAACTGCGCAGGGTAAAAACCTGGAATGGCTCTTTTTACTTCAGTCCATGTTCCAGATTTGGGTGGGGTCTGGGTTTTACTTGTTGCTGTTACCCTGCTAACTCAGTAATCCTGCTTTGAGGAACAAGCCCTAGTTGATTGCAGTGATCCACACATTTTATGAGGAAAAACTGTCTTTACATTATAAAGGTGTCACACATTTATTTAAGGCAGTCAGTGTGAAAGACAGTATTCCCTCCTGAGGGATCAGTGTGCAAGACAGCATTCCCCCCTGAGGGATCAGTGTGAGGATCAGTGTGATGATCAGTGTGATAGACAGCATTCCCTCCTGAGGGATCAGTGTGAAAGACAGCATTCCCTCCTGAGGGAGCAGTGTGAAAGACAGCATTCCCTCCTGAGGGATCAGTGTGAAAGACAGCATTCCCTCCTGAGGGGTCAGTGTGAGAGGTCCAGCAGGTAAAGAACTGCTGACAGATTAAGGGCCAGGGGCCTCTCAGGGGCCTCACAGGGGCCAGGCTGTCCTCCCCCCTCTTTAATCACCATCACGATGGCCTCCCCCATGTCCAATAACAGGTCATAAAGCGCAGGCACATCAGCGCCCTGTGAAAATGTGAGAAACATCTTTGCTCCGTTCTTGAAAGGCAGCGCGGTGACACCCGCTCCTTTTCCACGCCCGGTGACAGACTGACTGACAGCGCTCCGGGGATATTTCTGTCCTCGCATTAGATTTGACCCCTTTTTCCACCGGGAATTCATAGCCAGGAATGGATACAATATTGATTAAAACGTTTCACAGAAATGTGAAGATATTGCTGAAAATATCGATTGCAAACAGTAACATTCATTAAGGGGGCATCGTCCGGGCTTGCTGATGGTTTGTGTAATGGACAAAATCGACATTTTCCTTTTTTAGTTTCTTAAACCCATGATGTCAGATTTATTTTAAATGCAGATGTACTGCATTGCCTTAGGGGCTCATAACGTGAACCGCTGCTAACAGAATTACAAGGCCCTAATATTATGATTTATATCCAGTGTGAATGACAAGCTGAGTATACTGTATGTTAACACCTGTTTGTTGTGGTTTCAGAGAGGGCAAAGATGAGGCTAGTACAGAACCGGTCTACACTGTGAAGAGCTTTGTACTTTGTCCTTCACCTTTTCTTACAAGAGGTATATACATAGTTCAGTGTGTCACTTGACATTCGATTAATAGACATGTTTTACATTGAGTCACTCCTGATAAGAATAAGTGCGTTCTCCTGGTTACTAGTACAGATGCCACATGACTGAAACAATACTGTTAGGAATGCCAAAAAGCAAATTAATTTACCCCTTTCAAGAGTAGGTTTTTGTAATCGTTCTGTTTCTCAGCCAGTGTTTGAGAACTTCACAGTGCCATTACAATTTCATTGCTTTCAGTCACTAGTGGTGATTGTTGCACCAGCACCAGAATGTTCAGTTAAGAACACCTTAAAGGTATAATAATTTTTTACATAAATACATTTATTTTTTGATAACTTTTATCGCTGGCATTATTTATTTTAGGCAAATAAATGTAAAATTACCAGACCAGCCTCTGGACTAGGCTGTTGTAGGGGACCTACATTCCTGCCAAAATTAAAGCCACACAGGAGGTGATGCATTTTACGTATTCAGCACCACAGATACCCATAACCCATAGTAACAACTGTTGCTTTCACTAATTTCTAAGAGTGTTACAGCTAATGCTCTGATATTTACATTTACCTTTACATTTTAGTCATTTGGTAATCCAAAGCGACTAACAAGTGCATAGTATTTGAAAGGGTACATGGGATTTGCAGTGTGCAAGTCTGCAGGAATGACCACTTAACAACACAGGGTATCACCAAAAACGAGACTTTTACATATTGCCACTGTAAAGGGTTAAATACATGATACTAAACACACTAAACACACACAGATTAGCTGCATAACAAGCCCCAATGAGAAAAACATAAACCCATAAAAATGTCCTAAAATCATACCATAATCTGAATTGGTATAATGGTGGGAGGGAGTGCTAAGGGGCACGGATGACAGAAGAGCCAAGGAACAGAAACAATAATCTACTCCTCCTATGGAGTGAACTAAGCCCTCAACTGAGATCTATGTCCTCACATACTGTGTTTAAAAAAAAAAAAGAAAAAATATCTAATGTCTACCTAAACTGCTACTCAATATTTATCTCAGTTATTTGTTTCTCTTCTTCTTGTATCATCCCATGTTTAGTCATCATCCTATGTTGTCTGTTTCTTTTTTCTCGTATCATCCTATGTTCAATCATCATTCTATGATGTCTGTTTCTTCTTTTTCGTATCATCCTATATTCAATCATCATCCTATGTTGTCTGTTTCTACTTTCTTATATCATCTTATGTTTAATCATCATTCTATGTTGTCTGTTTCTTCTTTCTTATATCATCTTATATTTAATTATCATCCTATGTTGTCTGTTTCTTCTTTCTCGTATCAACTGATGTTTAATCCTTAAACTTTCTATTTTCTTTTCTTTCTTGTATCATCCTATGTTGGATTTGGATTGGCTACATTTTATTTCGCCCGCTAAATGTACTAAATGTAATAAGTGTTGGCTAGGTGTGGAGCTCTGTACAAGCCTGTAAGGGCTTCGCTCCCACCTTGCACAGATTTGTACTAACATTTGTGCTAAATAAATAAACCTAAACAGTGTGAAATGGTGGGGTTTCATTCTGGCTCAGAACATGGCCACTGACCGCACTTTATCTGCAGCCCTGCATAGCTACTATGGGAACTTTACTCCACCATAGGGGGTCAGAACTGCTGTCATGGGAGAATCCAGAGAGATCTGGCCGAGGTGTGATGTTTGAGCACTGATTGGTGGAGAATCAGGGTCCTAAACTTGATGTGAGCTGTAACAGGTAGCCACTGAAGAGAAAGGAGAAGAGTTGTGGCATGAGCAGGCTTGAGGAGGTTTGTACACAAGCCAAGTCACTGCACTCTGTGTCTCTATAGTGTAGTCTTTATATACCTCTGAATTGTGTGCTTTTTTACTCCCACAACCTTGCACATGCTCTTACTCTGCTGTATTTAAAAAAGTGACACTAATTTAAAAATGAATTCTTGGCTGTGTCTAATATTTCTGCATAGTACGAAATTTGGAGTTGGATGGCAATATGGGTGTGCAGACTATGTTGCAAATAATTATTTAAAAATGTAAAAATGCTGTCATAGCTGCTTCTGAGAGAACTAGCCATAAATTAGTGAACATGGCCAATTATGCATTCTCAGGATTTAAACAGGAAAAGTGAAATTGGGTTGGCCCTGTAAAGACCTGCAGTGCTTCCATGACCCATGATGGTGCTTATTGAGAGGAAATCCATCTAGACCAAAGAACAAAAAAACAGATCACGCTTAACTCATCATTTCTACTGAAATTTTTACAACAAAATAAATCATCCTAGATGCCTTGATGAATGAGTGATGATTTTCAGTACATGTAGTTACTATATGTGTGTGTGTTTACATGTCTGTGTGTGTAAATGTGTGTGTGTGTGTGTGTGTGTGTACGAGCGTGTGCATGCTATGTGTACATGAGTGTGTATGTCTTGTGGCACAATCTCTCTCTCTATCGCTCTCTCTCTCTCTCTCTCTCTCTCTCTCTCTCCGTTCAGCGGCAGGTGTTTTTGTGGCCAGGGAGAGCTGGACAGCACCAGTCCCAATCACATCCAGGGTCGAACCCGCCCCTCACTGCCAACCAGAGCAGCTGGTACCCATCACCCTATAGCTGGGCTTTAGAAAAGGGCCTGATCTCCAGCCTAAACAGAGAGACTTTAGACCCAGTTTCCCCTCCTCTTATCTTCCAGCCAGACACTCATTCACTTGTTTTGTGTGGCCACCTCAACACTGTGCCACAGTGTATATTGTATTCTCGTACTGTAGAATTGAATCACTAATTTTGCTGGAAAGAGGAGTCACAGGCTACATTAAGAAGTGGCTCGGAGTCCCGCGGTGCCTTTCCACCATAGGCCTCTACGGAGATTGTGCCCTCAAACTGCCTCTCACTAGTCTCACAGAGGAGTTCAAGTGCGCTAAAGTGAGATGACACTGAATGAATCCCGAGACGCAGTAGTGAGTAACAACGCACCGACCTTGGCAGCAGGCCGCAAATGGAGACCAGCCAGAGCAGTGGAGGAGGCAATAACAGCTCTCAGACATGCGGACATCGTGGGACATGTTCAGCAAGGAAGAGAAGGCCTCGGGTTAACAAGTAACCGCCCAGCCTGGAACAGAGCCACAGCTCCAGAACGGAAGAAGATGGTGGTGGAGGAAGTACGCCACCAGGAGGAAGCCGCACTGTTAAACAGGGACAGTGGACACGGTGGGAGAGTGTGGAGAGGAGGAAGATCAGCTGGAAGGATTTATGGGACATGGAAGCGAGAAGACTTAGCTTTATCATCAGAGCTACATATGACGTCCTTCCAACACCAGTGAATCTTCATCAATGGATGGGTGAAGATCCAGGATGTGCCCTCTGCTCCAGGCCAGCCTCCCTCAAACACATACTTGCAGGGTGTAAAGTCAGCCTCACCCAGGGACGTTACACCTGGCGCCACAGCCAAGTCCTAAAGAACCTTGCCTCCACCCAGGAAAACAAACGAGTCGCCACCAACTCCCTGCCACTATCAGCATCTGACCCCCGGCAAACAACTATCTTTGTCCGTGAGGGGGCTAAGGTAATCAGGAGCAGCTCCACACCACTGGAGCAAGGCCAGCTTCGCTTAGCCTGCGACTGGAAGATGCTGGTTGATGTTAGCCGGCAGCTCGTATTTCCTCCAGAGATTGCAACCACCACCCTGAGGCCTGACATGGTACTCTGGTCCCCTTCTTGCAGGAAGGTCTTCATCATTGAGCTTACTGTACCCTGGGAGGACTCCGTGGACGAGGCTTATGAGCGGAAACATCTACGCTATGCCGAGCTAGCTGCTGAAGCACAACATCGCGGCTGGAACACTGAAGTCCGCCCTGTGGAAGTGAGGTGCAGAGGGTTTGTGGCAACATCTACCACCAGATTGCTCAGAGACCTGGGAGTGAGAGGCCAGAGCCAGCGCCTAGCCATCAAGGCCTTGTCGGAGGCAGCAGAGAGAAGCAGCCAGTGGCTATGGATGACGAGGCAGGACCCCTGCTGGGCCCCGAAGTAGCAGGCCAGGTTGACTCAGGGGGGTGCTTCTGGGACGCCAGAAGTCACTGTTGAGCCCTCCGGAGGCGTCGTGGGCTCATCAACGAAACGTTGAGGAAGGAGGGTGCCCACTTGAAAACTCCTCTGTGTCAACCTTCCATCGTCATCAAGTCTACTCTCTTGGTAAGTGTTTGAGTTGGCACATAAAGGATATTTACATCTTGTCCTGTGTTTTGAAATCTGCTGATAATAAGGGCAGCAGTTAGCATTTGAGTACATAGCTAATGACCTGGTTTATACTTGGTCTGATACTGTAACAGCTAGCTAAAGTGTGCCATGGGTACATCTGAGCATCACTTCATCTCGCCTTAGCGTACCGTTCTAACCTTACTGAAGGTTTATGGGTAACTATCAAAATAAATGTCATGGCAGCATAACCGTAGAATTGACCTGGGGAGATGTGCCACCTTCATTATGAGGAAGTTCGTCATCTGTTTGTTTTATTGGCGGTGGCGGGAATCACTGTTTCAGGCTCCACTCCACAATCTAGATAGATCTTCATTTATACATTTCTAAAGCAGTTTTCCAAAGAGAAGTAATAAAATGCTTTACAGAAGCAAGCATAAAATCAGGATAAAATAAAACACACCAAAATATACAGTTTTAAGATCAATTTAAACTGCCAATAAAATGCTATAAATAAAAGTAGCAGAAGTGGTCAAATAAAAATAATACCAACAATAATAATAATAAAAACAACAATAAAACCAAATAAAAACATATAAAATAAAACCAGGGAAAATGCTACTGTATTAAACGTTGAACTCTGCAGATCTAATGTGTAAGGGTAGGTTATTCCAGAGTGTGGGTGCACGGACACTAAAAGCACGATGGTTATGAGGTGCGGGGCACTATAACTGCTTTTTGTCAGCGAATCGAAGTGCCCTATTTGGGATGTATGGTGCAATTAGTTCAGTAATATAACCCGGGGCCCAACTGTGAAGTGCTTTAAAAGTTATCAGCAGAATTTTCTAATCAATTCCAAAAACGCACTGGCAGCCAGTGTCAGGATACTAAAACGGGCGTAATGTGGGACCTGCGACTAGAATTAGGCAGAAGCCTAGCAGCGGCATTTTGGACTAGTTGGAGTCTTGACACAGCAGAAGCAGAGGCAGGTAAAAAGCGACTTGCAATAATCCAGGTGTGAGCAAATGAAAGCAAGGATAATCTGCACAGTGTCTTTCCTTGCGAGAAAGGATTTGATTTTGGCAATATTCCTGAGTTGTAAAAAAACAGGCTTGACTCTCCCATAAGTGTGAGGACAGGAGCTGGGCTGACATTAAGTAAGCAGTAAGCAGAGAAGAGACACGGGACCAAAACCAGTGAAACAGGGGGTTGTGCTTTTACCCAGAATGCCTCTGCTCGGCATGAGAGCGCGCGTCGCGAGCCAGAGACCGAAGCAGCCCCGATTTCACCTGCCTAACGGAGCGGAGAGGATAAGGCGCTCGCCAAGAGGCAGGAGAAATCCGTTTGAACGCGTCGCTGTGCGAGGCGAATCTCTGGCTGCGATGCTACGGTTAGCTCTTGTTGTAGCCGGGTTAAAGCAGTGAAAACACAGAGCGGCCTTTCACACCATCAGAGCACCAGGAGCAGCTCACATTGATCTCCTCCAGCGGGACGTCCGCGAGAAGGCCATTAAAGGCATCGATTATGCGGCAGGTTCGTTCAGGTCCCGTATCTCCGCCCAGTGATACGCTTTCACGCACAAATCAAAATTAGATAATTCTCATCATTTTGTAATAGTTCATCACTGAAATGTGTGGAATTCATCTCTGCCGACGGGGGATTTGCATAAGGCCGTATATGGGCAGGCGATTTGCATGCATGTAAATGTGGAGCAGTAAGACAGCCGGGTCTGGAGGGGGTTTCTGTACTTCTGCTTTTAACACTTTCACTGCCAAACTCAGCTTGAACACACTGATCCTCTGTACACTCCAAACAGAACGAGCTTTCATATCTTTCCTCCAGCACCTTCACATAAATAAATACATAAATAAATCACATATAAACGGTTGTACATTCCCTTTGGCTCTTCGACTGCATTCTACATTGGAAGTGTGTTCCTCATTAGGTCTATGGTTTCCTGTAAGTAGATAATTCTCTTACACATAATATTAGTAATAATAATAGATGATGAAGTGGAAGAATTTGAACCCTTAGAGGCTAAGGTGATTTGGACATGTTTTCACAATCCTCCATTTTAGCAGGAACATGTAACTGATAACTCACAAGCAGCTCCTGACTTTATGAGATATGAGAACAGGGCTGTCACATGGCGTGTGACTGCCCTGGGAGGGAGACGCGGCACTTGGGGGATTTTCGTTGTTGTTTGTCGCATGGAGAGACAAACAACACAACACAAAATAAATAATAAAAGGTTTCCCCCCTTCCCCCTTGCTGTAGCCTATCCACTTAGAGGTTTGACACTTTGTGTGCTCAGAGATGCATAACCACGTCTGCATGCTTTTATGCATTTAGTTACTGCCACATGATTGCCTGATTAAAAAGGTCTAAAAAGGTAAAAATGCTTGTCGCTGGGGTGGTACCCTATAGGTACATAAAATTGTACCAGACCCCTAGTCAGCAATATATAATTAATGTATCTATTTTATATCATTATTTTGTACAAAGGACCAAACACAGAGAGCAGCTCTGACACAAACCACACAAACTAATAATGAAAGACACCTTTGGATATGTAAAATTAAGGAAAAACCAAGAAAACAGGCCTCAAACAAACTAAAGGTAAAGGAACAAGGCAAATAAATATCACAGCCCAAAAAACCCTCCCTGAAAAACTCAAATCTAAGCCAGCCTCCCTGTGTGTTAAGAATGTGACATGCAGATTGATGGAACCCTCCCACCCCATGGGAACACACCAGAGACAAAAGAAAGCGTACACGCTTCCAGAGAGGAGACAGAAAACAGGACAAAACTCATCATTCTGAGAGTTGTTACACACTGAATAGGGTAAAATTCAGGGTATAAGAGTCTTAACCAGCCAGCACTTCAGCATTACAAACAGTGAAAGGAGCGGTCACTCTCGATAATGCGCAGAATGACACTGCCAGCCGGAAGAAAGTTCTGGCTGCTCTCCAGGTCTCACTCATTATCTGAGCAGCTACTGCCATCACCTTTCAGCTTTCGCTCTCTCTCTCTCTCTCTCTCTCTCTCTCTCTCTCTCTCTCCCTCTCTGTCTCTCTGTCTCTCTCTCCCTCTCTCCCTCTCCCTCTCACACATACTCTCTCCCCCTCTCTCTGTCTGTCTGTCTCTCTCTCCCTCTCCCACTCACACACACTCTCTCCCCCTCTCTCTCTCACACTCTCTCCCCCTCTCTCTCTCTCTCAGTAACAGGGAGGAGTGGATGGGAAAGTTGGCCTGTCACATCATAGGGTTTGTTCCAACCTGCTCCTCAAAGCTGTGCAGATCTCTGGTGCCTTTGCGCTTCTTTACCTGGTTCGCCTGGATAAACCTTCCGATGCCAATTTCTGGGGTATTATATGGTATATTGCCTGTAAAAAATGTAAAAACATAATTAGTCCTGGAAAAAAATTACTTTTGAATACAGAAGACTTAGTCTAGGTCTTTGATTATTCAATTATGTGCTGTAGGCCGCTAGTGTAAATGTGGTTTTCTTATGACATGAAACACAGCTTTCTGACATTTGCTGCATAGCAGTATTCTTATTACAGTTGGTACAATATGTCAGTGCCATTTTTTTGTGATCAACTTTTAGAATTATTTTTTTAATATAGAAAGAAAAGACATAGAATAATGTAATCGGTGTTGTGAAATTCATCACAGGGTGTTCATACCTCTCCAAATGCATCTGACCATATAACCATCTGTTATAGTCACTCTCTCGTGTTTTTATGCCTCTCCATCAGCCTGCCTTGCTGTCTGAGGCTGCCAGTCTCCCCTGACCCTTTAATCTAGTAGCCCCCCTGTACCCAGAGGTGTAAAACTCAAGTTCAGAAAGTAAAAGTCCTCCCCAGTGCTAATTACCAGACTTCTTCAGCCAGACGGTAGAGCTAATTGGTGAAATCAGTTGGCTCAGTTTGTGGGTCGAACACATGGCATGACTTTCCGCCTGATGAACTTTCCACCTCTGCCTGCAATTCTCCTTGCTCCTTGCTGTCGGGCTGATCCCCGTAGCATGTTCAATAATTCAGTCTGCTCTAAATATATGGGTTCTATTGATTCTCTTTAGAGGCCATGGCTTGGGGATCTACAGTTATCTTTACTTATTGACCAGAGCCAGAGCGTGGGCGAGATTCATGAGAATTTGGCCAGGCCACCAGGGCCAGGGAGCTGTAATGATGACAGTGAGTCAGGACCTCAGTTTGCAGTCTCATACAAAGGACAGCACAGTGCTTCAGGCCATTTCAGTTTCTGTAACAAGACTGTTTTACAGTACAGGGTGTTAGCCCTGCGCCTAACCCCCAACCTGGAGGGCCAGTGTGGCGTGTTTAGTCTGGCCACTACCGCTCGACCTGCCAGGCATGGGGGGGTTATGAGGAGACTCTCCTCAGCTCTGGGGCTCACAGAGAAATCCAGCCACATGTCTCTTTCTCCATTCGTCCTGTGGCTTCTGCACCAGGGGTGGGCAATTCCAGTGCTTGAGGGCCAGGGTGTATGCTGCAGAATACATCACAGTAAACAGTTCATATAGGGACACAACAATAGTTTTTGGCTGTCATTATCAGGAAATGTAGCTAAATGTCAGATCCTGTAAACGTTAGGGCTAATTGAGTAATTAAGCCCAGAAGTTGAATCCAGGAACGGATACGGCCCACAAAAAAAAATAAAGCGTGAAGAAAATATCATAAAAAACAAAACCACACCTGCCTAAAATGTGTCTTGGCTAACCTAATGCTGAGCTCTAAATGTTTCTGAGAGATTTTCCTAGCTGCTATGATGCTACACCCTGTATCCTCAAACCCGTTTACTACTGGAAGCACAACATTCTCAGTCAGCCGCTTGGACCTACTACGACATTTAACTGGCAGGTTTTTGTATTTACGGCTTTTGAGAGCAAGTGCATTAAAGGCTGGTATCTGTTGTGACCACAATGACCTGCCATCAGCACTTGGCTGTCTGAGCCTTTATGCATGCATACTGTATGCACTCTAAGGTGCTCTGAAAAAGAGCATCTTCCAAATGTAAGTGGTGTGCATGTGCACAACAAATAGGTTCTAGTGGAGAGTCAGACCCCGGCCTCAAAAGGCACATCAAGGAAAAAAACAAACATACAGTGCTCACAGCACATCTGATTTTTAGAGCAAAATCTAATCTGAGAGTTACATTTCCCCATTCCTGTCATTTACATTTATATGAAATAACAGTGATGTTCAAATAAAGTCTTTCATGACACCATTTACATCCTGAATTTTTACACCCTTTCATTTCTAGAACTCAAAATCCAAATATGGAATTCAACACGTGCCATTGTGAGTCAGATATTCTTAGACCTGACTAAATATTACAGCGTAGTGGGTACTTATGTAACAGGAGCATCCAAAAAAAAGCCTATTGAATAGTGAAATAAAATCCATAAAAAAGTAATGCTAGACAATGATCAGGAAGCAGCATTTGAAGAAAATGAGAAAAGCAGCCTCATTGTACAGGGACATAATTTATTTAAAAGTGCCAGTACATCACACAGTTAAAGAAGCCCTGTTCCCAAAGACATCATTAAAACACACTGCTGCTCTAGTGTTAAGTACAGGCTCATGGAATCTATTTGTGTACATTTTCTAATGAGGAAGGGGCTCTAATTTCATGGCCTACAATGTACATGTTGCTGGTACAGTGTAATTAGCTTTTGTTTTAAAGCACATGCTTTTTCTGCTGTTAAGACTAGCCTTTCAGTATAACTCAGAATAATATGCTCATCTCAGCCTTCAGATTACAGTGAAGGCCACTGCAGTACATGTATTGTGCAATGGCTTTGTTCTCAGTGACTTTGCTCTGCAAGTCAGCTTCCCTAGGTATATGCCGCATTGTAAAGGATTACTTCAAAATAAAAGTAAATATTGCCCGATTCAGAATGATGAAATCCTCAGAACTTCCCTGCAGATCGCTGAACCTGGGGAAAGGGGCCTTGAAACAGCTGGAGGTCATTTTTATCAGGACTTCTGTTATTTACTGCTTCAACAATCATCACTGCAGCAGGAAACCTGTAAAGCATTTATCGGAGTTTGCAACTTTTGTTGAATGAATACACACTGCAAGGAATATTGAGTTTTTTGCTGGTTGGTGTGAACTCATTTTGCGTCTGGTGTGAAAGTCTTGACTGCACAAAAGGCATCTGCTGTTAGAGTATTTCCCCAATCTACTAATAAACAAATATAATTATAATTAACATTTTCAATGTGCAGAAATGTATTAGCTAAATGCCTTGTGCCTTGTGTTTAAGTTACATTGATCCTAGACTTTAAGCAAATGTGATAGGTTGGAAGTTACAAAGGGTAAATTATATAAATTACACAAATTGCATTTTATTGTTCCTTGGTATATTTGTCCATAAGTCCAAGAGAGCTCCTCTAAAGAACCCACCCTGGGGCACTTTGACGAGGCAGTTGGGATAAGGTGTGCATAAAATGAGTGACATGGTTTAAAAGGGCTTACTTTGTTGATGAAATTTGAGGTTTACTTAAATTAATATAAGGCTCTTTAATCCAGAGTTCGGCACTTGAGAGCTAAACCTTGGCCTTCCTGGATAATTGGAAAAGGAGAACGTAGCCTCTGCAGTAATTAAAATAAACAGTAAAAGATTAAATCTAATCAGTTTTTGGAAATGGGAAAAATACGGTTTGCATATTATTATACAGTACGGGCGCTCAGAATGTCAACGAGCAGAGGCGGGAGGAATTATTCTGGCCGGGCGGAAGGGGCTGTGAGGTTCATCCAGGAGCCCGTCAGTTTAACACAGGAGGGAGGAGGTCTGACCATTGCCACCGCCATTACCCATTTTAATATCTCTGACTTTTCCACAGCGAAATTTTACATAAAACCTATTAACGGTCTCCCAACAAATGTCAACTGTGGTGTTTTATTTGTACAATGTGGCATTTCGACGGTGTCTTTGGACTTAAATGTTATCTAAACAGTGAATGAACCCAGTGGCGGCAGTGCTACCCACTGCACCATCCGTTTTAAACCATTGTTTAACTGTTAATAGTTTTTGTAAATTTCTTATTTTAGATATAGCTCATTTACTTTTGATTTTGTTTGTTTCTGTTATGATTGTAATTAAACGCATGTAAACTGAGAATATGCCTTGGCTGGACTGAACCACATTCAGGCGTCACTAAAGTGAGGGTTCTGCAGCAAAATGGCGGGCAAATAAGTGCTAAATTTAAATGCAACTGCTACAAATTTCTTATAAGATATGAAAGGTTCCATATAGGCAAAATATCATTATTAGTATTATTATAAATGTCATATTACATTGAAAATTTGCATACAATGTCATATACTATATCTATCTAAAAGCTATTGGGGGGGAAAAAAATGGTCTGTATCATTGATGATTGATGGCCTTTGGAACGAGCAATCCAGCCATAAACCAGTAAAGGAGCCTTGTGTAATGTTGGTCATGAAGTCACACACATTTGTAGAATAAATTGATTTCAGAACAGAAAGCTGAGTAGAAAAGAGGCTATATGCAGTTGGCTAGATGGCAGACTGAAATCGTATAACCTCATTCATCTTGCTGCTAATTCCTCCACAGACTAGATACCCTTTACCTGGGCCTCGACCCAGATGTGCAAGTAGACACCGCTCCTCTACAGATTTCACCTAAATATCCCCAAGTACCAAAATACTCTCCTGTAACCTTGTTTTACTCTTCTAAGACTTTGCTCCATACTGTGTGGGACATCTTTGAGTTGGGATTTTTTTATTTATTGTCTAATTAGGTCTGACTTTTTAGATCTACTGTACAGTAGTACTCCAACCCTACTCAATCTTGTGGGAACCTCCTTTCACATTTTCATGTTTCAAGTGCAGTATGATACAGTACAGAGAAAAGAATGTTCTAGCAGAACCACTTGAATGAACCACTGACCTTACTTCAAGTTCTGTGTCAGTAATTTGACATTTTAGAAACAAGCTGCGTTTACTTCACAGAAAGGCACCAGGGACTGTTTGTACATGCATGCAACCCTCAGCTGCCCAAACATCAACATCCACAACAGTTACGGTCCATTAGCTGTTCAGATTCACCATCCCCTGAGTTTTACTGACTTTTATTTCAACTTATTTATAAGCATACATAAAAAAAAAGCTTGGTGGTACATTGAGCCTTCAAACTGAACTGGTGCAGCCTATTAAGAAGAGTAATTAATGTCACAGCACTTCACCAAATTACATGCAATAATTTTCTCAATGTGTCAAACTGCCTTCCAAAATTTCGTAACTCTGAGAGAAAAATTTGCATGAATAATTAAACTTTTTTTCCGTACTGGAATCACAATATGTTTGTTCAGAATTCAATGTGTGGAATTCTCCATTCACCCAAAAAAAAAAAAATCCCATATTCCACTGTCTTCTGAGACATTTTTTAATTTCACAGAAGCACACGCTGAAATTATAAGAGTCGGACGTCTGAATGTCAAATTCTTTTGTGTACGTCTCCTTTTTCAGAGGCTAAACTGAAATAATTGAGTTGGGTTTGCATTATACCCAGAGTATGCATTAGTAATTTGTTCAGCTTGGGCTTGAGAAGAGAATCAAGAAGTCACATAATGAGACATCTCTATGTATCAAGACGATTCAATTAATTTGTTCAATGCATAACAAAGATGGAAAACACCAGTTGAAGTTGAAGCATCATTTTAATAGTCAGGCTTCACCCCTGTGTGTTTGAATATATATTGAGGAGTTTATGTTACCAAGTGATTGGGCACACGGTCATACAATGAAGTATGTTAATTGGATCAGACCACTGCATGTTTAACCACATGGGTGATCCACAGCTGAACACCATGGAGTAGTATGACAATTTGTGAACCATTTTATACCTCAAGACCCCTGAGTATTACCACATATATATGGCTAAGGACTCCAATGTCAATAAAAGGTTATATTTTGACACCCTTACCCAACAACCACTAAAGGCTACAGTTCAGTAACTGTTCGAGACACTGCTAAATGGAAGCATGTCTGAATCACAATGCAAGATCTTTGGGTTTTCCTCGGTCTAGAAAGAAAACTGCCTCCCAGTGGAAGCATCTAAAGTTAACACATGATGGGCTCTGGTTGCATTATTTTATAGTTTTTATTTTTTATATTTTGTCCAAAATATGACCTCTCGATGAAACTGCCTTGCTACAATTGGTCGGAGTCAAAACTAAAATGTGGTTGGGCACCGCTCCCCAGATAGAACAAAATGTCACCTATTTTCTTCTTGACAGATGATTGTTTGTGAAGTAGTAGTTGCAGTGGTTTATTTTGGTGGCAGGGGCATTCTGTAAACCGTGACTATATTTTTAGCTAAGTACATAAAGCTCACAACAGCAATGCGCTGATATGCTTCAACTTTAAAGACTTATCTTTTTCAAATTCTCATACATTGTTCTTCCCCCAAAAACAGTGTCATTTTATTCCACTGGTGGGAGTGGGCAGGTTCCTCCTTGAATAAGTACATTTCCCAGAATGGCCACTGGCCTATAATTCATTTAAACTTAGACTTAAACTAAGAGAATTGATAGTGTACCTACCGTCGTTGCAGAGTAGATTTAAAGAGGGGTTGTTTTTGGACAAAAGCTGGTGCAAAAAGACTAAATAACACACTCTTGGTCTCCCCTGGTCCAGAGCAGGCATGCTTTGCTCCTGAGATAAAACAGTGGAAGGACACAACGAACACTTCTTACATGTAGCTTTTTGTGAATTAATTAATACATTTCTTAATTTATTTATTCCAATAAAGCTCTGCTCCCAAGCAGTAGCTTGCTATAATTACAAAATGGCTGACATAAAACTCCATGCTTCAATTCCTAAATAAAACTAAATGGCTCCACTTTCCAGCGACGGCTCATAAATACATCAGCTTTACACATAATTTATTCTGGCTCCTAAATCTAACGTGTTTTAAATAAGATGCTCATTATGGACAGTCACAGTATATATTTGCTTTCTGCTGAGCAAGCAGACAAAATCTATCAGAGGGGAGAAAGAGATGGCAAGATTTGCCTCACAATTAATTATCAGTGTTTGTACATCATTAATTTTTATTAAAGCTGAATGCTAATGAGTTGTTGGATGGTTTTGTTTTGCTCTGCCAGAGAGAATAAACCGATCATTAAACCTGGGACAGCATGAAAAAAAATGGAAAGGTTATGGAAGAATATTTTTCCCACAGAATGCCGTGTCAAGGTTATTGTTGTGCGGGAAGCTATTGCAGCATGATATGCATATGTATGAAACCGCTGGATATGAATTATGTTTAAGTATCACATCTTGTTTTTGAGCCTTTTAGTAAAGTGAACCACTTCACTTCTTTCCCCTCCATTTTGAATCGTGTTTGTACCACAATTATTTTCAAAGAATATCTGTATTACAAATTGAAATGATGATAGCAAAAAAGTGTGAATCACCACTCATAACAGCGACCAAGGAATGTGAATGATCATAAAAAAGTTCACAGAAAGAAAAAGAGGTCTATTTTTCCAACAGCCCACAAAGCACATTGCAAATGAACAAGAGGGCACATACAGTTGAAAAGAGAAAAGTCGTCTGTAGACTGTAAGTGGAGTTTTAAACTCCATAAATGGGTCAGGATGCTGTAGTCAGAATTTTACTCTCTTAAACAGCATGTATGTTGCTTTATTTTGGTAGTAAAAGTAAAAGCATTTACAAACAGGCAGCATAAAACTTATTTTTGTCGCTAGGTCATGATTGCCTCTGTGATTAATGCATTTTATGTTGTTTTGGTGCACCATGTGGAAGAGGACAGCTTGAATGGTTGAAAAGTTCTGAAAAGTTCTGATGCCGCTGGTTACAACTGACATGTTGTCCACGGTGTTACAACTGACATGTGGAGTCAGTTTTAACACTGTGGTCCCTTGATTTAATTTGAAATTTATTCAGATGGGAACATGCCGAGAACATTTGGGTGGTATGAATAGTTAATAGACAAATGTAGCTATCACATGCAGCTATGGCACAAGCCACCTCCCTCTCCTCTGTCCTGATCCTTCTAGATCTCTCTGCGGCCTTCAACACTGACAACCACTCCATCCTCCTGTCCTCCCTGGCAGCTACTGGGATCTGCGACACAGCCCTGGACTGGACTCAGTCCTACCACTCCAGGAGTGAAAGAGGATTCCCTTTCGCCTGATATCGGGAGGGGTACCAGGCCAGCCGACGTTCCCCGGCACTGCAGGCACTGCCACGGTCAGGAGTCCTCTTCACACTGTGGGCGGCCTGTAGCGTAGTGGTCAAGGTACATGACTAGGACCCGCAAGGTTGGCGGTTCATTCCCCGGTGTAGCCACAATAAGATCCGCACAGCCGTTGGGCCCGTGAGCAAGGCCCTTAACCCTGCATTGCTCCAGGGAAGGATTGTCTCCTGCTTAGTCTAATCAACTCTACGTTGCTCTGGATAAGAGTGTCTGGCAAATGGCATTAATGTAATGTAATGTAATGTAATGTGGGATGATCCGCTTCACAGAGTGCTTTAGCGGGGCACCGTCACTTGTCCTCTCTCCTCGAATCAGTTTTTCGTTGCGTGCGTTCGTCAATGCGTATCACACTGTGAGCTGCTGTTCCTATCCACATCAATATGTTTACTTATGCAAGGTCAGGATCGTAACACAAGAGAACAACATCTTACAATCTCAGTGTTCTTTAATGCTGTTCAGGAGCATGAATTCAGAAAAGGAAACCTGTTAATGTATTCACCACCAGGGCTGTCACTGGTGGGGTGAAAGTTGGTGATGATTCTTGGGGCCCCCAACTTTTTTTTATTAAAAAAGTAGGGCTCAGAGCAATATTCTTTTAGCGGGCCCAGAATTCCTAGCTACAACTCCGCTCACCATATTAGTGGGGTGTGCTTCTTTGCCTTTCATTTCAGTTGGTGTAGTTTTGGGCAATGTGAATTATTTTAACATCAATTCAAATTTGGCCCATCTTAAACTTTGTGACACAGAGAAAGTCATATTTAATCACCTTTTTATGAATAATAAAATGCCCAAATTACTAAGTGCCACCTACATGGTGCTCTCCTAATTCATTTTTTTGATTAAGAGAACTTTTGCTCTTATTTGTATTCACATGGGATAATCCGCCATTATATCTGCAATTAACGAGGGAATGTAATTACTTTCCGGCTCTCCTAATGACATTCTCACTTCGACTCATTGGTAAATGGATCAGTTTGAGATTAGTATCTAGGACTGCAATGACAGCTAAAATAAATAATGGTCATTAAGCTTGTTCACCAATGTGTCATTGGAGGTAACTGGCTCGTTTCCTGTCTGTTAGTGCTGTAGCATGGCTGCGTGGCTTTTTACTCAGAGATTTATAGAGGAATAAAAAAGGCCACGGGCCTGATTTATAACAACAGAGCACTGCACAGACCCCACAACATCACAGCAGTTTAAAGAGCTTCTTTCTGAAAGGGCTTCTTTGGCAACGCATACTGCCACATTTCTTTTTGGATTTTTAACCTGGATATTTTTCTGAATTTTTTCTGGCTTTCTGATGCATCGTTAGTATAAATGCTGAATGTTTGTTCACACTTTAAATGCACAGAAATGCTGAGAAATGTTCATTCATCAGCTGCCTCCATTAAACGCCATTACTGCCGAACGGTTAAGCAGAAATGATTAGCGCGTAGTGGGTGGTAAATAAGCTAATGAATTGCGTGGAAATGTTGACAGTTTGCCATGTTAACTGTTCACAGTTTGGCACTCTCCAGTCAGTTTAATGCATGGATTCAATCACAATGTTCCTTTACTTAGACTACTGATCAATTATCTGATATGATAAACACATTGAGTGACAAAACACTTATTATCATTATTGTTGTTAGTGTTGAATCATAACTGAACTGGGCTGCCCACTGGGGCCTTACATTCAGTGGGCACACACTTCAAACATAATTTCAGTTGCTTGTTGGACTGAATTTTGATATTCATAAACTGTACAAATAATCTTATCAAAAAGATATTCTGAAAATTAGGTTTCTTGCAGAATATATAGAGAGCAGGTGGTGATATGTTTTCTAAAAATTTGTATATATACCGTATATGAAAATAAAACATATAATCCTATGATACTGATTGTTTTAAGCATTCACAGTATAATAGTGTGCAGGGGAGGTTCTAGGATTTTGTGGCAAAAATGTGGCATGGAATAAGAGCTAAGCATATGGAAAATGGAATGGAATGCTTTGAGTCAATACATACAATCCATTTTCCATGCCACACTGCCTGTTTTAGCATACAGCACACTGCTGTGCCTCAAAATTGTGCCAATTATGACTAATGTGAATTACATAGTATATCATCCATTACATCATATATTGTTATCATAAGACAATTAGATGTTTATAGTACAAGAATAAAAAAAACATGTGACATGAGAAGAATGTTTAACATTTTAAAGAGCTTTTGGAAACTAAATGAATTAATTATTGTCTTGAATATTTGCATCAATCAAAAAAATGTATGCACACACAATGACTAAATGCTATAAGAATGATTTACCAGCACCTACACAGTGGGTACAATATTATTATGAAAATACACATCCTTTCGAACCATCTGTTACAACGTTACGTTGGCTAACTAACTAGATAAGTTAGCGATTTGGCTATATAGATTTAGGTGATTTAGCTAGTGGTACACAAGGGGACCATATTATTTTAAAGAAACACAGCATTCAAGTAATTTATTTATAGTTGAGACTAACGTTCGTTAGCTACCTAGCTAGCTAGTCACTAGTCTTCAATTTAGTCAGCTAACGTTAGCTAAAGTCAGCTAGCTAACTAGTTTGATGTTTTTTAATGACGACATTTAAATGATATTTCAACCCTAACATTACCATTCGACATATTCAATATTTCAACCTGGCACACTGACAGGAGCGAAATAAAGTTAAAAAATTGTGTCTTCGTGAAAACAGATTGACTGACAAAACAGCCAATAACGTGAGAATCAGACTGGTGCTTCTGACAGGTGCGCTTTTGACGCACATTTGGAAGGCAGTGAAACGGGAAAGACGGTGTCTTGGTAAAAACAGTATATTGGTAACGTTATAGCAGACTGACTATTTGTGGGGTGGCACTGGGGTGCCTTCCACTGGGGTGCCACCCCTAAAATCTGATTGGCCACCCCAGTGCCGCCCCACAAATAGTCAGTCTGCTATAACGTCTGCTATAACCCCTTTAGAACCGCCTTTGATAGTGTGCATGTTTCTGTTTTATTACTGTTGGAAATGTACAAAACACATTCTTCTTGTTTGGAGTTGGGTTGTAAAAGCTGGAAGAGAATTACCATTCCACCTTGAATTGTCTTTTAATAACTAGATGGCATACGGTACCTAATATTAAGATCAACAATTTATCATGCCCCGTCTTTCTAAGGCTCTTCAGACAGATTTGCTGTACAAACTCAACAGTCATGCTCATTTAGCACAGGACTCCCAATAGCACATGGTCATTTTTCACAGGACATTTTTAAATAGCAGAGAATTTTATAAACCTATGATGCAGACCTAACACAGCATTTAAGGATAAGGAGCTGTTAATCATTCGGTAACCGGTAGAATTTAGCACACAAATCCGGAGCCGAAATTGAGGTCATACGCATTTGCATTTAAATATGTCTAAATAGAAGTAATTTGGAATGTCTTCATTCTAAAGTTAAATGCATTGGATTTTATTCACTGGTTCTTATCGTTTTGGCATATTTGCATTCCATTAGCATTAGCATCGCAAGCATTTATTTCTTTATTTGTTGTATTTGTTGCGCTGACATGAATGTTAAGGGATATGTGTGTAGGAGGGTCATGAGATAGGGAGGGAGAATTTATTGACTATAAGTCAAATGGACAGAACATTGCCTATCGCCTGATCCTGCCGCAGAACAAGCACTCTGTGGAAACTAGGCCGTTCTCAGCCAACCAAGGAAGCGACACTTCTCACAACAAAAAATATCTATTTATTTAGCTCATGCTTTTATCCAAAGGGACTAACAGTTGATTAGACTAAACTAGATAATATGGCCTACATTACCAATCAACTTATTTTTGTTCTGTTAAAGGTCCTTGCTGAGAACCAATAAAACCAAGAGGTGGAATCTAAATAAACCACTGCTGTCCAATGAAGCCTACCCCATATTCATTAGCATCATGATGACATAATCATAATATACACATGGGCATCGCAAGTCAAAATACATGCTGGACGACAAAAAGTGCACAGCTCCATTCATTTAAAAGGTGTGTGTGCGTGTGTGTGTGTGTGTGTGTGTGTGTACGCGCATGCTGGCTCATATGTTTGTGTAGCAAAATTTTCCCTTTAACCCACAGTTGTGAAAGTATGCAATGATCATACACACACTACAAATACTTCAACATTATCATTGCAACAGAAACATACAATTACCCTTTTGTAAGGGTCCCCCAGTCTTTCTCTCAAGCTTGATTAGGTTTCAAAGAAAGATTGTTAATGCCATTACAGTACCAAATACTTTCATTTTTCATACTTATTAGATTGTTCCAATGGACTGGATAATAATTTCAAGCTCTTGCTGGCATATAAATAATAATAATTATAGGGTGAATCTGTGATCTTTTCCAAGAATTGCTTTGAGTGCACTGTAAGAGGTCAGTGACAGTGATGTCTAGTGAAGGTGTAACCACAACAACAGCCCTGTGGTGTTAATATTAGATCTGGGCTCTGCTCTTTGTTACTCTCACTCGAAAGTTTCATATTTTCATTAAATGATTTAATATTTTGCCAGGCTATGCCACTCCCCATCCATTCCTTGCCTTGCTGTTCCCTCTTGTCTTGATTTATGATTAATTGTCAATATTGTATTGTATCGCCTCTATCATTTTAAAAATTATGAGGCCTACCCTTATGTAAACCAGCCCCCCAAAGAACGCTGCATCTAGTTAGCGTTAGCACAGAGGCTAACACTAATACAGCGCTTCTGTGGCTTTTGCCTTGCCCCCTTTGTCAACATTATCGGTCACAAAATAATTAGCCAAGCATACACTTTTTATGTGGATATAATAGGCTACTGGGTAAAGGTTGGGTGTACTGCAACATTTTGCAAACGTCTACTTAATCCATCCATCCATTATCTGAACCCGCTTATCCTGAACAGGGTCGCAGGGGGGCTGGAGCCAATCGCAGCATACATTGGGCGAAAGGCCAGTCCATCGCAGGGCACACACACCATTCACTCACACACTCATACCATATGGGCAATTTAGATTCTCCAATCAGCCTAACCTGCATGTCTTTGGACTGTGGGAGGAAACCGGAGTTCCCGGAGGAAACCCACGCAGACACGGGGAGAACATGCAAACTCCGCACAGAGAGGCCCCGGCCGACGGGGATTCGAACCCAGGACCTCCTTGCTGTGAGGCGGCAGTGCTACCCACTGCACCATCCGTGAAAATAGTTTATGAGTGAAAATAATGTAATCATTACAAAGACAACACTCTTTGACTTAGTGTGCAAATTGCAAGATAAGCCACACATGCTTTAGGTGGAAACATATATTTCCGGCTAAGGCTTCAGTTTAGCTTTGTTTCCATATGCTAAATACCTAAATGGAAACGCAGCTGGTACAACTTATTTAAGTGTGTGCCCGGGTGGCCTATGTTGTTTCTTGGAAGCTGTGTTTTTCATTTGGGGATTTGGGCAACTGAGATATGGGAACAAAACCCTTTTAAATGTACTTACTGCCAACTATTTCATGATGAATGTCACCCCTGCCTTGTAGTACTGAACAATGGGATAAAGGCAGTCGAAAGAACTGCAGAATAAAAACTCACAGGGCAAGCTAAATTAACAATTTTTAACGCAACCAGTTCAGGAAGTTAAGTAACTGCATTTCTCGAGTATGGATGAGGGTCTGACAGTTGCGCTTAGGTCCCACATTACTGAGAAGGTACAAAAAACACTTAAACTCCTCCAGCCAGGATGGGGTCCAGTCATGAATTAATAATCGAGTGCTTAATTACTACATGAGGAGGACTTGAACAGGACCGATTTCATCCCCCCGTTAATCTGTGTTGTTCCAAAATCCAGTGTGATCACAGCCACACTGAGCTGTACTGTAGTTATATTTTTGGTGGAATATTATTTTGAGGAGATGTTTTCTCCCTGACCTTCTTATTTGAAATACACGATTGTCAACAGTCAATTCCACACACACACACACACACACACACACACACACCCTCCCACAGACAGAGACGGGGACTAGAGTATGTACAGGGACTTTTAAAAGGTTGATTTTTCACAGTGCAGTATTAACACTGCTACAGGAGAGCTGGAGCCAATGAGAGCTGGAGCCAATGAGAGGGGAGCTACAGCCAATTGGCGGGGAGCATGAGCCAATCAGGGGAGAGTTGTGTCTCTCGCTGATTGCTGTTTGCCTGTAGACCTCTGGTGAATAGCCAGTGCAGGGTTATGCAATAATACCACCGGGGCAGTCCAGCTGGAATAAACATACCCTACCAGTATTGTCAGTACTGTTTCAGACTCCCAGACATAGTAGACTAAGAACTAGGGATTTTGTCTCCAAATTCTATCTGAGTACAGTAACATTTATTACCTACCAATATCAACTTGTCCTTGTTAATTATTCTTCAACAGCTAGCCTACACACAACAAGAACACACAGCTTGGCTTAAAATCCATATTTCAGGCTGGACAAGATAAACTGAAACAAATAATACAGAACATAAATTAATATTTAGAGGGTATAACATAAGTGCACTCGCTGGACTCGGGAGAGAGCCAACATGTCTCAGTTTTATCTATTTTCTCCCATCACTCCTGCAGCGTCTCACAACTTTATTATGTTATTTATTACTTTCAGCCCTTTATGTATTATTATCTGTCTTGTTCGTTATTTTGCTGCAGATCTGTATGAAATGTGCTAAACAAATAGTTGTGCTTGCTTGCTAAGTGGATGTAACATTTGTGGAGCCTGCCCCGTTGTATTTGCATGGTGTGAATTGGCTACTAGCGACATCAGCTGTCCCTGCTGCCTTTAAAGAGCCTCACTGTTATCCCCGGTTGTAAGACTCCCAATACACACTTATTCATTTTCAGGACCTTGCTGAAATGAATGGTTTAAAGCGCGTAAGTGTGGTAGAAGTGTATGTGTACAAGAGAAAAAATATTTCAGCAGCAAAAATTGCTTTGCTGGCTTTGTCATGGGATTTTTCTCTCAAGCAAAGAAGCACCTTTATAGATTAAAGCACACAAGTATTTGAAGGTCTAGCAATTTTCTATGACTCAAGAAGGAAAAGATGATAATGCATGTTACTTGCTTTGCGCCTTTCTAGATCTCAAGGCCATGTAATATAAGTTACACAATGCAGTGCAGGGTTATCAGAATAATTCTGGGTTTTAAATCGTTCTATACACCGTGTCTTGGTTCTGTTATCTCTTCCCATGGCTTTTCTTACCACTCTTATGCTGAAGACACTTCACTCTTTCATTCCTTCCCTCCCAATACGCAGGTCACCACACAGACCTCTGCCTGCTTGGCTGATATCTCTGTGTAGATGACTTCCAACCACCTGAAGCTTAACCTTGGCAAGACTGAGCTTCTCTACATCCCTGTTAAGTCCTCTACGACAATCGACCTCTCACTGATCGTCGAGGACTTTGTAGTATCCTCCTCCCATATAGCCAGGAATCTTGGGGTGACCCTCGATAACCGCCTCACCCTCGCTTCACATATACCTTCCTCTGCCAGAACCTGCAGGTTCTTCCACGATAATTTACGCCGTATCTGTCATCTCCTGACAGAGAAAGCCACCCAGCTCCTAGTCCAGGCATTCATCATCTCCCATCTGGATTACTCTAACACCCTCCTGGCCGGTCTCCCAGCTTGTGCCATCAAGCCCCTCCAGCTGGTCCAGAATGCTGCAGCCTGCCTGATCACCAGTCAGCCCAGATCGGCTAATGTCACCCCACTCCTCACTGGCCTCCACTGGCTTCCTATTGCCTATTGCCGCATGCATCCGCTTCAAAGTGCTAATGTTGCCATTCCAGGCTGCTTAATATCCCCTCTTCCGATATCCCTTTTGTCGAAACCCTAACCCTTTTATATATATACATGTATATATAGATATATATATATATGAGAGAACTTTGCAGAGAGACTATATATATATACTGTATATATGTCTCTCTGCAAAGTTCTCTCATCAGTATCCATAATGCAGTTGCTAAGTTCTCCCCATCTGTGTGCAATCAACTACAGTATAACTTCTGCCCAGCAAAGGACCGACTATATTCAAGTTAAAGCATTTTAGCTAATGACACTACGTTTCCAAAGTTGTACAGTTTGCATTGACTCAACACTATTACACTACTGTGAACACTATTACGTGACGTAATAGTGTTCAATCGTGTGATAGTGTTGAGTCAAAGCAGGTAATAGTGCTCATTATGTGGATCCTCTGCCAGGATCTCTGTATATTGACAAACTTAGATTCACTTTCTCCATTGTTTTTTTGTTTTTTTTCCTTTTCTCAAACAGATTTTTGTTTATCAGTCCTTACCACCGGCCCATCGTTTCTCATTTTACACTCGAAGAAATGAACGTTCGTCAGCGCAAACAGCGGACTGCCGCTTACTGGCGGCGTGTCTCCCGTCAGCGTGAGGAGCGGTGTGTGCGTGAGACTCGCTGTCGCCCGACTCCCGGCCTCTTTAAGATGCTCAGCGCCTCTCGTTCGCCCGTACGGCCGGATTAAGTCCGCCGTCGACGAGCAACATGCGGGCGCATCGCAATGAGGCCTCCAGCGCCGCTCCAACCCGTCCCTTAATCACGGCCGAGGAGAAGAACCTCTCTCAGGCTTTTCAGAGGAGAGCTAAGGGGGGATTTGTGAGTTTGGAATCCGGTGATGACATTTAATCTCCCAGAGGAGCAGCAGCCTCTGTAAAGTGTGACTGGCGTGACCGCGGGGATGATGGAGAGGAGTAAGAGGGAGGAGAGCTGGGGAGTCTGCAGTCTAGTTAGTATAATTAGTACTGTACAAATTCTATGTTAGTTGGGATTAGTATATTAGTGCTATGTACAAACATGAAATGGAGAGAAAGCAGGAAGTAAGGAATGCAAGATTGGAAGGAAGGTTGAACCCCGGAACTACCGTAAACACCCAAATTGTGGGGCACGCAGACAGGGGAGTGACTGGGCTGGTAAACATTCAGAGTCAGACATCACAGGGGAAGACGAGTGCAAAGACTAATGAATATAAACAGAACACCAGACATGAATAAGAAAAATAATAAATTACAAGAATAACGATAATAAACAATGATAAAATAACAGACAGAACACAGGAACATAACACACAGCACACTCTCACAGCATGGATTACCCACTGCATGTTCAGTAGCTTAAGAAAGTATTCAGACCCCTTCAATTTTTGCACACTTTGTTTTGTAGATTTAATTTTAAATGGATAAAATCGGCCATCAATCTACACTCAGAAAACTTGTTTTTAGGAATTTTAGCAAATTCATTCAAAATAAAAAAACTGAAACAGTGGAAAGGCGTTAACATAGCCACTCTGATCAGTCTGCAGCTACACAGCCCCATACGCAGCAGGGTGTGATGTTGTCACACAGTCGTCCCATAATCATCATTAAAATTGTCTGTGACTAAGAATTTTCTGCCACAGAAGTCCTTTAGTTACTTCGGACCAGAAGGGATAGCCTTTGTTGCCGGTTTGTGGTGTGCCCCTTCTTGGACCACTGCTAGGTACTCACCACTGCTGACCGGGAGCACCCCACAAGCCTTGCCGTTTCGGAAATACTCCAACCCAGTCGTCTGGCCATAACGGTTTGGCCCTTGACAAAGTCGCTCAGGTCTTTACACCTGCCATTTCTTCCGCATCCAACACATTGACTACTAGAACCAATTGTTCGCTTATCGTCTAACATATCTTAGACCTTGGCATGCGCCCTTGTTTCGAGATAATGAACATTATTGGCATCATATTTTTGCATGTTGTATGTTTTCATTGATGAAATATCAACATCCTACTGTAGCACTTCCGCACATCAGACTAGATGAAGGTGGGGAACAATGAGCCAAACTTAAGCAGAAATAGCTTTCCGATTTTCATGATGTGCCCAAAGGTCCCCAAAAAAATCACACTTAGGAAACTCCTGTACAAGGAGACTTTCTCAGTCAGTTTTCTATTTACTCCAGTGGTAGCAAATTTATTGAAGTCCCTTTTCGTATTTTTTCAAATCCAGTTGACAGAAAAGAAAGCCCTGCCCTGCAGCACAGATTATTTCCACAAGACGCGTCTCAGGTACTGTAAAGTCCTGCACTGAGCTTGTGATGATGGGCGAGCTACTCCTTCAGGCCTCAAAGAGGAATTCTCTCCTAACACCAATCTAATATTGAGTGACAGGGCAGATGCCTCTGTAAAGATTAATAACGCCCTCAGCCCTTGCCAAATTTAAAAGATGTGCATTCACCACTCTCTACTCTCATATTATCGACTGTACCTGGAGTAGAACGTTATGTTTGATATAGTTTCTCTCTGCGGGAGCAGCTCTTGAGACTTGCGCTCGACGACGTCACGCGTCTGAGAAAAGGCCACTGTGTCTGTGTTCGCCGCAGATTATGACTTGTGGCTCCCTGGGTAGGGGGTCGTGGGATGACAAGAATAGTAACTGATGACTTGAATATGAAATTCAGACAATAAGCAAAAAGATTCTTCTCGCTCCTCTCTGCTCTGTCTGCCGAAGGGATACTCAGCCCGGTCCGCAGAGCAGCCCAAGTCTCCCGGCATATTTCATTTTACTGATACATCCTTCTGACGTCCTCATAACTCAGCGCTTCAGTGAGAAAATGTTTGGAGGCATAATTCAGTACGCCATAAATATAACAGAGAGGGGGGAGGGGGCAGTTGTTTTATTAAAACAGTAAATCGAACACCCATTCTCATAAAAAGGGGGCGAAAACGTGCATTTTCTACCTGTTGCTGTGCACCTCCAGCTAGTGTTACGCGTCTCAGTGAGAATAACGATGCTAGGCCCAAGCCAGGCTGTCAGTCTTTCAGACGGATAACGGCGATGGGAGGCGATCTGGAGAGACCGACACCTCCAGCTCCCAGAGGGAACTATCTTTCAACATCCTGCACTGTGAGCTACTCTCTCCCGCATTATTTACGGCAGTGTTTCTTAACTGGTGGGTCGCTACCCAAAAGTGGGTCGCAGAGGTGTCCTGGGTGGGTCGCGGGGGGATGGTGTCAAAAAAACAATGAAATAAAAACGCATTATTTTCATGCAACCGCTTAACGTTGACCCCAGAGCCACAGAGATAAGCTACCTAGGCCTACTAGTTGACCCAAAACCTTTATTTTGATGTCAGGACCATGCCTGTTGTTGCCATGGACATAGAATGTTTTGTGACATGTATCAATCATTTGAACGGTAAAACGTTAGCGAGCTGTCATGGCGAAATGAAAATACGACCCCAGGTATTTGAAATATGGATTTAGCTATGTTGAGGACAAAGGCGTCCAGAAACCCCAATGTGTGGTGTGCGGTGAATTGCTGGTACAGGAGAGCATGAAACCCTCGAAACTGAAACGTCACTTGGAGACAAAACACCCGACTGTCAAAGATAGACTGTCGAGTATTTTGAGAGTTGAGCTTTCATGCGACCAGACGCTGAAAAAGAAATTCTGTAAGTAAGCCTCTCTCACTTCTGGTGCAGTGTCACGGCTGAGTATTCCTCCTTGACTATCCGTGCAATTAAAATCTTACTGCCCTTCAGCACTACTTATCTCTGTGAAAGTGGATTCTCCACTCTGGTCCAGCTCAAGTCCAAGCAAAGAAACAGGTGACACTGAACATGATCTACGTGTAGCTCTGTCTACCATAGTGCCTGATTTTGAGTCTCTGATCAGATCTAAAAAGCATCCCCAGTTCTCTCATTAATGATTCTAAAACAGCCTAGGCCTAATTTGCTCATTGTTAAAACAGCCTGTTCTGGTCTTTTCATTATAAATCTGGTCATTGTAAAAGGAGGTAGGCCCACCTCATATTATTTGCAGTGTTCACATCCAGTTCATACAGATGTCAAATCTAAATGGATGAAATGTTTGAGTATTTTGCCAATGGATATTTTAATACAAATGCCAATGTAATATCATATGTGCAGTAATATTTTCCCCAGTTCTCTCATTAATGATCCTGAAACAGCCTAGGCCTAATTTGCTGAATTGTTAAAACAGCCTGTTCTGGTCTTTTCATTGTAAATCTGGTCATTGTAAAAGGAGGTAGGCCCACCTCATATTATTTTAGCAGTGTTCACATCCAATTCATACAGTGTGATGTCAAATCTAAATGGATGAAATGTTTGAGTATTTAGCCAATGATTTTTTTTATTTTTTTTTTATTTTCTCCCAATTTGGTAGCCAATTGGACCCCTTCTGATTCAATTAGAGCTAGTGTTAGATACACCACCCACACCCCGTCCCTCGGCGGCCGGCAGAAGAGCGACACGAGAATCGGTGTGCAACTGCAGCAAACTGCAACCGCAAGTCTGCTGTGTCTTAGCCTGTTGCGCCACCGCGGCTCGTATGATTTAATATTTTAATACAAATGCCAATGTAATATCATATGTGCAGTAATATTTTTGAGAAATAAAATAAGTTGTCTTGAATGTAAAAATAGTGGGTCGCGACCTAATGACCATAGGGAATTGTGGGTCCCAAGGCCAGACCAGTTAAGAACCACTGATTTACAGTATTATCTGTCCCTCTCATGCTACAAGCTTTATTAGAATCAGGGTGCAACATTCGCCACAGTGCACACCCCTGAGACTCTTCTGTGTGAAACACCACAACATGGAGCACCACATAGCCTCAAAGGTAGCACGGTTAACTTGTTGCATGTAAGGGTAGCGATTGGACTGTTTTTTTATTATTTTTCAGCTCAACCTGATGTCTGCATACAATTGATTCCCTCATAATGTTATGGCACAGAACACCTCAAAAATGATTTACTTTATAGTTTCTTTGGGTTTTTTTCTGCACTTAATGCCTAAACACCGTTCTCAACTGAGTGTTTTTTCACATGTGACTGAGTGTTTCACATGTGAATTTCAGCTGTTGTTATTGATGTTGAAACTGTCAACCAACTGTCAGCCAAGTCAACCAAGCTCCTGGCCAACTCTTTTTCCAGAGGGTTGCTGGGTAAACCATGCCGAACAGCCGCATCTGCCCAAACGGCAATACTTACTTCAAGCTAAAAACATTATGAATCTGGGGGGCTCTCTAATACTGCTAGCTGGCTTGTTCTGATGTTGCCCGACATCTTTTGAGATGCTACAACACATAATTCTTTGTGCCAAAGGATAGATTTGAAATGGGTGTGTAGTGACAGGCCACAGCTGGTGCAATCGGACATTTAAACTTTAAAATTAAAATGACTCCAACATTAAATGCAGCCCTGCTCCAAATAAAGGTTCAGTGCCAATATTGTTGTGCACTCATGGGCATGTGCCTAACCTGAGTAAATTAGCATTTTCCACTATCAGAGATAAGCAGGTCCTGTTCAGAAGTCAAGTTACCTTTCAGGCAAAGATATTTAAGGTGCATCCATCTTATGAAGTCTGAATAGGGCCCATAATATGTGTTGTCTTCCTATGGTCAGGTCTTCCTCCCCATGAGAATAGGCATGGTTGTGTCTCCTCAGCATATTTAGGTCCAGAAAAGTGCAGAGGTTATCGCTGGCAGGGCGTGGCGTGTAGATTTATGGTAGCAGTACTCGGGAGTTCCTAACCATTATTATTGAATAGGCATGACGGACTCTTCTGGAAAGTTTTGTGTTGTCCTGTAGCAATCATGTGATTGGTGTGTCTCTAAGTAATTGGAAATATTGGCTAAAGTTGTCAAGGTTTTTGATATATTTATATAATGCTAGTTTAAGACTTGCTGTGAAAGATTCATACATAAAAGTGTTTTGACAGTGCTGAAAATCATTTGTTGCTGTGCAATGTTGCCTTGGTTATAAACTTTTATTATTTAGGGTTTCTTTAATTACACACATATATTATGCAGTTTTCAAAAGATTGCTATCTTGGAGGGGATTGAAATGATGGAAAAAAACAACATAATTGATCATTAAATTGTTCTTTCTTCTTCTGGGATATTTTTATGAAGACAAAAGAGGGCACTTAAATACTGTTCAGAGTGAAATAGATTTGCATATGATAAATGTGCGAAAATTAAAAAAGAAATGAGAATGCTTAAAATGAGTCTTAAAAACATATTTTTTAACATTAAGGATTTTGAAAAAAGGAAATATATCAAAAATGAATGTAGGACCTTTGCTCCATATTTGTGGACCACAAACAAGCACATTTATCCAGGAATGGCCAGATGTCCATGAAGAGCACTAAAATGAAACTGCATTATTACGGCTCACGATGTGCTTTAAAAACTAACTGCATTTCCAAATTACAGGAGTACATAACTGGAGAGAAAATGCTTCTCCCAAGGCGTTTTTGGGGAAAATGAAATATTTGGGGTAAATCATTTAGCTCCACACTGGAATCACAGGTATGCTAGTGATAAACATTTTAGACCCCAAAGGCATTCTGTTATTATCATCTCCCTTGTTGCATACTGTAGGTTATTATGCTCCTGAAAAATGACTAGTTCTGTATATTAGGGACTAATGTTTACTCGTGTACTGTGTCTTACATCGTTCAGGCAACAAATTTGCCAGATGTATCCTGAAAGTACAATGATATTCGATTTGGGTTTGAATAATTTTTATGAGCAAAAAGGTACCAATGAATGATGTATTGCTGGCTAGGAGTACCTATTGGGTACCACCCCAATAACATAAAAATGCCAAAGCATTTGTACCTTTCTATTGCGGGCAGTAGTTATACGGTGTATACTGCAGCCTCCAGATGTCTTCTGTTGCAATGTTCAGAAGACAGAGAAGCTATTTCTTTTGGTTTCTTTTGAGATAAGATTTTATGAACTTGCTTTTAACAGTGTGTAAGTTCCTGGTTGTTCATATAATATTCAACATCCATGCCATGTTGAAGTATGAATACACATTATTAATTTTGGATAAAAACATGTTCCGGATCATGACGCAGTGTAAAAAGCAACAAAAACTATGAATACAGTGTCAGGCAGGCACAGTTTGAATGGGGACGTTACACCAATATACTTAAATGCCAGCAGTTGTCAGATGTATCTGGTGAGCAGGTGGTTCAGCTTTTATGAAATTCATACTTTTTTCCTCTAATGCACAGAGATTTCCAGAAGGTAATTTGCATTTAAAGGTCGAGTACAAGTCAGTGATTGATGTCAGAATGAGAAGCACACTCCCCTGCAAAGAGCCAAAAGAGCCATACAGCAAGGTTTCCTCATTTCCTTTAATCTCATAGAAAATGTAGCTGAAATAGATAGATATAAAATACCTGCCTGTGTCCAAGTCATGGGAAATTCTCACTTCCTGCAAAACGCAATGAACCGCAATCCCCTCCCCCTCCCCCACTGGCATTACAATGAGAAGACATATTCTCACCATGCACAAAGAGCAATACAATGAAGGTGAAAGGTATTTTTTGATTGTCTGATGACCTTGTTTCAGACTAAAACACATAAGCCTTTACTTGCCTCCACCTGCCTCTATAAAATATTTATAGGAAATAAGAAGAGTCATAATAAATTGCATTTCCCAAAGCAGTATGGCTCTGCATTGCGCATTGATATGACTTTGATCTAGCAAGAATTGTAATCAGTCAAAGCCTTTTCCCTGTTTTCAAAATACATAAGAGTCATTCTATTCATTTTTCCAATTCCTTTCATTTCATGTCCTTTAAATGTTTAATTGAGCATGGTGATTTAACCTGTACTTTAACCTCTATTTGTACTGTACTTTCCTTTCATTTTCTTTTTTAGTCATTGCCATAGCAACATTAAACTGTATGCCAACCTTTTATCTGCAATTACACTTCTCTCACAATACAAACTATACATTGTGTATACCATCTATCTCTGAAGACATCCTTTAATTTAATATCTTTTCAACAGCTCCCTATAATGACCAAGGTCCCGCCTGCTACACTAGAATGTCAGGTTTTGTGAGGAACCCAACATTTTAGAGGACCAAAAATAATTGGACAGTAGGCTTCTCGGCTGTTTCTGATTAATCATTTGTATTAAATCACATCCTTAAAGCAAAATAAGGCTTTCAGATTCTAGGCTTTTAGTTGAATCTGGAGTCTGTTATTGGCATTTTGTGAACATAAGGTCCAGAGAAATGCCAAAATATGCCAAAAAGATGTTCCTACACAATGTCACTTAGAAATCACAACGGAAATGTGTTATTGAGGCCAAACAGAAAGATTTGTGTCATAAATAATATGTAGAATAAGAAGAACTAACGGTGGAACAACAAAAAGTTTAACAACATTTAAAAAAAAAAAACATTATAAAAACTCGCCCGCAGAGTGATATTAGTCACCTAATGACGCATCTGAGTCATGAAGTACAAGATTTATGGTTATGGCGTTGTTAAAAATAAACAAAATGAACAGTGATCTACAACGTGTTCCTTCCAAACCTATTTTTCCCTTAATGGCGAGAACCAGTGACTGCTTTAATAAAACAAACAAATTGGTTGATTAAAATATATGTTGCTCTCACAGAGGAGCATATTTTTATTGTATGATAATTAATATGTGTAAACGGAAGGCAGTGCTCTTGTTTTTCAAGCCCTGAACTTAGTTTAAGTCTTGCTGTAGTATGCTTGCCATGCCTTACTGACTTCATGCATCGGGTATCGCATTATATGATGGAATCGGTAGCAGATGTGCTCCTGATCTATTCCCGATTTCATCTGCTGCGTGTTTACAGCTTTGTTACAAGATCTTTCGCTATCATTCTGACAAAGAAATCTGGTGAAAGATGTCCTTTCTATATGTAAATAAACCTGAATGGGGGAAATATTCTCTTCTGCCACTTCCATCAGGTCAATGAGACAGCAGTTAATCCTCATAACACATGGCGTGACAATCACGGCTGAAGCTGAAAATTGAAAAGGAGTATTGACACAGGTTATGAGAACCGGTGTGGTGTCTGTAAGCTATCACTGGCATTTAATTATCACAGTTTATGAAAATGTTTGATTGAATCCAAGATAAACTAAATCACACACTAGCATTATTTACTGTCTTCACAGCAGATACAATTTGAAATGATTGAATTTATTAGCAGTACTAATTACAACAAGACAATTGCAACAGAACTTCATATGAAGTGCAAATAAATGAAAATTTGTGTTGGCAGTGTAATATAATGAGGATGGAACTTTATTAATAACTAGGAGATGGTGTGTACTGTTTCCAAGTGTGGCAAACATATTTTACCATTGACCAAGGTGAGTTGCTCCAGGAACAATACAAATGTTTAATTGGACAGCATCTAAAAACGATAAATTGTGAAAGCATATTCTAAATGTAAATGTCATGATTCAGAGTATCTGATGCATAACATTAATGGTGCTAAAATTTTGAAATGCTCAAATTAAGTGATTAAGTGAAGTGAAATGATCTGATCAATCTACTGTGTGATTTCTTAGGATATGGTCGGGGGAAGCAAGACGTCGAAAACTATGTAATGCCAGATCGCAATAAAATTTTACTCTTGTGTGAAGTGTGGGTAGTGGCTACAGCATCACCCATGAATGAATGACATCCATGTACATACAGTGAGCTCCAAAAGCCTCGGGACAAAGATATATATTTTTCATTGATTTTACTCTGTAATCAACAATTTTAGATTAGTAACCAAATAAATGGTTAAGGTGCATATTTTCATCTTTTATTAAAGAGTATTTTTATATACTTTGGTTTCACCTTGTAAAAATGAAAGCAGTTTATATTCACAGTCCCCGCATTTCAGGGAGCCATAATACTTGGGAAAATTGGCTTCACGTGTGCCTCTGATTAGTCAGGTGTGTTCAGTCCCTTCCGTCATGCAGGTATTATAGAGCTTTCAGTATCTGCTCTTGATTCTAGGCTTTTCACTGCCTTTGCAGTTTTCTATTGCTCTTTGTCAAACTGAGGACCAGTGCGGAAAGCCAATGAAAGTTAAGGAAGACAAACCTCAGGCTTACCAAAATAATTTAGATATAAAATATTTATTTGTCACTAGACTTATGGAGCTCTCTGAATTTGCTTTATTTTGCACACGATAAAGATTAGATCCACATGTGTGTGATATGTTTCTTTTGATGATAAGTATACATTTTTTTCCTCAGTTTGTTCTTGTCATTATTGATCATTCTCTCTTCTGTGATTTGGATATGCCTGGGTTCATAATCCAGGAAAGAGCTTTGATGTGTACCGTCAGCCTCATACCAAGCCATGTGAAATATTTATATTACACTGGGCAATCTTTCTGTTTTAGGAATTCAGTTTTACTTGCCGCAGTGTAACTGTAATTGAAAGCCATACCCAGGTGCTGTTATTAATCAAGCTTGAATATGTGAACTCAAAGCAAAGAACAAAGTCTATTTGCTACTTAATTTGTCACTTGCAAAAAACCTTTAATTAACCAACCTATTAGTGTGTTTCACCCAATGTGCTTTATTAATAAAAAAAAATCATTATTTTTACAAAGCAAAACCAAAGGTTCATTCTCATAGTAGCCTGTCTTGCTATCACCATTCCAAGAAGACCACTTAGAAATGGAATATTAAGCTTCTTAATATTGCCATGTCTCAGATACCATGGCAACTAAGCAGAACATAAGTACCCCTTGCTAATGGGTTTTCCTGCTGATTTCACATTTTGGCACGTACTAGAGCCATGTTTATACCTGAGACCTAATCCTTTCTGAATAGGTTGCTCTGCTAAGTGATTAAAGCAGATTTTTCTCAATTGTATGTGTCATCTAACACAATGTGAAGAAGCTACTTGTAAATTTCCGATTGACAAGCATACCAATGGTCTGATTAATCAATCAATGAAAATGAGATCAATTAGTTTAAAGGAAAGTTTTGTGCCCCACTAATTTTGAGCTCAAGAAATGCCACTGTTAAAAGTAGGCCTAGGTCTTTGAGTAAATAGGCCTAGGTCATTGAGTAAATTCGATGTCTGTATTCAATGGAATAGTGCTTATGAAATAATAAATAATTGTTATGCTATTTACATGATTACATTTAAAGTGGGTGTGAATTTAGCGATTGTAAAAATGCATATTATGTGCTGGGTTGAGCCCCGGGTCTTTGCAATGTCTAGACGCTCCCCTGCCTGTCGTCATTTAACCGTGTTTATGTGGGCCTGTCTTGCTGTTTGGTGTGGGCAAGGTAAAGAAACACCGTTTTCCTAATAACATTATAACTGGTTCAGATTGTGGTGTCCGAGTTTGTTATATGGTGAGATTAGTGATGGGGGAGTTCTAATAATGGCCTGTTCTAGTTTGGAGTATATTGCGTTTGTGGCTATTGTGGATGGTGTTTTCCAGATATTTGCTCATGGGCTGGGGCAGTCAGACAGGAAACTGGAACACCTGCAGGGAGTGGGTGAAGATCAGACTGATCTGCTCCCACCTCATCACGAGGGAGGGGTTCCCAAGGTGCTGAGGGCTTGCTGATAACTGTGTGAGATGCTCCAAGGATGATCCCGCAGAGCCTCTTTTGCAGTCGCTCCAACTGGGTGGACAAAGCTTGAGTAAGACTGGAATGCTGAGCAGACATACTCCAGTAATGATCTAATACAGCCAGTGTCAATGACTAGGAGATCAGCCATACTCCAGCAGTGATCTAATACAGCCAGTGTCAATGACTAGGAGATCAGCCATACTCCAGCAGTGATCTAATACAGCCAGTGTCAATGACTAGGAGATCAGCCATACTCCAGCAGTGATCTAATACAGCCAGTGTCAATGACTAGGAGATCAGCCATACTCCAGCAGTGATCTAATACAGCCAGTGTCAATGGCTAGGAGATCAGCCATACTCCAGCAGTGATCTAATACAGCCAGTGTCAATGACTAGGAGATCAGCCATACTCCAGCAGTGATCTAATACAGCCAGTGTCAATGACTAGGAGATCAGCCATACTCCAGCAGTGATCTAATACAGCCAGTGTCAATGACTAGGAGATCAGCCATACTCCAGCAGTGATCTAATACAGCCAGTGTCAATGGCTAGGAGATCAGCCATACTCCAGCAGTGATCTAATACAGCCAGTGTCAATGACTAGGAGATCAGCCATACTCCAGCAGTGATCTAATACAGCCAGTGTCAATGGCTAGGAGATCAGCCATACTCCAGCAGTGATCTAATACAGCCAGTGTCAATGGCTAGGAGATCAGCCATACTCCAGCAGTGATCTAATACAGCCAGTGTCAATGGCTAGGCGATCAGCCATACTCCAGCAGTGATCTAATACAGCCAGTGTCAATGACTAGGAGATCAGCCATACTCCAGCAGTGATCTAATACAGCCAGTGTAAATGGCTAGGGGATCAGCCATACTCCAGTAATGATCTAATACAGCCATATAAATGCCTAGGAGATCAGCCATACTCCAGCAGTGATCTAATACAGCCAGTGTCAATGGCTAGGCGATCAGCCATACTCCAGCAGCGATCTAATACAGACAGTGTGTATGACTAGGAGATCAGCCATACTCCAGCAGTGATCTAATACAGCCAGTGTAAATGGCTAGGGGATCAGCCATACTCCAGTAATGATCTAATACAGCCATATAAATGCCTAGGAGATCAGCCATACTCCAGCAGTGATCTAATACAGGCAGTGTAAATGACCAAGAGATCAGCTGGAGTGACAGAGGAGCTCTTCGTCCACTTGACCAGATGTAACCTACTGGCCCACGCCGTGATGCTGGTGATCTGAGTTCATACTGGATGGTGAGTTCTAGGGCATTGATTTTGGGGACAGTGAAAGGGGGGCTTTAGTGATGGACAGAAGAGGTGGAGATGGTGACTGTAAGATGCACAACACAGAAAAGCATGCTGTTGCTAACAGACCAGATGCTTAAAACATTGAGCTATTACTGCATACAGTCTGGACTCAAAGAAGCAGCTTTCAGACAGTATTGGGGTCTTAGACATCAGGGAGAGGAAATGGATGGGTCCCAGGAGAGCTCCTTGGGCCACACCGCCTGTGAGATACTGAGGTAGACCATGGCGATGCACCCTTCATCTTTTAAATTAAGTCATGAATCCGGAGGACTAGGTCAGGCCTGGTCAATCAAGATGTTGTGGTCAACCTTGTCAAAAGCATTGCTTCCAAACAGTATTGCCCAGTGTGCCGTCCATACTCGGCTCTGGCAGGACCGGGGCACTCTGCTTGTCAAAAGCAATCAAATCTACAATAATGCGTAAGTGTAGTTTTGCTTATACTTGAATAATGCTAATTGAATACTTTTAGAAGAAATGTTCTGTTCCCTAGCAAGTTACTTTAATATATTTTCCATGCTTCCTGTTGTTGGCTGTTTATTTAATGTAGCCCATGCTAGCCCTGTTCAGCCAATATAATAATAACAGTGTTGTGCTAGGATCAGTAACTTTTATTCAGTCAGATTTTCTCTTTGTGCGGCCTGAGATGCACTTTCTGCTAATCCCAGGACTGAAAGGGGCAGCATTGGTGGTGTTTTTCTTTTTTAAACAGTGCCTTATTTTCCTGAGTGCTGAAAATGAGATCAGCGAAGCTCTGCATTACAATACATCATGAATAAATACTCCTTTTATTGCCTGCAAGATAAACATTACTGGGATGTGCGTAAGTGCTCTTCCTAATAAACGACAGTCACAGGATAAACACTCACCGAGCACTTTATTAGGAACATTTTTACTTTATTACAGCTACTTATTCATGTGATTATCTAATCAGCCAATTGTGTGGCAGCAGTCCAATGCATACAATCATGTAGAAACGGGTCAGGAGCTTCAGTTAATGTTCACATCAACCATCAGAATGGGGAAAAAATAAGTGACTTTGACAGTGGAATGATTGTTGGTGGCAGACAGGGTGGTTTGAGTATATCTGCTGATCTCCAGGGATTTTCACGCGCCCTCGTACAGAAGGGCGTGTGGCCATTTCAATGATTACATGCATTATTACCATGGAAGATGCTAAATAAAAATGGGTATGTTCAGATGCACAGCTAACTGACATGGGGTGGAAATAAGTACTCCAGTCAACTTGGTGGTCACTGGACACACGAACATGAATATTGTAATTGTAGTGCATACCAATAAGTTGACCAGTGTTGAAATATTTTTCTTTTTCTGGCAGCAAGTTGAATGAGTGGTCGCCCAAGAGAGCTATAAAACTGCTTCATATGTGCTATTTACCATCCTCATATGAATAGACATTTATAACTGCTCAATAACTACAAATAGACATTTATAAATGCTCATTACCTGCAAATCAACATTTATAAATGCTTAATAACTACAAATTCACATTCATAAATGCTTAATAACTAAAAATAGACATTTGTAAATGCTCAACAACTACAAATAGACATTTATAAATGCTCAATAACTGCAAATAGACATATTGGACGACGTGATTTTTTTTTCAGAAATGCTTTTTTGTGCAATCCTCTAGAGCCTAGACTCAAACGTATGTGCAATCCTTAATAAAATGTATGTATCTTTACCAAAAATTAAATTAAATCCAATTTAATAGCATACACGTAGCTGTTTATATTACAGAAGTGTATGTCGTTTTTATGATGGATTTTATAAAGCTTGCATGAATTACAATTCATATTGTTATCTCTTTTTCTTTAAAAAACCTACAGCTCATGCAATGGGATTTTGCCCCTGTGAAAACCAAGCCCAGCTTTTGTTCTTCATCAAAAATGGACTTGCATAAATCTCTCTATATGAGCAAGCAGAAGCCTGGCATGAAACCAATGCCATGTCACCACATGCAGTTTATCTCCCGTTTGGCTTGACCTGGATAGCAAAATCAACAGCAGTTCAGTCATTTTTCCAATTTGGCAGCAGAATGGTTTCAGACACCTGAAACATCTCTTCAGTGAAAACACTCTATTATTGTTCCACCGACTGAAAGAAAAATCCTCCCTTTCCAAAACCCAGGACTATTCATATCTCCAACTGAGGAATTCAATTTAAACTGCAATAAGCAGCCTTTTGTTAGCTCCACCAAGTCTATACAAATGGTCAGACAGAAAAGCCGTTTGGAAAATATAAAGCCTACTAAACCAAGGTAATGAAATACTCCCTTCAGAAAAACAAAGCAAATGCATAACCACTAATACACATGGCAATAAGTGGAAAGACTGTATTTTTATATGCCACATATAAAACCCTTCAGGTTATTCAGTATAAAACACTCAACTAATTTTCCCCCAAGACAACTTCATCTGGCGCGGATCTCAGACAAACACAACCCGGCACCAAAGTATGCAACAAACATCTGACAATACGTCTGTGTCCATGCCTCTGATACTGCACATGTGCAATGGAATAAATATAACCAGCATCGTGTCAGCGATCTTGATCCACAACATCCCTCTACTGCCAACCTTCTGGCTCCTTTGAGATAGATCCAATCTTCAATATTTCATCCTGACATTGCATAAAAAATAGCTTACCTGCAAAATCCAAAACAGGAATACTGAGTATCAAGCATGTAATATCTGGCACACACCTGTATAGCCTGAAGTTAGAATACACAAGCACAGTGAAACTTTCAACACATTGAACACACTCATACACCGTATCAATAAGCACAATTCATCAATTTATGTCCGTGCTCACAAAATCCAGCTAGTATTGTCACTAGTATCATTACAGGCAACATATTACCTTCAACATAAAAATCAAGATGGAGGTTAACAGTCTGGAAAACAAAACCCCAAACAGTTTTATATACCAGCCTATTTGAAAAAGGACAGTTTTACAAACCATCTGAAATCCATCACCATTTTAATATCAAATGGTTAATGCTTCCTGCATTTGCTATTTGCTTGGTTTGAGATCTTATTTTGATAATCATTTTAGCTACGGGGCGGCACGGATGGTGCAGTGGGTAGCACTGCCGCCTCACAGCAAGGAGGTCCTGGGTTCGAATCCCCGTCGGCCGGGGCCTCTCTGTGCGGAGTTTGCATGTTCTCCCCGTGTCTGCGTGGGTTTCCTCCGGGTACTCCGGTTTCCTCCCACAGTCCAAAGACATGCACGTTAGGCTGATTGGAGAGTCTAAATTGCCCGTAGGCATGAGTGTGTGAGTGAATGGTGCGTGTGCCCTGCGATGGACTGGCGACCTGTCCAGGGTGTATTCCTGCCTTTCGCCCAATGTATGCTGGGATAGGCTCCAGCCCCCCTGCGACCCTGATCAGGATAAGCAGGTTCAGATAATGGATGGATGGATGGATTTTAGCTACGACCATGCCTATCTACAAATGAGAAAATGCAGTGAACTGCATTTCAGCAATTGTTAACTGTTTGTTTTCATTATTGCCTCATGCGCATTTTCATATATTTCCATTGACTCGTGTAGAATTGTGCTTCTAATTAGAAAAAGGATTTGTTTCAGAAGCTTTGTGAGAAGGTATGCCTGTGATTACTAATGCCACTGCAGCAACCCAAAGTGCCTGCCGAGTTTACGAGGGCTCGGCCCGCCTCGAACGAAACAATTCACATTTTGCTTAGAATGAAATGTTAATTTGCGCTGCGGGCGATTCTGAATCACAAGGAGAGCGCTCATTTTATTTTATTAAGATGAATTTTTTTCACCGTTATTGCTCTCTGCCTCGTTGCCATCTCCTGCTACTTCGTTTTTTTAGATGTCCCTCGGTGCTGATATTTTGGCCCACTTTGCCTAGGGCTGACCTATCCTCAGACCTATGTTCCCGTCTAGAGAGCAGCTGATGTTTGCGGAAAAAGTCGCACAATTTTCTAAATATATCCGCACGTATCCGAGAGCTTCGCCTGGAACGCTAGGGGCAAGGAGTGACAGAAAACATTACTTTTGTCTGGGAAACATCTCCTAATTGGAGAAAAGCTTAAAATTTATATTCTGCTTTCTTTATGGCCTACCGTGGTTCGCTACCAAGGGATAAATATCTAATGCTCGGAACTTTGCCACAAGCGGGGGAGATATTTTCTCATTAACAGTGTAAATGGCACGGTGTGACTCCAATTGTCAAGTCAAACAGTGTAGGCAGATGAACATACGGCTAAAAGGCTGTGCTCTAAATCAAGCTTGCTGTGCTTCAGCGCTGGGGTCACGCTTCATTTTACATCGTGTTTTAGGCCCAGCTAGGAGTGTGATGCAGTGCAGACCAGCTAGTGCTCTGTCCAATAACCCTCTGTTATGCTGTCTATGCCTGTGGAGACTGTACAACCCAGATATTCACAGCACGACAAAATCGAGCAGCAGACACTGCCCAGGAATGAATATGCAATTGCCTGAACCTCAAATCAGATGTTGATACCACACGTGTCTGAATCTATACCCACGTACATTATTATGGAAACCTTTATTTAAATGATCTTGTATATCTATCTACTACCACAAAAGTGCACTATCCCCAAACTTTTCTGCATGTTGCAGAGTTGCAAAAGTTTTTATCTACTTATACTGTTTTATGCAACCTGAATAATACACTGTAAATTTAAAAAATAAAAATAAAAAATAAAACACTGATAGTCATAGCTTATGAATCCTAATATTTCTCTCCGGAACAATCAGTCCAATGAAATCTCTCAAATAAACATGTAAATAAATACAAGTTTTTTTGTATTTATTTGGCAAATAATAAGTACACCAGGAGATATGCTGGCTATGTGTGTCATTTTCCTATATTTCCTCCAGGTCCATAACACATTTTTAATAAAGTGAATTCAGAGCAGAGTTTCTCACATGTGCAGCCCACCTCATGTCTGTGTAATGACATCAAAGTTAAGCAGGGCAGGAGCTCACAAGACTCAGTCAGGTTTTCGGTGCTTTTGCATAATCATCCGTTATTTTGAGATGTGCCGATCGGATATGCGCAGCCGCTTTTCCGTATCTCTGAAACCCTGCGGCTGTGTACGGGCGGAGATCGGCGAGGCTGTTGTTAGCTTATCCGTGACCCCCAGATTGCTATCATCACCAATTAAACACGACATACAAAGCACATATAGCAAGCTAAAGTGCATTTATGCTAGTAAACACTGAAGTGTCTGTATCATTGGTTATGGTCAACATTTTTTGAATGCATTTTTCTTTAACTGTTCCACACCATATGTGTTCCACATACTATAAATCATGTGAAATTGATCCTCTGTTTCCAGACTCGATCACATGATTAACTGTACATTCATAAATGGCTTGAAGCCTGCCAATATTGTAGATACATTTTTACACTACAGGCATTTAGCAGACACTCTTATCCAGGGCGATGTGCAATGAAGTGCAAATCAAACCTAGGGACAAGTGCATGAGGACCCTAGAGGAAAGCACAGTTCCAAGTACTAGCGTGATCACAAGGATACAACTTGAACACTTGAAGAGTTCAAGTTAATCAACTTACCAACTAGCATACCACGGTTGGCAGCTAGAATAACCTGAGTGCTACAATAACTATACATTTGTATTGCAGTTTGATCTTAGAAAGCCAAAAGCGATGATTCTGTTTTTCGGTTGCTCATGGGAGGAGATCAGAAGAAGCCCAGTGTCTTTGACTCTTTTTGCTCGTTCACTTTGGACATGTGAATCAATTTGAAACGGGAGGGGCTGACATTATTGCCCTGCTGGAGGGGAAAACATCTCAGATCGGTTTGACTCCTGAGGCTTGGATTCAATAAACATTTGTTCTTAACCTTGACTCACACTGAAATGGACATGTTAGTTTCTTTCACAAGCAGATTGGTGAGTCCATTTCTGAAATGAATCATAGTAAAACATGGACTGAAATAAAAATAGTTCATTGGGGTTTTACTATGTGCATTATCCAACTCACCCAACAATCCTGCTTTGATTCTCCCAGATCTGGAAGAAAAAAAAAAGAAAAAAAAACCTGCTTGTAAATGCTTTTGAGATTTATTCTTATGTAAAATGTAGAATACATGGGTGCCTGTGTGCCCTCAGATATATCAGGCATTACATTACATTACATTACAAGGCATTTAGCAGATGCTCTTATTCAGAGCCACGCACAACCAAGTGCAGATCAAACACAAGTACAAGTGTGAAGAGGACCTATGAGGACAGTACGGTTCCGAGTCCTAGTGTAAACATACAGATACAATCAGAACCCTTGAAGAATACATCAACTTCCAAACTAGCATACCACAGTTGGCAGCTAGAATACCCCGACTACAACAATACAATAGCTAATACAAAAAACAACAATATCTATACAACTATATAAGTACCATTACAGTCTATGGCATATATAAGGCTAATCGTGGTGATGAGTTAGGGAGGGAAAGGTGTAGCCTGAAAGATGAGTCTTCAGTCTGCGCTTGAAAGAGGTCAGAGACTCTGCCATTCTGACATTCCACCACCGTGGGACCAGGACAGACAGCAGTCGTGAGCGAGAAGTGCAGGTGTGGCGAGGGGGAGGCGCCAGACAGCACAAAGTGGCAGAACTTGCTGGTGGTCTTGCTGGTGTATAAATTTAAATTTTAAATTTAAGTTTTAAATTTGATGCGAGCCATAACAGGCAGCCAGTGGAGGTTGCTGAGCAGGGGGGTGACATGTGAATGTCTGGGAACATTGAATACCAGACGGGCTGCAGCATTCTGGATCAGTTGTAGGGGTCTGATGGCAGATGCTGGAAGGCCAGCCAGCAGAGAATTGTAATAGTCCAGGTGGGACAGGACCATTGCTTGGACAAGGACCTGAGTGGAGTAGGTGGTGAGAAAGGGTCGGATTCTCCGGATGTTGTACAGGAAGAACCTGCATGCCCGGGTCACCGTAGCGATGTTCTCGGAGAAGGACAGCCTGTTGTCCATGCAGTGAGCTGCAATGTTCTTGCACTAGGGGATGAGGTCACTGTGGTATCCCCTAGTGAGATGGAAAAATCGGAGAAGGGAGAGGTTAGAGCAGGGATGAAGATTACCTCCGTCTTATCTGGGTTGAGGCATCCTGTAAATGACATTATCATCTTTCTCCATTTGCATATTATGTGAAGTGGACAAGATGAACGAAATCTGTATCAAGAAAGGTCATCTATTCGGGGCCATAGGTTTTGCGTTCTGTGAATTTTCCCCTACAATCTCAAAGTCTGTTATTTAAACCGCAAACGTGAGTATCTGTGTATCTACTTTAATTACAGAACACAGTGTATTTTGTAGGCAGTGTATTTTTTCTGCTGATGGAAGATGACAGGGCAATAGAGTTTGCCGTATTCCATCTCAGTATGTAAGCACAGTCTACCTTGTAGTTCCTAATGCTGAGGGCTATGGTTCCCTATATCAGTTTTTCCCAACTTTTTCCTTCTGTGGCACCCTTTCCAGAGTGAATCTCATGTCACACCTATTGAGCAACATACTGACATTGGTGTGGGCCTAAATGTTCTTTCTGGGTTTTAGTAAAGCGATGTGACATTTATTTAGGCTTTTGTTCACAATTGTTGTATCTCATTTACCCATTCACACACACACTCACACACCATTGGCAACTGGCTGTCATGCGAGGCACCAACCAGCTCGTCAGGAGCAATTGAGGGTTAGGTGTTTTGCTCAGGAGTACTTCAGCACGCCCCATAGTCGTCTGCCCTAGATAACTAGCTAGTGTTCTGCTGTTACTGAACCATATTATAGCGAGAATCATCACCTCCGTTCAGAAACAGTTGTTTCCCTCCAAGAGGTTGCATCCTTGTTGACACAATTTGAGTTGAGAGTTCCTAGCCTCATCCACTGTAAGTAAGTTCCATGTGTGCAGCTGTAAATCTGCAGGCTGCCACTCTGTAAATCCGCCAGGAGAAGGCAGTGGGACGACAGGGTGGCTGTGATTCCTCACTGACTCACTCGCTGTGCAGGTTAAGTGTGATAATGCTTTCTCTCAGCCTGGTGAGGAGAGCCTGCACTCAGCCCAGTGCTACAGATCTCCATGCTCCAGCCATCTCTATCCACCCCTCCCAGCTGCTGAGCCCTGGGGAGTCTAGGAGTCACTCATCTGAAACGACCCCCCATCCTCCATCCACCCGGCTGGCCCTCACCTCCCACTGGAGCCCCCTGCTGGCTCAGCTCAAAGCAGCACTCCCTCCTGCACATATGAATACAAGGTAGAGTGTTATATTTACTCAATTCCCTGGTACTATTTATGTATTTGTGCTATTCTTTGGAATGGGCATTAAACTAAAGATAATTTTTGATCGTATGCTGTTTCATGGACAATGTATTATTGTAATTCAAAAATCTTGCTTTCTGTATAGACATGAATGAATAAATCATATATTTATCAGAAAGCTCCTTTGGGCAATGTGAAATGAAACACACTACACTGTGATTTGTGTATATGTGTGTTCATGTGTGTGTGTCATGTGTGCACACGTGTGTGTGCGCAGGCACGAGTGTAAAGTTAAGCTTCCTCATACAGGCCCCAGTAAAGGTTGAGGATTTGATGCTAATGAGCACCCACACCTCATCCCACTCATGCAGTCTGCAGGGGGCCCGTTCTCTCTCATACATGATCAGGATAGCGTTTAGCTGAGGCTCTGGGCCCCAGCTCTCTGTCCCCTCTCATACATGATGAGGATAGCGTTTAGCTGAGGCTCTGGGTCCCAGCTCTCTGTCCCCTCTCATACATGACGAGGATAGAGTTTAGCTGAGGCTCTGGGTCCCAGCTCTCTGTCCTCTCTCATACATGACGAGGATAGCGTTTAGCTGAGGCTCTGGGTCCCAGCTCTCTGTCCCCTCTCATACATGACGAGGATAGCGTTTAGCTGAGGCTCTGGGCCCCAGCTCTCTGTCCCCTCTCATAGATGACGAGGATAGCGTTTAGCTGAGGCTCTGGACCCCAGCTCTCTGTCCTCTCTCATACATGACGAGGATAGCGTTTAGCTGAGGCTCTTGGCCCCAGCTCTCTGTCCCCTCTCATACATGACAAGGATAGCGTTTAGCTGAGGCTCTGGGCCCCAGCTCTCTGTCCTCTCTCATCGCCGCCCTCCTGAGACGCCGTTGTCACTTCCCTTCAGTCAGTCTATGCCCAGAACTACTTCAGCCTTTATAGTTTTTTATCCAGACAGACCTTTGGCGAAACACAGAAGGGAGCCATGGCCGTGCATGTTTCCCCACCCCCACCGACTCATCTGAAGACCACAGCTCTGTCTCATAGCCGCTGGCCCCTTTCATTGGAAAGATTATAAAACCGTTGACCTTTAAATTTGTAGCATTTTAAATTTGACTGGACTGCTTCCTCAGAATATTAACAGCACAAAATCATTGCATACTTCCCTGTGTTATTATTCAGTGGAGTTGTACAGGATCTGACTGGAATTCAAGTCCGAACTGAAAACTTTCCTGTTTTTGATCATCTAAACCAGTGGTTCCCAAACTTGGTCCTGGAGTACCCCCATTGTATGCTGTTTTTGTTCATACTGCTATTTTCACAGGCTGTTAATTTTTCTAAATTAGGCTTTTCATGTTCAGGGGGGGCGGCACGGATGGTGCAGTGGGTAGCACTGCCGCCTCACAGCAAGGAGGTCCTGGGTTCGAATCCCCGTCGGCCGGGGCCTCTCTGTGTGGAGTTTGCATGTTCTCCCGGTGTTTGCGTGGGTTTCCTCCGGGTACTCCCACAGTCCAAAGACATGCAGGTTAGGCTGTTTGGAGAGTCTAAATCGCTCTAGGTATGAGTGTGTGAGTGAATGGTGTGTGTGCCCTGCGATGGACTGGCGACCTGTCCAGGGTGTATTCCTGCCTTTCGTCCAATGTATGCTGGGATAGGCTCCAGCCCCCCTGCGACCCTGTTCAGGATAAGTGGGTTAAGATAATGGATGGATGGATGGATGTTCAGGGGGATAACTGTACTTACTCTCCTTAAACCACATTTTGTCAGATGGCTTTGCATACCATAAAAGAATAAAATGTTCCATGTTCATAATGTCCTTTTTGTGCTTTTTGAAAACAATGCATACATTTTGAAGAAGAATTGTGGTCAGTTATTTTCACTGATCAAGTTAAAGACAAAAAATGAATCAGTAGGCTCCTAAATGGTGAAAGAATGGACAGATGGCCACAAAGACTAATCATTAATGAAGAATTCAAAGGTGAAGCAAATGATAAGGACTACTGCACTGTCTTGAAAAAAACATTAGAAATTAAATTAAACACCTAATTAGGAGTATATTAGCTGACCTCAGTCTCAATCTGTTACCTCTTTTATGTAATGGCTGTGCAATAAGCACAATATGACTCTTCATCCCATAGCAAAGCTATTTCTGGCATAATGTGGTTTAAGTTAAATAATGCATCTTAAGACGAAAACCTAATTACAAAAGAACAGCTCGTCAAAATTATTCCACGGCAATTTGGGTTGGAACAAAAAAGTACACAGGGGTACTCGAGGACTGAGCTTGGGAACCAATGATATAAAATAAATAAATTAGATGAAAAATTCAATATCGAAATTGGCTTACCTGTATTCGGTGGCGCCTGGTGGTGATACTAACTAAAAGTTGAATACCTATCAATAGCTCACACTCCAGCATTGCATTTGAAACCATGGCATTCAAATATATATGCCATATGATGAATACTTTTATTCAAAGCCATGAGCTCATATGTTTTTCAGGATGGCTGGCACCAGTGGGAATTGAATCCATAACCTTGGCAGTGTTAGTGCCATGTGAAGCTAGTGACGTTGCAATCTACCAAAACATTAGAGAGCTTCCTGCTATTAGCTAGCTCGATGTAACGTTACTGAACTTCACAAAACCATTCACAGTTATAACAAATGCTATTTCACAGTTTTTTAATGCAAATAGCATTTTTTGTTATTGGCATGACAAAGTCGTGGTTAATAAATGAAACCTGGTTAACTCATATCGCACTACCAGCTTTTGGTCACTCCTTGGCAAAACTGCAGGCAGTGTATTTAATTTAACTATAGTTTCAATATGTTGCTATGGTTACATAGATCAGTTCGGCAGCGTATGGATTTAGAATGGTGATTAGGCTTGACCGGCACTACCTGCCAAACATTAAAGGATTATACGAATCACCACCTAGCATCCAATCAGAATCAAGTATTCACCAAGACTGTGGTATAATATTTCATACTAATACTCTGTTTGATGCTTTCTTAGAGTTGAAATTGTGTGATTTTTGTTGCAAAGATTATTCCAGTGCAAACATTCAGAGCCATTCAGAGCCTATGTCTCTGTCTCGCTTGTGCCTCAGTTGACACCTGCTCAATTTCAGATCAATTTCATGCACAAATCGACCCTCGTTAAGCGTGTGAACTTTAGTAAATTCAACAGAATACATAATCAGCTACACTTATAATATCTCTGCCCTTTATTTGGGTGATCCACCCTTAAATGGATATGCATTAAGCAGAGAAGAGCACCTTGCGATTACTTACTTAGATCACACGCATACTGTGGTTCCAGCCCTGTGTGCCAGTTTCATACATAAGACACATGTTTTCTGGGCAGAATGCGTCATATGTGTGCCTGGAAATCACTGCAAAAGGCCTGGTACATCTGGCCCCTAGAATTTAAAATGGTGTCTTTACTAGATTATATCTATTGTTGTGATCCCATGACAATTACTGTTTAATTTCATGTATTTTCTGTGCCTCATTGATTTCTGGCCACGCTTACGTTGGCAGAAGCACTAGGTATCATGTTGTCTGATTGTTGAAAAAAACAGCTCAAGCTAGGTTTTGAAACAGCTGGTAGCTGGTTGACCAGCTGAGACCAGCTCCCAGCCTTGCATGGTTAAGCTGGTTGACCAGTTCATACCAGCTCCCAGTTTGACATCGTATAACCAGCTCAAGCAATGTTTTGAAACAGCAGGTAGCTGGTTGACCAGCTCAGACAAGCTACCAACACAAGCCGGTTGACCAGTTTGTACCCAGCTAGACCAGCTTCATGTCCAACTTGGCCATACTGATTGACCTGCTCATATTCAGTTTATGACCAGTTTATGACCAGCTGCTCAAATTTCAAGCTGGCGTAGCTGTAATATTATTGAACTGTTGCTTAGGTTGCAATGATTCAGTGAGGCAGTAGCTGCATACCATCGCTGCTGGCTAAATTTGCCAGGCTATGAGCCCGTTGTTTGCCATTTCCCTTCTGTCTACAGAACTCATTCACTCTATTTCTACACCATGGCAGCAGCAGAAGTGCTGTTGACAGGTCTTGGCAAGGTGGTTGGCGTATTAGTGGGTTGAAGGGTGTTTCATTGACTGTTGCGGTATATGGTGGTTATGTCTTTTTTGCGTGTAGTACACTCACTACCTATCCTCCCACGTGGATAGAGAAAAGAGAAGAAGAAAGTCTCCTGGAGTAATCTACCACACTGTTGAAGCTTGGATTTTCAGTGCTGTCTATTCCATCATCAACATAAAGGAAGCACATCCATATAGCCACAATATCACCCTCCATTTTAAACACGATTAGGCTTCATTCACCATCTGGCCTTAACACCGATGTGCAAATGTCGCTTTTCATAAAAAGCAAGTGTAATAATCTTATTCTTTTAGTCTCCAAACGTGCGAAAGTGAGAAGGAAAGGCCATTGGCATTCGTATTTCATTGTGAGTCAAAGTTAGGGACAAACGTTGGATTGAATCCAGGCCACTGTCCCTTGAGGCAAAGAAGAAAACTTCTATTTTGTATTTCTGCATTTGCCTTCACTTTAAAAGCATCCATGATAAATAATACATGCAGCCTCTCTGAACAAACATTCAGCCCTCTTCAGGCTCTCATTTCCTGTTTCCTGTCTCTGCCACTGTTTATCTCCGGCAGTGTGGCGTAGGGCACACACCGATAGATCAGCCATGTGATCTACTCTCCCTTTTCAATCTGATTAACCAGGTTTGACTCTCAAGTTTTACTCACCACGCATGAAAGCACTGCAAGGACTAATACATTGGAATTGTTATCCGTGCTCTTTTTGCTAACATTGCATTACATTACAGTTATTTAGCTGACGGTTTTATCCAAAGGAACCTCCATTAATTAGACTAAGCAGGGCACTCTAGCCACAAGGCCATATCTACCCAATGCTAATGATCGTATAAGCATAAAATCACAGTTTAAATGTAAGTGTAAAGAACCCCATATAGCCCAAGTATAAAAATCACAATAAAACAATACAAGTAGCTATATTAAGAGAAAATGGCATTTAGTGGCTTGTGCAGTGAAAGGCCTCAGGCTTTTTTTCTGCATTCTGGGGCTCTCCCTCGCACTATTCAAGCACCTCCTGACTTCACAAATTAAGCACAGCGTATGGGGCGTGACATTCTCAATGAAAATCATCACACTTTCCTATTTTTGCCTCAGCGTTCCAGATTTCATGATAAATCATGAAAACATGTCGAAATGAGAACAACAAATGTAGTTACATGCATGTATTCAGATTGCGCCTTAGTATTCATTGTGAACCGCTCAGTGAATGAAAACATGTTACATGCGGATGTCAGTTGGCTGATCAGTGGGTTGAAACGTATGACAGCTTTAATAAGAGGTTGCTGGACCACATCTGAACAGTTCCAAGTCTGCCATATCTGTACACAGGCCTGCAGTTACTGCACCATAACCAGACCTTTTTGCTGATGAGCAACAAACAAGACAAACAATACCAAATATATGAAACAGATAAATAAATGACCCATATTTTTGAGAATAAGATATTGCTCATATCATCATTAAGGGTGGCTATACATTTTGAGGCAACTAAGTTAAAGAAATGCAACACAGAACTGTAGACACACTTGATAATGTGTCTACAATACATTAAACTGAGAAGAAGCTTCAGTATGAATACAATAAGTGGAGCTTCATTCTCATCCAAGTGCTCTGGTCTGTCTGCCTCTGCCAAGTAACAGAATGTTTTCACAATATCACACAACAAGTATAAGAACTTGTTACATATAATTATATGATTTATCCAATCCTTTATTTTTCTCCTCTTCCCCCTTTTCTTTTCTCCTTTTCTTGCCCCCCAGCTCCACCCATTGGAAAGCCAGAGAAAAGACGAGGAACTCAGGACAACGCAAATTTGGCAATTCGGAATGCCCTCACTCCTTCAAATGGGCGGCCTGTAGCGTAGTGGTTAAGGTACATATCTGGGACCCGCAGGGTCAGTGGTTCGATCCCTGGTGTAGCCACAATAACATCCACACAGCTGTTGAGCCCTTGAGCAAGGCCAAATGCCATTAATGTAATGTTAAAAATGACAGTTGGGAGAGGTGGATCAACAGGTCAATCATTTATATGTCAGGCTTTCTGCAAGAAAAAGATTTTGCTGATGTATTCTTGTGAGTTCCTAAGTTCTGCCTCTAGCTCTTAGAAGGAACATTTAAGGGGTTGCAATGTCCTTAAAGATTGTGGACCTCGATTTCCAGGTCAGGAGCAAAGAGCAGAAAAAAGTGGTCTTAGATCTGTAATAAGCCAAGAGGATCTGAATGCACAGCAAACATCATTTTCTAAGATACAAAGATACTAATTCTAAGGTGCTGCAGCCAGATGTGATCCTGGCCATGTAATTACATATGCACCTACACTCCAGCCAGCTGTAAAAACCATTTGGAATGTACATTTCCAATTAATTTTCATTCAAGTCTTTTAATTGAGACCTTCTCCAGGTGGCATTGACTTGTTTTGATTTATTTCAGGCTATTGAAGATAACCAGACCTCATTTCAACCACCTAAAACTGGAAATTGTCAAACATTCAACTTAATATGTTAGTATGCTAAGAGGTACTCAAGCTTAAAGAGATTAAATAATTAAATTAGAGATGTTTGGTGTCTGTTGGAGACTTGCAGTGGCGACCTGCTGAATGCTCAAATTCACTATGTATTCAGGTTAGGTTGATATTGCTGCATAATGTCATGTGGAATTCGATCAGTTCGAACACAGAAGTTCATTCCTTAACACAAAGGTCCCCACAAAGATAAAATATATATCTGTGCAAGTCAATATTACTCATAAAAACAATTCATTTAAGAGCTAGAAAAGCAGTGAAAGGATGTCACGGTCAGGCCTCTGGTTTAAAGGCTTGTGGTACGGGATTAGTTTTGGGCCCTGATTTGCCCTCTGAGGGACCGTGTGACTTCAGGCCCCATGTAGTTACAGTTTGAATTATGTTTTGTTGCTTTTTAGCAGTTTAGCAAGAGTTCAAATAATGTTCAATACACTCTAGGTATTGATCAAAAGGAACCATGCTGTGCATATGGAGATGTTTTGTACTCTACTGTTAAACCCTTTAGCATTCAACCTAAATTGTAAATACTACTGTTCAAATGACTGACACATTAAGTATTCTCTACTGTATGTAAGTTGTTTTCAAAAAAGGTGATGAATATTTTCTGTATTAATGCCACTGATGGCACAATGACCATGTCTATAAAGATTAGCAGAAATTGCTATTTTGGTACTGTGCCAAATGTAATCCAAATGAATCTGTAAATATAAATTTTTCTATGTTTCATTCATTCATTTAGCAAACAGGAATGCAGGGTGAATGTATTCCAAAAAAACAACGAGGAGTCATGGACTCTGGCAACATTTTAAATAAAGGCAATTGAAATTGTACTTCCCTCTAGCGTCTTTTAGCGAACTTTGTTGTACGTCGCTCTGGATAAGAGCGTCTGCCAAATGCCAATAATGTAATGTAATGTAATGTAATGTAATGTAACCAATCAGAAGAGGTTAAGTGATATTAACGACCCTTGAAGACACAGTCCCTAGCCTGTTCTTGGTAAAGCTCATGAGATGCGCTGGAGAATGGACGTGTAAAACTGGATAGAGATTGTTTTTAGTTCTTAAGACCACACACATGTCATCGTCTGGATATCAGGACTGAAAATAAAACACTGGAAAAGTGTAAAACAAGGGACCTTTAAGCTAAATGTCTCTGAACCTTGGGCAGGTGTGCAACAGTATATTATCATCTTTAATACCAGCCTCCTGTTCTGTTATTACTGTAATTAGCTGGTTTAAGAGAACAAAGGATGTGTGGATATTATCAATGATCTGGGCTCTGTAAGTACAGTCTCTGTATAATGAACAGTGTTTAAGAGCCTAACCCAAGCTGCAGCAGAGATCACACAATATGGAGTGGGAAACAAACAAACACTGCGGTATAAACTCTCTATAAACTGATTTATTGAATACAATGTACAGCACTGCTGAATTGGAGAAATAATGACAAAAGTGCAAAATGCCACATGCTTTCATGAATAAAGTCTTCTTGTTGAAGAATGAGAGGTTGCCTCACGAGCCATTGTTGACTCTTTCCACCGTAATAAACAGCCTAACGTTAAGTGGTTGGTATTCAGTTGGCCCTAACTGACTTGGTGGATTTAATTTACACAAACACGTTCTTGTTTCATCATCAGCCAACTGGTGTCTTCAATTACTCTGACTATCTGATGATTGCTTTAAGTTCTGGATGAATTGCTTCATAAAAGACAACCAGATTAGGAGGCTGGGTGCAACCCGTGGCCGATTCCCATACTTTCAGATAGAGGCTGATGCTGCCTCAGGGTTTGGGTCTTGTTCACACGGTCAGATGTTGGCGTGTAACTGGAAATGAAGCCTGCCAGTACAGAAGAATACATTTCACTAGAAATCCCTGATAGGGGATGTTCTCTGCTATGACCCATGGACCTACAATTGTAAATAACTAAAAGTAATAGCAATATTATGATGACATCAATTTTTATTTTCTGTTGTTGGATTGATTGATCAGTTTTTCAGATATTTAATTTACACATGCAAAAATCTCTCAAAAAAAACTATAGATTAAATAAATATCTCAATATATTGTTCTAAAACAGCTTTGCAATAATAATTCAGCCTGACCAGTTTCGGGTTTTGTTTTTATCCTTGAAAGTACAGTAACTTAAACACTTAAAGGATAACTTCATTTTTCAAAGACTTGGACCCATTTTCCCCCACTATTTGTGTGCACCATGCTGATCAGAAATGATAATAATTTTGTGACCACTCAATTCTGCACTCCAATGCTCCAATGCAGAATTATGCGGCCACACAAATAAGTATTGAAAGGCCCATAAAATAACCTCAAATAATTGCATTACCTATAGGGCACATTCATTTACGTAATTGTCCAGGCATTCAGTGCTTCAGTGCACAGGAGCGTACATTTGTTCTCAGAACCAAACCACAACAGAGTAGGACATGTTTAGGTGCTGTTTCCTAAACTCAGCGCAATTGCCAATTGATGCAGAGGACTAGCCTGTGTTGTCTCCCTAGTGTGTAGGGGTATGCAAATCTGCAGAACTCACCAGGTCGATCCTATCTGCAAGATTTGGGCACCGTTTATTTGGTTCTCTGAGCAGACCAGTTTTTAGCTGTGTGGAGGGCCGTTTGCCCTCATCTCGTTTGTTTGTGTCATCAGACCCACTTTACTGCGTGTGTCATTTTCTTTAGCACCAGCTTGGTTTGGCTTTCTGTTTTGGCCATTCTAATAGATATATTGTGGTGGCGTTTCCTTAGTTATTGTTATAGACCACTGAAGATTCAGTGAGTAGAGGGAGAACTTATTAACAGTTAGTTGCTATTTGTGTTTTCCCTGTCCCTTTCTATCACTTGGGGATTATAGCGGTTATCCCTCTGGGTTAACTTGTAGATCCCCGCTACATCCCTATCCTCCACTCCCCTGACAGAAATACATAAAGAAGTTTCTGCATTTGCAATGTGGGTGTGCAGCATATAAAGAGCAAGTGACACAGCTTTTTGCGGTGAATCAAGGAAGGAGCAGATTATCATGCCAACCCAAACCTTTACAACCGTGCAATAAAACTGTCATCTTTGTAACAGCGCTGCCATCTTTGTTATGTTCAAGATTTCGGTTTCTTTGAACTCGACTGTGCTTTCAAATGTGCTGCCAAAAAAGTAATACCCATTTTTGCCCAGTTTATGAACATTAGAGATATTCTGAATGTGCTGTTGCCTAGCAATTTACAGCTGAATTTGACAGCCAGCAATGTACGGTGCAATTCCACAGTGGTGTGCAGTTTAGACTATTATTCTGCTGTTATTATTCAAAATTATTCATCAAAACTACATTGTCAGATTTGACATTGTGATATCTAAGTATATCAGACCTGGAGAGGAAGGGCTGGCCTGTGGGTCTGCATGATCTATTTTCCAAATGAGCCAGAAAATTACACATCATCAGCGGCCCCATTTGCCAGCAACAAATCCATATTTAATCATTTCAGAAATCATTCTTATTGTTTTAATTTTAAAGTAAAAGTAAAGCATCATCGGTTCATTTCAGGTGACTCTCCACATCAGGTTGCCCATGCGTGTGTGTCTCAGATATGCTTTGTTAGTTAGGCAGAACTTCTCGATCGTGTTAGCTAGGTAGAACACACAACTAATTGCAAACAATGATGACCACTCCCAGGTATGTTTAGACATAGTTTGTGTCATGATTTATAATTGTCTTGAAAGAATATTTAAACTTTTTGCATTTAAAAAAGTATGAATTAAATCCAAGATTTTTTGAATTTGTTTTTTGCAGCAAGGAATGGTATCAATAAGATGACATTACTTAGCTTGAATGTCTTGAATGTGTTTGTAGTGCTCTCAGACCGTGAAGGATAACACTGGGTGATGGATATCAAGCAGAGTCTGTAAAAAAGTGCAAAAGTTTGCGAGCCCTCTCAGTTAGTACTTTGTAACTTCTCCTCGAGCAACTACTATAAAAGCTTGTAAATGCTTCCTGTAGCGTTCCTTCTTCGGCCTCCTTGCATGTATGACATGTTTGAGAACTCTCCACAGATTTTCAATAATACTCAAGTCTGGGGACTGAGGTGGCCATTCCAAAACCTTCATCCATCTTTCCTGGAGGTACTTCATGGTTGATTTTGAGGTATGCTTTGGATCACCGTCTTGCTCAACTTCAATGTCTGGACTGACCTTTGAACATTGGCCTCAAGAATTTCTTAATATTTGGTGGAATCCATTTTCTTTCCACTCGCACAATATTTCCTGTGTCCCCAACTGCCACACAACCCCAAAGCATAATGGATCCACCTCCACCTCCAAAATTTTTGCACCCCACTGTAGATAATATATAGAACCCTATATAGGAAAATATCACTATCATTATTCATATTAGCCCCCTCTTTCAGACAGTGCATCTGAACTGGCCAAAGGAAAGTGTCATCAGTGCATCGCTACGTCACAGTGAAGAACAGGGACAGGGCATGCGTCTCAGTCCTGTTTTCACACGGCCAGAGACAGGACCCTGAAAGCAGTGCTGCCCTATCATGTGCCATGGAGGGCCTGATTTCACCGTCTGATTTCAGTCATTAGTTCCCTCCTCTCTGGTTGAAGCTGTGCTCAACAGCAGGGGCAGTGATTGGTCAGGATGAATAACGTGCCTACGCCTCCACGTGATTGGCCACCGCTGTGTTACGGCACGGGGCCGGCCTTGTCGCGTCATTTCCCCTACGGTTGATGAATTATCCCTCGACAAACAGGAACTGTTAGCCCTGTTAGTTTCGCTCGCCTCGTAGTATTGATTTGATTTACCTCTGGGTCCCTCGGTCCCAGGCCCCATTGACGGAGCTGTGGTTATTTAATGATGTAAAAATTATTTAATGGAGCAACTTAATGAAGGCATCCCAGAGCAGCTCTGGGGCTGACACAACTTCATTAAGGCAGGACAGCAAGCGGCTGAGACAGCCCTGATCCAGCCACTGATTCAGAGATGAATGTGCAATGAAGGGAGGTGGAGGCAAGGCCAACGAGCAAGGCAGGGATCGCATGTTTATATACTCTTCCCTTTCTCTGAGGTTTATGTCAAACCCCGCAAATTAAGAAACACGGAGCACAGTCAGAGCCCTCAAACTGTACCAACTGTAAATATAATTTTTAATGCGTTTATTTGTGATAAAAGGCTTCAGACACACTCCTTTAGTGCTGCCCCCCGCCAAGGAAATAATAATTATGAGATAAATAAAGTGAATTGTTTGCACCATGGGAGCTATGAAAACACAGGGAACCAATATAAAAGCTATGATGTGATCTAATCTCAGGAATCAGATCAAAGTGGTTGACAGTGCAGTCTGCAAGTGACATTTGCATATTCTGAAGCACAAGAACATTTTATTGTTTTATAGAAAAATACAGTATTTGCAGGGAAGGACAAAGGCACGATAGTTGCTTTTAGTTTTTTACTCAGTTACGTTAAGTTGCAGAAGCAGTCCTTGTATTATGACTGCAAGCTGTATCCTGAATAAGGCTGTTACATCACTGTCACACTGTATACTGATCCCATTCTCTTTATTTCCATCTCCTCCTGTTGCCTTTAGTTTTTGTTTGTTCATACAACACAGGACAGAAACCATAACGGTGAACAATATCCCTCATGCATCCCAGGATATCAGCATCGCACTGAAAACTCCCAATGGGTATAAACTCATTCTTTGCTCTGCTGCTAAACCCTCAATAAGAATAGTGTGTGTATGTGTGTGTGTGTGTGTGTGTGTGTGCATGTGCATGTGTGTGTTGCTGTGTTTTATGCAGCATGGCTCAGTACGACAGTGCATCTCAAGCTGGAGTATTCAGGCGGTTGATGCACTGCCCATCCAAGTAAAGCCTTATTAGTTTAGTAGAGTCCTTTGATTAAGGAACCTAGCAGGGGCTTTATCTGATAATTATGTGATTTCATGGCAGGTCGTGTGGAATTAGTGTCGTGTGGAATTAGTGCAGGGCAGACAGCTGTGGTGACACAAGGAGTCTCTTTAATTCTGTACATGCCACAGGACAGGGTTGCCATGTTCTCAACCCCTCAGAGTAGGGGATCTGTACCCAAGAGATGGTGAATACAGTGACTGAAAGGCACAAGTTAGATCAGAGCCTTATGAGTCACCATGAGGGTGGTCTACAACACGTGATTAATCTATGTTCTGGGGAAATGTCTGAGCAAATGGTAACAGGTTACAGTTTGTTTAATATTTAGATATGTTGCATCTCATGCTGAGCTGGGAGGTGCCATGTGTTAACAGCAGGAATGTGCATGGATGTTAGGTAAATAAATACAAATACAAAATAAAGACAAATATTCGCAATGAGGGAGACTGTTTTGACTAATTTCAAGATTTGCAAATGGAATTAGAACATTAGTCAAACAAACAGTAACTTAAAACAAGCTAATAGTCTAAAGTCTTATCACAAGACTAAAAATGCTTGTCAAGACAGACAGATGGCACAAGTCCTAATTGATGAAATGAGAACTTCACACGCTTACAATCTCAGTGTGCCGAAAAACATGATCCCGAAACAGTATTCTCCAAGAGTATTGCTGATCAGTGTAAAGACCCCATACTTCTGAGAGGTGGCTATCGTCATTCTCAAATCTTGATTCAAGTCAAAATTTGAATTGAAAACCTAAACTGTAACAGCTGCATTCAGCAATACCTTCCCTTGAGGCACTTGGAGAGGTCCGGGTCTCAAAGAGGGCCTACTGACACCTACTACTGTACCCAATTTCAGCCAGAAGACTAATGACAGAGAGGAGGAGAAATGTCAGAGGCTGGAGGAGATATGCCCACAGGAGGGCGTAAATGGGGTTGTGAGAATTGAGGTTAGGCAAATCGTGAAAACTTCCTGTCTGCACCACTCGCAGCAAATAAATGCAATTCCAGCACCAGCTATCGAGGTTGTAAGAAACAAGTGGCCCAAACTTCTCACTCAGAGCAGCTTCTATGCTCATTGTGTGCTTCTCTCAGACATTGGTGATGTGTATGGAGTGGAGCTCGCCCTGGAAGACTGTGAGATGGGCACCAACATACAGTGAGCACCATAATTCATTGGACAGTGACCAAGGTATAGAGGTGAAGATACAGCCGAAAAAATAATGTTAAATCCTTTCAAGTATAATCAGATTATATAACGGATTGTTCCAAAACCCTCACTCCATAATGGAGTACTGGGAACTGTCATCAGAGGAGTGAATTTAATATTGTCCCTTTGATTTGCATCACTCAGTGTGTAACATTACACCTCTCATTGTATAACATTTGGATAGACTACGGAGAATTGCCCGTGTGCTTGGCTGTGTAGTCGTCCCTTAAATCCAGAGCACTGTAAACTACTGTACGGCATCATGCCATAAAAGACCCCGCTGCTCTTCCTCAAATTAAGTGTTTTAATGAGTCATTTTTTTCAGGTCTTTCTCCGCCGGTTCGTTCACTCGAGACGCCACAGATTGCCTTGGTCACAGCAACAACATCTCCCCCCACTTAATTGCTTTGTTCAACAAAGTGGCAATCAATCACAACAACCTGACTCCTTCCGTCACTCCGTCCACACGTGAAATAGTTTGGAAGGACGCTGCTTCAAGTTTCCTTTCTCAAAACACTTCCGTACCTTTTACCTTTTTTTTTTCATGGAATAACATTCATGTAATAGAATATGGCTTTACAAAAATGATGTCCTTTCATTCTCTTGCCATTTTTTGGCAACTGTGAGCATACATCACATATACATCTTAAATTTGAGAGAGAAAGTTTTTCATGAGGCATTTGTTCATGAAAACTGTCATTTTGGCAGGAAAGATGATAGTGATGAATGTAAAAAAAGTTACAGTACATCCTAACATAAAAGGAGCACTGTCACGCTTGTTTCAGTTAAGCTCATTTTGATTACATGCTTAAATTATGCATGTAGGCATTTTCAAATCACCGTCAGTGTAGCAGCTTCCTAAATATGGGGCATAACTACTCAAAACAAACATGTTTGGCTTGAATCTCCAGCCTGTGTTATCTAGAAGGTAATGGGCACTCAAAATCCACCCTTGAACCCAGGGACTGGTTTATGTACATCCACCCATTGGAATGTAAGAGGTCACTGGATTAGCAGGTGTACTCAGTTTGCTCAGTGTGTTTTCATTGTGCACAGCACCACCATGATGAGCCAGTGTGAAAGCCTAAGGAGCACTAGTCAGGCTAGCTAGGTACCCAACCCCCTAGCAGATCAAGTACCGGAGTACCGGAAACCCCCTAGCAGATCAAAACAGGTGGTTGCTGGGGTGGCAGAATGCAATGCAATAGAGACTAGTGTGTGTGAAAATCCCAGGAGATCAGCAGTTTGAGATACTCAAACCACCCTGCCTGCCACCAACAATCATTCCACGGGCAGTCACTTGCATCACATTCTTACCCCATTCTGATGGTTGTTGTGAACGTTAACTGAGGCTCCTGACCTGTATCTACATGACTGTATGCATTGCACCGCTGCCACACGATTGGTGAATAAGTAGGTGTAAAGTAGAAATCCTAATAAAGTGCTCAGTGAGTGTACATTGCTAACCTGCTGGGGCTTCCCCTTGGTCTTTTCCAGTCCCCAATTAAACATTTAAACAAAAAGGAACCAGTATACCTTTTAGGTTCTCCCGGCTTTGAACTGCATTCACGGTCAGCCATTCACAGTGAGAGGTCAACCCAGTGTACTGTTCACCAGCTATACAACAACACTGAACATAATCAGGAGAAGATTGTGAGATGATCAAGACATGACATGTATTGTAAACCTTGGCAGAAATACAAACAAACTGCAGATATACCTTTTAGCTTTTCAGGTCGTCTCGGTCAGGACTCGGGACAGAAGACCCATGAGCAGACTCAGGGATAAGAACTACAGCAGGCTTTGTTCATAAACAGGGGGCAGATCCAAAAACATAATCCAGGGACAGGCAATGGTCAAAATCCAGGCAGACAGGTACATGCAGGACATGCAGAGCCTAATCGTAAAACAAGCAATAACCCAGGAGACAGACCAACTAACAAAAGTACAAAACAAGATCAAAAAATACAGAAAGTCTCAAAAGACAGGCAGATAAATAAAACCAATAGAACCAGAAAAAGAAAAACCCCAGACAGAATAATCAGGGACGAAGGCACAGGAAAGAGGAGGCCAGAACCGGGGTAGAAAACACAAGTGCAGAACTCGAAAACAGAGAGACAAACTAGTGACGTGAACTGAAAAAGACAGGCTTAAATACAACACTAACAAGTAGACAATGAGAAACAGGTGAGAGACATGATAGAAAGACAGGAAGGAAGTACATATAAGGAGAGGGAGGCAGAGACACTAAATGGGTCACAGGTGAAACAAATGAATGAAGTGAAAGAACTGACAGACTATGGTGAGCACAGAGGGTAACAAGGAACGAAAACTCTAAGAGCTTAGGTAAAACGCATACAGAAAACACACAGTATCTTATTTGGCAGCTCTCACTATTGCCTCCTTTGCCACGTGAGTCTCACTGTACATTACGGGCCATTACGTTTAATGATTACTGTTTAAAAAAATTACATTACTAGCATTACATTATTTGGGCAGTGGTGCACATTCTGTACTTTTTGCTCTGTACTCCAGCACATTGGATTTGAAATCTAAAAAAAAATTATGACGAGGTTAAAGTGCAGACTGTCACCTTAGATTGACATTTTAGTCATTTGGCAGACGCTTTTAATCCAAAACGATTTACAAGTGCATAGGTTCTTCCACAAGTTAAAGCATCACATCCATAACTAGTAAAATACACAAAAATACAGTCATCGTAAGTGCAATTATTTTTTATTTATATTTTAACATCCATATTGGTTCAACCTTTATTGTCATGGTCTACATTAGAGAGAGCGAGAGAGAGAGACTGCAAATATGAGCCAGCCAAAACCCAGCAGAATAATGTCCATAAAATATATTGGCAAAAGGTGGTTCTGGCTTCTTCTTACTCTAAAAAATCAGTCATGAGAGGAATTCCAGCCAGCCAGCTGGTTTTGAACGTACTTTGTTAGTAATTGAGCTTGGAGGCCTTCACTGTAAGTGAAAGCAGCTAGAACATAGCTTTCAGTGAATCTAAAAAGGATGTACAAACGGACGCACTCCACTCACTCACTCCACTCACTGTAATCTTTGTTTTAAGGGTCTTGTTTTTGTCCTTGCAGTGGCATCCTGCAGCATTGCATCCCTCTCTGAAGCCGCCTGGGTTACCAGGCAACCAGCTGTTCCTCCATTTTGGCAGCCATCTCTATGGGCATGTCAGTATGCTGCTTAATTAAGGCTGGAAAGACAACAGAATGCACATGAATTATCATGATTAAAAATAGAAGCCAATTGTTCATGGTGTCAATCAAGCACACAAAATACATGACATTTAAATCCAACAAAAGACATTCAGTCTTACACATATCATATACACAGTCAAATTGCATGGTAGCAGAAAACAGCAAATACAGCACACAATTCTCAAGCAGAAATGTTTTGGCCCAGGTTATTGTTGCTTTTTCAATTACAGGGCTTTCCAAGGCTGTCATGCATTGGGATGTGAGACTTGAAGACGATTTGAGATCACGCTGGTTTTACAAGCGGAAAGGTTGGGCATCCTTTGTTTCCTGATTAATGAGCTGTTGATAGGCACTGCTTATGAAGTGATTACTCTGAAATTACTGCCCAAGTGAGATAGGCAGACAATGCAGAGTGCTGCTAATCTCACTTGTCTGTTTGAGTGTAATGGCTGGTGATAGAGTTCTGTCTGCCAACAGATAATTTTTATCTTGCTTGAATTCCAGTAATCTTGGACAGAGATTAACCCCTTCACGCTGATGCCAAATCTGGCCAATACTCGCCTATTTATGTCGTGTTCTATTTAAAGTGGCAATCTATGATTTCTTCATTTGAACAAATGCCATATATGAGACATATTCTCAATGGCATTTCTCTAGCAATGTCAATGCAGTGAATGGGTGAATGAGTGAACGAAAAGCATAAATTGTACAGTGCTTTGGATAAAGGTGCTATATAAATGCCAGCCGTATAGCATGCATAGCCACAAACCCAAATATAAAAGAAGATTGTAAGTGATATGCCCCTTTGGACTGAAATATTTACTGTGTATGAAATGTCGAAATCCCCCCCACATTCACACACACTATAAAAGCTAGGTCAACAATGTGGGCTTTAAGCATCGATGGGCACAAAATATCTCCACACACACCACAGATTTTTTTACATCCCAGTCACTTCACCAGTATTCATTCCTATCTTGGTTCCTAACACAACACGTGTTCAGGAAATCTATCTCAGAGATGCTGCCTTCAGAATAACAGCAGCCAATTTGGCTTTGTTGATTGTAATGGGGCTGCACTGCAATAATAGCATTAATCCTCGAGGAAGGTATCTGTGAGCTGGCAGATTGGTTTGGGTTTATGTGAAGAAGATTCTTTCTCAGGCAGTTCATCCAATTACATTTTATTGACAAGGCAAGGGATAACCAGTTAGGAGACCAATCAGAAAGCGCTTTTGTTTTTATACTCCTATTTTCTCCCACGCCAGGGAATTGTGTGTGATTTTTCTATGTCTTTGCCTTCATGGATTCCGTGATTGCCTCGTGCAAAGCTTGCACAGTGTCTCCACAACTCTGGGTTCTCTCCTCATTGCATTACATTTATTTAGTTGATGCTTTTATCCAACATAAACGATGACCCCCACTTGAGCACTATCCAATTTTGTACCCCCCAAGAAGTAGTCCTGCTTTATATTTTTATTTCCCACGCGTAGAACTCTACATTTAGTCGTATTGAATTTAATTTGCCAGGTTTCCGTCCACATCTGTATTCTGCTTAAGTGTTACTTTAGCACAGTCTATACTATTAGCTAAACCTCCAAGTTTTTTATCATATACTATCGCTGGTGCCTTTAATGAGGCACAAGAATATGCGTAGGCTGAACGATCTAACAAAGTTAAATGATAAATTGTTAATCCCTCTTCCTTCGCCCCAGGATATGCTTACTGTTTTGAAACTTCCAAACTCACCCAGTGAAAAAATCAATCATAAAATTGACCTCCAGTAAACTCTGGCTCTCTCAGTGACTCTCAGTACAAACACCGCCCTTTTTATGTTAATATAATGAAGCGACACTGACATCCAAGGAAACATGACTTGCTAATCGGTATATAATTATATTAATACTCACAAGTATGCACATACTCTGCTATAACACTCATAATTCAAGTTTGAACAAAGGTCTAATATATTCCATGCACGCTCCCTGTTGGATTGTCAAGGAATGTAACATAGTAGCGTACAAAGAAATGATAATTCTTGTGCTGCAGAGTAATCGCAAAGTGACATTGACTCCATCTCCTCATGCTCTAGAGCTCTGCCTTGAAGGAATATCTGCACATTAGCTGTACTCATAAATATAAAATATGTATGACTTGATACGCTCCATAGAAGAGCCATAACCAGTCGAGGAAAGGGCTTAACTGCTCAGGACACTTTTTATGACTGTATTCTGTCATAAATTTTAAAACCAAAAACTTATTCCCATCCAATTAGGCTGATGAAATCACCCCTGTAAGCTAATTTGTCCAGCCACTTCAACCAATTCCACCAGCTGATGGACCTTTTAAGCGCATTTACCTATTGCGGATGCAAGGTCTCATTACACACTCATTGTATTGTATCAACGCATGTTCAATGTAGTCAGCTTTTGACAGCTGAATTAAAGGACATGTAGATTACAGATATGAAAAAAGCTGTTTTTTATATGCATAGAGTGCAAAGGATCTGTGCTTCTTATGTTCTCTTACACTTATTTTATAATTGCTCATTTAATTTTGTGATACAGGTACTGCAAGTAGTGACGTCATGCTTTAGTATGAAATACGTATATACCATGTAATAATGTAGGCACTGCAATGGTAAGTTTTTTTTTTTGTGCAAATAAATGGAATGTAGACCATATATATTTTTTACAATAACACATTCCAGGAAAACTGTCAGTCATGGTATGATGTATTTTTCACATTAAAATGGTTGCAAAGAAATACTGGCAGCACTGCAACTCTAGTGTAAGCATTTTCTCTCTTCCAAGGAATTTCGATGATGACTTTGCTCTTACAGCCTAAATAAAATATACATAAACTATCCAGTTTTGACTGATATATTAAATTGCATTCTGAAGGGAAGGCACAAGGTTTTTCTTGGGGCTGTGAGCTTGAACAAAATCTGTATTTATATTTTGCTTGATACACATGAGTCATGTTTGTATCTGGGGCACTTTTTGTGATGCACGTTCATAGTTTCTTGCTCATACAAGAACAATACAATTATCTGGCTCCTCTCTCAATGACGGAAACACACAAAAAGGATTTTAATTATCTCTGACATCCCTCAGTGTGACTGTATCTCACTGAAGGGCAACACAGCCAAGCTGTTTAACAAGAATCAAGTCTTGTCCAGTTTAAAACTGGAAATCAAATCTCATCTTCAGGCAAGGCAGGATTCTTCTTCTCTACTGAATAGGTGATGGCAAAATGGCTGACAGCTGCTATAGTGTACTATTTATACATCTGTTCTATATGTCATCTAAATCCTTGGCATTGCTACTGACAGCAAAGCCAGAATGAGAATTGATTTCTTTCAGAATTTGCAGTATCTCCAAAAACTATGGCATTGCTTATGTTTCCCTTGTTTGTATTGTATATGTGTGCGTGGCAATTCACAAAAGCCAAATCAGTCACATTTTGTACTTTCATGCATATCGAGTACATTTTATCGCCACAATTTATCTCTCCAAAACATTAAATTGAGTCAATAAGGGTTGATGCCACAGACATACATTGTGCTATTGTAATACAGCAGAGAAACAAGAACCAAAACAAGAGTGAAACAATGCAAAATCAGGAAAATCAATCTCCTGAAATGAATAGCCAGTCTCCCAGTTCGAGTTACTCTTGGTGCCAAGTTCACCTGTACCACCTTTTGGTCTCTGACAAAAACAGGTAATTCAGATAGATTTCCATTGAGACAATGGCTGGCTGGAATCGAGAGAATTAGCTTAGTTTGAGTAATTTTTGTTTTCATGTTTCAATGCCAAATGCCTGCTCAACCATATTGCTGTGGTTCTGCCATTTTTGTTTTGAACCGAACTAAACAGATTTAGTTTGAATATTTAAAAGGCATCTAGAGTACAACAACATCTCCACAGACTGATGTCTTATTTATTTATTGTACTATTTGTGATCTAGTTAAGTTTAGATATGTGTGCTGGAAATTTCCTGCAATGTCAGCTTTTGTCACTTAAAACGCTAGTTTGGTAGTCGTCCAGAATGTTTCCACAAAAGGAGGACCTGATTGCTTCGCCACCCGCAGTGATTACCAAAGTAAAAAGCAACTAGCCTCTCCCCTACTTGCCTGTTCTGCCAGCATCAAATCATTTATCTTCCCTCTGTATTGTTCATTGCTCATTAGTCTTGATTCAATTTTCATTTCCAGTGGCTACAAGCGACCAAGTCCAATTAAAGAACAAAGACAGTCTTCAGCTCGTTCCCTGGCCCCTGCAGAATCCTCCCCAGCAGCTAAAGAGCAGGTAGCATTAATAGGAAGCAACTGAAAGATTTATCACCAATACAGAACCACACAACTGGTATTTTTTCTTCTTCCTTTTGTACTCTTTGCAGTTTTCTTTAGTAAAACGGTCTGCAGTACAGGTTGCAGTAGGTTAAGCTAATTTGGGAAACTGCCTGAGGCAGGAGTCTCTGACCCTGATCCTGGAGAGAAGCAGGATCTACTAGTTTTCATGGTTACTCAGCAATTTGTTTATCAATTAAAGCAGTTCAATGCCCTGCTAGCTGACCACAGCTGGTTTCATGAGTTAAAATGGTTTGCTAATTTATCCTACAGTAGTGGCTCTCTGGGGCTCTCAGGTTTGGGGCTGATATTTACAAAATTACTAAAAGCTAAAATGTATTTTATGACTGTCTTCATAAGTCACTGTGTCTGCTGTTGTGACTTACTATCAAATGGAACCATGGTTTGAAGTCATTCATTCATTCATTACCCTAACCCGCTTATCCTGAACAGGGTCACAAGGGGGCTGGAGCCTATCCCAGCATACATTGGGCGAAAGGCAGGAATACACCCTGGACAGGTCGCCAGTCCATCGCAGGGCACACACACCATTCACACACACACGGCCAATTTAAACTCTCCAATTAGCCTAACCTGCATGTCTTTGGACTGTGGGAGGAAACCCACGCAGACACAGGGAGAACATGCAAACTCCACACAGAGAGGCCCCGGCTGACGGGGATTCGAACCCAGGACCTCCTTGCTGTGAGGCTGAAGCAATTCAGGTTAATTGCCAAGGGTCTGCTTGGCTTGCAACGAAAATAACCTATGCTTTGAAGTATTGTACGTTCCTTTATACCACATTCATTCATTCATTCCATTTTCCATTGGCAGCTGTTTAGCTTCTGTAACCAGTGGTCCACACTTCAGGGACTTCAGTTTCAGTCCGTCTATCTCGATCATGCAGTCAGCCAGTCAAACGTTCAATAAACCTTTAGCCGTGTAACACAGAACATATCACATCCTTCAGGGGAGGACTGGTTTGATAGGTTAGTCAGCCATTGAATCAATGCACATAGCAATAAGGCTTTTGAGGGCAAATCTTGTTGCATTCTTCTGCTTGCAATGGGTTTCGACATTTTTGGTTTATTATTTCTGAAGAGAGTCGTGTCTTGGAAGGAATGCAGATATTTTGTGAAAGGCTAATGCATTTTGTGACCACATGAGTAAATTCACCTATGCTACTACAACCATCTCTAAAATGGTCTGTGATACTTGAGCAGTTGTCTGCATTCTGGGGACCACTGCTTCATAGGCCTAGTAGACCACTTACTGTAATTGTTTTCAGTTTCTGGTGGTATCATGGCAGTACTTTGCAGTGCTAATTCACACTGCATGACAATTTACAGTTCCATAAACTTAAATTTTTAATTAAATGAACTGCAGACAAGAGCGTATTTTGTCATGGGTATAAGTGGGAATTCATAAATGTCTTCCCTTTGAATTTGTTCCAAAAATTTAGTTTTCATATCCAGACAAAATGTTACATTTATTTGTTATGAATTACTTGCGTATGCACACTGCCTAATTATTTTTTTCCAACTCAATAATCAAAAAAAGCCTGAACTTGTTAATGCTATGATTAATGCAAACCCCCCCAATTACCGTCAAACAGGAAAGAAAAGGTTGCAGTTCGGGAGGTAATGCTGTGCAGAAAGAGTACTTGTGCCCTGCAGTCCCAATTACAAATTTCGAGAGGCGCTACATGAATACACAACATGTACTGTACAGCAGAACATAAATTAAATTAAATACAAGTGGAAGTGTTAGCACATTCATAAAGTATCACAGAGCATTACTGTATGAATCTGTATTACAGGCGATGGACTTTACACCTCACCGGGGGAAAGGAGTTGTTTGTGGAATTTAATCACATGAAAAATGAATCCCTCTGGAGCAGCAGTTTCGTCAGCATTGGAGCTGAAGAGACGTTGGCACCATGTCAAAGAGCGGGAGAGCTTCTGTTCCAGGTGCTTTTCCCACACCGGTGTCCAGAAGGCAGGCCACCGCCCGGTATAAGACAGTGTCCCAGCATGCCGTGCTGTGATCGCAGGCCAGGTGAGGGGCGAGGGAACGGCAGGGGGATAGGATTCGGGCCAACAGCGTTCGGTTTGCAGTTTTCTTGCGGTGCCACCAAGCTGAAAAAGTGAAATTGCTGTCAGTAATATCCAGTAATGTCCTGGGACCGTGTTCAGAAAGTGACTCACTTGTGTTCATCGTGACTGACACTCACTGAGTGCTGATCTCACATCAGTTTCCCCTTCAGCTGATGTGAGGATATGAAGAGGGGGGGCAGGGGGTGAAGCGATCTTGGACTCTGACACACTTTATGAATACGAAGATGCCTCTGTTCTGTGGGAACTAGAGCCGCTGTGTTCAAAGATGTGGCTCTTCAGTTCACAGCAAGGCCACTACCTGAGCACTTCATTAATGGCACATTCTTTCAGTTCCCTTTTAGTTCATTTAAAGTGCCTCATAATTATTGAAAGGCTGTCAGTCCGAATACTTAATTAAATTAACGACTTTGTGCACACAACTCCATATTTTTATGCAAACATCCCAGAAAAATCCATAGAAATCTAGAGGTGAATAAGCATAGCTGCAAGTCAACTCAAAATATATTTAAAGTGAATTATCACCAGCATGGGCCTCAAAACATTTTGAAATAAAGCAAATGATATGCAAAAAAATAAATGTAGTCCATGCAACGCATGCATACGAACATAAACACATATACAGTGCCGTCCATAAGTATTTGGACAGAGGGAAAATTTCTGTTCTTTTGGCTCTGGACTGGATTTGAAAAGAGACAATGATTATGAGGGTAAAGTGTAGATTGTCAGCTTTAATTTGAGGGTATTTACAGGATTACAGCTTGCTAAGAAGCACCGAAAACAGGCTACAGAGTTCTGTAAAAAAGTCTGGTGGACAGATGAGACCAAGATTGATTACAAGTACAATTTAAATGAATAGAATAATGCTGGAGCAACCACTATTCATTATATAATCATTTATAAATGTAATGAAACAAACATGATCTGGCTCCCATGGTTTACACCTGATGTGGTCACAGTTGAAGCCCAACCCCCTACCCCTGAGTAAAACTACAGAAATGTTATGTACACCAACAGAAATATCATTATGTGTTTGTTTTGGTGTCCATAGGGGCCTAAGAACACAAATGAGTTTATAATTGCACCATCTGTCCATAAAAACAAACTCACGCCTTAGAACTTGGTCCAAAACTAAGATTAATTTACTGACTTAATGCAGTACATGCAGGCTTTGTGGAAAGTGCTTTGTTTATGAAATGCCCAGATCTTGCTCAGATTATGCCTTTATAAGCATGAAGGCTTTGTTTTATACTCTTGCTTTTTGTAATTTACTCAACACTTAACTGTACGTATTTGTATTTGTATGTGAAGTGCTGAATATCAGAACAGTAGCACGAAATAACACCACTTTCCATTTATTCTTGTTTTAGAACGTGGAATGTCCTTCAGTGCCATGTTTGATGATGATGATGATGATTATTGATGATGATGATGATTATTATTTTATTATTTTCATTATTATTAGGAGTAGTAGTAGTAGCAGTAGTTGTATTAATGCATTTTCATTGTGCTACAAGGTGAATTCTCATTCACCTTGAGTCATTTGGGTGAATACCTTCTTTTTTCTCCTGCTTTTGTAAATGGCCTCAGAGTGATTGAGAATGCGGAATTTCTAGAAGAGTTCGGGGGTCATCTTTCACAGTACAACTGGCCATTAATCTATCCTTTGTCAACTGATATTACCGCCTTCTTTCCTTCCCTCAAGATTTGTGGTCTGATTGCAAACATTTCTTTGGGGAATTACTGGAAAGTAACTCTCATAGACAGCCAACGCACGCACCTATGTACAGTGCAGCACACAACTATTTCTGTTTCTGTTCTTTTGACTGCAGCACATTGGATTTAAAATAAACAATGCATATGAGGTGACAGTGCAGACTCACGTTTAATTTGAGGGTCTTATGGGGTATATTACCTATATGGGGTAATCCGTATAGGAATTTGACCCCTTTTTATATATAGTCCCCCAATTTCAAGAAGTTGGAAAGCTTTAGATTTTTTTGCATTGAGGCTTTTGACTGCCTTTGGAGTCTATACTTCAGGACTTGCATTGTGCCAATAATAGTCAAGAAAGCCTTTATGAGGCTGAAAAAAACAGTGAAAGGGCAAACAATGGGCTGACCTAAATTGTACCACTGTCCAAATACTTACGGACTGCACACATTCACTGTAGGCTCAGGCACTACACATATGCACAGGAAATCCATAATTTATACCATTGCTATCATTCAATTAAGCATTTATAACTGACAATTCAAATGTGCTTTCATGGCCTCCCGAAACTCTAGCTGCCTGCTATAACTTCAGTTTATAAATTCAGCAAATTGGGGAAATTCTATCCCCCTTTGACACCTTTAATAAGGGATTAACACAATTATAAACAGCCCCTCTCATACTTACGACGAAAGTATGCCAAATTAGCCATATTTAACTGTATTACAAAAAGGTAAAAAAAATAATAAGGGCATCTGGCAAGTTCAGCATTAACCTCAAATGTAGCCACCATTTCAAAGATAGAAAGTTCTTAAGTCAATATGACATTTTTTCCGACTTGTAACTTCCTCCCTCTCTCTCTCCATCTGTTTCTCTCTCCCTCTCACTCCCTCACTCTCTCCCCCTCCCTCTCTCCTGCTCTTACTCCCTTCCATTCTCCATCTCTCCCTCTTCCTCCCTCCCTCTCTCCCTCTCACACCCTGTCTCTCCCTCCCTCCCTCTCTCCTTCTCACTCCCTCTCTCTCTCCCTCTCTCCTTCTCACTCCCTATCTCTCCCCCTCTCTCCCTCTCTCCCTCCCTCCCTCTCCCTCTGTGTCTCTGCACCAGCGGTCCCTGGTTCTGGGCCCTCAGGGCAGCCATGAATCTGGGCCCCTTGGGGGATCTCAGCGGACCTGCAGAGTGACCTCCCGAAACTGGCCATTAATCACCGGCTGGTTCTAATCCCGGCCTGATCTCTCTATCCCTGGACACACACCGCCGCACCCCCCTCCCCTGGAGAAACAGAACCTCCGGCCCAGGAGAGGAGGCCAGCTGCACCCCGAGGGTTATCTGGAACAAGGATATCTTTGTGTTTACAAAATGGAGTCTGCCCAGGCTGCAGTATGCCTCCCAATGCTCTGAAGAGAGCACGAATAGCACTCTTATTTGAGGAGGACCAGGTCAACTGTAGCTTATGCATTCATGGAAACCACTAACTGCACTTGCTTTTGGAACTAGCTATTTAGATGCAATACTAATATTCAGACATTTTTCATACCTGCAATAAAGGATTTTCGGGACATTTATATAGGGCTATTTTATAAACGTCCAAAATCATAGACTAGAGTCTGGTATCTCTTCTTTGTTTTTATCCAATACACTTGAACAAGCTGCTTCTAACAGCCTTCTCAAACCCCTCTAGATTGGCTTCAGACCTGGCCACTCGATGGAGCCCACAATCCTCCATCGATGAGTCACTCCATGCCGCACAAGCAGCCTCCCTCTCGCCTGTCCTGATTGTTCTAGATCTGTCTGCTGCCTTCAACACTGACAACCACTCCATCCTCCTGTCCTTCCTGGCAGGAACGGGGATCTGCAGCACAGCCTTAGGCTGGATTGAGTCCAACCGGTCGCTCTTTACAGGTTACCTTGACTGGTACAGTATCGGCTCCTCGTCCCCTTGCCACAGGAGTTCCCCAGGACTCAGTCCTCAGTCCCATTTTCTTCCCCCTTTAGATCCTTTGGCCTTGGTATTACTGCTCATGGTTTGTCTTCTCACTGTTATGCTGGTGACACACAGATCTTTCTCTCCTCCTCCCTGCCCCTCTCCGAAAACATAACAGCAGTGATCCGGGCATGTAGATTCTTCCTACACAACATGCGGAGAATCTGTCTCTTTTTCACCACCTACTTGACCAAGCTCCTGGTCCAAGCAATGGCACTGCCCCAACTGGACTACTGCAACATTCTAGTGACTGGCTCTCCAGTATCTGCGTTTAGGCCCCTGCTACGGCAGAATGCTGCAGTGTGTCTGGTCTTCAACCTCCCTAGACAATCCCACGTCACTCCCGTGATCACTGCTCTTCGCTGGCTGCCTGTTATGAATCGCATCAAATCTAAAACACTGGTCTAGCAAAGCAGGCAGTTCATGGGTTAGGCCCAGCATACCAAAAGATCATCAGACCCTACACGCCTGTCAGACCTCCCCGTATTGCGGTGGAATGACCATTCTGTGGAGGTCAGAATAGTGGTGACTCTGACCACCTTCAAGTGCAGACTGAAGATGCACCTCTTCAGTCTGAATCTCTCCCCACCCCTCCCAACCTCCCTGTAAATTCTAATTGACCATGCAGTCTGTTTATTTTAGTTATCACATATATATTTGTTTTACAATTGCTTGCGTTTTGTTTGCAAAGGCGGTTTTATTGCTACTTTTGTTTATTCCGACCTGATTAATCCACAACGTCTTAGTTCTTATCAATGTGGGCACTCCTTGCACTTGGAACTTTAATTTGCTCTTCTTCAGTGCCCTTGTCCCTGGTTGTGGTAATGCACTTTGTTGTACGTCGCTCTGGTTAAGAGTGTCTGCCAAATGCCTGTCATGCAATGTAATGTAATGTAAATGATCTCATTAATTACATTTCGAAAAAGAAAAAGAAAATGAAGTCAAAGAAGATTGGATTGAATCAACATGCCCCCCTCACTTAGACTAACAAATACTTCAAGAGCGCTTTTCCCCTCACAACAGAATATGGTGAGTTGGAAATATACTGTTACTAACAGAAGTATTTAGCTGTGAGTCAGAGATAAGGAGGAATGTCGATTGAATCCTGGCCTTAGCATAGACCAGTCCCATAAACATCTGCAAAGAGCTTTGCTAACTTCAATTTACAGTAGGTCCAAGTGTTTCTGTTTGTCTGCAAAGTCATATTAATGACTGTGATTGTAAATGTCTCTCTCTCACACACACAAACTCTCACTCACTCACATGTGCATACACCCACAGACACACAAACACACACACAAACAGTGCAATGCATTTTTCCACCGTATTCCATCCAGCTCATTTACGACAGCAAGCCAGAAAAAAAGGGAAAAAAAGATTGTATCTCAACTGTAGGTAAGGAAAAAAAAGTCATCCCCACCTTTTGCAAGCCTTTTGAATAACGATAGAATGAGTTCATCATTCAAAATGACAATGATCATTTATTAAGGACTCAAATAGGATGAAAAGTCCTTCCTTAGTGAATGTACCCTCTTCTTCCTTTCTAATGCCGATGGACTTGTTCTCTTAACCTTGGATCATGACAGATAATAAGTTTCTCACTGAGGATCCACCTCCTCTTAAAATAAAAGACCTTTAAAAGAGATATATTGCTTACCCCTTGCTGATGAAGCTTTCACTGGTCTGGATTCTATCTCTATTCATTCTCATTTACTTTCTCATAGATCTCATTTGAATGACTCTGACCAGTAATTACTGCCAAGGTTATCGTATCTGCCATAAGATGGGAGAGGGGGTTATGGTATCTGCCATAAGATGGGAGAGGGGGTTATGGTATCTGCCATACGATGGGAGAGGGGGTTATGGTATCTGCCATAAGATGGGAGAGGGGGTTATGGTATCTGCCATACGATGGGAGAGGGGGTTATGGTATCTGCCATAAGATGGGAGAGGGGGTTATCGTTCGCTTTCAGTAACTGTGCAAACAGAGGTGCCTCTGCATGACCCCTATCATGTCGCCCCCCCTATAGGTCACATTTTTTCACATCCATCATCGTTCACACATAATTTTTTACAGAATGCTATTTAGGTTAGGTCACAATAACTGGATTAGGGCACATATGCAGGGACACCATCTTATCAAAGTTCTCACCTGCAATTCAGTCATCAGTCTGGCTGACAAGGAGGTCAAAATGGCCTTCTTGTCTGCCAGAACAGAGAGCTCTAGTAGGTGGGCAGGGTCTGGTGATCAGTCTTTTAAATACAGTCCCTATAGCGGCTCCTTTTTGCTGTTTTGTTAGGTCTAATTGTTGTGGGCTCCTGGGAACTAGGCCCTTTTGGCTTGTACCTTGCTTATGTACCAACATGAAACACTTTACTGTTATCTAATCTACTAGCAAATTTGTGTTTGCGTATAACGCCAATTAGCTCAGTTAGCCAGGGTAATTGGTGGAAACTATAGCCTGCATACACAACGGCCCTCCCAGATCGATGATGCCCACCCCTGCCCAAGCGAGTGCCACAACTGTGAGTGTATCGTGATAAATTAACTGCATTTGGCACCAAGACCTCAGGGGGTTCATTATATGCTTTCAGCACATACACTTGCATTATGTGCTGTAACTTGCATTAGATGCTGTAACTTGCATTATGTGCTTTAACTTGCATTATGTGCTTTAACTTGCATTATGTGCTTTAACTTGCATTATGTGCTTTAACTTGCATTAGATGCTGTAACTTGCATTATGTGCTTTAACTTGCATTAGATGCTGTAACTTGCATTATGTGCTTTAACTTGCATTATGTGCTTTAACTTGCATTATGTGCTTTAACTTGCATTAGATGCTGTAACTTGCATTATGTGCTTTAACTTGCATTATGTCCTTTAACTTGCATTATGTGCTTTAACTTGCATTATGTGCTGTAACTTTCATTAGATGCTGTAACTTGCATTATGTGCTTTAACTTGCATTAGATGCTTTAACTTGCATTATGTGCTTTAACTTGCATTATGTGCTTTAACTTGCATTATGTGCTGTAACTTGCATTAGATGCTGTAACTTGCATTAGATGCTGTAACTTGCATTAGATGCTGTAACTTGCATTATGTGCTTTAACTTGCATTAGATGCTGTAACTTGCATTAGATGCTGTAACTTGCATTAGATGCTGTAACTTGCATTATGTGCTTTAACTTGCATTAGATGCTGTAACTTGCATTAGATGCTGTAACTTGCATTAGATGCTGTAACTTGCATTATGTGCTTTAACTTGCATTATGTGCTTTAACTTGCATTAGATGCTGTAACTTGCATTATGTGCTTTAACTTGCATTAGATGCTGTAACTTGCATTATGTGCTTTAACTTGCATTAGATGCAGTTACACTGTTGCACTGAACCTGAAAGTTTGATGCAATCCGCAACCGGACTGTAATGTATGGCATCAAGGTACATAGTGTTGGCAAGAATGATTTTTCAACTGGTTGAAATTGATTTTCCTCACAGAATAAAAATAAATTGTGCAAAGAATAATTGTCTGTGTCATCTGTTGACTCATCCTTGAACACAGACATGTTGTCTATTGCCTTGACCAGCAACATTAGATTTTATTTTTCGACTCAGTAGCCTGCAGCAGCTACAGAGGGAATAACCCCATCATTTCTTCTGCTTAAAGATATTTGTTCAATGATGGATTCAACCTTGATTTTTTATTTCTGACCAGGATTGATGTTTTTTTGTCTGTAAATGCCAGTTCATTTATTTTGTGCCAGTACAAGTTAGATGCAAACCGTGCAACTGTCATCCCATCAGGGTAATGTGTGTAATATGTACAATGAGGTCCTGTTTTGTGTCTGGCATTCAATCCATGTCACATTTTTTCCTCTCTCCTACTGTTTTACATCAAAAATTGCTTATGTGAGGTGACAAATGATCACTAATTTCATAATTTGTCAAGTTTTTGCCATAGCCCTGGGAGATTTCAATGTCACTCTTGAACTCAATTTATTGTAAAGAACACAAAGACACAAATTAATTCCCTGCCAATCCAACCATCACCAATAACCCCGAAAGTTGGAACGTTCGTTATTCAAGCAAAAAGTAAAGAGTGTGGGGACAGTCTCAGCTGCAAGTTATTGTCAGCATGGGCACATTTGGAAACGTTCTACTTAACAGGGTTTTCAGTCAGATCCCACGGCAATTACATTTTAGAAATGACTGCATACAGTACTGGTGGGTGTTGTGAAGAACCTGCAGAGTACTGCAATGTAAGCTCCTCGTTACTCTTTGTGCTACTGCTCGGAGTCAGGGTTACTGCCAAGGAAATTCATTCAAAATGAATTCCTGGACGGAGAATAAGAAAAGTTTTTTCTCATTAACTGACGACGGAATACATCTAAGAAATGTCACAAACACAGTCACTTCTCAACACGAGTTGTTAATATCGGAATGTTGATGTTTTCCTGCCAATTATGTCATTTGTGTTCCGACACCTGTGCTGCTGATGCTAGACGATAAATATATTTGAAAATACACTATTTAAGAAGATAAATACCATACCTGCTACATATACCCCACCTGCCAGACAGTGGGAAGCAGGCCACAGGGAACAGCAGCAGGAGTTTGGGTACAGGGCAGGGTAACGCCACACAAAACAACAGCTTTGGCACATTTCCTGGCGAGCGCTTGAGGACTCCAGTGTGGGTGCTTCGATACGCAGCTGGAATTTGGGAAAGTCTGTCGTACTCTGCACATCCCCTGTCTGCTTATGCAAGGAATCTTATGAACCTTATAGCCTTATAAAGCTAATTTGTTTATGGACCTTGCTTATCTCCAATTACGGCGAATGTGAAATTGGGCCAAGAAGGCTCCCATTAAGCCTACCTAGTTTCACTAAATGGCAAAAAGCACTTCACTTCTGGGTGGTGTGTGAGAATCATGATTCAGCAGAGCTTGACAAAACGTTTGCGCTGAGAGACTGGTAATTTACTGAATAGACAGACACTTTTAGCTGCAGACTGTAATTTCGCTGTCTTTGAAGTTCTTAACAAAAGGTATGTACAGTGCATCTCAGGACTTTTGGAAAAGCAAAGACCCATGCCATCTGTTTGTAAAAGCTGTGATGCACTGAAACTCAAAGTCTGTTGGGTCTCATGATTATAGGCAAATAAAAGTGAAATTACACATGTCCCAGGAATTCAGATTTTATAGCTAGTGCCTACAACTGTTCGATAAAGTAAGTGAAATATAAAAGCGCTAGGTAGTGAGTTTTCTGTGTACCTTCCGCATTTTTAAGGTTGAAAGGAAGTGGTTCTTAAAATGGATACGAACCAATACAGACTATCAAAGACACGGCAGGATGATCAGTAATTAAATCAAGTGCTCCACCCCCTTTCCCAGGCCTCCCTCTGTCCCACATAATCTAGCATGAGAAACAGGCAGTAAGTACATACTTACAGCAATACCCACAATACGCTGCATGGGAGGGTATAGGTTCCAGGTTTTTCCACCAAATAAATGCAAGCTGAAACGGAAGGTAGAGCAGCACTAGCTTCACAATATGACACACGAAACAGTGAAACAGATCTTTCATGGGAATTTTTGAATGTGCACTGCTCTATGAAAAGGTTAATGATTGGAGGGCATTGGACATTTGATTGACACACTGGTACACAATGACGTAAGATCTCGTTTTCCGGGATGGAGAAAAACTTTGATGTGAAAATACACAAGTATTGCAGTTTTTATTTTATTTTTTGGTTTCAAAAATCGTCTCAACTGAGGCATGTAGCCTTAATGATCATCATTCAGCAGATTTATACACAGCCCAATTAGGCTAAGAAATTGCTTTAACCTGCTTTAGTGTTTTTCCAATGGAGGTATCAAATTTGGGTTGCTAATTAACAGTTTTAATTTGACTTTTTAAAATAATTACCATTAAATTAAGGACAGAAATGACCCATTATAAGAGAACCATGATTATAAAATGTATTTCAATAGCTTATGAAAAATATTCTAGAGCGTCACATTTTTTGCCGTCTTGGTACAACTAACAATTTGATAGCTACAAAGAAAAACTACGAAACAAAACCAAAATAATGCAGGCGGATGAGAATGATAGCTGATTTACTGCTTGCCTACATGAATGCGCTTGCGACCTGCATTTGTGGCTGGCAATTGCACATTTTACATGAAACGTGCCAAAAAGAGCAGGGGAAATCTATTGCATCTCACAGATCTCAGCTTGCACATTGTAAATTTCATGGAACGAGCCCTTGAGCTGCAGACAAGGAACAGGTTTGACCAAGGAAAACAATAGCAGTTGATGACAGAAATATTCTGAAAGCTGTGAAGAAAAACCCGAAAACATCAGTCAGTGACATCACAAACAATCTCCGCAGGGCAGGGGTGAAGGTATCTAAATCAACCGCTCAAAGAAGACGAAGAAGAGCAGCAATATAGAAGCCATAGTAGGTTAAGTAGGTTAACACATCTAGATGCAAATACCATGAAATAAAAGCTGAAATTCTGATCTTGTCTCGTGTTCATCATTTTATCTCAACCCCAAACATATTCACTGTTTTGCAAAAACAAAGGAATTGGCCTTGCTGTTCCAATACTTCTGGAGGGGACTGTATAGAGTATTACATAAAAGGAACCATCCAGTCTTTTCCACTGTTGGGTGCTTTGTACCATTTCATTTGAAAAACAAGGTTTTCGCAAATCTAAATACCGTATTACCTCTTGTCATCATACATTATGTGTCATTATATGTCAATCTCATTTGGAATTCATGTTTCATTTTATTTATTTCATCAGACTGTATGAAAGAGAAGGAGCCACAGTGTTGCTAAGTGATGGTTTCAGTGATTCATTTCCAGGGGGCTAGGTACTCATCAGAAGGAGAGAATTGGCTTTTGTGTGAAGACTGAAACATGTGAAAGAGTGGGCTCTTTCTCACTGCAAGGACAAGGCCTGTAGAACAAAAGCAGACTACTGTAGAAAAGCAGGGGCTCATTTCTCGACAGCATTAGCATATGTGACATAAGTGTGAAAGAGAGTACATTAAAGGGAGCGGACAATATAGCATGGACAGGATATTATGGATGGAAAATATATGCATAAACAAGATGTTCTACAAAAGACCTGTGTACGGCTCAAGCTCATTAGAATAGGTTAACATCATGAGAGCTCTGTAGACTCTGCTTACAGACCACTCCAGAGGCTTTTGATCATCTCTTTTTTCTTATTTTTCTGCAAGTTTGAAAACATGGCCTTATAACCCAGATCACCCAGACTTAGTTAGAAATGTGTAGACTAGGGCATAGTGGGCATAATCAACCTAGGGCATAGTTTCAGCCATTTTGCAGGAGCCCGGTGTATGGTACTATGGCTGGTGTTGTACAGGCTATGACAGACACACTGAGAAACTAAAATGTGCTAAACAAAAACAGAAACAGGTGTTAAAGCAATACATAGTGCTAACTAAGCTATTTGGAGTGCACTTTCAAACATGCACCGTCTCTCCTCTTACTCATAAATTCATGCAGTTGGCATGCAGTCTATTCAGTTGTCAAACTGAAAAAACACAGTTATTTGAAGCCCACGTAGTCAGTCATGGAAGGAGGGGGTATTGCATGTGCAGTGTTTGGGCAATTCAAATTATAAAGTCTAAAAGCAAAATGGCATTGCATATGACCTTTCAATATTAAATATTATCTGATTATATTATTCCACTATTTTAACATGGTTAAAGAAAAGTTTCTAAATTATTTGAACTGTTTTACTACTAGTTCTGTTCACTGTGGAGGCTTAGGGGAATTCAATAATACATGGCTGAGAAATTCCATTATGAGAGATATAAATTAAATTTAAATTGAATTGTCAACTCAATAGAATCATTGGGTTCTTGGTAGTGCACAACTGGTACTGTATTTCTATGATTATTTTGTTTTTCTGGCTGGTAAATTCCATGTGCATTGCTTATGGCCTATATCACGTCATATTAACGTGATTTATTTTTTATTTTTATTATTATCAATTTCATGGTTCACCAAAGCTTGTTTCATTTTTAATTACTTCGCAAGATTCAAGATAGTTGAAAGTAAATGTGCAGCTGTTAAGTGAAAGTGTTCATAGTGATAGTGTTACGTGAGACAAGTGAGAAACTACTACTCTCTGCCAAACTCTTGCACAGCACTCTAGCCAATAGCTTTTTTTTTTTTTAAACCTAGCACACTCACTTCCACCGAGGCATACAATTAAATCACTTTGATATGTTTGAACACTAATTAATTAGTTTAGACATTTTAGTTTTTGATAAACGTAAACAATTTGAGTATTTGATGTTCGGCTAGTGTACTTGCTGCTCTCGACTCAGAGGAATAAAAGGTTGAAGCCGTGAAGCTTCTTATGGACCTAACTAATTCAGCCATCGTGGAAACATTAGGCTCATTCCAATTGCTTATTTTTTCTCCTCTTTTTTTCTTTTTTTCTCCTGCCTGGGAAATCAATCGTGGCTCACCATCTTCAAGGAAATTCCAACCCACTAAATGCTCCTTCTAAGGGCTAGAATTTAGGAACTCCCAATCTTTCCTTTGAGTGAGAAAACATCAGCACATCCTTTGCAGAAGTCTTTTTCCAGAAAGCCTGACATATAAACGATCGACCTGTGGATCTCCCCATCTGCCATGCATCTGCCACATCTGTAACTGACGTGGCGTCAAACTGACCTTTGAAGGAGCAAGGCCATTCCCTTTGGCGAATTCAAGTTCTTGATTTTCCAGTCTTAATTTCTTTTTCACTTTCTCAGAAAAGTGGACAGTTAAAAGGCTTCCATCTTAGCTGCACGGAGTACTCAAGTACTCGGGTGTTTTCTTGGCCCTTAAACTCGCTGTCACATTCGGTCCCTCCACCTCCATGTGTGAGAACTCATTCTCTGTGTTAAAGGACTTTTTCACAGGCCGCAGATGTGCAATACCACCCACTCCTAAGACCCAGCACGCTCCGCCTGCCTTTGGGCAGAATCTCAAACAAACAACTCAGAAACTCAGAGGAAGGTTATCATGTTGAGGGTGTTCAGCCCTCCCAGTCGTCGACTCCAATCCTTTTAATGTTGAGCTGTTAAACATATTTAGTTAAAAAGCTCAGCGGGGATAAACATGAGAAAAACAAACTTGCCACAATAGATGATTGTATATCCTTTTGTATATGCAGAGGTTTTGGTCCTGGACCCCCCTAGTTAAACATCCTCACCTTGCCCCCTGCTGCTATTGGTGTGTGTGGACATGTTGACCAGGGTGCTGACCCTATAGTACTCACAGCTGAGTATATACGTATCTATAAACGGCATTAGCATACCGACAAAATAATGCAAGGGAACAAGGGCTGTATTCACAGGCCTAGTACTCTGGCCTGGTTTCCACCAAGCATTAAAGGGTACTCGAAAGACAAACACGTAGATAAATGCGTTCTGATTTCAAAAATGCCTAGCCCCAAAATTAGCTAGCCATCTACTATTCCGGAGGCTTTCGTTCACAAGCACAATGGTTAATGCACTTAGATCAATGCACATTCACTTATGATCCTCATCACTGCCAGACCTCTCCTTTAATCTTGATGCTCAGAGCTCTTCTGTAGCTAGAAGCCGAGGGGTAGCCCCAGATGACCACCTCTCCTTCTCTCTGGAGCAGTAGTGAGTCAGGCTGTAATGTGCAGTTCAGGAGACCAAAGCACAGACCAGGGGATAATCAGAAATCCTAGTTTATTAACAGTCCAAAAGATCGAGATGCCAAAGAATAGTGGTAAAACAGTCCAGGGTCGAAAATCCAGATAATCAGAAATGCGAGGTACAAAAAGTGCAAGGCGAGAGCATAGTCAAAGAGAATATGAAGGAGATCAAAAAAACTAAAATCAACAAGGCAGACAAAACAGAAGGGGTAAGGCAACCTCGAAATCAGGCAAAGGCGTGTCTCAGGAATCTCTAATAAACAGGCTTACAAGTAATCAGCTCTGAGTATAGATCAACGCTCTGACAAGGTTCACTACTGAGATTAGGGTTTAAATACACAAAAGGATAAGACAACCTAGGCGGGGCATGAGAGTGAGGATGATCTAACTAATAAACGTCAGGTGAGAAACATGAACGGGCAATAATGCAATGACGAGGGATGCACAAAGACGCAGACTGGATTAACAAAGACACACATGTAATATAGTGGGATAGTGGGAAACCGGAAAATTCCAAAACCACCCGAATAATGAATCACGCAGATAGGAAAGTGACTTGGGTGCAGAACTACATAAACACAGACATCACAGGAGGAGACAAGTGCTATAAATATGAAATATAAAGAGAAAACCAGACATAAAAATGAAAATAATAAAAATAAAAGAATAACAAATAAAATACACAGGCAGGTATATTCTATTGTATAGTATACACCATATGAAAAATCCACCCCTTCCTCTCCACCTACTGGAAACAGATTTTATACTGATGCCTGGATTATTGCAATTCTAGTCCATCCTAAAACCATTTTGTCCTTTGTTATGGGCATTTTCAGCAGGGGTATAACTTTGGAGCTGAAAGCTCTCTTCTCCTCTGAGAGTTCCACAGTGAATGGCTGCAGTACATCCAGACACTCACCAATGCTCTTCCATTCCTCAGCCTTTAGTTGGGGAACATCAGTGTGGAGAGATGCTATTGCTACCGGCTCCCTCAGGTCAAACAGCCACTTTAGCATGAGAAATGTACTGTTCCAGCATCTGGGTCATTTTCAGCACAGGCTGCCTCATCTGTTGGACCTGTGTGAGCCTCTCCTCAGGGTTGAATAAGAGGGATGCTGTGCTGTCACTAGGATCTCTTAGGTTCCTGGATTTCCAGGCATCTGTGTACATATGAAAAAACGAATAAATACGGTCATATTTACAAACAGTATGAACTTCGTTCAATATGAACTTAACCTTGCTGAGGAACGGTGACCGTGTATTAAATCGTAACTGATGTTTACTTATCACGCCAAGTTGCATGATGGGCCAGAAATGGAGTCACGTCAGGAACGGCACTTCGGTGCGACTGCATAATAGATTCCTGTCACAGGGTTTAATTGCTGTGGCAACCCTTCTTATGGCATCTGTCAGTGCTATTAAACTCCTAAAGACAGCCAGTGTGAGCAAATTCAATTTCCTCCATGCTTCTCACTCAGCTCATTACAGAAGGATCCCATGTAAATTACGAACTGCTGCAGAAATCCAATCAGTCCTTAAATGTGCATTAATATGACACCCTCTAGCTCTCATTTGTTATTAATTTATTTTCTTTAAAATATTTTTTTTCCCAGAACAATTTTCCATGGAGTGATATACTGTATATTTGGCTACTTGAGTTACACAGTTTTTATTTTGAGTTGGCACACATTCATATTTTTAGTCTTGGTTACCATCGTTAATTGTCTTTTCATGAGCCAAGGAGTTTATATTCAATCTCAATTGAAACGAAACATTGTAATTCTATTGGCTGTAATTCTGTTATTCATGCAGTACCTTCTCCCTGTTCACAGTTGATAGACAGGTCCGGCTTTGTGCGTCCTTGTTGATTTCCTTCTATTTGTCTCAGAAAAGAACATTCCATGTGACTTTTCACCCCTGCCAACCACAAAAGAGCCACTTCAATTAAAAACAGATGACGTGTTCTCCATTTCCACAGGATATAAAATCTTAATGGCAGACTTAAGGTCAATTTCAATCATCGGAAGTCACCAAGCAACTAAGCCTCCTCATAGAAGATCTTCATACTCTGCCCTATATTCTCCGAATAAATTGAAAAAATGAAACTATGACATGAGACAACTCTGCTAGACCAGTGTGTGATATAGAACATTGCATCTGTATATAACGGAAGAGTACGCTGCTAAATTAACTTACAAATTAAAATGATTTGAGCTACTTGAGAAGACATAATCAAAAACAGAAACTACTGCTCGTTTAATCCAAATGCTGCCCGTAAACCCCCACTTAAATACTCTGAAGTCGAATATTATTAATTCACCTTAATCCCCTCAATAGCAGCAATTAGGGATTCAGGTGTCCAAAATTTAGGCCCAAACAAAATGATAATAATTACTGAGTTAGCAGGAGTAGTTGGAATTGTAGTAAGGCAATACAAAATATGTTTATATCTAGACTTGTTTATGCTTTAATAAGGCTGGCTTCTCCTTTCCTGTGCAAATGAGAAGCCACTGACATTCGCAGGTAGACTTGGAACTGGAAGGTCTTCCAATCTGGGACTGGACTCCAGGACCCCTTCAGCAAGGCACGAGTTGAACGGCTTCGGCTGGCATTCATCTGCCTAAATGGATTATACGCGAAAACGTGAGATGTGTGTAAATTGTTGTGGATTACAGTGTCTGAGTAAATAAATCCTGTAAATAATAATACAGCTCACACTGTAAAAAAGCTCAATGCGCTCCCAAGAAGTGTCCGTGGAGCTTTTCTCCTGGGAACACGTACGGCTGGAATAATTTCCTTAAATCAATATTAGTGGTGCATTTGGTACCCCGGGCGATGTGTGCTTTCTGCGGGGCGAGGGGTGAGATGTGGGTCATTAGGGGCTCTGTTATGATGGCCGGAGGGGAGGTATTAGGACAGACCTGCCAGTGGAGATGGGGGTCTCACTTTCCATGCCTCTTCTGATGTTGAAACCGAAAATGCAGTTAGTCCTCCGCAAATACAGTGACCCCTTTCCAAAGTATTAATAATTCATAGAACATTTTGGTAGACTTGTTCAGATATGAAACTCACTTTGCTTGGCAATGGTTAGTATGATCCCTTGTCTCTCTTTCCAGTAATATAAACACATTTTTTAAACATACCCTGCAAACAGTCAGCTCAGATGCTCTAGAAGCCAGGTGAATTTTGCACCCATGGCAAGGGAACAGCAACTGGTCTGTGTAATGTTCTCAGCACTCATGTGCTCAGGAATACTGGGCGTTCACACCGTTACCCTCTGATTTACTCAAGGTTTGTAGTGGCACTACTGGCATTACTGACATAAAAAGTTACCGTTCTGATTTAAAGGGTTTTTGGGTGTGCGGTCTGTGGCAGACGTCAAGGAACAATTCTTTACCATTTTATAAATTTTAGTACAAAGAAAGATGAAAGTATTCAATGTTTGAATTTCATGTTTGAATTTTTATCTGCACAGATATACAATAGTTTGCAAAGTCCTATACTGATTTCCCTTTCAGAATAAATTAGGGAAGAATTTCAACCACAGACCAGAAAAGCCCATGTCAAACCTGTACTGCCCAGGCTTTTGGTGACCCTACATTTGCTGGCTTCAGCACACGTTGTTATACAAAGCAAGTTATTTCACAGTTTTCTATTGTACTACAGTATCAAATGTAATGTTATGGCAACAGGGTGAGCGCATCCAATTCCCACAAACACTAGAAGTAATCAACAACGCCAAAGTATTTTTTTCTTTTTTGCAATAGCAGGATTCCTTAATGTTGAAGCAATAGAAAGAACATGTGCCCATAACACCACCATCTGAAAGTCTCCATACCTCTGTTTCATACCTATCCATGGGACAGAAAGCACACTAACTCAGTGAATATCCAGGTTGTGTGCAATGCCCTCGTGGCTCATTTCTAATGTAGTTGCCAAATACACCGGTTCAGCACAAAATCTCATTCATACTGAGAGCAGGCTCAAGTAATCTCAAACTGAGACCAAGGGAGTGGGTGGCTTTGAAGCATGTGTAAAGATGGTACTCCTGTGTTTACTTTGCATTCTACCTTTATCCTGCCCACGTGTTTACAATGTCAGTTGGCATTATGCAGCTTTGACAGCCTTACAGTTCATTTTAATAGGAGGCCGAGCATATGCCTTGTACTACTGGTGGGTGACACCTCTGTTAATCCCCGTGACCCAGGCAGAGCACGGATACAGTAATGCCCACACTGAAAGCAAAAGTGGGGGAAGTGAACGGACATTTGCCAACCTCGAGTTTGCGGTTTCGCCCGTATCTTCACCGGACTGGTACACTGTACACTGCAGAGAGGGCCTGGCACAGCTCCACTGTGTGCTGCGTGCTCCACAGCACAGCCATTCACTGCGGGATGCCTGTGCTGGAACGAGGGGACGATGAAGATGATGATGATGATGATGAGGAGATGACGGACCTACTCTGGCTGAGTGTTCAGGCAGCATCAGTGCACAAGTGATGGGCGACATTGGCTCAGGAGGTAAGAGGTAGTCTGGCAGTCAGAGGGTTGCCAGTTCAATCCCACCCTGGGTGTGCCACAGTGTCCCTGAGCAAGACACCTAAGCCCCAAATGCTCATGACAAGCTAGTTGGTGCCTAGCATGGCAGCCAATCACCATTGGTGTGTGTGTATGAATGGCTGTATGAGAAACATCAATTGTACAGCACTTTGGATAAAGGCACAATACAAAATAAAAACACCTCCTATTTGCAACAGTTTTTCTGAGAAAGTTGCTCAGCATCTGCTGCCATGAAAAAACCAGTCAGCAAAAGACCAATTTTAAAGGAGCAACACGCATCAGACTGGGCAGACACAGCTCGTACCGTTAGACGATTTTTATAGTGTCGACCCTTTTGTAATATTTTTCTTCAAGAACTGACAATTGTCCACTCTCTGGTGGCCCTTAGCATGTCTCTACCATTGACTTGAATGAGACTCAGCAAAACCCCCACGGTCCTTTCACACTCTCCTGGCATTTACAGTGGTTTTTCTTTATTTGCCAAATGGCTGCCCTTTGATAGATTGAGGCATTTTTCTCTTATTTAATTGTTTTGGTCTCTTTAACTTCCAGGACTTGCAGCTCAGCGGAGGAGAACTTCTTTCGTTGCTTTCTCAGCAGTGAGGTCGTTCTTCCTGATAACAGCCCAGGCACAAACCCCTGGTTTAAATAGCACCCCCTGTATTCTAATTGGCTAATTGCCACAGAAATCTTGGGCACGTTTAATCAGAATACGTTTTGCCACGTTTCTGGGTTGAACGATGAACAATGTGGCCTGTGCTTTAAAGACCAGAGAATGTACACAATGGCCTTCTCAGACATCATAGTAGCAAACCTCTGTCAGTCTGCCCAAGGTTTGCAACAGATAATAACTCATTTATTATTTAATTTAATATTTTACAGGCTTCAATTACATTTTATTGACATCCATTCCCATATGTCCATCACACATTTGTGGTCTCAGACTAAAAGGTGTATCATTTATGTTGTACTGTATAGATCTCCAATGGTGAGTTTTTGAGAGAAGGCCTTTTTTAATGTGTGATAACATAATCTATTTTAGAAGCATGCAGTGAATCTACTACGGTATGCCCTCAGGGAACTCTAGACTGATGCCTCCGTACCAGGCATTAACTCGGCAAAATATGAATTCGTTGTTGAACTACATAAAACTTATTTGAGATGCAATTTTGCACGTGTTTTTGCAATATGATTCAGTGAGCAACACTAACTACAGAAAGGAAAAAAAACACTTGCGGTGGGACTGGCGATTGAGCCTCATTAGCAACAGCACTTCAAGAGCTTCTTCTCTCCCTTCATGCGCTCTCATCTTCACTCACTCTGCTCTGGCGGACTGAAAACAGTAAATAAGACAGAAAAAAAAAGGTTCAGAAAGGTTATCTTCTTAAAGAGAAAAGTGGCCAGTGGAGGTGAACTGAATCCCAAATCAAAGATGCAGAAGAACATTACTTTAGCACGTATTTTGGTACTTAATTGTTTAGCGGGTAGTGAAATGTACGACAGTTACACTTTGTTGGGTTTGAAAGGAGACTTGGAAGGTAGCACTGACTGTAACACTTCTGTGTAAAACGTCTGAAGCTGAGAGGACATTAATCTTGTACTTTATCAGTTAATTTTCTGCTTATGTTATCAGAGACAAATAACCTATGCTACCAGCAAAAATATAATTTAGGCTTCCTTATTGCAAAGATGTTTTGTAAAACATATATTCTACCAATGTCTGAAAAGTATCATGATTGTTATCAGGTTTAATAGAATTCGCAGAAAATGCCAGAAGCATTTTTTTCATAATGTCTTGTATTATTTATATTATTAATGGAAGTGGCTGCCCGCCTACTTTCCACTTGACATTTTAGAAACCATAACAACATTAACTTCATTAGCATTGGAGCAAAATGCAGTACTGTACGTGCAGTGCCAACGGAATATCAAGGATATTACAAAGGCACTCAAACGCATCATTTTGCTTCGGTTGCCAAGCCGATAGGTCGATCAGAGTGGCAATTGAAATCACGCGTTCCCACTGAGAGGCCACGGTGGGGTGTATGTGTTTCACACAATCCTCTCCCTTTGGCAAACTAGTGTAATAATGTGATGCTGACGTCTGGTTAGTTATGTTTTTTTTGTTTCTTCCTTTTCTTAAATTCTAAAATGCTGGTCGCTCCAGGAACCAAATGAGGTTCCTGATGCTTTACAATTTAACGAGGCCGTCACCTGCAGAATGTGCCCTGCACAGGACCATAACCAGCAGTGTGTATGTGCATGTGTTCAAAACAATCATGGCCACTTGTATGCAGTAACACTGAAACTTGCATTTAAGCAATATTTTATCATTATGTAGATTATTGCACTTAGATCCAAGTGCCTTCGCATTGTGCCCTGAAAGGCTTGACAAAAAAATTAATAAAAGCTTGAGTCAAGCACCCACAAGTGAATGAAGATTCTGAAGTGTCTGCATTTCAGTGTGGTCACCCAACACTGCAACTATGACATTGTAATTATTCCTCTTCAGTTACATTATGACACAAACAGACATTATAAACAGCATAAATGAATGTGCGTTTTGGTCAGAGAGTCTTTCAGCCCCTGGCAAAGCGTGAAGTGAAAGACACTCCTGACCTCAGTTGGTGGTTCCAGGTGGCATCTGCCAACTACAGCGAATGACAGCTCAGATCAGACGATGTCATGCTGAAGCAGATGAAGGATTGTGCACAGAAACATTAGGGCCTGTAGGCCTGTGAGTTTAATTAACTCCAAATACTGCCCACTGCACATACATTTAAGCAGAGAGAGAAACACTGACACAGTGTATAAGCCATGGACGCACCACCATTTCATCACAGGGCTGTGTGCCCAATCTGTCCCTGTAATTCCCACTGTCGAGATAAACATAAAAGGGTACCATTTAAACGTTCCGGAAAGATTCCCTGGACAGCCAGCAATTGAATGCACATTCTGTTAAAAGGCCGGACATTTTAACCTCAAATCCACTGAACCAGGCAAATATAATAACGGGCCGGCGACATAATGTCTCTCCGAAAAACGCAATATTGTAGCTCCCTGCTGGGGGAATGAGTCACCTCAGAAGTAGATTTTTATTGTTTCGTAGGTTTTATCTGCACTCTCCACTTGTTATTGTACAGCCATTCCAAGGATATAAAAGTACTTTCCCCTGCTATCCTAACTGCCTATTATTCAAACAAATGATTGTGTTTATTGAGTAATGCAGAACTGAAACGTTGAGGAAATGCTGAATGCAGTGGCTGCACTTAAACAGTTTAACACTACAGTGAGGCTCCACTGAAGGCTACTCTGGTGTCTCAAGATTTCACACACATCTTCTTCTAAAGCTCTTTATGAAAAACAATGATTTGGTCATTTATTCATTATAAGTGTAATTACTAAGTAAGTATCAAACCTATGTTGATTCAAATACTTTTCTTACTGAGCTTGGTTGGTTCAATTGCACCGGGCGAGTTCAATTGAGCACAGAAAAGTATTTGAATCTGTAAGGCTGACATCTGGCATTATCACTCAGGGCTGGTCAGCTTGCTGGCTTCCTCTGGTATTGTGGAATTTGTGGCTGTAAAGTAATTTAGGAGCATGCATCATTAACCCCCCACTATCTCCGCAACCCATATGGGCAGGAGCCTGTGGGGGAAGACTCAGGCCTCCAGCCGTAAAACTCGTTACGACGGGGCAACATCCTTTACGGCACGGGAAGGTTTCAGAGGGCACGGCCTGTTGGGCCCATTATTCCCTTCAAACCCCCCTTTATTGCTCTCTCCCTCTTTTACTCAGTCATTAAATGATGTGTACAGCATTGGATGTTTCATGACAAAGTCAGTTTAGATAATATTCATGTTTGGTATTATTCTGATTGTTTCAGTGCGACTGGTGCAATGGTTTTATTTCTGCAACAGCAAACCCTGTACATCATAACCAACCAGGAGAAGCTGTGTGGAGCTCTGCCCCAGTGAAAGCCATGTGCCTCAACCCCCCTGCGCTTCCTGGGGAGGCGTGGCTCCAAATTACAGATGGGTGACCCATTGTTAGAGTTAACATCAAAGGCCAGATTTTGGATTTAAGGACAGCAAACTAAGCAATCTGGGAGAATGCAATCAGCCTCCCGTGCACTCCGTGCACGTAATTTCTACGTACAGGGTGTCTGTAGCCAGACTCCCGTATGTAGCTTTTATTACCAGGTATGACTTTTAAGACTCCCTAATTTGGTTTGCATTGTAATGTTTTTTATTTGGAACTAGTATGCAATTACGTGTATGTAACCTGCCTGGTAAAATAAATTGTTAAAACTTGATCTGTTTGGTTTTGCTTACTGACACTCAAAGTTATACAGGGAATGCGTGGTTTACCCCCTCGAACTGGTCTAGGGAGGATGATTATTTCCACTTAATGTATCATGGCGTATAGCACCCATAGACCTATGTTGGTAAATCCCTTGCCTCCGCATGGTAGTTCATTCATGTCGAGCACAGCCGTAGCTAGGTTGGTCTGCTTGGGTCCCTAGGCTGTAAACAGATATACCCGAGAGTAGCTATTCCTGCGACCTCTGTAATGACTACAGACAGCTAGTCAGTTCGTGAGACGTGCACATTACGCACGATGTGACATGCGGTGGTACCAGCAGAGGATTGTTCAGCGAGTTCTTCTCAGTACAGGATTCCTATAGCGATCAAGTCAAAATTATAAATACGACATCCACTAATGTGGATAACTAATCTAAATTATTATTCTAAAATGGAGTCAGATAAACAAAGGTGAATCTATTGGCCCTATTGTGGAGATTCTGGGTCAGCCCGGACCAGTAAAGAGCGGAAGGCAGAGTGGTACTACTGCCTTTGTATCGTGGTTTGTTTATTGGCTGATCTAGACTGTCTGCATAGGGGCCACTCATTTTTAACCCTATTAGTATTCTTTCAGCAACACCAGAAGGACGAGCACGCTGATACCTTCAGCCCTCGCTAAATTCCGTCGTTGGGTTAGCGTTGGGTTTTACAAATCCAAAACGATTACGTACTGTATTTGACCAAGGTCTGGGAAGTATAATTTTACATTCCAGTCAGTATAACTGAAACTGATCAACTAAGGACTAATATACTAACATGTGAGAGCAAAGAGGGTCAGTACTGTATTACTAACATTTCCAATGAGCAAATTAATGTCAGCCTCAGTTTATGTTAGTTTTGGACATTTTTCACTTCCAGCTTATTTTTGTTAGCTAACTAGACAACAACAGTTGCTTGCGGTAGAGGGACCGGAACTGAAGGATATTGCCTGTATGCTACTCTGAGTTTTGAATGCTTATCATTTCTGTAGGTTGTAATGTTTTAAGGAGCACAGAATTTGTAGTGCGTTTGGTATTAGTGTAAAGAATTTCTACTTCTGTCTCTGTTATCATTTCAATCTACAGCAAATACTTGCCTTCTTTGCTCCAGAGAGTGGCAGGTATTCTGTTCAGTAGAGAAATTACATTACATTACATTTGGCAGACGCTCTTATCCAGCGCGACGTACAACAAAGTGCATACCCATAACCAGGGATAAGTGCGCTGAAAGACCCTAGAGGGAAGTAAAATTTCAATTTCAATTTTTTTTTTTAAACAAACAAATAAACAAACAAACAACGCTAAAGTGATCAAACTTAACTATCCAAACACTGCTTCCCTAGCCAACTAAAAATACCGATACACAAAGTAAATCACAGAAAGACAATAAGTAAGGTTCACAGGGAGTTAGGGAGGGACTGGGAGAGGTGCTGCTTGAAGAGACACACCCGACAGTGCAGTCAGCTGCTGTTGCACCTCACTCCTCGGGCAGAATATGTGCAGATATTACATTTTCAAGCTGTATAGTCAGCATTAAATATTAAGCATTGTGAAATAATTTACTGAGATTACACTGGTAAAGGAGTATGAGACATTTAACGTAGACTTCAGCAGTTGTGTGCCATAGTCTTCCTCAGGGCACGCCGCGGCCGTGCCCGGGGTTGATTCGGTCGTCCGCCATCACGTTCCCTGTCTCCCACTGCGAATGTTCGCTAAGATGGTGAATGTGGAACCCCACCCCGGGCTTATCTACAGCACACTGTGTGCTCTGTGTGATTAACACCAGGTAGTCGGCCTGCCATAAAGTCGTCTTACCTTTGTAAGAGCCGAGACTCACAGACATCGTCATCCTTCTCCAGCAAGTTTTGGGACTGAGCGCCACAGATAAGCGCTATAGCCCATCAAAACCCGCCAAAGCTGACTGCCCAGGGAAGTGTCTGACCTGGACGCTCTGACTCTCGCTGAAGCCCACAAAGTCGGGCCCCGAGTTAAGAAAAGGAGGAGGGGTGGGTTTACTTTCTGTATAAATTACCTGCTCAGAAAGGTTTTTTAATCCCAAACACCTCTGAAAATCCCGATATACATCACTGAGCACAGACTCAGATATCAGCAACTCTTGATGGGCTTAAGGGAGTAATATCTTGAAATGGCAGTTCAAACTGTTGAGATTCACCCTCTCTTTGGATTTGAAAATCCCATATTTTAAAAAAGGAACTTGTATATCCTCAAAGCATTGCATCAGTTAATTCACATTCAATAATTTTAAGCCTTTAGCAAAATCTGCTATCTAACCTTTATGATAATTATAGATAATAATAATAATAATAATAATAATAATAATAATAATAATAGTGGCATTTAAACCTGCAAGCAGGGTTAAAGGGGGCCATCAGTCCAGCAGGACAGGGCCAATTTGTTTCCACATCCTCAGGAAGGAGGCCATACACCAAGTTTGGTATCAACACATCAAAGCATTGTAAAAACAGTTTGGTGGCTTCACTGCCGATTTCCGAAAATCAAGAATCCATCTGATAACTTTTGTGAGGCTTGGCCCAAAGATCATCTGAGCCAAATTTGGTTTTGCAAACTTTGTGGTCTGTGAATTTTTTTTGGTACTTTTTTGATAAAAACCAATATGTTCACCTCATCAATTAGTTTGTCATGAAAAGTTGCCATCTTTGCCTTGGGACCTCTTACAGTACCATCAGACACGATAATATGTATATATTTAAGCATATTTATTAGCCAAAATGCATAGCATTTCCTTTTTGGGGACTTTGTCGCTGATTTTGATTAGATCTGATAGACAAACGGTTTTGAAAATAAAAATTCCGTCTGATACCTTTTGTGAGGCATGGTTTGAACAACAATGGATTCTCTACACATCATGGCCACCACAGTATCTGAGAGAGTATTTGAGCTGGTCAAAATACCACCACAAATGCAGTACTTCAATGAATTTTAACATTTTGGGGCACAGCTTTTGGAGTTTTCAGAATGGAGCCATTGCATTCGTTGTGAAGAGGTAGAGGTGAGGGCTTCCAGGGAATGGCAAAATCTCCACAGAAATAGCCCAGACCTCATTACCTGGCAACTACCCTCCCCCAGCCTTGAAAAGTAGGTGGAATTAACAACTTTTTCCCCAAGTCCTTTAACAACATTAGAACTGAGAACTAACTTTGTAATGTAATGTAATGTAACTGAAAACTTCTTACAAAGACAGTGAGAAGCAGTTCTGCAGGCAGAAACGCCTCGTAAATGAGAAAGGTCCGAGGAGAATTGGCAGACTGGTCAAAGCTGACAGGAAGGTGGCAGCAGTGCAAGGTTACAGCAGCAGAAGACCTAATAAGTCTTATAAATACCTTATAAAGTGCTCACTGAGTGTACATACATATAAACAGTCAACTACGTGACAAGTAGTAGTGTCATATCATCAGTCATGAGAGGATTTCAGAATTTAACTGGATGAACTCTCCTTCATAGAAGAGTAAAATCTCCATTTACCACAGTAATGAGTCACCAAGGGAGCCTTTCCAAGCAGCTCAGGGCAGCCCAAAGAATGTACTTCAGTTACTCCAGGAATAAATTGGCAGATTTGTCACATGAAAGACATTATAACGACTGTACCTGTGTTAAGAACAAATGTGCCATTTTCTTTTCTCCTCTCCTCCTTTTAGAGGTCTTCCCTTGATTTATTTTTGACTGGTGGAAGTAGGTTGAGGGATCAGTGCCCATCACTCCAACTGAACCGGTTTGAGCTGCTCCCACAGTAATTATGTTTCACAACCAGGGGAGAAAAACATAGACGTCAGTGTCTCACCAGTTTTGGTGAATATCATATAGTATACTTCAAGCTAAAAACATTTTTAAAAAACATATGCTCATGAAACCACCATTATCACATAAACCATTAAGTTCAGTTCGAGAACCTAAATTGTGTTTTACATTTAAAATTTACACTGTGCTTCACTTTGTGTAAATGGCACAATTGAATTCAAGTGAAATTATTTGGCCACTTCTAAAAGTGTATATTTCTGCCAGTCAATGGTGATCAAGTGTTTCATATTGACTGTACTATTCATTTTTGGGCCACTAAGATTCCAAACTCGCTGTGTCACACAGAATTGGTCTCCTCAGATTGCACTGGGAACATGGCCATAAACACCATTGGACCTAAACAAAATATTTTTACTACAGAAAAGATAAAGACATTTCAGATTATTATTGTCATCATCTAGTTGCCTCCTTTCAATTGGACACCTAATAAAATGGTTTGTTCTCTCATCAAGTACAAGAAGCAATGCATCTGTTACAAGCTAATTATTTTATAATTGATTCTTTTCTGTATATTGCTGTCATCAACCTATAATCTTGGCCAATTTTTCTACTAGGCAAGTGGCCTTGTGTTGCAGTGTTAACACACAATTGAGTGGGACAACATAAATTTGATCTGACGATGGGGCGCATGAAAAGGAAAGGCTGGTATAATAACGCAAATGTATCTGACCATATTAGTTGATACCAGTACTTCCCTGTTTTACTTCGTAGCTCAAATGCATCCTCATTCATGGACCAAAAAGATGAGCCAAGATGTCAACGTGTGAAGGAAAAATATCTTATCCATGTAGGAAATATGTGGTAATAGTGAATTTCCACAATTAATACCCTCTGACATATTATAAACATATTTATAAGAAATTGTGGGTTATGTAGTACATATGGTAACACGCGATACAGTATAGGCACTAGAAACCTGCTCATAATCATCTGTACATGTAACCTTTGTTTAAAAATGTTTTATGATGCAAACTGCCTTCTAAGAAATACTTATAATATGTCTTTACTATATTACTTTATAATAATGTCTTGTAATAAATACTATACATTTTATTGCTTTAAGTAACATAAAGAATACAATTCTCCATGTGCTTATTGTGCTATATTGCAAACAATCTATACGTTTTGTCGAACAATTGCACAAAGTGGTAAATTATTTTTAACTGATCGATTTAAGACTAAAGTGGATCAGCTGGCTCCTAATTGGTGAAAGTGTGGACACCTGACCACAAAAAGTAAGCATTTTGAAGATCATGAGGAATTCAAAGGCTAAGCAAATGGATAACAAGGGAAAGCTGCACTGTCTTGATACCTTTTAAGGAAAAAAATGGCTAATTAAATTAAATGTGTGTTCAACTACCTGAGCCTGTTGGTTAACCTCTTCTAGTCATCTGTCCGTTACCTCTTCTTATGTAATTGTTTGCAAGATGATGCAATATGCACAATAACCCAGCATACACATGGATACTCCAGGACCAAGTTTGGGAACCACTATTGGAAATAATGTAGTATAATGCAAACTATAATGCAGACTATCAATTACTGGATCATGAAACACCATCCTGTGATGAGTCATTTTGTTCAAAAGTAGCTAAAGTATGTGACTTCCAAACTCTTGGTCAGGGTACTGTATCTACAGTAGGTGACACTAGAGCCAATTGTGTGTCCAGCACTGATTCAATACCAGACTGTGGGGCCCATCTGTCTACTACAACAGTGCCTTTAACAGAATGAGCCACCCAGCCTCCTGTTATTACTGTAAGACACGAATGGCAGTCATCTCACACAAGCTCACCCGTCTATAAATGGAGAAAGGAAAGAATGCCAATCAAACAATATTTATATTGTTTGATTTTTACATGCTCTGTTTCCATTCCTGGTACCTGAGGGACAGAAAATAAATATAGGGATGCAAATGCTATATGGCATTATATGATATAGTATATTTTAAAATGTTGTTTTGGTTATCTGCAGTACTTTGTGAAAGATATATCGCGTCAGAGACGTGTTTGTACTACAAGCAAAAAAAGTGAAGACATCTCTTTTTACATCCGCCACTCAAACAAATGTAGGTCACCAGCGTCAGTTGATCAAGCTTAATTAAGTGTTTAATTGTTCTAGGCCCTGTAACAATTCATCAACTGAATGTCTAATTAATTGCAATCAATCACTTTGAAAGCAATCTATATTCCACTATATTGCTAATTTAACAGGAACAAGTGAACAAAAATGTGTTAATTGCTTTCTTTAAAAATAAACACATTCCGGCGACATAAACTAACCCCCAACCACACATTCCCTCGACAAATTATTCTGTAGATAATCTTGTCTTGAGATGCCAAAATGAGATCAGTTGAGCAGCGCAGGCTGAAGTGAATGCCAATCAGAGTGAATGCTCAACATCAGCAGAATAGGTGATAATTTATTGGACTGAGTACGTGTATTCGTGAGCCAGAACAGCTGAATTACTGATCTCAGCAATAATACGACATGAGATTTGCGAGGACCTGTATATCACCCAGCTCGCAAAATACCAAACTGTCTATAAATGCTCTCTGTGTCCTGACTTACCACAGGCGGCGATATGTTGTGTTAACAGGGTGTTTAAATATGACCCTACAATGAAATATCTGGAGAGATCAGCTTCAGCTTCCCCTAATGAGAGGGAAAAGGAAATCTACACAACAAGGTGTTTTTTGAAATGAGTGTTGTGGCAAGATTAGCTTCTCTGTGCTGGATTGAATGTAATCCAACATGAGCGGGTCTCTCAGCCAGCTGGCACGAGTGTCATGCACCAAAAATAATTGAGGAGCCTGTGAAACTATCTGCTTACCTTTCATTATTCTCCTCTCACTGTACAGCTTCTCAATATCAACACCCAATATCAGCTTATGAAATGAAATGAAATCTTATTAGGGCTCTTATGATTGACACGTTAATCATAGTGATTAATCAATGAGTGTGTAACGTGCTTACCACAGAGCAATAGAGGCAATAGTGACACTTTATAAGGGCATTTTAAAGGCAATCAAATCTGGGTACATGATGCAGTCCTGGGTAGCCAGTGTCACCAGTAAGCTGTTGCTAATTGGAATTTATGTTGAGTGTGTGGTTTGATGTATCCTGTGTCTATATTTTGACCAATTTTGAGTGCAGTAACAGCTGTGGGATAAAGAATGGGTCAACTGGTAGAAGGGGGGTGAGGGGGCCCATGAGGATGATTTTGGCCTGGGCATTATTCATGGCAGCACTGGTGCCATGAATCTTTCTGTGGTGGAGTTTCTGCACTGGCCTAGTAGCATGATCCCATTTTCTGCTAACATCTGCTAAATTGTGAGCTAATATGACAATGTGAAGTCAGTCAGTCTTTTGCCTCGTGCATCTTAGAGAGAGATTACGGGATTCGACAGACGTTCTAGTTATCCGGATGGACACATTGTTTAAGCTCTTCAGTTGCACCCATTGGAAAGGTAGCCAACCGACTGGCATTAGCAGTTAACTGACTGCCTCTGTATTGTTTTATCATACAAATACAGGCAAATTCTTTATATCCATTGAGGAGCTTCAATATACTAGGCTGGCAAAAAGTACTTACAATGACCATTCAAAAGCAGCATTTTTCATGTAGCTTTAGCTAATGAAGTCTGTAACAAGCGGTATTCTCAGTACCTCCAGCACAATGATTATTTGAATTGACAATGGCACAAACAAGGTCATTACACGGTATTAATACACAATGCAGGAGCGAAGAACCACATGGCGTGGAGTGCAGGATGCTTGGCTTCACCGCGGAGAAGGCAAACCACCGTGCGGTCTGATGAGCTTTTCTGATCATTCATGTGTCTGGACAAAAATATATGTTTTGTATTTGGAGAGATTTGGGGCCACTTGAGTACAGTGCAGTTTTGGTAAAGCTCATGTGGAATTTGAATGCCTGTCGATATTTTGTACACAAGTTGACATCAAGTTTGTGCAGTGTGTAGTTCTGGGTTGGTCCCAGACTTTGAAATTGAGATATTCAGTGCTATGATTAGTACAAAATAGGTGTAAATTGACTTCTAGGGAGGGGCAAAGTGGAATGGGTTAAAAGGCGGGGACAGGTTCTTCGCCTCCGCACGATGCATTACAACCCTTTAGCGAACACCTCATCTTGGATTATTCCTTACATGTTGCCTGCCAATAAATGCTATACTTAATTATAATGTTTTCCACAATCCTGCTAAGAGTAGTTACCTTTATTGCTATAAATATTAAATGAATAATGCTACACAATAAATAGAAGGTTTTAAATGAAAGATCTCCCACCCTTTGATTGGTGATCGGTATAGGCTGATTCTGGTTCAGTCACCAGTGTATCAAATGGGTAATTCTGCCAGAAAACTAAGGGACCACAAGCCCTCCTCCAAGTGACTGGGCATAATGCCACCGGCAGCTCAGTTTGTGAGATACGTCTGGTTGGATCCACACAGGGGGCTAGACACTCCTGACCCGTCAGTTTAAATACTTCTCTTTTCCTGCTGTGAACTCTAAGCGAGCTAATTCAAAGTACAATTCTTGCCAAGTTTAAGAATGTACTTAAAAAAACTTCCTAAAGGTGTGAATATCTCTGTTGGCGTGTGTATATTAATTTGAGTATATGTATGTGTGTGTGTGTGCTTGAATGCACATCAAAGTTCCCTTCAGCCCTTTGGCAAAATTGCACAGCCACGCTGTTCTGTAAACACATTATTTTCCCTGTCCTTTCCTCTAAAGTCACTCAAGTCTCTTTTCTCCCCTAAGAATACTGCAGACTAGTTATGTAAACCCCACAGATCTCATCCCTGCCAAAGCAGCAGCTGCTTACCGTTCTGTCACTTTAATGCAGAGGTATGAAGACACACTTCTGAAGACAAGCTTCTGAATGGGAACCGTTTGCTGCTAGATCTGCCGTTAAATTAAGCGAGAATGAGAGCCGTGTCTGTTCTTGAGTATCAATAGATGATCAAGCGTGTGTATGTGTGTGTGTGTGTGTGTGTGCATGCCTGTTATTTACGATATTGCTTATTTTTCATGTGGTTTATTCCCTTAAAAGCTGTGGATCATTTTTAATGTGAGGAAAGATTACAAGTGGTGCTCTTGTCAATTTACCTTCATCGTTTTGCTGTTGAAAATGCATGAAAACAGGCAGTAGAGGCGGGGTAATATGTCCCCTCTCTGACTGTCTGGGGGGGACTTTGTAGCAGAAACAATAACACATGATTATTTTAAGAATAAGGACGCTAGCTATTATATCAGCATTTGCGGGGAGGGGGCTATAAGGACGATGTGCCTGGACTGTTAGCTCCATTTCAAACATTTATGGCAGCACCGGGATGCTATCTGTTCCAAATGTGAAAATATTAAAAATGTAAAGGTGGCCAACCCTGGTCCTGGAGGGCTGAGGATGTGCTGCTTTTCTGTACTCGGGGTAACTGATGAATGAAAGCAGGTGAATGCCCTTTCAACTTACCTTGCCTGGTTTCTTCAGTCTAAATTTGTTGTTCATTTTCAGGTGAAAACCAAAAGCAGCAGACCCTACGCATCTATGTGAAGAAGCATTTTACTCACCTGAGTACTGCTATGGATAGAGTAGGGAAAGTTGGGCATTTCTGGGGAGTTTGTGAGCATCGCACCTCCATGCAACTCTGAACACTAATAGTTTCTGTCTCAACTTACTACAATGACTTGGAAAATGGCAGATTGCTAACTAATTTAGCCAAAATCTTAAAGCATAATAAAAAAGGTATGAATATGCTTGTTAGCTGTTTTTAACTACAATGCTATGTCTTGGTTTTTATTTGAAGGTAGTAAATAAGGAAATAAGTTTCCGATCTTAATTGTCCTGTCTGGTCAAATAAAGGTAAAATTAATTAATAAGATCGATTTCTTAAAATATAAGAAATCAACCTATGCTCACATATCTGGCTCAGGGGTACCAGGGGACAATATTCAGAGATGAATCAAAGGATGGACCAGATTCCCAAATCCGGCGTTCTGTTTTGCGTTTGGTGCCAAGGAAGCGTTATGTGCAGCCGCTGAACAGCCGAAGGCAGCGACTGCCTTCTATCTCCACGGCTCAAAGAGTTCAACCTTGAAGATTTTAGCGAGTTTGATTTGTACCCAAAAATTCCTGCGAGGGATTGTAAACGTGCCTCGGTGTAGGCCTGGAGATTTCACAGAAAATGATAGAAGGGCCTTCACGAGAGGGAGGGTAGTGGTGTGTCACTGAAAGATTTAGATTGCTTTTGGAACTTGTGGGAAGAGCGCCTCTCCTTCCAGGAAACAAGCGAGCGCTTCGCCTCTTCGCCTCCTTATCGCCTCGCGCCAGAAAGGAGGGATCATTTCCAGCCCAGAGATTTTTATCATTTAGGCCGCAGAATTAAAAGTATAAATGGAGCGGAATAATTAATCAGGCACCTCCATTTGGGCTTAATGAGGTGCCGGGTCTGTCACTAAGGTCATCTTCCATCACAGAAATGCATCACTGCGCAATGCTGCTTCTTTTATTTTGGCACAATTTGCTCACAATTATGTGGTCTTACAGGACTTGGAAACTAGGAAATGTTTCTAAATTGTATTACTTTGATAATGCCGATTCATCATATCCATGTAATAAGTTACAAATTAAATTCGATTTTCACTTGTTTATGAAATCCTTTTCAGACTACGTTATTGGGATTTTATAACAACATTGGATAGAATCAATAATGTCAGCTGAAAGTTTTGTTTCATATTTTGTGGCCACACAAACTGTAAATATATATATATATATTTTACAGTTAATGGCTTTACTTATTCTTCCTTTGGTTGTGATGTGGAACAGGCCCCAAACATTGTCACATTGTGGCTAATTTAAGCTTTATTTAATGGCAGAATGCATGTTTTGGAAATTAAAAAAACACTCGCAATTTCACTCACTTACTGTCCATTGCATACTCCAAAGCTGAAACATGAACATGTTAAATAAAATAGCTCAGTATGACAAAACAGGATACAAAATAGCTACTTGGATTTTTACAGTTGGTTGAATCCCTGTGGTATTGATGGAATACATTAGCAACAAACAAGAGGTGACACAGAGACAAAAATTGAAATGAGCCCAGGAAGCAATATATTAAAGTAAAATAAAATGTAAAAATCCCTCTACACGAAAACAGACAATAATTCAATGTGACAGTTCAGTTCTTATTTGAATATATTTTACATTAATTTGTAGAAATGGCAAACAAGACTCACTGTGTTCATCCAAGAATAAACCATTTCATTGTTCCATGTTTGTTTGACAAGTGTTTATGGTTACCCATGCTCCAGTGAAGGTTACCTCTACTACTGTGAGGAATACTTTGAGAACAGTGACTGAAAAATGTAGAGGCAATCAATCAGCCTTTGTGTCTCTGCTCCAAACCTGTCTCACAGTTTATGGAAATGCTAAACGCTGGTGCTGCCCTGCCAATGAAGTCTTTCTTGTTAGATAAATAAAGACCTTTCCGCTATGGATTGCAAATGACCGCATTTGATCTGAATGCTATTTCAAGGAGTGTTGAAGAATAATAGTGAGATTCACCCCTTGATTATTGCCCCTTTTCTTTACACAAGCTTGAAATATTTAAATTAAATGGTTACTATTCTTGAACCCTTTTGACTACAGGCATAATCCTTGAAATGCCCTCTGAAAGGTAACCCTTTGGGGTTTGTTTTTGTGTCAGAATTACTCAAAGTATGACTAAATCAAAGTTACAGAAGTGCAAGTGGAAGATTATTTTCTCACTGAAAATAGTTTTTAAGTGGATACAGATTATAATGTTTCTAAGTGCCTTGTGTACTTAGAACGACATGCACTGCCTGGTGCACTTAGAAACACAAAACAGCCACAGCCAAAACACAGAACAAATCTCCTTTCAAATCTGATGACATCATCACCTAAAATGAGTATTCTGCATTGTTTTTTCTAAGCTATGTCTAGGCAGTTTCCCAAAAACAACATTTGGAGACTCCAAAAGGACACATGGAAACTACATTTTATTATGGGTCTCATGTAAAATGTTGTATTTTGCTCACTAGTATAAGACACTTTTTATCCTTAAAAAAGTTTGCACTTCCCTCCCCTGCCAGATAGCAATGGGTTGAGAAGCCAAGTACAATAATCACAATAATATTAATATTAACAGCTTTTATACTAATATATTCATTGAGGTCCATTGATTGACATCCCAGCCCCCATCAACAAGTCTAACACATTCCACAATTTCACAAGCTATTTATTGTTCAAAAGCAGGCTTGCTCCTTATTTATAACCATTCTGAATAATAACACAATAGTTTGAGAATGTTTGATCACTGATATAAAATGGGGTGACGATGGTGGATATGCCCTGTATTGTGGAGCCAAATGTGTATTTAGGTGAATTGTACCCATTGTATCTATTCCAATTGCCCGTGTAGCTATGAACACGTCACCTACACCCCGTCCCTCGACGGCCCGGATGGATCAGGTGATCTGGAGAACGACACGCCTTCTCCAAGCGACATCGTCCCGCCAGCGACCGTGATTCCGAGACGCCCTGGGGCGCTGTGGGCAAGCCGGCCAGCTAAACTCAGTTTTGGCAGGACTGGGAATCGAACAAGGACGGCACGGATGGTGCAGTTGGTTGCACTGCCGCCTCACAGCAAGGAGGTCCTGGGCTCAAATCCCCGTCGGCCGGGGCCTGTCTGTGTGGAGTTTGCATGTTCTCCCCGTGTCTGCGTGGGTTTCCTCTGGGTACTCTGGTTTTCTCCCACAGTCCAAAGACATGCAGGTTAGGCTGATTGGAGAGTCTAAATTGCCCGTGGGTATGAGTGTGTGAGTGAATGGTGTGTGCGCCCTGTGATGGACTGGCGACCTGTCCAGGGTGTATTCCTGCCTTTCGCCCAATGTATGCTGGCATAGGCTCCAGCCCTGCAGGAAACTGAGGCCTGCATCAAGGTTACTTTAGCCGTGTGCCACCGCAGCTTTTTTTCTGATCAGTATTAAAATGATCGAACTAAATAAAATAATCTGAAACTAATTCACTCTAGTCAGACTACATCCCTGCTATAATGCCAAAGATATGATGTTCCAAAATCAATACAAACCCCAATGTCCACTCGTAACTGACTTTATGGGTGAAAAGATCCTTGATTTATTCTGCTGGATTATTCACAAATCACTAAAATTTTGACAAACACTAGAGAAAATAAACACTGCCCAACACCATCAGGCAAATTCTGAAGTGAGTCAGCCACATAAAGCCTCAATTAAAAGTAAGGCTAAATCTACATACAGAATTAAGTGTACACTTATACGTGTTGTCACAGCATAATCACTTTAATAAAAACGTTTGATCAATAAACGCTTGTTTTCCAAAGCAAGAGTTCCTGTCAAAACAATTATTCTGAAGTGAAACTTGGGATCATGGGGATTCAAGTATTTCTGTCTTTGTTTAATTTGTGTTTTATTTTAATAATATTTTTAATAGGAGTAATTTTTAACTTTTTGTACAAGCCTTTATTCAACAGAATAATTTATTGAGGAATGGAACACTGGAAATAGTGCTTCATAAAAGCTATATGATTCCTTCATAAACATTCACACATGCGTATGTAAATAATCATATGGCACAGTGCAGTCCATAAGTATTTGGACAGTGGTACACTTTCTGTTGCTTCTTCTGCTTCTGTACTCCAGGGCATTTGATTTGAAATTAAACCATGAATGTGAGATTAAAGTACAGACTTGTACCTTTAATTTGAGGGTGTATACAGCCATATCAGGTGATCCATGCAGGAATTGCATCCCTTTTTATACATAGTACCTCCATTTCATGGGACCAATATTAATTGGACAGTTGGCTCCTCAGCTGTGTTTGAATACTCAGGTGCATTGATTGATTCCACAGTGCAGGTATAAGAAAGGAATAAGAAAGCGTTCAGTATCTACTCTTAATTCTAGGCTTTTGATTGCTTTTGTATAGTCAACACGAGTACCAGAGTTGTGGCAATAACAGTCAAAGAAGCCATGACAAGGCTGAGAAATAAGAATCAGAGTCATACGCCAAACAATATGCTTACTAAGAACTGAACTTGTACTAATGCTTAAGGTCTGCACTGTATGTCACTGATAAAGCAGTGCTTATAAAAGAGCTACACAGCTTTTATGATCGACCATTTATTGAAAGTTACATAATTTCCTGATGGATAATCTTCCTGATAAATCTCGATAAAGATAATCCATGAAGAAGACATGCCCATTAGCACACAACCAGATATGATTGTAAAATACCGTACGGTACTAGTTCACTAGTTCACAGCAATGGTGACAGAAACTTTGCTCTCAGTAGTGGAGACAGATCAGATATTTGGTGCAGGCCTTGCAGGGAAAAAGAAGAATGCAGTGAGATGAGGAGAAGCGCTACCTTTGAGCAGGGAAGAAGCTCTGGTCTGTGGAGGAGTCAGGCGTGTAGAGGAGCCAGGCCGTTCTGGAGCTCCGAGATGGGAGGGGAGGGATGGGGGAGGAGAGGGGAAGCAGCTATTGACCTCTGCGGAAAGGGTAAAAGGGTAAAACAAGCAAAGTCAAAAATGTCAGCCTTGGCTTCTTTCAGAGCCTGAAGTCACCTTTCACATTTCTTTGCCTTTCTGCCGGAGCGTGTGATCTGATCCCCTCCCTCCCCTGGCTGCAGGGACAATCGCCAGGGAGGTGAAGCAGCTAAAGTGGGACGTATTGATCAGGGAAATCCATGTCGACGGCCTACTCGGCTGCAAACATCAGGGATCAAAGAGCCCTGACTTAAAGGTACAGGTCACAAGGCACTATTTCTCTGTCTCCCTAGACATACCCTCACCCCCTCCACCCCTCCAGCCCTCCATCGCTACCCCACGCCCAGCTTCACCCTGGTTTCCTCGTTGTTACATCGTGCCCATGTCCTGAAAGACCCCGGGTTTTTGAAGTGCATCATCAAAGGCACCTATTAGCCTGACAAAATTCTGATACCTTCCTGCTTATTTTGGGGGAGGCTTTCAAAATTTTGCCTGCCTCTTCTCTTTTTTTAATGTTGAAAGGGAAGTAGTCTCAGGAGCTGGGGCCGGGAGCAGTGGCCAAATGCTGAGTCAAATGCATCAAGCGCCTAAAGTGCTGGAAGATCAGACAAGGCGCGAGAGAGAGAGCCGGCATGCAGGTGCTGAAATAGCCCAGCAGGGATCCTACAGGGACCTGAAGCAGCACTGCCAATCTACAGCAGCAGGCCATCTTTGACCACACAGCACATGGGCAGGGGTTTGGGAATGAAAGCGGTTGTAATTATTATTTTTATTATCGTGGTGAAACTCCAGCATAACCGCCTACAAAGCAACCTGCAAGACTACTTACATCCACATTTAAATGTTATAATTTATTTATTGACTTTTTATTTTTTTCTGTGTGCACTATGTTATACTAGGTTATGTTAACAGTAAGCCCATACATTCATGTTTTCCTATCTACAGTGTAGGCAGCAGGAGAGGTACGCCGTAATAATGACTCATGACTCTTGCCTTTGTTTAACAGCCTTTAAACGGAGCTGCATCTGTACAAGGATGTTTACTGAAAGAGCTCTCTCCTAGCTTGCCTCTGTAACTTAACACTTCATTTATTACTGGATGTGTTTACAGGGGAGCTGAATGTGTTTGTCAGCACGGCTGATTCCGGCACTTCTTGTTTGTACAGCCACCGTCTCCCTGCCTGCTTGCCTGCGTTATTTATCTTTTCCCGTAGTCGCTGCTGCTGCTCTTACGCACCTATTGATTGCACTCATGTACTTTGTTTCTCGAGCGGCTCCGGACGAGAGTGCCCCGCTAAACGAACGCAGATAAATAATAACAAATAATGATTCACAGCTACCCGACTGCGTCGGCCGCAGAAGGGCGTGGTTAATAACGACGGCGCTGATGGGTCCGGATCAGGCGGCGTGGAGCGAGTTCTTCAGAACCCCTCCCCAGAAGGGCAGCTCAGGGGAACGGGAGGCCACCTCAGTCGGACGGAGAATTTACAGCCCGCGTTCAGGCCCGGTTTGACTAGAAGGTTCTGGCGATTCGGCGACTCTGTTTAAAGGAAGCGGAGGACGTTTGTACCTGCCGTAACTCACCCTGACGAACACAGCCAGAGCCTGTCCACTGAAACAGGCCACACATCATCGCTGTCAGCCGAGTAGATCAGGGACACAAACGGGGGGATCGTAAGGGGGGACCGCTGTGGGAACAGGAAGCTTCCTAGCCTCCGCAATGAATTTCCCTGACAGTGAGCTACAAGGTCTGGAGCAGCAGCGGTTTTTACAGATCATCTCATCGTTATGTGGGCAGAGAGAGAAAGATGAAACGTCCCGGTGTGAAAGCTGGCCTTTTGTGCTGAGAATGCCCATCCGTGAACTCCACAGTTTGGCGGTGTACTGCTTTTCTACTTTACTGTACTGCAGTTTCCTACTCCCACACAACAAAAGTAGGAATTGCACATCTTGACTGCACCATAAATGGCACATACAAGCTACGTATATAGGGTTTTATATATAAGATTTATAAGACTGTGCAGAAAATATGTGGTGAAAAAAAACATCCTGTGAGCACAGATACCCACATCAACACACATACATGCACACACCGCAGACATGTACCCATGCTCAAAGACACACCAGGTACACACACTGGTGGCACCTGCATGTGCACTTCAGTTGCACCCAAAATTTCCCTTATGTTCGAGATTCTATTCTATCTTTAAAAATGATTCATATATATATATATATATATATATATATATATATAATTATTTTTATTTATTTATTTATATATAAAAATGTATATATTCAAAAAATATTTAAAAAAATATCAAATATAATGAGATGGTAATGCTATGTACAAGTCTGACAGTCACTTGGCACTCAACAGGTAATGCTCTTGTAGACGTTGGGAAGAAATAAGTTGTGACACATGGCTGCCTAGTGTGGCACCAGGATGGGAATATTAAGGTATTGTCCACCAGGTGGCAGCACCGGCCCTACAGACAGTTATGGCCACAGCAGTGATTGATTGTAATCACTGTAACTGTGGCCAGTTTCCTCAATATTGGGCTATACAAAAGGCCTGGTGCCCAGTCCTGGGAAGAGACGCTGGGGCTGATTGGCTGTCCGAGTTTTGTGAGGGAATTATTTGTTCTCTTTTTTATTTGATTGAATGTTTTACTGCCTCTGGGTTGCCAGATTGGTCTTATTTTGGTTTAAAGGAGCTTTGTTCTATTTTTGTTAATAAAAGGCAGAAAGCCAACCGTTCCTTTTGGTTTCGTCTGGTCTGTCCACCTCGTGTCCAGTGGCCACCCCCCAGCCCGACGTCACACTAGATATGCGTGCCTCAGACTCTGTTGTTTTTGCCAAATCTGCTCGATTGTTATGTGTCCTGTGATACCCAAACTCCTGTTGGCATATTCTGCAAAAAAGGGCCTGCTTTTGGCTCTGCAGAGAACACTTTCCAAACATTACTCCTGAGACGTTAATCTGCTCATTGATGGCTGGTTTAGAGGTTTCAGCTGTGGTAGAATTGGTTGGTTCATTTGTAAACAAACGGCTGATACAGAGGATGAAACTCATCAGCACAATGAGACCGTGTGAAAAGGACGAGGGACATGTTCGGCAGGCGAAAATGTGCAAATGAACATTTTTACCATTTTCAACTCTAATCCTTTTTCCATTCCAAAGAAATAAATAGTTTGGACATTTGCTTTATGGTCATGGTTCTTTGTATCTCTGTTATCTGTGTTCACTCTGCATATAGCATAGTGAATGAACAAACATACTGTCACACAACCAAACAAGCATTCATCCTGCATTCATTTGCTGCTCAAGTTTTAGTTTTAGCCATTTAGACGACATTTTCCATAACTTATTTGTTTTCACTTTCAGTGCAGTGATGGAATCACAGACCTGGATTTGATTGCAAAAACAGTTAATACAGATGAAACAGAACATCAGCTGTATATGCTTTCAGGAGATTATCTTTTTAAGCATATTTAATAAAATATACAGGAGAATTTTTCCCAGTAAAATAATGTTTTATTTAAACTATGGCAGTTAAAGATAAATCTGTTTGACATGGCCTCTGATTATATCCAGCACATTGAACATGCCGTTTCACAAAATTAATGATATTGTGGTGATGTATAACAGGCCATCTGCTGCTGACGAATAATTGGCAAACTGAGCTGAGTGCAAATGAAATACAAGTGAACGTGGTTGTACATATCATAAAATTAATATGGTATTGAATTGTGTGGCTACGTGATCCTGTAGATTTACCACTGTTTGACTCCTCTGTGTGTATTTTCATATCGGCAGTTTTTAGTCACAGCTGAACTTGTGCTAAAAATATAACCTTAAGATTGCCTCAGGCTGCTGTTGAGCTAAAATATGACGGTGAAAAATCTCCTACCCATATCATTTTTTTAAATCCTACTTTTAGCATCTAGGCTAGGTCACAGTGACAGCTAACTCTCCCAATAAGGCAAGCTAATCACTCAGAGGAACTTCACTTCAGTTCAATTCAGTTCAGTTCAGTTCCCCTGCCGAAAAACACCACAGAAGTAACATGAGCACTGCTACTTCTTAACTCTTGTGACATTTTGTGAGATAAATGGGTTTCAGTAAAAAACCTAAGATTGCAGAGGTACAGCCGCAACCAGACCAGGGTCAAGTACATAATTGTTTTGGATTCAAATACTTTTGATCTTGCCTGGCCAATGAGCCAACCAAGAGGACCAGAATGCGAGGATTGCACTTTTTGGGAGTATTTCATTGGTTCCAATACACTGGACAAGCTCAGTAAAGCATGTAAAAGTATTTGAAGCCATAACAGTAACGTATTTGTCCCAGGTCTGGTAGCACCACATTCATTGATGGTACATTGGGTCGCATGGGAGGCTCACAGCAAGAAGGGTCCTGGGTTTGAGTCCCAGCTGGGGCCTTTCGGTGTGGACTTCCCCATTTCCACGTGGGTATCCCCCTGGTTCTCAAGTTTCCTCCCACAGTCCAAAGACATGCAAGTTCAGCCTAGTCTAGCCAGGGACTGTCCTATCCAAATTCCACATGTTCACCCTCCATGGCCAATGTCATAATAGTGGCTTTATGTAAGGAAATAATTTTTATTTGGCTAGACTTCAAGTGGCAGCTGGCTAATGTCTTATTCGGTGCAATTTCCAGTGACGTTTCCCCACACGACGTGCCAAATAACGCTAGCGGACAGCTTGTACAGCTTGCAGCAGATATGAACTGCACAGCAGGTAGCCTGCAGGTGTCTGGCACTTCATTGTGAGGGACTGACACTGTGATAGCCTGAGCAGCCATTGTCAATTTAAACCCAGCACGGCCTTGACTGGCCAAAGACAGTTACTGTATGGCGCATAACCAGAAGCCTGCCGTGTCTCAGCTTCAGACGGAGTGGATGAGGAGTGATGTCCTCTTTACACAGCGACGGAGTGGATGAGGAGTGATGTCCTTTACACAGCGACAGAGTGGATGAGGAGTGATGTCCTTTACACAGCGACAGAGTGGATGAGGAGTGATGTCCTCTTTACACAGCGACGGAGTGGATGAGGAGTGATGTCCTTTACACAGCGACGGAGTGGATGAGGAGTGATGTCCTTTACACATCGACGGAGTGGATGAGGAGTGATGTCCTTTACATAGCCACTGAGTGGATGAGGAGTGATGTCCTTTACACAGCGACGGAATGGATGAGGAGTGATGTCCTTTACACAGCGACGGAGTGGATGAGGAGTGATGTCCTTTACACAGCGACGGAGTGGATGAGGAGTGATGTCCTTTACACAGCCACTGAGTGGATGAGGAGTGATGTCCTTTACACAGCGACGGAGTGGATGAGGAGTGATGTCCTTTACACAGCGACGGAGTGGATGAGGAGTGATGTCCTTTACACAGCGACGGAGTGGATGAGGAGTGATGTCCTTTACACAGCCACTGAGTGGATGAGGAGTGATGTCCTTTACACAGCAACAGAGTGGATGAGGAGTGATGTCCTTTACACAGCGACGGAGTGGATGAGGAGTGATGTCCTTTACACAGCGACGGAGTGGATGAGGAGTGATGTCCTTTACACAGTGACGGAGTGGATGAGGAGTGATGTCCTCTTTAGACAGCCACTGACTGGATGAGGAGTGATGTCCTTTACACAGCGACAGAGTGGATGAGGAGTGATGTCCTTTACACAGCGACGGAGTGGATGAGGAGTGATGTCCTTTACATAGCCACTGAGTGGATGAGGAGTGATGTCCTTTACACAGCGACGGAGTGGATGAGGAGTGATGTCCTTTACATAGCCACTGAGTGGATGAGGAGTGATGTCCTTTACACAGCGACGGAGTGGATGAGGAGTGATGTCCTTTACATAGCCACTGAGTGGATGAGGAGTGATGTCCTTTACACAGCGACGGAGTGGATGAGGAGTGATGTCCTTTACATAGCCACTGAGTGGATGAGGAGTGATGTCCTTTACACAGCGACGGAGTGGATGAGGAGTGATGTCCTTTACACAGCGACGGAGTGGATGAGGAGTGATGTCCTCTTTACACAGCGACGGAGTGGATGAGGAGTGATGTCCTTTACACAGCGACGGAGTGGATGAGGAGTGATGTCCTTTACACAGCGACGGAATGGATGAGGAGTGATGTCCTTTACACAGCGACGGAGTGGATGAGGAGTGATGTCCTTTACACAGCGACGGAGTGGATGAGGAGTGATGTCCTTTACACAGCCACTGAGTGGATGAGGAGTGATGTCCTTTACACAGCGACGGAGTGGATGAGGAGTGATGTCCTTTACACAGCGACGGAATGGATGAGGAGTGATGTCCTTTACACAGCGACGGAGTGGATGAGGAGTGATGTCCTTTACACAGCGACGGAGTGGATGAGGAGTGATGTCCTTTACACAGCCACTGAGTGGATGAGGAGTGATGTCCTCTTTACACAGCGACGGAGTGGATGAGGAGTGATGTCCTTTACACAGCGACGGAGTGGATGAGGAGTGATGTCCTTTACACAGCCACTGAGTGGATGAGGAGTGATGTCCTTTACACAGCAACGGAGTGGATGAGGAGTGATGTCCTTTACACAGCGACGGAGTGGATGAGGAGTGATGTCCTTTACACAGTGACGGAGTGGATGAGGAGTGATGTCCTTTACACAGCCACTGAGTGGATGAGGAGTGATGTCCTTTACACAGCGACAGAGTGGATGAGGAGTGATGTCCTTTACATAGCCACTGAGTGGATGAGGAGTGATGTCCTTTACACAGCGACGGAGTGGATGAGGAGTGATGTCCTTTACATAGCCACTGAGTGGATGAGGAGTGATGTCCTTTACACAGCGACGGAGTGGATGAGGAGTGATGTCCTTTACACAGCGACGGAGTGGATGAGGAGTGATGTCCTCTTTACACAGCGACGGAGTGGATGAGGAGTGATGTCCTTTACACAGCGACGGAGTGGATGAGGAGTGATGTCCTTTACACAGCGACGGAGTGGATGAGGAGTGATGTCCTCTTTACACAGCGACGGAGTGGATGAGGAGTGATGTCCTTTACACAGCGACGGAGTGGATGAGGAGTGATGTCCTTTACACATCGACGGAGTGGATGAGGAGTGATGTCCTCTTTACACAGCGACGGAGTGGATGAGGAGTGATGTCCTTTACACAGCGACGGAGTGGATGAGGAGTGATGTCCTTTACACAGCGATGGAGTGGATGAGGAGTGATGTCCTTTACACAGCGACGGAGTGGATGAGGAGTGATGTCCTTTACACAGCGACGGAATGGATGAGGAGTGATGTCCTTTACACAGCGACGGAGTGGATGAGGAGTGATGTCCTCTTTACACAGCGACGGAGTGGATGAGGAGCGATGTCCTTTACACAGCGACGGAGTGGATGAGGAGTGATGTCCTTTACACAGCCACTGAGTGGATGAGGAGTGATGTCCTTTACACAGCGACGGAGTGGATGAGGAGTGATGTCCTTTACACAGCGACGGAGTGGATGAGGAGTGATGTCCTTTACACAGCGACGGAGTGGATGAGGAGTGATGTCCTTTACACAGCCACTGAGTGGATGAGGAGTGATGTCCTTTACACAGCGACGGAGTGGATGAGGAGTGATGTCCTTTACACAGCGACGGAGTGGATGAGGAGTGATGTCCTTTACACAGCGACGGAGTGGATGAGGAGTGATGTCCTTTACACAGCAACGGAGTGGATGAGGAGTGATGTCCTTTACACAGCCACTGAGTGGATGAGGAGTGATGTCCTTTACACAGCGACAGAGTGGATGAGGAGTGATGTCCTTTACACAGCGACGGAGTGGATGAGGAGTGATGTCCTTTACATAGCCACTGAGTGGATGAGGAGTGATGTCCTTTACACAGCGACGGAGTGGATGAGGAGTGATGTCCTTTACACAGCGACGGAGTGGATGAGGAGTGATGTCCTCTTTACACAGCGACGGAGTGGATGAGGAGTGATGTCCTTTACACAGCGACGGAGTGGATGAGGAGTGATGTCCTTTACACAGCGACGGAGTGGATGAGGAGTGATGTCCTTTACACAGCGACGGAGTGGATGAGGAGTGATGTCCTTTACACAGCAGCCTGGGAAACAGGCCAAGCTATATGGGTGTAGAGTCAGGAAATCTGAAACTTGTAATTCCACCACATGGGGACTTCAGCCATTTAAAGAAGGTGCAAATTACATTTTCAACACCACCGGCAATTACCGAATGGCTCGACTTCTCAGTGAGGGTGTAATTGCTACTTGATACCCTTTCATGGGCTGCGGCTATAAGTTCTGGCTTTTCTCGGTGTATCACCTCAGTGCACTGCGAACATAATGCTGTCTACGGCAAAGTCTGCCTGCTGGGTTGCTCATGAAATATGTTCCTCTGACTCATGTCTGTCACAGCTGGACCGGTGAACTGAGCTGTGATGAAAAGCAGTGTCTATGTCACATGCTACCAAGCAGATCAGACACGTGTCTGCATCATACCAAATTGATGGCAGAGGTTGTAGCAATGAGCTTCGATATACAGTTAAATGCAAAATGATTGGGACAGTGACATCATTTTCATTATGTTCCCCTTAAATGGGGGGGGGGGTGTATAAAAAGGGCTGTAATTCCTACACAGTTCGCCCATTATGGATGCATAGACCCTCAAAATAAAGTGGGCAGTAACTGTATATTGTATAACACACGTGCACTTATATATGTGGAAGATATGTTATGTGTAGGTCATGGCCTTAGATAGAGGAACGGGGTATTATATTGTCTCTATCAATGCTGCCGTGCTGACATCAAAGTCAGAGATACCATAATCTAGACCTGTGATCTATGGGCCTTCAACATACAGTGTAAATATGTAATAACATACAGGTCAATATCAATAACATACAGGTCAATATCAATAACGATTGTTGAAACTGGACAGTTGAAATCTACACCACCGTGAGAAGCAGTTCCAGATTCAAGCAGAAACCAACACAGTGCTATTTGGGTTAGTATATGGAACATGTAGATTGAGATTGACTGCCAAGATTTAACAATGATTTGTCTAAAAATATGACCTTTGTTTTTTTACTTTTAGAGGTATTCAATAGCTAAGCGGGATTACCTCCTAACTTATTCATGTTTGGTCTCAATAAAAAGGACTAAATGGACAAAATCCATTAATCTTGTCATAATAATATAATGGTGGTTAGCCCTGCCTTCAACAATATAAGGTCAAATTAATGAGTAACAATAAGTACATTAGATGGTCTAGTTATTTCCATAAAGGACTATGACACCCCCCCCCACCCTTCCCCCTTCCTTCCACACCTTAACTCAATCAGGGCAGGCATCCATGGGTAGACTGTAAGGTATTTAAGATGGCTGCAGGAACAAGGTTGTGTGTTAGAATTTTGATTTTTGGAGAAGAAGGATTTTCATTTAAATCACATGAAATATTATTCATTTAAATAACATAAAATATATTTTATTTGTAGGTTAAGTGAGGGGTTCAAGAACGCAATACCACTTGTGTTCAGAGTGCTGAACAACTTAATAAGGATATTGTTTGTGGGAACTGCTGGGGCCATTGTATATTGGCATTAAAAGATAATGTGGTGTTTTATTTGTTTAAGTGCAGCATTAGCACTAGAATGGCTCATTCCCTTGTTGCTGTGGAACCAATGAGCTCAGAGAGTCCAATGAGGCAGGAGCACAGCGGGGTCTGTCCTGATGGAGACTAGAGTCCCCACACCACCTTCACCACCCAAATCCCCACCCCACCCCCTCACTACCCCCCACACCACCCCCCTCACTACCCGAGTCCCCACACCACCCCCCCTCACTACCCCCCTCACTAACCTAGTCCCCATACCACCCCCTCACTACCCCCTCACTAACCTAGTCCCCATACCACCCCCTCACCACCCCCTCACTAACCTAGTCCCCATACCACCCCCTCACTACCCCCTCACTAACCTAGTCCCCATACCACCCCCTCACCACCCCCTCACTAACCTAGTCCCCATACCACCCCCTCACTACCCCCCTCACTAACCTAGTCCCCATACCACCCCCTCACTACCCCCCTCACTAACCTAGTCCCCATACCACCCCCTCACTACCCCCCTCACTAACCTAGTCCCCATACCACCCCCTCACTACCCCCCTCACTAACCTAGTCCCCATACCACCCCCTCACTACCCCCCTCACTAACCTAGTCCCCATACCACCCCCTCACTACCCCCCTCACTAACCTAGTCCCCATACCACCCCCTCACTACCCCCTCACTAACCTAGTCCCCATACCACCCCCTCACTACCCCCCTCACTAACCTAGTCCCCATACCACCCCCTCACTACCCCCCTCACTAACCTAGTCCCCATACCACCCCCTCACTACCCCCCTCACTAACCTAGTCCCCATACCACCCCCTCACTACCCCCCTCACTAACCTAGTCCCCATACCACCCCCTCACTACCCCCCTCACTAACCTAGTCCCCATACCACCCCCTCACTACCCCCTCACTAACCTAGTCCCCATACCACCCCCTCACTACCCCCCTCACTAACCTAGTCCCCATACCACCCCCTCACTACCCCCCTCACTAACCTAGTCCCCATACCACCCCCTCACTACCCCCCTCACTAACCTAGTCCCCATACCACCCCCTCACTACCCCCCTCACTAACCTAGTCCCCATACCACCCCCTCACTACCCCGCTCACTCCCCGAGTCCCCACACCACCCAAACCTGCACTGCTCTCTGGCAGAGGAACACGGCTCAGCTGGCTGGATGATCATGGATAGTGACAGTCTCTGGAGTTGGACATGACAGCCCGCCCCACAGTGGCTCTCAGGCATGTTGCGGGGGCGACTTTGTCAGTGGAACGAGGAGAGAGGAGGGGCGACTCACACATTTATCTGCCTCTAAAAACAAACACTCGCCGCTCCAAAACGGATCCTCACGTCCGGCTTTTAAAAAACTTTCCCCCAGTCTGGTGTCCACAGCACATCGGAGAAGTGCGCTTTGACAGTCGACATTAACAGACTGTCTGAAATCAGGCGGCCGAGTTTTCTGTCTTTCTTTCTTCTTTCTGTTCTCTCTCTCGCCTCTCCGTGATGGACAGGGCAGGCATGCTGTCAGGTCATTATGCTGTGTACTGAAGTGTAGCTGGTTGTTTCGGAGAGAGTGCCAAACCGATGTCTTATTTTACGTTTTGCAGGGTCAGGTTCAATAATGGGAATACTCAGGAAGAACCGCAGGTGGCCGCACACAGTGGAAAAATGCAGGCCTTTTTCCTGAATCGGGTGAGCTCTGGCAAGGTCAAGCCCTGCAGGAAGTTGGCTTTTGAGTGACACATTTTTCAAGCGTCATCAGTCTGAGTCATCTTCTCCTACGAATGAGGCACACAGAAATTGATCCCACATTCAATAGCTTTTTATTTCAAACACAATTGATATGACAATATATATTTTTAAGCAATTTTTAAGCAATTTTAAGAATGTTTCCTGTTACGTTTTTAAATATCTGTGGGAAGATGAGGCGGCACGGATGGTGCAGTGGGTAGCACTGCCGCCTCACAGCAAGGAGGTCCTGGGTTTGAATCCCTGTCGGCCGGGGCCTCTCTGTGTGGAGTTTGCATGTTCTCCCCGTGTCTGCGTGGGTTTCCTCTGGGTAACTCCGGTTTCCTCCCACAGTCCAAAGACATGCAGGTTAGGCTGATTGGAGAGTCTAAATTGCCCGTAGGTATGAGTGTGTGAGTGAATGGTGTGTGTGCCCTGCGATGGACTGGCGATCTGTCCAGGGTGTATTCCTGCCTTTCGCCCAATGCATGCTGGGATAGGCTCCAGCCCCCCTGCGACCCTGTTCAGGATAAGCGGGTTAAGATAATGGATGGATGGATGGATGGATGTGGGAAGATGTTTATCCTGGTGTTTTCAGCAGCGAAAGCTACACGCATTTAATATGATACTATATGAGACGAAAAGTCTGTGTGACCATAAGAACAATCCCTTTTTTAAAGTACAAATGTTTATTTTGTTATAATTCTTAACAAAGAAATAAAATGTAACCACTCAAAACAAAAACATTTTTTTACTCATGTAGGTTTCTAGATTTCATTGCTGGTATGTCCTCCAACTAGTGCAGAATACCAAGGACTTCTTCCATGATACGCACCCTCTCTCTCACCATTTCTCTTCACTCCATTGTCCACCACTTGAGCTAAATGTTGTGTCTGAAGATCACCCTATTGCTGAGGTGGCCAACCCTTCTCCTGGAGTGCCGCAAGGTCTGCAGGTTTCTGTTACTATGAATTTGTGCATTGATGTTGTACTGTGTTTTATCTGTGCACTGATTGTCACGTTTCAGGTCTGTCTCACCATGTTTTATGTTGATTTATGTTTATTCATGTTGTCTTAGTCACGTAGTGTTTTATCATGTATTTTGTTGTCTAGGTTCGTCATGTTGTTTAGTTATGTTTCGTTACGATTTATTTTCTTGTCATGTTTAGTTATGTTATCGTACGATTTTATTACCTGGTTATGTTGAGTGATTATCGTCTTAGTTTCGCGTTGTGTTATGTTTCGATGCATGTTTATTGTTTAGTTAACTGGTCGTTGTTATGCATACACTTTTACATGTTTTTCCGCAAACCTTGCGTTCCGCCTTCTCTCTCTCTCTCTCTCTCTCGTTCTGTCCTTCACTCCCCTTATGTTCTATTTGTCTATTTACTAAAACTACTAACGCTAGATCAGGATTGGGTAGAAACTAACAAGACTAATCATGTGTTCATGTTACCTTATGTTTCTCGTGCATGTCATTTACTAATTTACTAATGCTAGGGCAGGATAGGTTTATTACTAACGATTACTAATCTCCTTGTTAAACTTGTCATCCATCGCACCTGTTTTCCATTTCCTTGCTACGCTCTTACTAATTGTCTACACCTGTCTACACCTGCATTTATAGCCCAGTCGCGCAACTGTTCACTGCGAAATTGTCTGCCTCTGTCTTTTCACGCAACTCTTTAGCATTACTTACTGTCTTGATTACACGTTACGATCCACGCCTGTTACTGACCATCGACCATTGATTTCTGTTTTGTGACCTTCGTTTTGTTTTTCGACTACGTCCCCGCCTACCGTTTATGTACTTTTGCCCCGCTGATTGTTTCATGGTTTCGACTCCCGCTTCGCCCACGACTACGCCTCTGCCTGCCGTCCGCCTGTTCATCTGCCCCGCTGACTGCTCTCCTGCTACCGGACCTCCCCGCACGCCTACCGACTACGAGATTGCCTCTTCCCTCGGCACCGTGCTTTTTGTTCGTTTTGTATTTGTTTGGCTGGATCTTCGTGTATGGACTTTGTTTGTATTGACTACGCTCCTGGGACTCGTCCCGAATAAAGCCCTAACGGGACTTTATCTTACTATTGTTTCTGAGTCGTGCATTTTGGGTCCAACCCCCACGCACCCGTCTCACTGATGTTGTACTGTGTTTTATCTGTGAATTTGTGCATTGATGTTGCACTGTGTTTGATCTGTGAATTTGTGCACTGATGTTGTACTGTGTTTTATCTGTGAATTTGTGCATTGATGTTGCACTGTGTTTGATCTGTGAATTTGTGCACTGATGTTGTACTGTGTTTTATCTGTGAATTTGTTAATTGATGTTGTACTGTGTTGTATCTGTGAATTTCTTCATTGATGTTGTACTGTGTTTTATCTGTGAATTTGTGCATTGATGTTGTACTGTGCTTTTATCTATGCACTGATGTTGGACTGTGTTTTATTGTATTATTTTATGTAACTATATGTTTGCTGTTCAGCTTAGCCAGGGCTGACTTGAAAAAGAGATGTTAATCTCAATGTGACTTCCCTGGTTAAACAAAGGATAAATAAAATAAATTAAAATAAAATACTTGGCACTTAAATGATCACTTAGAGCAGTCGATTACACAGTTAACTCGTCTCACCTGGCTTTTGGGCCTAGAGCGATTGTTGTACTTAAGTTATATAAATAAAAAAACAGCACACCCTGCGGCTCCAGTGACCAGGGTTGGCCACCCCTGCCGTTTTATTAAAGCAGGAGTCAGGCAGTCTGCAGACCGAAACCTGTTTGCCTTGGGTGCTACGGCTGAGTGCGTATTCTACAACAAACCGGTGTTTCAGTTTAATCACGCACGTTTTCTCTGACCGCTTCCTTCAAAAGGCAAAACCTCAATAAACCCGATTGCCTCTAATTCCCTCCAGAGTGGCCCTGTAGAGCAGAGGGGATTTCCCCTCTGTCAGACGGACAGATCGATGTGAGACGTGAGAGACAGCGGCGAAAAACGCCGCCAGACCACAGAGGCCTAGACTTCACAGCAGGCTTCTAATCAGCGAATCACAACTCGCCAAAGTGAATATCCCGTCCCAGAGGTAGCCAGTGACTGTTGGCACGGCATCTGGTGAGCACGCCGTTTCAAGCCACGTCCTCCGTGTCTCACCAGGGAAAGACGACAGGAGCGCTCTGTAATGTCACCTGACCCCAGCAGGGCTCCGCCTCGCCCCTCGCCCTTTGTTCTGATAATACGTTTTTATGCTCTTTAGTCAGTGGCAGCAGTGGCAGTGTTCAAAGCAGTCTGCTGGAGCTTTTTCTACACGAGTGTAGTCCGCCGAGCCACTGTAGCGGTGAACAGCACTTCCCTTAATCAGATTATACATGCTTTAATCCTTTTATTTATTTTCCCAGGCAGATGCAATTTTGAGCTTGTGAAAATTGATCCTCAAGACACAGAGACTCAGTGCTGGTGTGTGGCTGGCTCTGTTTGAGCTTTTTTCTCCCCTTTGACTTCTTTCATTAACTGAAATCTTTTGAGGTGGCAGTTTTTTTCCCCCTCCAGGTGTCTTGTTACATTTTACTGCTTTTAGTTGTGAAAATGTTTATGATGTAAATACTGCATAATACATTTCAGTATGTCTTCAGTATGTGTCCTTCACTACCAAGTGCAATATTACTTGGTTTGCCTCACTGACTCATGCTGTTGAACGAGGGTGGCGGGAATGCAATTTTCTATTAAAATCTCAACATCAGAGCAGGCATTTCATGTCTACATGAAATGTCAATTGTCAATTCTGTATTCACATGGTAGTATCCTCTATCAGTGGATAAAATACATTTAAGTACTGCAAGAGGTTTTTGCATTGACCCACAAAATAAATTATTACAAAATACATTTAGAGCTGATGTACAGTCACTGAGCACACCTACTTATTCATGCGATTATCTAACCAATCAATCGTGTGGCAGCAGTGTAATGCCTACAATCGTGCAGGTACGGGTCAGGAGCTTCAGGTAATGTTCACATTAACCATCAGAGTCGGGAAAAAAATGTGATCGAAGTGACTTTGACCATGGAATGATTTTTGGTGCCAGATGTGGTTTGAGTATCTCAGAAACTGCTGATCTCATCATTGGTCCCTTCAGTTGCTGTTGTTTCTGCAGCACCCTTGTTCCCATGGTTGAGTCAAAGTAAACATTGATCACAATGTCAATCAGCCGTGGGGTGGCCTGTAGCGTAGTGGTTAAGGTAGGTGACTGAAACGGTGGTTTGATCCCCCGGTGTAGCCACAGTAAGATCTGCACAGCCGTTGCAACCCTGCATTGCTCCAGGGGGGATTGTGTCCTGCTTAGTCTAAATCAACTGTAAGTCGCTTTGGATAAATGTGTCAGCCAAATGACTTGTAATGTACACATGATAAAGGCTAATATTTCAATTATTTCCATGACATTGATGATAGGATTAGAAAGGGATAATTCCACATTAAACACAGATTGTTTTGTTGTTTCAGCCATTTTGCAGTAAACTGAATCTGTTGCTAAAACCAACTCTCACATTTACATTAACTGGATATGGATGTAGACAGCCATAAAGGTGACAGCCAGCACTTTAACCTCATATTCATTGTTTCATTTCAAATCCAATGTTCTGGAATACAGTGCCAAAACAGCTAAAATGTTGTCACTGTTCAGATTACAGATTACACTGTAATATACATAATAAACAGGCATTTGAAGCAAATATTAAATCTACAATTCTATTTTTTTATAATTAGTTCTAGATTTCCGTTCTTGTGTAATTACCTACACTAAATGAGAACAGCCAATTAGATTGACAAAAATGACTTAACAAATTGGAAAGAATGATAATTAAAAGTACAATCTTTACGGACGAGATTGAACAAATACCTTTTTTGTGTTGGAGTTTGCTTGTGCTTCTGGCTTCTGTAGACAGTGTAGAAACATTCCTGGAATGTTTGAGGAGGTATTCTTGCTCATGCGGAGAGTGCACTCAGGGAAAACAGCCATTGTGTGAAATCCATATGTGAACGTGCGGTTCTTTTCTAATGCTGGTTGGGCACTAGAGGGCACTCCGGAGACATCCGGAACAGTGCCTGACTGAAGGCTAACACCTGCTGACACCTGCTTCCCCCGACAGCCCACGGACAGCCGCTTTTGCAACGCTCTTCAATGCATTCTGTAATCTCCCATCCCAAAAGTGTATATGCTCGTAGGAAGAGCAGGGCACTGACCTAAACACTCTATAAAGTATTGTAGGGCCATTACCGTCCCTGGGCCTCTGAATCGAAGTGGTGGGTGCACTCTCAGAAACAGAGGTATAAAAAGTGCTTACTTGCTCAGAAAATGTATTCCTTTCTATCTGGAGAAAACATCACTGCACTTTCAGGGCACATTTTGGAAATGCGATACACTGTTACTTTATTTTTGAGAGCATAGGATTTTGTGTCGGAGCACCAGAATTGTCAGAATGAGGAAGCAAATATCAGTTATCATATATTTACCAGCATTGATTTTAAAAAGTCCTTTTTAAAAAAAAAAAGAGTATATTTTGTCATATCCAAACAGACTGTCGTGATGTCAGTTTCCACGGAGAGCTTAACGGCCATGTGAAAAGTGATTACCTGGGCTTATACTGCCACCACATACAGCAGGACAGTAATCCACATAATGAGATGCGCCGAGCCAAAGAAAAGGTCCAAAACATGTCAGAATTCATAACAGGCCTGCATTTGACACTGTTCTTGATAGTCTCCAGACGCTGCGTATAACACTGAGCCTACAGGAGCTTAATGGCCTGAACTCGCCATCAAAAATAAAAATAAAAAATGCCCAGAGACAGTCACTTCTGTGGGCTGGTGTGCTCTGAAACCTGTCAGAGCTTCATCTGAGCAGAGGCTGTAAAAATAATAATACAGTGAATCCTAAGGCGGTCGCCCAGGGGACTAATGAAAAATGGCTGTCGTACGCGGGAGGCCCCATTTGAAGCTGACCGCCAAGGCAAGGCTTCACTGTGTTTGTGTACGACCAATACCCACTCCCTCAGTCATTTTCAGAGGGATTTTGCCTCCATCGGCTATTCTATTATCTATTATCTATTTTTTGTGTTTGGTGTCAGTGTAACTGACTAATGAGCTGCCATTTTAAAACTGATATTAGCAAATTTCACAGAGTAATGGCCAGTTTATAGTTGAGCGACAGAACATGGCTCTGACCGGCAACATGCAATAGCTGTTGCTCGTAACATCCACGTTCGGTTTATACTCTGGACAGGAGTGCATCTATACCTTTTGCTAGGGACAACTGCCATAGTCTACGTCAGGTGACAATAGAACATTCATGAATGTTCTGCGATTTCAGTTGAACAACACTCACAAACTACAGTATAAACTGGCCTTAAGCACATGATCCACAATATGATGATGATGATGGCAGCATGCCAGTCTACCATGGTTTCTGTGTTTTCTCATGGTTTCCTTTTAAAAATAAATGAAACAATCAAGAATGTAAGGACATAAAAATAATACAATTCATAACAGTAGCAGTTTACAATTTCATTTTAAGTAACAAACAACAACAAAAAAAAGATCCCTATTCATTTGCAAAATGAGTCCCTGCACATATTTGATCTGAGGAACGACGACAAACTGTCTCATGAGCTTTGGGGGAAGAGAATGTTCTCTGCATGGTTCTCTTATGGAAAATACTTCATGTCAAACAAAATCAACCTCACAAAATTATAATATTTGCGCTCAGACACTCGTCCAAACTCGGCTTCCTACAAGAGACTATCAGACCAATACCATCCCTGATTTCTCAAATGTATAAGAGCAAGAAAAGAGTGTGATAATTAACAGGCAGGGATCCAGACACTCACTTTTGCGCTGTCTCATTGCATCTATACACTGCACAAGCCCTCAGTTCTACAAGTATTTGTCCAAGGAGTCCCACTAGAACAGAGCTCAGAGTGAGAGGGGTGGGCTATCCTCTACACGGCTCCGCCTGAATTGCAATCAAATGCAGCGTGCTTTGCCCTTACAGCGATGGGGCTGTGCTTAAGATCAATGAGCCACTGGATACACAGAAATAAAACTCTAAAACATGTATGAGGTTATTAAGAAAAAAAACCCAATGCAATTTGAAGACATTTATTGGGTTGAAAGCGAAACTCGAATATGAAGTACTTTTGATAAAATATAACCTTTTTTTTTTTTTCCCCTTGTTATGTTTTTTTCTTCTTCTGTGAAGTTGCTTTAAACAGCAGGTTCAAAATGACCCCATCAGAGGCTTTCAACATGTCAGTGTGAGGAGTCTGATTATCTCCCCCTCTCTCGGGGGCCCTCCTTGCCATTTCGTCTGAAGGCTTTGGCGCTTAGCTATCCGTAATGGCTCCCGTCTCCATTCCTCAGCCTCCGATCCCGCCGATTATGTCCTCCTCGCCTCCAGACAAATGACGGTCGGCTTTCTCTGCCTGGCAATTAACTAAATGCCTTTATTTAAAGGAGGAGGAACCCTCATTCTCTGTGCAGGGGCTGGCACGATACAGACGGGTGAATTGATCGGCCCCGTTAATGGGGACGTCGTTCTGCGGCTGGGGTTAGCTGGGGCCCGGGTGGGGCCCGTTCCTTCTGATGAAGTGGCCCGTCTCAGGACAGACGGCGTTGCCTCCTCCAGTGATTAATTTAACTGCGCGGGCCAAGTTTTAATGTTGCGTAAAATGTACTGCCTAATTTATACAGTACAGAGTTTGGCGACAGAGGGCAGGGACAGGGGGACTGGCAGAGGCTCAAACCCTTTTTTGGTGACCTGCCCTAGATGTCCCGGCCGATTAATACATCTGCTTGTCGATTGGCACTGAAGCTGCAAAAACAGAAACGGGCGAGAATCGTGGGCTTTGGATGGTGGTCTGTGCATTGCCATTATAATGAGTAATCAGGCAATTACAAGTGCAATCAGCAATATAACAATTACAAGCACTTAGGTCTGTACTGCCAAATTTGGAGCAAATATATAGCGTGTATAAAGTCTCTTAGTTTGTTAATCCAATAGGAAACTGATGTATCCTAATAGTCACATACATATTACCCAATCTAATGTCAGGTTGAACAAAAAATAAAACCACGAAAATAAAAGTATGATTATTTATTATCTTTGCAGTAGGTTTCTCAGTCCAAAATCCACATTCACTCTACCATTTTCTACAATCCTCTTTTCACTTTTGTCAAAGATCACAAGACGTGTCTTACTCAAATCGAACAAACCTCCACCTGTCAACTCAACCCTCTCCCCACTGATCTACTTAAAGCCTGCCAACCCTCTCTCACCCCACTCGTCCTCCATATTGTGAATGCTCCCCTCACCTCGGGCATGGTACCCCCTGCCATCAAGACTATGGTCACCCCCTGTCCTTTAGTAGCTGAGCCTAATGACCTCAGGAATTTCCACATCATCTCAAACCTCCCCTTCCTCTCTCAGGCACTAGGGCATGTTGTCACACCCCAGCTTCATTCCCACCTTGACTCAAACAACCTCATCTTTAAATTTTGGTTCTGTGGAAACCATAGCACAGAAACGGTCTTCGATAACCCTGTAAAAGTCCTTCTCTGTGCTTCTGACTGTGGCTAACTCGCCATTCTCATTCTCCTTAACCTTAACCTTAATGTACCTCAGGATACAGTCTCTCACTCACTCCTCCGTCAAAGTCTAACTTCAATTGGCATTACTGGCACTGCTCACCTTCAGTTTACTTCATAGCTCTCGAATAGACAGCAGTTTATCTCACTGAAATGCTATATAAAATCCAGCCATGCCCCTGTTACCCATGGAGTCCCCCAGGGGTCAGCATCGGGCCGACTCGCATTGGTCTAGAGCTTTTGCCCTGAAAATCTGAGTTTGAGCAAGAACATAGAGATGTTTGTGAGAGCGTGGGATTCATTTGAACATGTGCACAAACGGTACTCTCCAAGTGAGAGAACAGCTCATTTCTATGAGAGTACAGTAAAATGAGAGCATGTGTACAGTTCTGTGTGAGAACAGGGTCAATTTGAGGGCATGCATATATTCCTGCCTGAGAGAAAAGGAAATCTGTGAGTGAGAGCTGAAGGAATAGTGCTCTCACCTTTAATTCCTCTGCTCTCGACATTTGACAGTAAAATAACACCATGCAATCTACCTGCCCAAATGTTATATCCCGCTTACTTACACCTAGCCCAGTTCCCCAGTCCCCCACCTTTTGTATCCCAACTTTCTTGTCCTGCTAGCTGTATATTTATGGATGTAATTTTGTCATGTTTTTTGTTTTTTGTTCCAACTTGTACTTTCAATTTCTTTAGCCTGTTTTAATTTGCGTTGTACTGCCTCCTTGGGTTTCTTGAAAGGCACATTTAAAATAAAAATATATTATATTGCTTATTTTTTCATTCATATATTCAGTTGGTACAGTTGGTATATTTTCATACGCAGGGACACTTAACGGTTTGTACAATGCTAGATGACATTCAATTTGGAGATTAAGTGCTCCGAGCTGCTCCAAGCTTATGCTGTTGCTATAATCAAATCATTTTAAAGGCGCACTAATCATATGTTTCTCATCTTGAGTGGCAAATGTGTCTTTGAGCAACTAGATTCTCTGGCAGCATTTAAGGAACTAACTTATAACCTTCTCAGAGAAGTTCTTTAGCAACTGCGCATACATTTCTACAATACATTTATTTTGCACTTGAAGAATACTGCTTAAAGACAATTGATATGCTCGGATATTTATACTGCTTGGCTTCAATACTCAAGATGCTGTTAGTGTCTGTGAAACTAACTACTAACTTCCCATGGTGGCACAGACCCAATTCTCAAGACTACAGCTTGGTTCCCCTCCCTTGCCCATCCCTAGTCATTCTTACAGTTTTAGATTGTAAGATGTGTATGGTTTTCTGGTTCAGGGCTCATTATGGAGGTAATCTCTATGGATTCAGAATTTCTATTTTGGATTATGGTTAGCATAATTAACTTTACGTTGCGTACACTTGCTGCTCTGAGAAAGTTTTTAGCCGTGTGTTGACACTACTGTTCACATAAATCAGGAGAATGCACTTTTGTTTCTCCTACATAAGTATATCCTAAATAAGCTGGAATAGGAGTGTATGATAAGTGAATATAATGCAATATGTGAGCCTGAGATTAATCTGTGGATGACTGAGGCAAGGCCAGAGACTTCAGTTATGGATCAAGCACCTACAGAACTGTGCAAAAGTCTTACTAGGCAGCCTAGATTAAAAAATATATACATTTAGTCTTGGATTTCTTAAGTTTTTAAATAAATTGTTTGATATTTAAAACTGTTAATTATTTCTGAATTCATCTTTGCTTTACAGAAAAGTTTTTGCATGTGTCTTTTGAAAACAGTACTGTATAAAGCCTGCAACTGCAACCCCTCGCTAGGAAACTGTACAAACTGCAAAAAAACGACAGTGTAGATAAGGAGGGGCATGGACAAATGCAACACTATCCCTCATTACACCCACCCCCTCTACCATCCCCTCATAGGAAATTGATGTGCAGATTCTGCAGATACTTAGCGCATGGAGAAGAGCAGTGAGATTAAACAGCACACAGGAACAGAAGGCAAGGCCAGGCAACAGTGCATCATCTGTAACTTAATTGGGAGTAATCCTTCGACATTGGGCCTGCTTAATATGCCAATACAATGACTTACAGGCACGGATTCAGTCCGCACACAAGCTTTGTCCCCACAAAACCCCTATTGAGAATCTAATAGCACTGGAGGATATTTCCCAAACAGGCACAATGGTATTTGCACAAATTAGAGAAAATCAAGAGTGGTTTTTGTTTTCCCCCACAGCACCTCAATCTTCATGCATATGTAATTTTGAGCGTCTTATGGAAATTACATGCGCTACTGTTCTCAGGTTAATCTTGTATTTACTACTGTATGAAACACTATGCAAATGCAGACAGCTGATAATGACGGTGTTACTTTAACAATCACAAGTTAACAAGCACAGAATGAAATGTTGGTCACTGAGAGGCAGTTATGATATAACTACTGAGTGTTATGAAGTGTGTGCATTACTGTGACTACCATGTAGGACACATAAGTCCTGACCTTGGCAGGTTTTTTTGTTTGTGTTCAGCTCACTATTTCAAGTCTTCAAAAGAAGAAAAATAGCAAGAGGGAAATGGTCCAAGGTATCTGCTTCACAGGTCTGTGATTCAGAGTGAGAAAATAAATGACCTGCATAAAACCGAAAACATTCAGTTCAGTGATGCATGTTCCCGTCTCCACTTTTCATTTTTGGAGAGGTGGTTTGTCAATCAATCAATCAAACATTATTAATATTATGGATTTTACAAAGAATCTGCCACAGTGCACTTCACAGTATACCTTGGCCTAAAGTTCCCCCAAAACAAACCAAAGGAGATGGCAATGGCACAAAAAAAACTCCCAGGGTGTCATGGAGGAAGAAACCTTGAGAGGAACCAGACTCCATTTTGAGAACCCATCCTCCCCTGTTGGCTCTGGGTGTGGGCTCAAAGAAGCAAGACTATGGGCTCATTCTATTTGCTTATTTTTCTTATCTAGTGGTTGAGGTACATGACTGGGATACGCAAGGTTGGTGGTTCAATCCCCGGTGTAGCCACAATAAGATCCGCACAGCCGTTGGGCCCTTGAGCAAGGCCCCTGCATTGCTCCAGGGGAGGCTTGTCCCCTGCTTTGTCTAACCAATTGGACGTCACTCTGGATAGGAGCATCAGCCAAATGCCAATAATGTAATGTAAAATAAACTTTATTAGAGAATCTAGCATTGGATCATCTCACATAACTGTGGGTTATTGGATCATCTGGAAAACTGCACACACCCGCTCTGCAATAAAGGGCAGATGAATCGCCCGCCAAAAACAGGGCGTGCTACGAAGGGGCTCCTATGAAGCAATATATTCAGAATTCTCGTAATGGAACCTATGTTGTTCTTATTTGCAAATCAAACATAGCATGAGCTGCCAAAATGAGAGAGGAACTGGTAGGTATTTGCAGATACATTCAATTCGTAATAAGACTTTGAAATTGTTTAGGAGCGGCACGGATGGTGCAGTGGGTAGCACTGCCGCCTCACAGCAAGGATGTCCTGGGTTCGAATCCCAGTCGGCCGGGGCCTCTCTGTGTGGAGTTTCATGTTCTCCCCGTGTTTGCGTGAATCCGAACGAATCCGAACATCCTGACTTTATTACAAAACAAATTTTCCACAACAAAAAAAAACATATGTATATGAAACATGCAATATATATGAAATAGGTCCCAGATCAGCTATCATAGTGTTTCCTAAACCTCCCCCAGCGAGATTCAGATTGTTTGTTACTTTTGTTCATGAGGAAGCTGACTAAATCTCATAGGTGTTACCTGTATCAGATCACAAAAGCACATTCCCTATGGTGCTGATCAATTTGCTTGTTCTATTTACATGCTCAGTCAACTGACAAGTGTGCAACTTGAAAGCAGCTTGTCACCGCCAGGCAACATCAAGGTTGCTGTTGTGGGTGGCACAAGATACCAGAGTCAATCTATTTCATGTGCATTTTATATTTAGAATAATTTAATGTGAGCCATGGATTGTTTTCCCAACAGATTGTACATTCATGATATTAACAATCTTAGCAGGGATCTTGACTGAGTACACGCCTCTCTCAACTAAAAACTCTAATGTCCCAATCAATATACCCGTATATTCACAATGCAGCACACGTATTGTATTTTTCAGATTTTCCAATGACCCAATATCCAAGATGGAGATTCATGTAATCCAGGGCAAAAGGGGCTTTGTCTTTTCACTTTTTTGGGGCTCTGGCATGGTGTTTTCCCTTTTCCTCTGTGCCTTTCTGTTACGCTGTAAAGTATATTTGTGACTTTGTATCTTCTGCAAATAGCACTGTACAAGTAATATTTTATTGAAATTGAATAGAACTTTTTTTCTTCATAACATGAATTATGGCATATGAGGCTGAAAGCAGAGAAGAGTTTGGATCGCTACGTAGGGTGGTTCTGGAGACAGTGGCCAGTGGGGTTAGCTACAACCATAGTCACCGGGGGGGCCACGTGTGGTACATGCCTTCTGTTCTGGTATGAGTAAATTGTATTATATGTACTAATACATTTTAGTGCCTAACATCCTCCGAACATGTTCCTCTTTCCTGCCACTCCCCTAACCCCTCGGAGCTCATGGGACGCTCAAATCGACCCCCCGGACTGTGGCAGCCCTGCTCCTCCCTGGTCCAGCCCATATTTCCACACATCCTGGAGCTACAGATCCATCCCCCTCCCTCTGAACTCCACACTCTACACCCCTCCATATGGACTTCCTCGTTTAGCTACTAGTTTCATACAGTAAGCCTACCGGCCAGCGGAGGATTGGCATGCCCCTGTAGCCGGGTTCCTTGCAAGATTTCTTCCCATCAGGGAGTTTTCTTTCGCCACTGTTTGAGGGTTTTTCTCCCCTAAGGGAGTTGTTTACTTCATATACGATTGGTGGTTTAGGGCTGATATGTTTAATTCTGTCCTCTGTCACCCGGTTTTCTGTGAAAATCGCTATACAAAATACAATGATTGAATTGAAACGGATGGTGCAGTGGTTAGCACTGCCGTGTCACAGCAAGGAGGTCCTGGGTTTGAATCCCGGTCGGCCGGGGCCTCTCTGTGCAGAGTTTGCATGTTCTCTCTGTTTGCGTGGGTTTCCTCCGGGTACTCCGGTTTCCTCCCACAGTCCAAAGACATGCAGGTTAGGCTGATTGGAGAGTCTAAATTGCAGGTTAGGCTGATTGGAGAGTCTAAATTGCCGGTAGGTATGAGTGTGTGTGCCCTGCGATGGACTGGTGGCCTGTCCAGGGTGTATTCCTGCCTTTCGCCCAATGTGTGCTGGGATAGGCTCCAGCCCCCTGCGACCCTGTCCAGGATAAGCGGGTAGGATAATGAATGAATGAATTGAAAATCGAATACTTTTAAATTCAATTCATTTAAATTTATTTATTTGAACACTCTTCATAAAACGTTATGGACGCTGTTCAGTTTATGAGTTAAATTACATCTGTGAATGGGCTGAATGGAAATAGAATGGACTCCAAACACGTTGTACAGTCGTAAGTTTCGTAAGGCCGCTACAGGTTATTCACCAATGTGTGAATAAATCAGTCCACTGCCCTTTTATGTCCCATACCCTTCAATACAACCTTCAGGCTTAATTTATTCAGGCATTAAAGTTCACCCTTCTGTTAACTCCATTAATACATATTACGCTCCAATTTACATATGTTGATGATATCAGGAGGGATTAAACCAAATGGTCACATTCAAATCTCACCCTAAAAGGCAGTATCTGTATAATGAAAACAAATAATAAGTAGAATGGATACCCTTCCATACATTCATTTTTTTATTCTTTGTGATCGCATTTCCGTGGGGAAAAAATGTATACAGAATAGCAGATTATTCAGATTTTGTGTTTTTTTCTGGTTTTGTACAATTCTTTCCTTTTGTCATTTTACCTCAAGTCCTTACGGTTAGACCCTACTTAGCAGTTTACTTGTTGTAAAATTGTAGTTGTAAAATCCAAGATGTATCTCTCTCCATATATTGTACAACAATTACAGTACAGTCCATAAGTATTTGGACAGTGGCACAATTTCTGTTGCAGGTTACAGTTTGGAAAAAAAGGTCTTGTGGACAGATGAGACCAAGATTGACTTGGATCAATCCAGAGTGAAGAATTCTGGAGTGGACAGAAGCATCTGCTCAAGTTCAATCAAATGTCTCCAAACTCATTGGATGGTGGTTAATCCAACAGAAAGGCAATGATCCCAAACATACACCAGTGCTCTCTTTCTTCTTAATGATGTTCCAAACAGTTTGTTTCGGTAAAAGCCTATTGCTTTGCCAATGTCTCTGACTGTTTCTTTTTTTCAGCCTCATTAAAGCTCCCTTGAGTTTCGTTGGCACAACTCTGGGCCTCATGTTGACAATTGCCAATAACGGATTCCAAAGGCAATAAAAAGACTAGAATCAAGACTAGATACTCCAAGCATTCTTCTTCTTTCTTTCTTTCTTTCTTTCTTTCTTCCAAGCAACCACTTCTGTGGTTTCAAAACACTTTTCACTAGCCCACGGATGGTCAGTGGGTGATGTAACAGGCACTTGATCCATATTTTTTTCTACAGTCTAGGACCTTGAGAGAGTAAGGGAGAGCAAAAAGCAGAGAATAAAATGGCAAGAGAACATGATTTACAAGAAACAAATTGTGACACATCATTCTATCAACTGAGTCAGAATTGCACACTGATCAACATAGAAGCTCTATCAGCGAAGGAATCCACAGCAGCACAATATCTCAAATTATCTTCTGTTCCAGAAGCTCCACGCCTGCATCTAGCATCAGCTTTTATTAACATTTTGATTTAAATATGAATACTGAAATCAGAATAGAATTTTTGATAGGAGGTTGCATGTTTACTAGCAGGACCGACACAATCCATGTATTACATTAAAGTTGACTTCCTGAAAAAAATGTGCTAATCCTGAACTTCATGATAATAGATAAAAGATACTGTCACAGTGTTGTACCTTGTGTTGCTAGCCACTAGGTGTCACTAAATTGATTGTGTCTCACTGCTTAATTGTCTTGTTATACGCACCTGTTGTTAGTCTTGTGATTAGTGTTGCCCATTGTCTCCTGTATATAGCCCGGTCCTTTTCACTTGGTCTTTGTTGAGTCTTCACCTTAACCCCCCGTGAGTAACCCTGTCTGATTCTCTGTCTACCTATACCTTGTTCGGATATTCTGTTTTTGACCCTGGATTGTTTATACGCTATGAGACTGGATTGCCCTTTGTGTTTTGGCTACCTTTTGGAGTTTTTTAGTTCACCCTTTTTGGAAGTTCTGTGTTGTTTTTGGCCTTATGGTATTTTGGAAAATCCTCTGTTTTTGTTTTTTTTGTTTCGTAAATCTTCTGTGCTTTTGGAACTTTGTTTTTTGTTCAAATAAATAATTGTACTGTAGGGGTCCTCGCACGGGACTCCAAATTATGTAGGGTCCTCGCACGGGCCGCCAAATAACGCAGGGATTTTACTCTCTACGAAACCGGGGCGCCAGTTAAACGTTGTGTAGCAGTATAACTGCAAAAAGTAATCAGTCTCATAAAATTACTATTATCAGAAATATCTAACCACAAATGTAGTATTTTAATTAATAATTAAAATAACCAATTTTAATGATTAAACATACCGATAACCTGAAGGTTGGAAGTTCTTCGAAAGACTGCTTTAACTCGGCTCTCATGTCTATGCGATTCCAAAACGGACACCGGGGTTTAATAAAATATATTTATTAAACAAACATACAAACACATAACAGATAAACTAACGGGAAGTTAGTAAGGAAATTTAGTTGGGTATGTGTGTGTGTGCGTGTGTGTGGCGCGCGCAAGCACGCGTGTCGCTAGAGTTCTGGGTGTGGTAATGAGTTAGAGTTAGCTGTGAGAAGGGACTACTTGCGTAGTTTTGCTCTATATATGCGCAAAAGACGGCGAATCAATTCACGTACATATATATGTAGCTAACCAAACACATTACAATGGTTGGATGGTAAATATTGAAACACAGATTCACAAAAACAGTTAAGACTAAACTAAACACTGGCTATGCCTGAATGTTTGTTTTCTTACTGAGTCCATACGCATTGCTGGATCCAAAAGACATGCTGTCCTTGTAGAAGCGGCGATGGTGCTGTGAATGGTGTCTGGGAGAGATGCGCAGGCTGGGGTGTTCCCGTCTTAGCGTCTTAGCAGCGTTGTCGTCTGATCCGCTGGTCCTTTTCCAGGTGTAAAAGTTCGTTGCTGTTTCGTTGTTGGGCTTTATTGGGGTAAACTGATGTAGCGTTCCGCGTACAACAATTTCCACTCACTATAGGCCACGTAGTTACCGCGAGGTAACTGGGTGTGTCCGTAGGCCTGGTAGTGCGCTGTGCAGCATTCAGCCTCTGTCCGAGTCTCGGAGCAGATGAGCTGAAGCGACTGGCCAAAAGGGGTGCGTCGAAGAGAAGAAGCAGAAGAACAGAAGAAGCAGAAGAGAGATCCCAAGAACGTGTCTTGCTCTTATACGGGACCGTTTATTGCTCCCGCCATTACGGGATTGGCTGAACCAAGTTAGACGTCATTCGTGGTGGACGTCGCAGAATTCTCCTGTGGGAATGTGGAAGTTGTAGTCCCTACATCCCCCCTGTGGTCTCAGGATGCGGCTGAAGCCAGTGTTCCTCGAGAGCACAAAAGTCAGTTCACAGTCCACAGGTCAAGTACATTGGGTCGGTAACACAGTTCACAATTGACTGACAAACATCCAGGCATTTATCAACAATTAACTAAACTGGTCTAAAACACATGATACAAACAATGTGAAACACTAAGGTCGAACAGTGAATACATTGTCACAAAACATGAGAAACCTTGGTGAAAGGGTTAGTCGTTTTGTTAGTTCAGGTGTTTTGTTAGTTATTGGATGGTGTCCAGAAGGTGGAGCACCAACAGGAATGACCCAGCCATGAAAATGTTCAGATGATGTAGGGGTCTAGGATGGAGAGGCTGTAGCCTTTTTGGAAGTCTTGTTCAGACTGACCAATTGTTCTAGTCCCTACAGTCAGGTTGCTGATGAGGGTTGTCATCTGAAATATGTGGGGGCATTTTCAAATTAGGGCAGCTTTCTGTATCCAAGCTTAACCTTATGGCTGTGTCATCAGGAAGGAAATGGAGAGGTGGTCTCATTTCTAAATGATGTGGTAAGCTCACAAGTGGTCTTGTCTTGCTTGGGGAAGAGGTGGAGTAAGGCACACTGGGGTGTGGCAATATACTTGTAAAGATTACACTGTAGTTTCTACATGCAATACTTTACGATGGTTCAGTAGGTGTAGAAAGAAGCAATGAACGTTTACGAGTTATAACAGGTGTCGGATTTAACTCTACAGTACCTACTTACGATCTGCGTTTGCTGCTGCTACATGCAAATCTAAGTGGCTGCTATAAACTACCAGTTTATTTTGCCACCCCCCTTTGGTAGGAAAGGTGTGCAAAAGAAAGTGGTCAAAGCTTCAGCTGGGAGTCTGCCTGTGAAGAGACCACGGCTATAGATCAGTCTTATTCAACGTCTTTTGATGGAGGTTGAACAAGACCAGATAGCTCTTTGGAGTGGTTACTCAAGGCATACACACTACTGAACAAAGGTTAGAGGCTTTAGTTGTCCTCAGAGGAACTGAAGAAGCTCTCTTCAGACAAGGTATCTTCCCTATCAGAGTCATGCTGGTGACTCTGAGGCTTGGGCCTACCGGGTCGGTCTTCTCTCCAATTCCGGCTGGAATCAGAGTGTGAGAAGCGACCATGGTGGCTCTTAACCGGGAACTTACTCACATGCCGTTGTTTTGAGCCATTAGATTTTAATGGGGCAACTTGGGAAGTGCCGGCAGGCTTGGTTGGAACAACGTGCTTAGCTGTTTCCAATACCTCGTTCCTGGGCACAATCCTTAAAGTGTCCCAGACCATTTGGGCTTCATTTCTTAATTCAAGGGCTGAGTGTTGGCCCCTTGAAAACAGTGAAACATGAGTTCGGACACAGGGGTGCAGGTTGTGCACAAAAAGGGATTTGAAGGCTTGATCTTCATCTAAGCCTGGTCCGTTTCTGCCCTGGAAAAAAGCATGTTTAAGACGTTGGTAAAAGTCTTTTGGTCGTTCTGTACGGCTATGTTTAACCTCCACAGATTTGATCATGGCTGTGGCCTGATCAAACCGTGGCAGGTACTCAGCTACCAATGCTTCACAAACCTTGGGATAGCTGGAACGAACCTGTGGTGGAAGTTGTTCCATAAATGTATGGATCTTTCTGGTAGAGGTTTTCCATACCAGTCGTACCTTTTCTCGATCGGTTGCCCTGGGCAGATCCGAGAGACAGTAGTCAACTTCTCTCAAGTAACTCTGAATGTTAAATTTGGAGTCCTTGGGGTCAAATGTGTGGACATACTTCGCCATGGCCTCTAGCTCCTCAAAGCGAAGACCCTGTGAAGTTGCACTCGTCTGCCTGTTTGGAGAAGGAGAGACTGAAATCACATTTGAATGTGAATGCGTTTCATGCGGAGCTCGACGTCCTCGGTTTGGTTTAGGGGGTGGAGCTACAAAACAGTCATTCTCACAATGGTTGGCAGAAGATGAATTGTCGCTGTCAGTGTACTGAACAGAGCTGTCACCTATCCTCTCAGTTATAAAGGGAAAGCTAGCGGGATTAGCGTTGCTTTTTGTGTGCCCAATTAATAACGTTAGATCTCCTCTACCGTGTCCACGGGAGGGTTCCCTGACCTCCTCACGAGAGGGGTGGGCATGGAAGGTGCAGTCCTGTACTTGCCTGACTGTTTCTCCCTTGCGGAGATGGACCACCGTTGGGACGGAGTCCCCCCTTTCCCTCTCCAGGGAAGAGGTGGGCAAACCATTGCATGGGTGGTCAACAGCACTGCAATCTGAGGAGACTGACGAGTCTCCATCAGAGCAAGCTGTGGAACCGGGATCTGACAAACCCGAATCAATTTGTGACCCCCCTTCCCCCGCCTTGTGGTGTAAGGAGGAAGCAGGAGAAGCTGGAGTTGGGCAAGCCTGAGAAAGCAGGCTTACAGAAGAGAGTGGATGTGGTAGCTTGTGGCATCCACTCTTCAACTGAAATAATTCCTCTCTGTAGGAACAAAGATCTGATTCGGCTGAATGCAGATCACGCAAGTATTGTACTGCTTTCTTGCCAACAGTTTGAAGCTCAAGTAAAACACTGGTGTGTTGTCCTTTGAGGTATGCCATCTCTGATTCTAAGTTTTTGTTGCTCTGAAGAGCAAGACTAATCTGTCTGGCAAAATTCAAGACCAGACAACTTAGAATTGGGTCTTTTGACTGGGTGGGGGAGTGACCTTTCTCGTTGATTAAGGAGAACATTTCTTTCCTACAATCAGTGAGGTTCATCTGATTCAGGAAAGCTACGTAGCCAGGTGCTAAACCTTGGGCTAAAAAGGAAAGGTACTCATCAATAGATATGGGTTCCATATCTCACGCCAAATAAAGCTAAAAGCTGAATCAGTAACTTAAGAGGGTACTCTTGAAGTTAACTATTTCACAAGGGCCTTGAGCTCCTAAAAGTTGGCAATGAATTGTTCACCAAAATCACAATCCAACATACAAGTTGTGATGAAGGATAAAGAATTTAAAAGGCTCTTTGAATATTCTCTAACTATAGTACAAGGTAGCTATAGCATCACACAGGGACTCGAGTTGCACTAGCGGTACTGCAATGCAACAACAGCAAAATGACCGAACTTATGGCGGATATTAAGACCGTAAAATAGGAACTGTGATGCTGATCACATTAATCCTAAATACCAGAATGTGATTGGTTGAAATTACAATTAAATTTGGATTTAAATGTAAAATTCAATTAATTATTAAAATTACTTTGACAAAGTAATTATAATTAATAATACAGTGCGGCTAATAATACTATTATTGATAATACGTATTATACCGGAAGGTAAATGCCAATCAACAAACTACCGTGTAAGATTACGAATGTAATGCCACAATGTTACACGAGGGGGCAGTATATTGAAAAAGCGGCTCATGCAGGCTTTCAAAAATGGTACAAGGGTGACATCTAGCGGTATTTTCAAAAAATTGCACAGGTGGCAATTTAGCTGAGAAAGAATGCCGAGAATTCGTTCTGGAGTCACGTGACATGAGCCAAAGCTCGTCTTTCTCATGCAGAGCTCCAAATTAGGAAGGGGAATTCGTTATGAAGTCACAAGACATGAAATTTGAGCCAAAGCTAGTCTTCCTCACGCGGGGCGCCAAAATATGTAGGGGTCCTCGCACGGGACTCCAAATTATGTAGGGTCCTCGCACGGGCCGCCAAATAACGCAGGGATTTTACTCTCTACGAAACCGGGGCGCCAGTTAAACGTTGTGTAGCAGTATAACTGCAAAAAGTAATCAGTCTCATAAAATTACTATTATCAGAAATATCTAACCACAAATGTAGTATTTTAATTAATAATTAAAATAACCAATTTTAATGATTAAACATACCGATAACCTGAAGGTTGGAAGTTCTTCGAAAGACTGCTTTAACTCGGCTCTCATGTCTATGCGATTCCAAAACGGACACCGGTGTTTAATAAAATATATTTATTAAACAAACATACAAACACATAACAGATAAACTAACGGGAAGTTAGTAAGGAAATTTAGTTGGGTATGTGTGTGTGTGCGTGTGTGTGGCGCGCGCAAGCGCGCGTGTCGCTAGAGTTCTGGGTGTGGTAATGAGTTAGAGTTAGCTGTGAGAAGGGACTACTTGCGTAGTTTTGCTCTATATATGCGCAAAAGACGGCGAATCAATTCACGTACATATATATGTAGCTAACCAAACACATTACAATGGTTGGATGGTAAATATTGAAACACAGATTCACAAAAACAGTTAAGACTAAACTAAACACTGGCTATGCCTGAATGTTTGTTTTCTTACTGAGTCCATACGCATTGCTGGATCCAAAAGACATGCTGTCCTTGTAGAAGCGGCGATGGTGCGGTGAATGGTGTCTGGGAGAGATGCGCAGGCTGGGGTGTTCCCGTCTTAGCGTCTTAGCAGCGTTGTCGTCTGATCCGCTGGTCCTTTTCCAGGTGTAAAAGTTCGTTGCTGTTTCGTTGTTGGGCTTTATTGGGGTAAACTGATGTAGCGTTCCGCGTACAACAATTTCCACTCACTATAGGCCACGTAGTTACCGCGAGGTAACTGGGTGTGTCCGTAGGCCTGGTAGTGCGCTGTGCAGCATTCAGCCTCTGTCCGAGTCTCGGAGCAGATGAGCTGAAGCGACTGGCCAAAAGGGGTGCGTCGAAGAGAAGAAGCAGAAGAACAGAAGAAGCAGAAGAGAGATCCCAAGAACGTGTCTTGCTCTTATACGGGACCGTTTATTGCTCCCGCCATTACGGGATTGGCTGAACCAAGTTAGACGTCATTCGTGGTGGACGTCGCAGAATTCTCCTGTGGGAATGTGGAAGTTGTAGTCCCTACAGTACTATACCTGCAGTTATCCGCAATTGAGTCATCCTCAGTGCTTGGTCTAGGGGATTGGCATCTGATTAGCATGCCAGAGACCGGGATTCTAGACCCGGCTGTGACAGATACAATTTATGTTTAATAAGGCCCTACATGAGTGAATAAAACGGTAACCTACAACGTTACAAATGTGTGGAAAATATTTCCTCCACCGTATAAGAACCGACTGAATAGAGAAATAATAAATTAAGCAAAAAATTAATCCACAGAGCTGGTACAGTTTACAGAAAAGTTCTAAGTGTTCTGAGTCACAGCCTAACAACAGACAAGCAAAAGCAGAGTTTCTATCTGTGTGTGCGTGGGGAAGAGGGTATCTTGTCTGAGTATCTTGATTTTTTTTTGCGTCAATTCTGATACCAGGGAGGAAGCCACTCGTGCCTAGCTAACACGATTGGGTTTTCTAAAGTCTTCAAAATTATTCTCTCAAATGAAATGTTTCAGACATAGAAAAACAGCTTGTCTTTTGAACTTGTGGAGGACCAAGACCAAGTCTTCACAAGATGGTGGAATGGGCTGAGTGACTCCATGGACTAGTTTGGCAGCGGTGGGTAATTGACTGCTATTTTTCAGATGGAGAGCCAGGTGGGGAACAGACACAGCCAGTGCGTTTGAGCAGTGCTGGGCACAGACTAGGGTTCTGGCAGCCAAAATGTTCTGAGGCACTAGAACTAAATCCATTTTCATTTGGAAAGGTATGAGAGAAAAGTATCACATCAAAACTACAGTAATTATAGCCTGACTAAACATACTGTGACTTTTTGAAATTAGTATTCATAAATGTGAATGCATTTGACTTAGGCAATCTTTTGGTGGCCATATGAACATTCTTGGAAAATATAATCAAGGATCCTTGGTTATATGAATAAATAGTTTTCAAAAACAATGTTATTGAAATTATTGTAGCCATCATGAACAATGAACAATTCTCATCTACAATATATTCTGTCAAAATATCCTATATTTTTTTTAATGGTGTAATTATTTCAGTCAGACAACATACAATGAAATGCAGCTAGCAAATGCAACAATGGCATGCACTATGAACAACGGCAGCATAGGAGTGACTGCATACCAAAACGGGCAATGCAGCAGTAAGAGCCAGGCAGTGCTATGGCTTTAGCAAGCAGAAAGAGCCAGGCAGTGCTATGGCTTTAGCACGCAGAAAGAGCCGGGCAGTGCTATGGCTTTAGCACGCAGAAAGAGCCGGGCAGTGCTATGGCTTTAGCACGCAGAAAGAGCCGGGCAGTGCTATGGCTTTAGCACGCAGAAAGAGCCGGGCAGTGCTATGGCTTTAGCACGCAGAAAGAGCCGGGCAGTGCTATGGCTTTAGCACGCAGAAAGAGCCGGGCAGTGCTATGGCTTTAGCACGCAGAAAGAGCCGGGCAGTGCTATGGCTTTAGCAAGCAGAAAGAGCCGGGCAGAGCTATGGCTTTAGCACGCAGAAAGAGCCGGGCAGTGCTATGGCTTTAGCGTGCAGAAAGAGCCAGGGAGTGCTATGGCTTTAGCGTGCAGAAAGAGCCGGGCAGTGCTATGGCTTTAGCACGCAGAAAGAGCCAGGCAGCGCTATGACTTTAGCGTGCAGAAAGAGCCAGGCAGGAAGTGCTCCGCATCAAGCTAAATGAACAAAGGCCTGAAAAGGTAGAGTTGGGGGCTTATATAGCCCTCCCATTCGACGTAAGTATCATGTGAGGGGGCGGCACTCCTCGAGTTGTCTGCCCAAACTAGCTCTGCAGGCTTTGCGTCATTTGTTCGTATAGAAATAATATAGTTTCATAAACTGGGATATTCTTCAGATGTACTTGATGACAAAGGTACTGAATAGGTTTAGCCTAAATTGGTATCACCAAAGTGAACAGCAGCCTAAATGTGTCACTGTCATTGAAACCAAGCCCGGCAAAAGATGTTTTTGAATCCTGAGCCAATTGCGGAAAACTTATGGCAGGTTCACACTGGCCCCAAGCCAACTACCAACATTGTCTCCCAGTTCAACACATCTCCTGTGGCCCATCAGATTATCAGCAGGCTACACTGGCCCATTAGAACAGTCCAAGAACAGGTCACATTATGTTTGATTAGTAATTCACCGAATGTACAAGGTCAACTGCCCAGCAATTGATGAACCAGTTCTCTATCCTCTGTTGAAACCGAACACAGTTGATTTCATTGGAACTGGCAAACCACACTGTAATTTATATCTGTGCACTTTGTGTTGCTACAGAATCAGATGGCAGCACATTAATGGACATTAAAATAGCCGAAAGTCATCTGTATTGGCCAACACAGGCTGGGCAACCCTGATCATTTCCTGCCCACTTGGCCTCCAAATAAAATCAGATTTAGCTGTAAGGTCAGCCATCTCTTTCACTTCGCACCAGGGTATGTTCTGTCCAAATGTGAAACCGAGCAATGAAGTTTACAGAAACTAGGAATTAGGCACAGGAAAAAGAAAATGACACAATTTTCACGTGTTATTATCGAATTGGCATTTAAAAAAAAAAAAAAAGCTATTAATCCGACATGGGAATACGGAGCAGTTACCTAGGAAAGCAGGAATACATTCAGACCATGGACACTCAGATCTGGCCCTCAAATCCTGCTTTTCTTTTCTCACAGCTAATTACTGAACAATTAGTGTGATTGATCGTCATCACACCTGACTCCCAGGTAAAAGTAAGGTGGAAAACCAGCAGTTCTCAACCCCGGAGGACCGCAATTTGAGTAACAGTGATTTAAATCATTTCCAGCCACCTGAAGTAACACAGAAAAAGGTACCCAGAGAAAAGTGCACAGATGAATGCAGCGCAGTCGAGAGTGTAGAAAGGGGATGTGGACTCCTCCTTCATCGCCGGTGGAAACGCGGGCGAGAGAGGGATGCTGGGGAGGGAGAGAGCTGCCCCGCGTTGATGACGCACGTTTGTCAGCGTGGAATTATGGGCCGCGGACCCGTTAGTAGCGTTGTGTGCAGGACCCTTGATCATTCGGTTCATAATCATTAAGAGAGCTTGGCTTGCAGGTCCCCACCACCAGCTGCCTTCACCCGAGTGCAGTTGTTTATGTTCCCCGCCGCTCCCCGGACAGCGGTAAACAAATGAAGAAAAACGTCTCCTGAGAGACTTAGAGGGACAGACATGGGACATGCTGACTCGTTTTTCCAGGATATGCTTTTTCCCCCTCTTCCCCCTTTTTAAATTTTATTTAACCATTTTTCACGGCTGACTTCCCCCTGCATTAATTCCCATCACAGTAATAGAGTTTTCAATGATTAATCTTGCACCAATTTTGCTACACATCCAGCACCCCGGACACTCACTTATTTAATGTGAGGAACGATCCGAAAGAAAAACTCGGATAATAAATGTGTTCCCACTGCGAACACATTTCTGTACAAACGACATTAGTCATTATAACAGCTGGCGTTTCTAAACAGACCTGGTTACGTGTAGCGGATGGGAGAGCGTGTGTTGGTGTTTAATCCACATTAGGGAGGAACATCAATTTGCAGTTCCAGTTTAATCCAGATAAAAGCAAAAAAAAAAGAAAAAGAAGATCCTGTTCCTTTAAGAAAAATGGGCGCGAGTATATTAAAATGAGTCATTGATGGCTCCTTACATATTTTATTTACCTGTAGAATATTTCATGTGTTTATTTTAGTATTTGCTGATATTTTCTGGCACAAACATAAGCACAAGGAGAAAGAAACTAAACTGACACAAATCCTTCCAAAGCTTCTTGTGAAACCTGTATTAGACAGGAACCAGTTTTCCCTGAATTTATCCAATAATTGTGAACATTTGATGTACATTTTATCCTGTGCTGTGATGATGATGAAGAACGATCTCACGAAGAAGAATTCCACAAAGATTACAATTCCTTTGTTTTCCAGGGATGGAATGGCATGAGAACAGGGTCCGTATTAATAAAGCATCTCAGAATATAAGCACTGATCTGGGATCAGTTTCCACTTTCTTATGTACTACCCTCACTTATTATGAGCGCAAATGCTGAACAGATCCTAGACCAGCCCTCCGCTGCTGGGATGCATTATCAGTGTAGGCATTGTTATGCAACTCTTGTCAGTTTAGAAACACTCACAGAGTTGCATAAAGACTATTATTTATCATCAACCTAGGGGACGTCTGACACACAAGTACAATTTCCTTGCTTACCGGCAGTGTATAATGTTGAATAATTGCTTCCCTGGCAGCATTTGTACTGGGTGCACAAGTGGGTGCTTTTTCCAGGCTGATGGCAGCACTGTGCATAACATTACCAGAGGTGGTAGACAGCAGTCAGGGCTGCGGTGGTTAAGCTTGCATGTTCACGCTGACGGTTGCATGTACTCTCTAAGGTAGTTGAGCTCAGCAATAATAAATAATAACAAATACATAATAATAATAATAATAATTACACAAATTCCCAGTCCTTGGCAGCAATTATAGAATAATGAATAATGCTCATGTTATTCAGTATCAAAAATAAACTACTGTATGTCAATCACAGACAAACATTATGGCATTCTCTAAAAGGGGGTTGGGGATTTGGGTTAGGCCCCCAAATGAGAGCCCTCCCCCACATAAAAGTAGAATTTTGACCACCTGCACTTCCTGATTGGGTGACTGTTAATCAAGTAACGGTGTAATAAACGTCTGCCAAAGTATCCCAAAGGCATTGTGGGAAAAGCACAGAAATGAAAGGCTGGTAGTTGCAGTGCTATGTCTAAAAGGTGCCAATTCAGTTCTGCTACAGACAATTGAGAAGTTCAGTGTTCCAAATGTTTCATGGCATCAGAAGCAGACAGAAGGCAACTTATAATCATAGCTTAATTTTCAGTTTGCTGCTTGTGTAAAGAAGTTTGAGGCGTGGTGAAAAGGGCCAAAGCCCAAAGGTCTGGATGTGAAAATAGACCTGCTTTGCCTCCTCTCTTTTTGAACAGAATGCTAAAACATCCCTAAATTTTTTTTACATCAGGTGCCAGCAATGTTCCATGTGGTATTGATCCCTAACAGCTAGCATCTGACTCGGCCAAGTTTGGTAGGGGAAAGGGTAGGGGAAAACTGGAGAAATAAAAGGGGCTGTTCAGGCAAAAATAAACTAAGGTTCTTCCCAGACTGGGGTATGCTCCAGGGCCTCCTCCCATCTTCCCTCTTCAGCCACGTCCGGGCTGGGTGGGGGAAACACAAAGATATAGGGTAAGTAGGACGGGTTTTTGTTTGGCTCACGTGTCCGGCGTCCGTTCCGGGTCTTTGGGGTTGCCGTTCGTAAAGGTGGGGTCAGTACAGCAGGGCATAGAAGGTCCTTCCTCTCTCTGCCTTTCTCCCTCTCACACGCTCAGGAAGGGTGCCGACTGAACCTGTTTGCAGCCTCGACCGCGCCTTAAATACCATTCCCTGCTCGTTAGGAAACAGGCTGCAGCTGAGTCAGTACCTTTCCATTCTGCTCACTCATGTGCGCTGTCCGGGGTCCTGGACTGCAGGTAGAGGGATCTCTCTCCAAGGTGCTGATCTTCCCATCACCTCTCTAGGAAGATATACTCCTTCCCAGACCTCTCCTAATGCGTGACGTCCGCGCGGTTGCTCTGCGCGGGTCCCTCCAGGGTTCTCCACCCACGTGGCACAACATGCAGGAGCAGGGGTGCCACAACGTGTATACACACCTTTTCGTATCTGCATGTGCATTATATTACATTATTGGCATTTGGCAGACACTCTTATCCAGAGCGACGTACAACAAAGTGCAAAGTGCATACCCATAACCAATAGAAGGAAGTACAATTTTCTGTGCATCTTGTGCATGTTGATAAATACCAAGTATGCACTTGGAATTCCTTTGCAGGCTATTTATAGGGATAGAGAAAAAAGACAAAAGAAAAAAACTTCTCTGAAGCGGACATTGAACTACAAGCCAAAAACGGATTTTATCCCATAGTATAAGCAGTGGATTGTCAGAGCCAGGTAAGACTAAAGCCTGGCAAGATATAGCTTTTGTAAACTCTGTCTCAAGTTCGATGCACTATGCAACAGGTCCAAACACAGATGGTTTAACATTAAACAGAAGGCAAAAAAGAAAAGTCATACACAAATTAAGCACATCAACCACAGGGGAAGGTCAAAGTTTGGCCCAGTTGCGTACGCTGGAGGAACGCATTGGCCAAATTATAGGAGAGATGTCGCTGTCTGGAATCCCCCCAGAGGATGACAGCAATATATTATGTAATTTCAGTAAATGCAATCCATAGCAACAAAGTCAGCCATAGCAACAATGATGACTGCCAAGATATTATTTCCGAAATTCTTGGAATAAATTATAAAGTAGGCATACAAACATTTTTCCAGCTAAAATTTAATTAGAGAATGTAATTGCTCTTAAGATAATATGATACAAATAGAGTTTAAATATATATTTTAAATATACATTCTTAAAATAACCCCAAGTACTGAAGACCTTAATAATACTCAAAAAGTGTGAATTCAGAACTTCAGAACTTTCTTCTCTAAAGGAGTAAGATGCTTACAAAACCAGACAGATGACAGGTTTCCATTTCCATCTGAACCCTTGTGCATTCTGAATGAGGAAATAAGTGATATTCAGGTGTCTGACTAGATAAGAGACTGGAATACTTACACTGCCTCACAGCACCTCCAGCGTGTGTCTGTCATGAGCGTGATAAAAGCCTCTTGCATGTGTTGGAGTTAATTGAAGTTCCCATCATAATTTAATTTTGAGACAGTCACGCTCTGCAAAGCCATAACATGTAGTTGTGACATATCTGTGAAAATAAAGCAGCAGAGATTCACTGTAAACAACTGCTTCACAATGAGTTCACCGATGTGGCAAAATATGTGCTTTCTGCTTGTTTATCTCAGGCAGGATTTGTAGCGGATAGTGTTCAGTGTAAGTATAACCAAACCCGTCTGCGACAGAATGCAGCCTGTGTACTTCTTCAAGCATAAAACTAGCACTGCAGTGGTCTGCTAGCACCTAGCTGAGGCAAGGCTGTAGAGTTGATGAACTGTTAAAGAATACAACATTGTAGGTGAGTGGTCCTGTTGCTAGCAGAATGTAAAACACTGATGAGGATTCTCTCGCAAGCATTTTGCAAAACAAATCTAAAGTCGTTTCTGATGGTTGTCCGCTTCCTGGGAGAAATCAGGATAGGTCTGTATTGGCAGGTAAAATAAGGAGTAGCTAACCAATGCAGATAGGCATCTCAAGCTACATTAGCTTGACCAATGAATTAGTGTTTCAAACCAAAGTGCATCCAATTCCAGATGGCTTCAGGCTGTTTCATGATAGGTAACCTATGTCGTGAAGCCTCGAATGTAAGCCTGTACTAGGCGAAATAGACTCCAAAATTTGGTAAACGATCGCTACATTCAGTATGAAATGCAGGTTGTGAATACGGAAAGTTTATTATAAAACAGGCAGGATGAATCTCACGATATGATTGGTTAATGGCAGTGATAAAATAACAATATACCACTGCATATATCTTCCAATGCTTGTTTACAGTTCTTTTCAATTATCATCAAATACACATAAAGGCATAAACTGTTATTTACTTACTCACAGTAGTTTGCAAGCTAACTAGCTAGCTAGCGAGTTTGTCAGAAAATCATTAGAGTTTACTAATATTGCATATTCTACATATATATGCTGCAGTTCACCATGAATTTACTTTTACCCCGTGACATAGTACCCTTGCATTCCATGGTCTGGTGCTTGTGGATGTAGAAATTTGGGGGACCATTTAAATATATATGTCTCATAAATCTGTTGTTATGCCATTGTCCCCACCCTTCCAGGTACTCTGGCAAAATAAGTTGCCTCATTGGAAATTAAGGGAGGGTCATGACATCGTCGCTTCTTGTCAGAGGATGTGTGGCTTTACCCTAAGAGACTCAGAAGTTTCAGCCTTCATCTGTGGCGAAAGTTCATTTTCTCAAGTGTAGTACTTGTTATTAGCCTACCTGTGAAAAGAGGGTTCCTCTCCAATTAGCTTGTACACCTGTAGTACTGCTATAGAGCTAGGGATGTAAGATTGCCTATGGCATACAACACCATTTTACTGATTAAAGTAATGTGTCAAAACATTAGAATCATTTAGCCTCATCTTAACTTAGTGCAGACCACAGGCAACATGTGGCCTCCAGTCTGTAACAGAATTTGTATGAAAGAGGAAATCACACTTAGAATCACACTTTAACAGCAACATGTGTCTTGCCTGCCTCTCTTCATATTGCTGTATTTAACTACTTTGGCTGCCTGAATGCGTGCTTGTGGAGAAGGAGCAGAACTAAATTTAAGAGAGAAAACTAAATCTGTGGCCTCAACAAAAAGGTGGCACAGGAACATTTCAACTGCCAGAAAGATCACGTTCCAGAAAGAAATGGTGATTGTGCACCCTCAAAAATTAAATATGGGTTAATTTGTGAGTATATTCATTAGATTACATTATTGGCATTTGGCAGACGCTCTTATCCAGAGCGACGTACAACAAAGTGCATATCCATAACCAGGGATAAGTTCGCTGAAAGACCCTAGAGGGAAGTACAATTTGAACTGCTACCCGTACAACAAAATAAGGACGAGGGCCAAACAAACAGAGCAAAAGTGACCAAAGTTAACGGTTAAAGGTTCGGAGAGGGGGAGGTGCCAAGCGGCTTGTGGAGGCTGAACGAAGAGGTCTGGCAGGGGTGTAGGGTCTGATGATTTTTTGTAGATAATAGATATATTCAGAAGGATAACCTGGAGCTTTCAGGCTGGAGAGAGAAGGAACTCAATTGGTGAAGTTATCTAGTAATCAATGTCTTGAGAGGAAACTGGATTACAGTAACACAGCCTAAGTGCTGTTCTGGACATTACCGTACCTTCATGCTAATACACCTCGAAGAGCCTTTATCACCAGCTGTACTATGGCCGGAATACCAGATACAAGTGGTACGTGATGCAGAATTGACAGATAAAGATGTTAATAATATTTCTGACTGAAGTAATACATTCTTATTTCTCTATACAATTGTGCCGCAGATAATGCTGCTAGCTAGCCGCTAAACGTCAGTTCTCTGAAGTCTGCTGCTTTGAGATATACCACCACCTTCTGGTGGAAAAAGCGGCAAAGGTTTTCCTCATCTGGTGGTACTGCAAAGTAAAATGGAACCGCCATTAGACTTTCTCTCTAATTTTGTTCGACATTCGCCTTTGCCCCCAGATACCCATTAAGTACTTGTGGAATGCAAAGGAACCCAATTATTTTAAACAATGAGGATTATGTACTGAACAGTCAACCATCTCTGGCAGAAATGAAATTGGTTTCCTTTATTTCACAAGTCTGTAGGCTCGGTTCCTGTAACCACATTTTATTTTGGGAAAAGTGAAACACAAAGCATATTGGATGACGGTCCCTTTGTCTGTGCTGTATCTGTGATGAGTGAGGGATAAATCGGTCGTTCAGAGATGAGTGTGTCCGTGGTGGACTGAAATTAAGCAGAAACGCAGCATGTGAAGAACGTTAAACGGAAATAAATTAAAATCGGTGGCCGCGTTCCCATCGCCGTGTCAATGAGAGCAGGTGATCACAATCTGCGCAAATCTCAGGGAAACTGGAACCAACAAGCTGTCCTCCCGGCCAAATCAGCCACATTCTCCATCCCGACCGCTGAACGGATACAGATCCGCTTCGCTGATGCTTGGAAAAGAACACAGCCAAAACCGCACCAGCTTGCCAACGTGCAATCATACGAGCTCTGGGTCCTTCACCTACTGTTAGAGACATTTCCATGCTGTTATTTTTAATATATAGCTACTTGAGATTTAATAGCTCAGAATATCAAAATATAACTTTGGTATGCTGGATATTCCACTTGGCGTATTCCAATGAAAAGATCCTTGCAAATGAGCATCTCAACTGCACGCTAACTGCTATGCATGTTCCCTTCAAATTAATTTCAGAACAAGGCACCAACTATTGATTTGCCTGCAAATGCACATGCCACATCAATTGGCCTCTGTAACCATTTTGACAAGAAAAAAATAAATCTATGCACAAATATTTTTTTCTCACATAATTAGACACTTCCAATTACAGGGTGTTTTTCACAGCCTCGATCAAAGGGACAGAGGTTGCTGGCACACACACAGATGACTCAACTCACACATAAGGAGACTGCCTATTTGAATTAGCTTCAGCAACCATGTTGTAAGGTTCAGAGAAAGGCCGTATTTACATCAGAAGTCAATTCATTTGCGTAAGATAGTCTTTTGTCAGACCATCTTACAAAGTAAGATATTAGATAATTCAACTGCAGAAGGATGGTGAAAGTCAAAGGAAAATAAGGAAAAAAGATTAAAAAGATTAAAGCAAGATGCAGAAAATTGGATTCATTAACTGTGAGAACCATGTAAGAACTGGTAGACCACGGAAAATACAGACATCATTAAGGTGGATAAAAAAAAAAATCAAGATCCACTCCTGCTTCAGATCTGCAGAAATCCACAGGTTTCTGTTAATTGAAGACGATTCAATGCTACGGGTATGAAAGGAAGTGTAGCTGTCAAAAAGCCATGCCTAAAAAAAGGAAATTTGCACTCGTACACTAAAACTGGACACCTGAGAGGTGGAGTATGGTGTTACAGAGCAATAAGTCTAAATTGAGATTTACGGAAGTTAAGACAGTATGTATGCTGGAGAAGCAATGGAAGACTCTTGGAACCATGTCTACAACCAAGTTTGGGCTTGTAAAGCAACATCTGGAGTAGATGATTTGTTTAATTGGGACCAAATTAATTGTACAGCAAGGTAATGACCCCAAGCACACTGCTTAGAAGATGAACAATGCACTGGCCACCCCAGAGTCCAGACCTCAACATGAATGTGTTTGGAATGACTTGGATCAAAAGAAGTAGACAATTAAACCAACTTATAACACAAAACAATATTATATAAAAATAATATATTTTTTTTTCTCTATAATAGGAAGAATACGTGTAATTTTTTCAGAAACTCAAAGAATGTCTCCTGAAATAAATAGAAGCTGTTCTAAAAGCAGGGTGGACACAGTAAATACTGAAACATTTGATATTGTACATCGAGCGGAAGGTTTTTGTATCATGTGTTAAATATATATTTGCTGCATTTTCTGATACTCAAAAATAAATAATTTGAAGTTAATGGCTGTTTTCACTGGAAAGTAAATAAAACAAAGAGGGATCTCTGGCTTTCGCACAGTACTGTATATCACAAAAACATTTCCAGAGCATGCCTGGGCCGTTAGCCAGTATTCCTGATAAATAATTATCTTAATTTATCACCTCCATCCCACTCAAGAACTGAGAAGCTGCTTTTGGTCAGCCATTGCAGTACAAAAATAAAACATGTTTTACAACAAACAGGTGGCTTGACTATTTGGAAAATGGATTGAAAAGATGAAAACAATTTCTGTGAATATCCCCAGAATACCAAGTACTGCAGAAAAGCTATTAAATTAGAAACTAGAGTTAATTATACTACCTGAAATCCTTTGATAAATCATTTGCGATAAGATAATTATAAGATAAATCATTTAAAAATTTTCACCTGTTGAAAATCCAACCCTGTGTGACTGTGACTTATAACTCATTTTCATAGGTGTCCTTTGCTATTCTGGGTCAAAAACACCACATCCTTTCAGTTATTGGCACTGACCTGGGGAGAGGGGTGTTGAGTTGGGAGCGAAACTGTGAAACCACATTTTGATGATTTTCCAAATCACCACTGGGTTCGTGAAATGGAGACTGACTTTTGTAATTCACTGCAGTCCTCTGGTGGTGCATGTTGAAATGTACCCCCTCCCGTTCACATAAGCAGCCAGTGCCCTCAGGAGGCTGAATGCATTGCAATACAATTGAAATCTAAAGGGCTGTACTGTAAAGAAGTCTTTGTGTAGCCATGTATTCAAATTCGGGAAGCTATACAAAAGGGGGGAAATTATGTATGTTCAAATTTATTTTTCATCCTTGACACACAAAAAAAGGAAAACATGCATTGTTTCCCTCTCTACACTAATTCTTATGAAATGGAAAAAGCTGTGAAAAGCTGGATGGGTTGACAACACAGCCATTAACAATGCAGCTGAACCCCAAGGACTGTGTGTGGCGGATGACACTGAACTTTAAAGAGGATTGTGAGTCAGGCCATCTGGCCTTAAAGCACACATAAGGGCCGCTTTAGATCGGTTTGCTTTGATGAGCAAAACAAATTCTTTGTAAAGACTGCCTGACAAAGCGCTTTAATGGGAATGCAGGTATCCTACACTGTCATTGTGGGCATTCTGGAGGCCTTGGTTGCCCATGCTAATGCTCGCCTGCATGCTGACTGATAATACTCAGCAAGCTCAGCTTTCTTTTATATGAGTCATTTCACAGCTGCCCTGATGCAGAATGACAGTTATGCAACCCTGACAGATCTCCTGTCCACACAGATAAAATAAATAGCATCAAATAAAATCCAGTTTTTGAGGAACTTTCTAGCATTTCTCCAGTGCGGTGTGAATAAGTCACCATAAATGTATTCATCGTGTGAGCAGAAACATGAAACTTGGGTTCCTGCTGGTCCATGCATTTATTTATACTTTTATATGTATTTACACATAAAAGTGTGTACCCTTTCAAATTGACCTCAGAGTTCACACATAAAGAGTACATACCCTTGCCGTTAATTATTGTGGAGTAAATACACTATCAACATAATACAACACTTCACAATATGTTGGAAAATGTACAAATTATAGCCACTGGAAGAAATATGCACTGTAGAAATATACATTTAAAGGCTAATTATTGTGACCCAATGTATTTATTTGTTTGTATAATTGTTTGTTTTGGTGCTGAAATCAAATAAATTAATAATATAATATGATAATAAAGTGCAAACTGTTTGACAACAAATGTTGCCCCAGCCATTTTGGTGAAATGCTTTTTTAGTTAAATTGGGTTAAAAGGGGATTTAAGTTTCTACCTTGAGACATATTTTATCACAGGCATCATATCAGCTCAGTTCTGTGTTATCAGAAGTTTCCATCACAGAACAATCTCTTTTTAAGAGAGCACCTTCTCCAGACTATGCAATTCGTCATTGCAGCTCATGCCAGTATGTTTTGGGTTATTAATGAGCTTTCATTTTCTTTATTTTGTAATGTGAGCTTATGTGTCAACAACTCTGAAAATGTTGAAACTGCAGGTTGTCTTGATAGTTGAATTTGATAAGGTAATGACTGGAGACTGTCAAGCACACATATGTTCCAGGACTTTTTCCCCACAGAAAGTCGCTAAGTATTTATTAATATTTATTTATTTTTTTGTCTAAAGGAACTGCCAGTCACAACTAATTGACCAATTTACTAATATACAAAACCAAATATATTTGTGTGTCGCTTTGTGGCACATTTTATTATTTTGCTGTTATGGGTATTTGCCCACTGATATTGTGTCCCCATAGGCTTAAAGGTACAAAAGGGCTCATTTAGGGCTCCTAACAGTCAAGAGAGGAATTACAGCAACAGACACCCTCAAACCACAACACTGTTTATCCTTCCCCCTTCTCTGTGAAGGCGCTGACATTGGAAACTCTTCCCCACGCCATTTATTGTACAGCTATACAATGTTTTGGTAGGGAGTGTTGGTCCATCAACTGTACATTTTGAAACACAAATTTAAGGACTATAAACACAGGCAGAGGGTGAGTCAGCATGTAAGTGAGCCTTATTCAATGATAGGAAGGGATTTACAATGGTCTTGTAACAATGTTTTAACACAAAAATCTTACCTATTGTACCTTTTAAGCGTAAATATCTTTGGCCTGATTTTTAAAATGTAGCTTAGCTTTGTGTAAGGTAATGTCCTCTTTTCACAGAATAGCTAAACAAAATGTTTATCACACAATGTCTGTTGTCTATCATGCCTGCTATTTATTGAAAAAGAGATGGATTGAGGTTGATAGTTTATTCACTTATTTCCGTCCACATGGTGTATGTGTAGTTAAACCAGAGAAGGTATTGTAATCGACCCTTAGGCACCAAACCACAGAAAAAGAGAAAATCGTACAATGTCCCACCCCTAGTTGACAGGCGACTCCTGCCATTGGCTTGGCACATGAGTAACAGGAGCATCATGGCATGAGGCTGTGGGGACCTGGCAGCGTTACCGTTTCAGAAGCGAGTGGGGTTGCCAGGAAAACCAGGCCATCCTGCACACAGCACGACCGGAGACCTGGCAACCCCTTGTAATGTCTGCTGGATACGGCACAGCAAAACTTCCAGTATTAATTTGATTCTAACAGAGTACATATGAGCCCAATATGGACCAGAGTCGGACCATATGTACTCTCTGCAAGAGTTGATTTAACACTGAACATTTTACTGTGGGGCTGTGCTGGCCCTGAAAGGGAGCGTTGCTGGTCTGTGGTCAGGGGGAACATGCTGATGGTACTTCAGCTATTGCAAAAAACCACACCCAGCTACAGGCCCACACTGGGGAAGAGAGCATTTTGGAGAATAAGTAGCCTTGTTCACACTCTAGAGCTACAGGCCCACACTGGAGAAGAGAGAGTTTTGGGGAATAAGTAGCCTTGTTCACACACCATGCCGGCATAAGGACACACGAGGCAGAGTCATGTATCGCTGCTCTCCTCGTGTGACACAACTGCGAGCTCTGCGGTCTGTTTCTATTGATCCCAGAGCCGCAAATTCAGACTCCCATAAACGCATGCTTTTAAACGGTAAATCTATTTACAAGCTCAGGGTGCGAGGCTGAAACTACAGGTTCCATCGAAAATGAAATCAAATGGCTTTATTCTCCTCCGTCACAGTTAAATTGTATGACACCTTTCTGCTGGGTGCAGTCTGATGGTTTTCGAGCCATTCTCCATTTCACCAGACTAACAAACTGACGACACAAATGAAATCAAAGATGGGGGCAGATTGTCTGGGAGATGTCCGCTGTGTACACCCGCCCCCCTCCCCCCCCCCCTGTTTTCACTTGTCCATTCGGCCGTTGAGCCTTTTCTGTAAATGCTTTGAATTGGTCATGCAGGTCCAGAACGTATGCCTGTGGGCCTTGCGTACTGCTGATAAGCTCATTCAGCTAATCAAAGAAAGCAAATATAGTGCATCATGGAGGGTGCTTGAAGTGCACGGCCAAGTTCTGTGATCAGAGGAAAATCGAGTGGTCTCAGTGCACAGTCCAAAAACTCCAGTGTCTCTGAGTGCAGAAGCAGTCCTTAATTGTCTGTGCCCATTTGAGACGTTGTTCAAACCTAGGCATAGTTTTTTTGATGGGAGTAATGTTTTGATTCATCGTTGCATGCAGCTATCAAGTTTCCGCAATCCCTTTTCACGTGTTCTTCTTGATCATCATTTTGCATATGTGCACAGCAGCAGGCAGAACCAAAGTTTAATCAGTGCCTTTTTACATCTTATAGTACGCTGTGGCCCCACATCAGATGCTTTTTGCTCAAACTGGGTGACTGTTTCAGTTTTAGTTATCCATTCTTGCTGCTAACCAGTTGGCTAACCAAGTTCAATGTTAGCTTCCAAATATCTTTGAAAAAACTGCTTCCAGTCTTTCATTCACAAACCATTCAAATTGTCTGTCAGGTTCTGTGTTTTTCTGTTATCTGTCCCCAGCGTTTTCGCCTTTTGTTAACCTCTGTGCTTTCTGTAGTCTGTCCGTCTCCCCATTTATTCCCTGTCATTTATTTATGTGTTCCATTTTATTTCTCCGCCTCCCACTCCTTATATGTACTTCCTTTATCATTTCTGCCATGTCTCTCACCTGTTTCTCATTGTCTGTCAATTAGTAGTGTATTAAACTTGTCATTTTCACTTTCTTCAGTTGCTAGTTCATCTTTCAGGTATTCTGTTCCCAACCCCGGTTCTAGCTTCCTCTACCATGTACCTATGCCTTGTTATTTTCTGTCTAGTTCTGCTCTGCTCTGTTCTGTTTTTGGATTTTATGGTTTTGATCTCTGCCTGGTTTTTGGACTCTGTGTTTTGGTTTTTGTACTTGTACTTTCGCTTGTTTGGACTTCCCGGTTTTTTAACTCTGCTTGTTTCCCGATTACGCTCTGTCTGCCCCATATGTACCTGTCTGCTTGGATCATGACCATTGCCTGTTTGTGGATTACGTGTTGGAACTGCCCTCAGTCATTAAAGCCTGTCTCATTCACATCATCCCTGAGTTTGCTTTTGGTTCTCCCTGTCCCAAAATCTGACAGTCACACTTGGAGTGATGTTTAGCCTTGTCACTGACATTGCATGTGAATACAAATTACAATTATATTCCTTGGTATTCTTACAAAACTGACTGGTTTAGACCCTTTTCATGTGATTTACTTTTACTCATAACAAGTTTTCCATTTTGTAACATCTTGCAAGATTTTACAGATGTTTGGCAACAGAAGAAAATAACTGAAATTTAATTGTTGAATTGTTAACTACAATAAACTATGATATGCTAATCACATATTATAATATACTATTAAAAAAGGTATATAAATATTTAGCTCCTTGACTGGTTGGCTAATGTGGCAACAGCGTTTTTATCACAGCATTGCCACTCTGCTGCCCATGTTTCCATGAAGCAGATTATTTCGTTTTGGTGCTGTATTTAAGTTTGACCAATTTGGTATAATTATGCCAAAACCATATTTTTTCTCATTTTCTCAAATTGATGACAAAGATGAGTTCTTCTGACTTTTCTGTTTATTCAGCAGCTAAGGGAAAATGTCTCAGAAATATTGTTTTGTACAGCATGGAGTTTTTTGGCAGAAGAGTAGTATCAGGTTGTGTGCTCAGATTGACTTTCTACTGCATGAGATGTCAATATTGTGTGGCTGGCAGTCTCTCCTGTACCGCTGTGGTTTGCTAAGATATTACATCTGACAGTAACGAGAAGAGACTGCCTGAGATATGAGATACGAACTGAAACCCACTGCTACTGCAAATATTTGATTGCCTGACACTCTAACATTCACACACACTTACACTTTCTTTTACAAACACACACACACACACACACACACACACACACACACACACAAGAATATTGTTTCTTTGTTTGAGAACCATTTTACATGATTGAAAAAAGATATGGAATGACACATTTTCTCCCAATATGGGACACACAGTTTGTATGTGCTTGTGCCCATTGCGTCAAGCGCTGTCAGTTCCAGAAATGGCAGACACACTCTCCTCTGAAACGTGATGCTAAGCCGTGGCTTCTTTTCCCTCCCCAGTCTCCAGCTCGCAGAGACAAGGACTCACAGGAGGCCACATCATACGTATGTCTCCCTGAGTGACATTACAGACGACTGTGTCCTGCGTTGTGTGACTGCAGCTGGGATGGACTTGGATCAAAAACAGGCCCTGGTCTTTTATCCAGACTGGCCCACCGCATTCGGCCAGACACTAACCGTTCCGTCCTGGTGATTTACGAGTCAGCCTCTTTCTATTGCACAATGGTATGCTGCTAATTAGAGATGTCTGAAGTAAGTATGTCACAGACATAAAGGCTTCCTGACATGACTGTCCTCCTGTGCGCTGTGTGTAGATGCTGACTGTCCTCCCGTCACTGTGTGTAGATGCTGGCTGTCCTCTTGTGCACTGTGTGTAGATGCTGGCTGTGCTTCTGTGCACTGTGTAGATGCTGGCTGTGCTTCTATGCGCTGTGTGTAGATGCTGGCTGTGCTTCTGTGCACTGTGTAGATGCTGGCTGTGCTTCTGTGCACTGTGTAGATGCTGGCTGTGCTTCTGTGCACTGTGTAGATGCTGGCTGTCCTCCAGTGCACTGTGTATAGATGCTGGCTGTCCTCCAGTGCACTGTGTATAGATGCTGGCTGTGCTTCTGTGGACTGTGTGTAGATGCTGGCTGTGCTTCTGTGCACTGTGTGTAGGTGCTGGCTGCCCTCCTGCCTCTCGCTGTCGATGCACTGCTCCTCTGCAGATGCTGCACTTGACCGGGCCTGGTCAAAAGTAAGAATGTGTGATGGTCGAACTCAAACAAATGTAGCTTACAAGTAAGGTTAAAATTAAGTAACAACACTTTTATTTACTGCTTGATAGCTACTGTTGGCTCCACTCCACACATTCCAATGCCAACAATGGAGCCAACACTAGCTCAAGAAATAAAATCTAAGAGAAGTCAGTTGGCTATTATGATGTATTGGTAACTCCAGGCACTTCTTTTGACTCGGTCAGTTACGTTACAGCTTACAGTGCCCCAAGTTGTTGTCTCTGTCAAAGCTACAGGAGTGAATAAAAATAAGTTTGATGCACAAACATCTTTATTTCAAATACACCAATGTTTTGGCAAATGTGCCTTCCTCAGCGCACCGACCTAAAAAAATGATAAACCAAGAGAGGATTTTAAAACTGTAACCCAGACACACATTTGTGGATTGTTGTAATTAGTGTTATTAGTTGGATGTTTTTAGTAGTTTCTAGGATACCCCTTTCTGTTTGTCAAGGCTGGTTTTAAGACTAATTGGAGCAACCTCACTTTGGAAACTATGTTTTGGAATGACTTTCGGCCCAAGTGCCTCTCCATTCTGATTCTAAAATACAAGGGGGTAACAAACGGTACGAAAGCAGCTGAAAAGTTGCATCCGATACCCCCCAAAATCTCATCCCCCTCGCTTCCCATCACCTGATCAATAGACCATGAGCAGATGGAAATCAATATGGCGGGAACATCAGCTCCCTGCTGAAAAAAAAAACGCTCAAGCTTCAGTATGTTTTGAAACGGCTGGTAGCTGGTAATTTCAAGCTGGATGTTACACAAGGGTGGTCACTTAGTCATCACAAAGTGACTTGACAAAGGAAGCGACAATGTTACCTTCAGAATGTTTAAACTCACTCCTCACTCCAGTTTACTTCCTACTTACTGCTCAGTCCATTTCTTACTGTTTCCTGCTTTAGCTATGCATTGTGTTGGCATGGCAATGAGTGTGCAAGGGGTAAATCAGGTGAAGTCCATTACTTTATTGACGGCCTATTAATTAACTCTAATTATCTCATTAACTCGCATTGTGTTCAGTGCTGACCATTCATTTATTCACTGTTTTGCTTCTATTCTAACATAAGTCAGTCAGAATGGTACAATGGACTTTTTGAGTTCTGGTGCGTGCGTGCGCTTATGCCTGCATCTGTTTGTATGTACAGTATCTGCATGAAATGGTAAGCCATTGTTGAAGGTCTTCCTGATAATTTAAATAAAAACAAAAATAACAACCTACTGTAAGTCTATTATATTTTAGCTTTCAAATCTATTTTTCCAAGCTGATAATTCATAAGTTTGCTTGTTGTTCAGCTTAATATTATTTTGAAAATAAACTTTTGATGCCCCCTAATTGCAACTTCTAGGTTCTATTTCGTGGTCCATTAAATCAAATGCCCTCTGCTTTCAAAAAAAGAAATTATTGAAATGTCATTAATTTATTTCACATTCATTTGAAAAAGACTACATGAGGTGGGAGAGATCATCTTTTTCAAAGTCCTAATATGAATACATGACTATCTAAGCAGCGATGCATTAAAAAGTGTTCCACTCAAGAAAACAGGATGTGACCTCACTAACACAATTACAGAACAGTGCCTCACCCTGTCAGTTCCTATCCCACGTTTCTTGCAAAATGCACAGGATGTGAATCTCGCACAAATTTTAGTGTCTGATTAACATTGTAGCAGCTTCTCTGTGTAGTGTATTTCAGAAGAAAATAAGACGGGTTGAAAGGGGGCAAATATTGACTTTCAGCGAGCTTTTTCCTTGCCACAGTGGACAAAAGAGCTAATGAAGGCTAGCCTGCATAATTAAGATATCATTTTCTTATACCATCCACATCACCTTTCCCTTTATACAGCTTTCAGTGCAATCACGGCTCGCCCAATTAAGTTAACTGAGCTAATTTAAACGTGTTCGTTCATCCACAAACCTCAGTTCCACCACCATTACAGACTTCCTCCCTATTGAGAAAGGACTCAAGTGATCAATCACTGTCGGTTTGTGTGTCTGCGTTTCCTATGTGTATGTTTATACGTGTGAAAATAGCAGTAGCAGAGCACATTCACACATCTTCACTCCACAGCTCAGAGCACATAAATACCATAGCATTCACTGCCAAGAGATACCCCAGGATAGTGGAGCTGTTGCTCCCTGCTGTAAACTCCAGGTATACCAGCTTGACCAGATTGAACATTGAGCTGGTTTTACTGGGTATGAACTGGTCATCCAGCTGCCAAAACATAGCTTGAGATGGTCAAACCATGTCAAGCTTGGAGCTGGTCCAAACTCATCAGCCAACTGAACCATGTCGGGCGGGGAGCTGGTCTGAACTACTATATACACTCACTGAGCACTTTATTAGGAACATTTTTACTTTATCACACGTACTTATTCATGCAAATATCTAATCAGCCAATTGTGTGGCACAGACTGTGACCGCACTCTCATCAGGCCGCATGAGGGTGTTTCAAGTACGTAAAACTGGGCCAATACATCCACAGTGTGAAAGTAAGATAGCCTGTCACACAAGTGATGCACTTAATGAATGATTTAAACTCATGATCATAACCAAACATAAGCCTTTGTAGTTCCTGCTGAAATACAAGTGATACACTTAATGAATGTTTTAAACTCATGATCATAACCAATCATAAGCCTTTGTAGTTCCTGCTGAAATACAAGTGATGCACTTAATGAATGTTTTAAACTCATGATCATAGCCACCCACAGAAGGTGAAAGGGTCAGTATGTTCACCAGCCTTTGTAGTTCCTGCTGAAATACAGGAGAGAGTGCAGATGGGTTGAGGAACTCTTTTTGTGTGGCAACATGTCTGACAGCAGCAGTGACCTGAAACTGCAGGAGATTAATGGCAGATTTGCTTGCATCCTTTGTCTTGTCTCCCAGCTATAATGGGACCAGGAGCTGGGTCCAGGGCAAACATCCCATAATGCAATTTCCTGCCGTTACAGATTAAACGCCCAATAAGGAAAAGGCCAGGATCTAATTTACATGGTAAAGGGATTCATATAAAATGTAACGTATCAATAGGGGAGGTTGTGGTCAATTATCAGACCACCCCGTGACTGAAGGTGTGTCACACAGAGAGGCTATGAAAAAAGTGCCATAGTAGATTGCTCCCTTTCTCTCTTTTTCAAGTGATGTTGTTCAAGATCAAAAACAGATAACTGATAACATATTCCCCTGACCGAATCCAATGGCAACTGTTGCCTTAGAGAATTAACTGACACTGAATACTGATATCAATGTGTTTCACGGGAGAAATACACACTTTAATTCAAAGTTGGACAAAGACATATATAGAATAATGGCATGTGTTCTGCTTAAAATCCACCTCCTATCCCTTGGCACAGGAAATCACTACAGCTGTGTACATCTGTGGTTCAGCTGTGTACAGCTGTGGAACATAGAATTGTAACATGGTATTCATTTCTGTTTTCATGTTTTGGTGATTATGTGTCACGTTTCAGGTCTGTCTCGCCATGTTTTATGTTTATTTATGTTTATTTATGTTGTCTTAGTCACGTAGTGTCTTATCATGTATTATGTTGTCTAGGTTCGTCATGTTGTTTAGTTATGTTTCGTTACGATTTATTTTCTTGTCATGTTTAGTTATGTCTCGTTACAATTTATTTTCTTGTCATGTCTAGTTATGTTTTCGTACGATTATATTACCTGGTTATGTTGAGTGATTATCGTCTTAGTTTCGCTTTGTGTTATGTTTTGATGCATGTTTATTGTTACGTTAACTGGTCGTTGTTATGCATACACTTTTACATGTTTTTCCGCAAACCTTGCGTTCCGCCTTTTCTCTCTCTCTCTCTCTTTCTGTCATTCACTCCCTAAGTGTTTCCATTTGTCTATTTACTAAAACTACTAACGCTAGATCAGGATTGGGTAGAGACTAACAAACTAATCATGTGTTCATGTTACCTTACGTTTCTCGTGCATGTCATTTACTAACTTACTAACGCTAGGGCAGGATAGGTTTATTACTAACGATTACTAATCTCCTTGTTAAACTTGTCATCCATCGCACCTGTTTTCCATTTCCTTGCTACGCTCTAACTAATTGTCTGCACCTGTCTACACCCGCATTTATAGCCCAGTCGCGCTACTGTTCACTGCGAAATTGTCTGCCTCTAGTCTAACTACGCAACTCTTGAGCATTACTACTGTTTGTTTACACGTTACGATCCAAGCCTGTTATCGACCATCGTCCATTGATTTCTGTTTTGTTGACCACTGTTTGTTTTTTGACTACGTCCTCGCCTACCGTTTTTGTACTTTTGCCCCGCTGACTGCTCTCCTGCTACCGGACCTCCCTGCACGTCTACCGACTACGAGATTGCCTCTTCCCTCGGCACCGTGCTTTTTGTTTGTTTTATATTTGTTTGGCTGGATCTTCGTGTATGGACTTTGCTTGTGTTGACTACGCTCCTGGGACTCGTCCCGAATAAAGCCCTAACGGGACTTTATTTAACTATTGTTTCTGAGTCGTGCATTTTGGGTCCAACCCCCACGCACCCCTCTCATTATGTGCCCTTTAGACTCATGCTGTCAGCCATCAGCTGTTTATATCATAAGGAATAGAAATCCCATGTTCGCATTGTACTTATTGTATTATATTGCGATTACATAAAAAGTAATTTTTTTTTCAACTGATCAAATTAAAAGCTGTAGTGAATCTAAAATGAAGAATTCAAAGGCCAAAGATATGACCAACAAGAAAAAAGTAATTAAAAAAAATAATTATCAAAGAAGTTAAACACAAGTGTTCAGCAACCTAATTAGGTGCTCATGAGAAGTACCCAATTAAGAAAGATTACAAGCTTGTTTAAAATCTGGGATGGCAGCTGCAGTTGGAATGAGAACCAGCAAACACAGGGGTCCTCCAGGACCACTGATGTACCTGAAAAACAGTTAACCAGTTATGAGTGAAAAGTTTCAATTTTCTGTTGCATAAATGTTAAATGAAACGCTAGTCTTTTTCATTACAACTTTGTAATCAGTACAATTTATAATCAGTTTAAATCTCCTGGCACTACTAATTGCAACATTTAAAGCCAACTTTAAATAACAGTAACATAATTTAAATACAGAATGCAATGGAAATGTGCTATTAAAGTTGAAATTATGTGGTAGCAAATCATTAGTTTATGATTACAGCCAAAAAAAACAAAAAACACAAAAAGAAAGCCAACACACCGCAGAGAAGTGATGATTGTTATACCACAAAAAAATTATTCTATAATTACCATTGTGGTTTATCGCCCAGCACTGTTGTGTGGTGTAGCAAATGCTATGACAAGTATCATTAATGCCCACTTATGTCTTGACGTTTTTTTGTGTTAAATATTTAACCTGACAACAGGGCAATGCGAATGAAAGTTTCTGCAAGCACACATCTTCATGAAGGATTCCTACAGGGGTCATTTACAGCTTAATGACATCATTCAATTCAGTTATTTGAAATAATTATGCGATGCAGCGTACTTAAGTGCACAAATGTTAGCGTCTGATAATACAGCACTTGCACAGCACTCACATTTGCATTTAGTCAGCTGTATTTCATTTAATGAGAGCTGAGCAAATCCATTATTTCCAGCAATGATTGCATAGGGAGTATGACAGCCACACAAAGCATTTATAATTTACATAATTAAAATATTTTTTAATCACTTGATGCAGAAGACAATACTTCAGTGCCAGGGGTGTGGAGAGGGATTTTGGGCCCCAACACCCCAGGCCACCCCAGAAAAACTGTTCATTTTAGTAGTACATCGTAAATTAATCCATTTTAATAACTGATGAATAAAAAGTTATAAAGCTTTGTTCTAATATCTTTTGAAGGCCTTGTCAGCCAGGGCTGAATATGAATCATAATTCAGATCTGACATGCTTAAATCATGTAAACTGGGTATGCCAGTCCAGACTGTTAACACATTTCATATTTCTTCATCACAAAACTTTGAAACTAATCTGTACTCATTTTACTTAGTTTGTCCACAAAAAAGGACATTTATGTTTAAAATATTATAATAAGTCATATCATAAAAATCAGAATTAGGTATGAATATGTGCCCATACTGTTATGTACAGCACTGAGGACCCAGACGCAGACCAGCGGATAATCCAAAAACGTAGTTTATTAGTCCGTAATCGTAGCCAGGACATCCAATATATTGATATATCGAGAAAACAGGCAAAAAGGTCAAAATTCCAGGAAATCAATAGGCAAAAGTACAAAAGGGCGAAGGCAAAAACCGAAGTCACTAAAACAAAGCAGAATATCAAAAACCAGAAAATCAGAAGGGCAAACAAAACAAGAGGGTAAGGCAAGTTCGGAAATCAAAGGCGAAGGGGTGTCTTTTGGAATCTCAAGAAATAGGCTTACAGGTAATTCGGCACTATGACTGATCAACGTTCTGACACTGGTTGAAACAGAGACTGAGGTTTAAATACATGAGGGAAGGTGACAATCTAGGCGGAGCTGGGAAAAAGGTGGGCTAAATAAATAGACAACAGGTGGGGAAACATAATAGGGTAATAACATAATAACGGGAGGGAGACGAAAACGCGGACTGGATGCACGTAACCAAACATGTAAAACATGTGGCTCCGGCTTAGGGAGTAGACATTTGCAGATTGAAGACATAGTGATAGTCAGAGACAGGTGCAAACACTTCGCTGAAACTAAGCGAGTAATTATGGATAGCATAGGGAGGCGGAGTTATAGAACAGTGCAGAAAAACTAAGAGATTGCGTTAGTGAATTAGTTACGTGAATATTTCTAAACTACCCAATAAAAGTGACTGTTAGTTAGTTAGACAGACAGTAAGTGTATTAATCGGATTAGTACTGTACACTATCTAGATTAGTAGTAGTTAGTAAGAATAGTGCTTTACAACATTTAATTACCAAGAGAAGCAGGAAGTAAGAATTGCGAGTTTGGAAGGAATGTTGAAAACCGAAACTACCGTAAACACCCGAATAGTGGGACACGCAGACAGGGGAGTGACTAGGCTGGTAAACATTCAGATGCAGACATAACAGGGGATGACAAATGAGAACTGTAATGGAAAACAATAACCAAGGATGTATGAAAAATGAATAAATAACAAGACTAAACATAAATACACACAGGACAGATACAGAAACATTACACATACAGTAACACCATAATCATAGCTATTGTAATGTCCCAGATTTTAACGACATGGAATTGTATTTATTCAGTCATCCTGGACAGATGTGTTTGTATACAAACATACAGTGGGATCAATAATTATTTGATCCCTTGCTGATTTTGTAGGTTTGCCCACTATGTAGACAATGTAATCATAGGTACATTTTAACATTGAGAGACAGAATATCACAAAATAATCCACAATAACAACATATGAATTTTATAAATTGCATGAAATAAGTATTTGATCCCCTACCAATCAGCAATAATTCCGGCTCCCACAGACCAGTTCGTTTTCCATTAAGAAGCACTCCTAATCTCAGCTCATTACCCAAAACACCTGTGTCAACTCGTTACATCGTTATGTAGGTGTATAAAAGACACCTGTCCACACAATCAATCAGATTCCAATGTTTCCAGCATGGGCAATACAAAGGAGCTGTCTGAGGACATCAGGGACAAAATTGTAGACCTGCACAAGGCTGAGATGGGCTACAAGAAAATAAGCAAGCAGCTTGGTGAGAAGTTAACAACTGTTGGAGCAATTATTAGAAAATGGAAGAAACACAAAGTCACTGCCAATCTACCTCGGTCTGGGGCTCCACGCAAGATCTCGCCTCGTGGGATATCAATGATCACGAGAAAGGTCAGGGATCAGCCCAGTACTATACAGGCGGAGCTTGTTAATGACCTGAAGGCAGTTGGGACCACAGTCACAAGAGAACCATCAGTAACACACTACACCATGAAGTATTAAAATCCTGCTGCGCGCGCAAGATTCCTCTGCTGAAGAAGGCACATGTTCAGGCCCATCTGAAGTTTGCCAAAGAACACCTGGATGATCCAGAGGAGGCTTGGGAGAAGGTGATGTGGTCAGATGAGACCAAAATAGAGCTATTTGGCATCAACTTGACTCGCCGTGTTTGGAGGAAGAGAAATGCTGAGTACAACCCCAAGAACACCATCCCCACTGTGAAGCATACCTCTATGGAAACCTTATGCTTTGGGGGTGTTTCTCAGCTAAGGGGACAGGACGACTTCACCGTATCGAGGGGAGGATGAATGGGGCCATGTACCAGGAAATTTTGGGCGACAACCTCCAGAGCTAACAACCTGGGTCGTGGATGGGTCTTCCAACATGACCATGACCCAAAACATACGGCCAAGGCAACAAAGGAGTGGCTCAAAAAGAAGCATAGTAAGGTTCTGGAGTGGCCTAGCCAGTCTCCAGACCTAAATCCCATAGAAAATCTGTGGAGGGAGCTGAAGCTTCGAGTTGCCAAGCAACAGCCTCGGAACCTTAAGGATTTGGAGAGGATCTGCAAAGTGGACAAAGATCCCTCCCAAGATCTGTGCAAACCTGGTGAAAAACTACAACAAATGTCTGACCTCTGTGCTTGCCAACAAAGGTTTCTCCACCAAGTATTAAGTACAATTGTTTTATGGATCAAATACTTATTTCATGTGAAAATATTATATTAAATTTATAAAATTTATATGATGTTGTTATTGTGGATAATTTGGTGATATTCTGTCTCTCAATGTTAAAATGTACCTATGATTAAAATTACACAGTTCCATTCTTTGTAAGTGGGCAAACCTACAAAATCAGCAAGGGATCAAATAATTATTGCTCCCACTGTACTTCTTGGATTAGATAACTTGGATCTGTATTGGTAAGGAATAAAATAAAGTTCAATATGCCTTTGGCAAGCAAGATAAATTCATTAAAAATTTCATTATAACCAATGCAGGTGTGTATTGAAATTGATTCATGGCTTGCTTTGTTTTTAAGCCCCTGTGCCACTTTGAGGATAATGACACAGCAATAAATAAATGAATGATGCTCAGATTATAAGAAAATTACCCCAGAGGTGTGTAATTGCACTTCTATGTTAAATTGTATTTAAATATAGCAAGACAAGACAGGATATTCACCTTCAAATAATAAGTATCATCTGAGAACCATTTATTTACATTGTCATATAATGATTAATGCATCAAAAGGAGATATTTCATTATTAGTGCCTATCATTAAAACAGTGGTGGTGGTAATAACTCTCCAACTTCAACTTTTTAATGTTTTCAACAGTGGGCAGTTCTAGCACGATGGGTCTGATTTTCATACTCTTGATCTAAAGCAGATTGAAAAGGCACTGAATACATTTCAGAAAAATGTATTTCTTACAAATGTTGAGAAGCACCAGAGACTACACCGCAAGATGCAACCCACTAGTTAGCCACAGAAATAGGATGGCAGTTCACTAAGACGTACCAAACAAGCATGCAGAGTTCTGGAAACAGGTCTTGTGTGACTTCTCTGTTCACAATACATTTTTCCAGAACTCTGCATGCTTGTTTGGTACATCTTAGTAAACTGCCATCCTATTTCTGTGGCTAACTATTGGGTTGCATCTTGCGGTGTAGTCTCTGGAGTTCTGACACATCCACGCCTGCCTCCTGAAGAGTGTTACTGATCTGCAGGTTTCAGTTGGTGGTTTCCTTCATTTCAAACTGCTGTACTTGATATGAGTTTGTGTGCTATCCTTCTTAATGAATTGTTCTGTCCTACTCTACTTTTACAGATAGTTTTTTTTCCATCAGTACAGTGGCCCATAAGGATCATTCTTCAGAATTGAAAGCACAAGCAAATGGAAGCATGCTTCAAATCAAACACATGCAAACAGCTAAAGCAAACACAACCATGGACACTGTTGTGGCAGGGGAAGAAACATACTACACAATGACAAAGTTAGTTTATGGTAACATTTCGTTTATAAATACCAAGTACAGATTTTTTAACTTTTGCTCATTATTGTCGATTGTTTTAATTTCAGCCATGAATCATTCATGATCAGCTTGCAAGCTCAAGTTTGACCTCTGCATAAACATGGCACCACCTCATTAGCCAAGAGAGGTGATTGGGTAAATATAATGAGGTGGTTTCACCTATTGAGTCTGATGAAGATCAATAGATAAACGCACAAAAAGGAAATTATCCTCTCGTCTTATCAAGATAGCGGTGACTGTATGCTGCTGACCTGTGTCAGATGCTGGCTAAGTTAGCATATCATGTCAGTTTACCGTCTACGGAGTTTGTGGATTGCCGATTACACCCTGGCTGTGAGATGTCAGACAAACAGAGTCGATTTTACTCTCTGCAGGGTCATAACACCGTCTGGCTATCTTTCCCACAGCCAGCCGGGCTGCATCTCTGATGTCAGATTGTGCCCCGGCAACAGACTGTGACATCACCACTGATGGAAAGTGACACCTCCTTACTTCCTCAGAAAGATTCAAGATGAAAGTGACAGTTTCAAATCCATAAAACTAGGGTTGAAGTTCTGGGTGGGGAGGAGGGGATGGGGAATACAACTAATTAGTAGCCTCTTAAAATTGCCCTACAACCCAGACGGCAAATTGCAGGGAGAATGTAAAGTTATTTAAAATAGTGTGCCAAAACAGCAATGTTTGTTTGTTGAGGGTGGGGAGGGGGTGATTGGGTGCGATAATTGATTCTATTCACATGGTTGCCTAGCAATGTAAAAATGTACATAAAAGAACCAAAGAATGACCATAATACATAATTTTGTTTCTCAAGTTTTCCACATAAATAACCTATATCATTAAGCTGCTCTGTGAATGTGCGAGGTTCATCTTCTTTCTCAGTGTTAATTACGCGACACATAAAAAAAACAGAGAAAGTCATTAAAAATGCAAAAGAGACTGCAATTATGTGGCACACCAGAGATTCTTCTGTGCTTTTTTTTTCAGTTTGAAATTGACCTTGAGATTTTTTTTAGAGCATATCCATATTGCCAAAATACTTTATGATGCTGGTGACTGAAACTTTTTATGTAATCTTTAGCTAAATTGGAATACAACTGAAATAGGATCTCTCTAACTAAAAAGAAGAAACTCCATAAAAGTATATGAAGCTTGACAATAATTGCAATAAGTAACTCTTCTTCTGAGTTCATATTTTGCATCTAAATAGTTTTACAAAACTGGTGCAGGAAAAAGGCTTTCATGAGAGACAGTGGGCACTGCAGGGTGGTGCATTAGCCTGTGAGCAAGGGCTCCAGCCCACGGGAAAGTCCCCTGCCACATCGCAACAGCGCCCCCTATGCTCCAACAGGCACCTGCCACCGACAGCACCTGCATCAGCCCCAAACATGACAACATCAGCGAACATGACATAAATATCAGGAGGCACTGATATAAAAATGTATTTGTTTATGTTAACGTGTGAGTAACGTGTGCATAGTACATCACTGTGGTATAAAAAATATAACCGTCAACAGTATTGCTTCAGAAACATGTCAGTTTGTTCAATGTATGTAATTAAGCAAAATTTGTGCATACAATGGAGCATTGTGAAGGCTTCTGCCTGCCAAATGGTGACATTCTTTATTCTTTGAACAACTATTCAAACAACTTCTTTGAACTGTAAACTTCTTTTACAAATGAAGCTTTTGCCTCAGAGTGTTATTAATATACCATTTATACTCTTACTTATTTATTTTTTGCTCTGGAGCTAACTTAAGGTCGAGACAGCAATTAAAATCAGTGCAGTTCAATAAAAATATCAGAGCGACAAAAAAAGTTGTTTTATCATAAATGTGTTGGTGATCATCTTGCGTCCATTGAAGGAAACAGCAAAGTGAATTTGCAACAAAATACTATTTCATATTTCAGCCCATTTTAGACCGGAGAGACCTTTACAATAGAGACCTTTGACAACCGTTGATCTCAAAGAAGCTTCTAGATGGCATGTTGTGAATAAAACCACCTAAGTTCAAAGACGCTGAGGAGAACTAAGAAATAAGTCATGTGGAGGTTGCATTTTGGAGAGCGACTTATACCCTGACTTATTATGCTCATATGAATGCCTATTGTATATATAGAAAAATCAAGAGTTAAAAAAAGCTAAAAGCTTTTTTCACTCCCACTGAAATGGAACTAATTGGGGACGGTTCTGTTTTCACTCCCAGAACTTTATTGTTAATAAATGGAAATAAAATGGGGATTCTCTTCTCCTCTGATACTCATAACCTTGGGCAGATCCACCAGAGTTCTCCAGAGCTAGATGCCAGAGTTATCCAGAGCTGGATGCCAGAGTTATCCAGAGCTGGATGCCAGAGTTAGCCAGAGCTGGATGCCAGAGTTCTCCAGAGCTAGATGCTAGCCTTACTGACAATGTTATTCCAGAGAAGGCTGAGCCCCTCAATTCCTTTTCCATCCTCCATCTCCAGGTCTCCTTGGGTTGTTCTTGTGTTCTTCCCCCATCTGGGGTCCAGGTGAGGGTTGTTTGGGGAGGTGCTTTAGGTGATAGCTTACACACACCCCCTAGCCAATCTGCTGCCTCTTCTTTATAACAGCACCAAAGGTGAGGTGTTGCTTTCCCTGTACAACTCTGCTGATGAGGTTGTGTTGGGCCAGAACACTTGGAGCATTCTTCTAAGGCACTTGTTGTGGAGTGCCTTGTTGTCTCTAGCATTTCCAGAGGCCTGTGGGTGAACTACAGTAACTACAGGCTGGTATGAGGGATGTGCAGTCATTGGCCTTTTCCATTAGAGTTGCATGAATGAACAATTTAGAGGGCGCACTTTTGGGCCACTGGGAAGCTCATCCTTTTAAAGACAAGCTGAAATGAAAATTCATTTTTCTCCTCAATTTAGTCTTCATAACCATACCAAACACATGTCAAAGTACATGTTCCAAACAATTTATAAGATTGTAATACTTGTGAATTTTCACACCAAAGTTTTTTTCTAACCACGTCCTGGAAAAAGGAGATTTTACGTGTACCAGTGGAGATGTACACTCAGTGAGAACTTTATTAGGTATTTCTGATTTTCTGCATGCCACTGTTGTAATGTGCGGTTATTTGCGTTACTGTCACCTTCCTGTCTGCTTCGACCAGTCTGGCCCTTCTCCTCTGACCTCTCTCATTAACAAGGCATTTCTGCCCACGGAACTGCTGCTCTCTGGATGTTTTTTGTTTATCGCACCATTCTCTGCAAACTCAAGAAACTGTTGTGTGTGAAAATCCCAGGAGATCAGCAGCACTCAAACAAGCCTGTCTGGCATCAACAATCATGCCACAGTCGAAATCACAGAGATCATATTGTTTCCCCCATTCTGATGGTTGATGTGAACATTAACTGAAGCTCCTGATCCATATTTGCATGATTTTATGCATTGTGCTGTTGCCACACGATTGGCTGATTAGATAATCGCATTAATATATAATATATAATTAATATTGGTCTACAGGTGTTTCTAAAAAAGTGCTCAGTGAGTCAATTATCCATTCCCCTCCAATCAATATCCTTTTCACACAGCAGTGAGCGTCCTTATTTGACGCCCCCCTCCTCATTTGACGTCAATCAAATTGACTCCCCGCCCACATCACGGAAGCTACTGCATTACAGGCATTTAGCAGACGCTCTTATCCAGAGCAACGTGCAACGAAGTGGTACAGTTCTGTTCTGCTGTGATCTGTGCTGCTCTGACTTTGGTTTCAGCTCGTCTCTGAGGCTCTGCTCATGTGGGTGGACCGGCCCCGTGGATGGGTTGGTATTGAATCTGGGCCATGCCAGTGCCCACTGTGACTGGCAGCTTCGCTACAACACACAAGCAGTGCCCATAGCCTGTCCCTCCCAGCCTGGGCGACTAACACTCCTAGTCAGGATGACAACGCGCACCAGCAATTCCTCCACCAGCAGATCAGGTGCTCGCGGTTCCTCTGCTGAGTTACTCATATCTGCCAGCCTTGTTGTCCATGGTGTGAAAACTGGCTGTGACGTTATACACTTCAGGAGAGAATGCCCTCCTGAACTGATAGGTGGTAATAAATGCGTTTGGACATCGCCAAAAATGTTGAGAGACACTGGGGAGATAATATGAAAAAAGTGTTAATTTTTCAGTGGAAAAAAAACTGGTTTAATTGCAAAGCTGCAGTTGACATTGAACTCTGAGTGCATTTATTCTGAGTTGATGATAGGAAAGCATTTGTATTTTAATCTTTGTCTGAACATTTCCTTATGCTTCTTATACACTTTTGAAGTGGGTGTATTGAGATATGTTCATGATTACCAAATGCTTGGTCTGTTCAAGTAAGATTAATTTGCTATGTGCAGATCACATTCCCTTGTAACAGAAAAGCTAAATGCAACAGAATTTTTAGTTTTAGCATAATCTACTATTTCAGAAAAAGAGTCTCCTGTGAAAAGGCAGAATAACTTTAGAATATATTTGTCAGTGAAATTAGGACTGACGACATTAAAAGCTGGTTCATAAAAATGTCACTGTTTTCCAAATGCGTTTATACATTTGAAAATAATTTAAACGTTTTCGTAGGAAAACAAAAGGGAGCCTGAGGGAAAATCTGAAATGTGTATCTTTATACGAGATGAAATGGGAGGAATAATGAGCTGAGCTGAAGCTGTCTTGGCTTGGAGGTTTCAGAGAAGGAACAGCAGCAGAATTTATCCCTTTCCTGTTACTGGTACCTGGGAGAGTCTGGGAGGTTGACAGCCAACTGTCCAGTTGACCTTTGGAAGGTTCTAGACCCATGTGGTGCCCCCGTGACCTTTGAGGGCACCAGGACATGGAGGTGCTGGGTAGTGCAGTTCTTTAAGCATTCTGATGCATGCTTCAGCAGATGGTTATTGGCAGGTTTGCCTGGGCGGGAGCGCGGAATGCGCCGTGCGTACGCTCGGGGAAGTCGATGCCGATGAACGCCATCGCCCATCCTTCCTGTTTGCTGACACAGAAAACAAGAGACTTCTTTTGTGTTTCTGCGAGGCTATGGGGAATCCAGAGAATTGATTTTTCCTTCACTGCTAGAGGCATATTATCACAATGAGCAAACATTACTATGTTTTTGTTTTTATTTATTTATTGTTTGTTTGTAGAGCTGTCCATCCCTTTCGTATTCTGTGCTCTATTCAGATAGAATAGAAAGCTGGGATGGGATCACAGTGTGCGTTTGGGGGTTGTTGTGTTCAAGAGTGGGCTGCTGTATGGATTGCACCACAAGACTCGCCATGTTAATATATTTTCATTAATGTGTTTTACTATTACTATTATTTTACGATGCTACCGGTGTTTTGTGTAATATTCAATGTGAACACATTCCTGATCAATTTTAAGGGAACAAAGATGAAAGACAGGTCTATCAGCTCTTTGGCAATATTTCAATATATTTTTATGCGACATAGAAACTCAGTTTATTATTTTTTTAATGGGAAAGCTATTTGAAAGTAGTCCGAGAACTGCATGATATGCCTTCTCAGAACATGAGTACTGAACACAACATCTCTCATTGACGTCACCTTCATAAAAGGTGTAATAACGACTCAAGAATGGAGAGTAAGGGTGAAGAAGGATGAAGTATGCTTCAGCGCACAGTATAATTTTCCAAACCTCTCAAAGCCTGTGAGAACTCATTGAGGGATTTCTATGAATATTCCACCATGCATATTTGAGTTTCAGAACAGCACAGTCTATCAACCCGTCAAGGTCCATCCACCCACATCACCCACAGATCAAGACAAAGACTCAGGTGAATCAGTGGGCTCCAGATAAGGTCACTGAACACATGCGTCACTGAGAGAACTATCGGGAGAACAAGGCTGAAAGCGGCCTTTTTTCTGATAAATTGATTGAAGTGGTTACTACTTATGTGATAATGAGTTTTAAAAAAGCATATGGTATTTTGGCTTTTTCTGAAGCAATAATCACATAAAAAATAAATTTTGAGGAAGAACAGAAAGTGTTTGGCTTTGTAAAAAAAGGAATCAGTCTTCTCTGTTTAATGATACATTGTCCTGTGTGTTACGATATTTAAACAGCGCTCACATTAAAGCAGAGTTGGCTATTGCTATTCCTGGATTATGGTGTGTATACAGGTGTTTGTTTGTTTCCACCAATTGCACTGGCTCAATTAAGTAATTACCTATTCACCGAAAGCCAGTTTGCTTGCACATTAGACCACGGTAAAATGTTTCAGTTAGGGACAGTAAATTATTATCTTGGATTCATGATCTTATCAGGAAAATGCCTTGAAATCAGATCACACATATGATTGAGTGAAATAATTGAGAATAGACATTTGCATGAAATTCAAGCAACAACTTTATATTGAGTTGATAAAATGTTGTGGATTTTTGCACCTTCGTAGTATAAATATTACTATAATTATGACATATATTGGCATTTATTCATTATTGCATGAGCCATCACACCAAATGTTTTTCTGCAATAAGTTCACAGTGGGCAAACACTCTACTAAGGTAGAGCTAAAGTATACAAGAGTAATCACAATCACAATTTCTGTTCTCTTGGCTCAGTACTGCAGCACATTTGAAATGAAACAATGAATATGAGGTTAAATTTCACACTGCCAGCTTTAATTTGAGGGTATTTACATCCACATTTGGTGATCCGTGGCATTTTGTATTATTATTTAAGAAAGTGTTATTCTAGGCTTGCCTTTGGAGTCTGTTGTAGGCATCTGTCAACATGAAGACCACAGTTCCTTCCACAAGTCAAGGAATTATGTGGCTGAGAAATGAGAATACAGAAGGCCAAACAATAGGTTGACATAAATATTGGAACATGGCTTTGTAAATATCAATATCAATAATGAGCTGTGAATAATGAAAGCTAATGATTCTCAAGCCTTCTATCTGGTAGAGAAGGAAAACAAAACTATTTTTGCTGGATAGAGAGATGGGGAGAGGGAGAGAGACATATTTGCAATACAGTATGATTGGTTGGCACATTAAAAACATCTAGTGGTAAGCAAGCACTTCTTCCATTTCTGTAGACTGAGAGGCTTTGATTTACTTTATTTTCAATATACAAATAGCACCTGCAGGTCATATTAATCACAGTTAGAACTTAGATTGCCATCTGCAGAGAGTCGTATGATGCGAGGGAGAGAGTTATATTAAACATTTTATTAAAATAAATAATTGCTTTGTTCTTACCTTATTTGAGCTTATCCCCAAGCTCCACTCTGAGAATGACGGGGACTGTTTCAATCAAGGATGAACAAGGGCCTGTGATGTCTGTGCTTTGGGTGAGGTTGTATGATGATAAGGCGTGCCTCCCATTGCTTTTCACTCTCCCCTCCTTTACTGCTGTTAATCTATGTAGTAATTGTTATGCTCTCATGCAGTGGTCTAGTTTATGTTGATGACGTGACGTCAACGTTTCACGTATGTTTAATGACGTCACTGTTTTACGTGAGGTTATATATGTAAGTGCGTGAATAATAAAACCTTCTTCTTCCCGGTAAATGAGACCGACGGCGAGCGTGTGCTTTATTTCCCGTATACAACTAACTTGTAAACCGGTTATCCTGCCCCAAGATGACAACGCCAACAACTGCGCTCCCCCACTACCACTCCTCCACTACCCCGGAAGTACGTGGAGCAAAGGAGGGGAGTTAAGGAGTGGAGAAAAGGAGAGAAGTGGGAGTGCAGAAAATCGGGTCAGCCTGCTTTGCCCTCAAAATTAATGGTGACTTTTGATTAACTTATCACATACGTGTTATTTTTTACCGAGCCCACAAATATTCCCATGGACAATTACAGATCTTACATGTGGTCAGCCTATTTAAAGATAAAAAATAACCTGTATGTTTCAAGAACAAGTTCCATAGACTACAGTAGCCTGTACAAACATGAGCCGGACATTGATGCTGAGACACTAATTAATTAACCATCAACATTGGACAAAAATAAACCTATAAAATGTACTGTAATCCCAGAATCCCGATACCGGAAAACGGCATACTGGATTCTTTTTTTCTTTTTCTTTTTTTATCCAACTTTTTTCTCCCAATTTGGTAGCCAATTGGACCCCGTCTGATTCAATTAGAGCCAGTATTAGATACACTGCCCACACCCCGTCCCTCGGCGGCCGGCAGGAGAGTGACACGCCTTCTTCAAGCCGTCTCGTCTCACAAGTGGTGACCGTGATTCCGAGGCGCTCGAGGTGCTTGTTTGTGCGGCGATCTACTAACCCTGCCAAGTCCCTCCCTCTGGAGCAGCAAGCCAATTATTGCTGCTCCACGTGAGCCGGCCAAACTTGGCTTTTGGCAGGACCGAGAATCGAACCCCGGTCCCCGGTGTGCAACTGCAGCAAACTACAACCGCAAGTCTGCTGCGTCTTAGCCTGTTGCACCACCGCAGCACGCACCACACTGGATTTTAACAGCCTACATCCTATTGTCACGTCATTGAATCTCGGATAAGCTAATTCACTAATATTTCTGCAGATCAGTGAAAAGGATGCAAGTATGCAAGTTATTCAGAGTTCAGAGTTCAGAGTTCAAATTGAAATACAATTATTTCCCACTGTAACATCTGAAATCAAATGTATGTAGAATAAATAGGCCTGGGTCATTTTGAAGTGGTTGGTTGAATAAATTAATTCATGCATGTTCACGTCAGCTACTGAAACATATGAGCCACAAAAAAACTACATGACATTTTGTTATCCGTTGTAAGCAATCTAGCCTTTGAGTAGGACACTACAGTATACTTTTCAGTAAAGTACTGTCCTTGTCATTATTAATCATGAAACTCATTCATTTGCATTACAATCATTTAGCAGATGCTTTCATCCAGACCAGTGTACAGAATGAAGTACATAAGCACTTTCATAGAGCATGCAGAGCTCAAGTTTGACTGAAAAGGATAATTGGCAATTGAGCCAGTAACCATGAAATAACTGCTCGACTCGACTGAGCTTTAAGTATGGTCAAATATTGGATCCTGACAAGAATATTCATGAATTATCCGACATATGCCACTCATTTAACAAATTCGACATCTCTGATTGTTTGTATTCTACAAAAATGAAGTATTCTGCAAACAGTACCTTCATAATAACTTGGAGGTTTATGGAACTTATAGGGCTGCTTCAGTTTTTTATCATTCTTGCTATCAAGCCATTCCACAAACTCTGATCAGCTTGCTGTCCCTTATCTAAAGGGCCTGTTTTCTTGGTCATGTCTCTTTTCTACTCACCCTCCAGTGTTGGAATGAGGACCCAGTGTCAGCCATGATAACACCTGCCTATTTCCTGCTGCGGGCAGGACACACACCTGGTGCAACTAATGCTGAGCAATTATCATTGGTCGACTAACCCTACCTATGTTGTAGCTAACACAACTTCTACTGAACTTCTACTGAAGACAGGACATTATGAGTCTCTCTTGTGCAACTACTATGGCACCTAACTTCATTTAGGATCCCGACAAGAATACAATCAATATTTTTATTCTTCAAGGATTCAATTTCCCCAAATATACCCTTGCATATTGCCGGCTAGGGGTACAATTTTATGCACCGATATGGTACCACTCCAGCAACTCGCATTACCTTTTTAGGCACTTCCTACCATTATTTCTGATAGTGTATGGTATGGCTGTTTGACCTTTATTCTCAAACCATACGCTCAAGGGGGAGATGGTGAGGGAGATCGATGATGACTCTCCCAGACGCTGTAGTGGTGGGTTTGATTCTTCACCATGGTGCTCTGTTTGCTGTGATCCCATCTGTATGTATACCACTCTCTACTCTCCCCTGTCTGAATAATGTGAAGAAAATACGCAAAGGAGAGTCTTCTCTCTTTTTTAAAAAAACATTCCTGCCAGGCAAAGCCGTTCCACAACCTCTGGTCAACTTGTCAGCCATGACAGCCCCTGCATATTTCCTGGTTCAGCTAATGCTGAGAGATTATCATCGGTTTACGAGTCCTATGGTGTCGCTAACTCTATACTGTATATCCTCAAACCAATTTTATCCTTAAGACACTGCATTATTGTGGTTGTTGCCATACATATTCCACTGCAACAGGTGCAGTTGGATCTTACCGCTGTGTTGTGTGGTGGCGAATAATGTTTAGAGTGGCTACCACTGCATCCTGACATTTTTGTGTGGCTGTCGTTACTTATCGGGTTAAATGTTAATGTGGACATAACCTTAACTTGCCGACAAGTTGTTTTGTAGCAGTAAAATAAATCCTCACGTTGGCAAGTAACATAAACTTAACACCGTTGCCTGATAGGCCAGTATTACAAATTTACTGTTTGAAATCAGACAGCGCCACATTGCTGATCTGAACAAGGCGAAGGTTCACGTACAACACAGCACTTTTAAAGAAATCAACATTAATTAATGACATTACATTAAGAGCAAACAAGTGTTTATAAAAACTTGAGTTGATTTCACTAATTAGCTACACAGTATGTGCCTTCATCTCATTTGATCTAACACAAGCAACACTGGCAAAACATTTGCCATATTGGCTGTGTCTCACAGATCACCCTTTTCCCTTGTGCACTGGCGAAAAGAAGAAACATTTCAGCTACTGATCTCTTTTATTGAACACAGGGATTAAAGTTTTCTGTTATAAGGTTTTCCGGTCATTTCTTGAATTTAATCACTTTTAAATTATCTTTTAAGTAATTATGCAGTAGCGAAAGTCATAGTACATGCCTTCCATATGGATTGTCTTCTTATGTTCTTGGCGTTCTGACTTTCCTTTTATTTTTCTGCAATTGAATACTTCCCCAACTTTTTTTTTTTTTTCATCACCTGATAAAATAATTATTTGTAAAAAAGTTATCATACAAAGTGTTGGGAATAATCAAACCACTACCCATGACGAACAGCTGATTAGACTAAGCAGGAGACAATCCTCCCCTGGAGCAATGCAGGGTTAAGGGCCTTGCTCAAGGGCCCAACAGCTGTGCGGATCTTATTGTGGTTACACCAGGATTCAAACCACTGACCTTGCAGGGCCCAGTCATGTGCCTTAACCACTACGCTACAGGCCACCTTATTACTGGTTACAGCTACCGGTACAGATGCAGAAAATGCAGTACTCGCTCACCCCTAAGCAGTAGAAAAGGTTCTTAATTGAATAAAATCTCACATTTCGCCATTTCACATGAGACCATGGGGGTGACATGGCTCAGGCAATAAGAGCAGTCGTCTGGCAGTCGGAGGGTTGCTGGTTTGATCCCCCGCCCGGGCTGTGTCGAAGTGTCCCTGAGCAAGACACCTAACCCCCAAATGCGCCTTGCATGGCAGCCAATCGCTGTCGGTGTGTGAGTGTGTGTATATAAATGGGTGAATGAGAAGCATCAATTGTACAGCGCTTTGGATAAAGGCGCTATATAAATGCCAACCATTTACCATGCACATGAAGCCATTAACCTCAAAATTGTTGTTGTTTATCATCCTCCAGGGCCCCAGGGAAGTTTCCTTGATGAGCTTGGCACCCTACTCAGCTCCTTCCCTGAGGATGGTACCCCGCTGATCCTCCTGGGAGATTTCGACATCCACCTGGAAGCCTCCCAGTCTGCTGCCTTCCTACCACTACTTCACTCCTTTGACCTCTCCCAGCAGCACTCTCCCCCAACCCACAAGGCTGGAAACCTTCTAGACCTGATCTTTGTGAGGAACTACGCCTCTTCTAACCCTACCGTTACCCCTCTACACATGTCTGATCACCACTTAATTTCCTTCTCCCCGCCTCCTTCCCCTCCTCTCACCCCCTCCGTTACAGTCCACCATAACCTTCGCTCTCTGTCACCCTCCTCTCTTACATGGATATCAGCATACAGTAACGCACAGAAGCAGGAGGTCTCTAAGCTTAAAGATTGAAAAGCAGGAAACCAGAAATAATATTTCATGAAAATGTAATGGAACAAATAAACCAAGTCATGCTGCATTGCTGATAACTAAATTATAAAAGGCAATAACTCTAGCTTTCTTCAACATTAGAGAATATTGTATATCAGTCATTTTAAATGGTTGATTAACTACAGGAATTTCTCCTGGTTGTTAAACTGCTCAGTATTTCAGAGGAAGACAAGATGACAAGGCGTCCTTTCATTTTCCAAAATGAGAACGAGAATGCCATAGTTGATATAGTCCATAATGCTGAGCCTCACATTCAGAAGAAAACTTTAATATTACTGGCAAATCAATGCAACTGAAAAACACCTGGTGAAAAGGAGATTCAAGAACCCGATGAAGGACAGGAATGTGGCCGAGCTCCATCACATTATTTATTTTAAAAATGCATATGGATTTGGACATCATAGATCGATATGTTCTTTTCCACACCCAAAAACGCAAGGTTCTTTTATTAGTGTAATTTCACAGCAGTTTACACTGTGCTGTGGAACTAAATATGGCTGTCCCCCCCCGCTGCTCTGTGATTTGCAATAAATGTTATGAAATCATATGAGTTTAGATAAATACCCTCATTTTATGTTGTTATTTATCGGGTGCACATGCATACCCAAAATCTGAAAACCAAACTGAATTTGGCCTCGTATACTGTTAATGCAGCAAGTTAAGGGCTGTGAATAATAATAGCTAACTTTAAAGGGATAGTTTGTATTTTTTAGACCCATGTCTGCTGAGTTTCTCATCACAAATTTACAAAATACATTTGGGACATGTTTGACTCAAAGCACTCCTCAAAGCATCGAGTTTGCGTAGCTTACTCTCCATTAACTGTTTGCTTAGTTAGCCAAAAACTGGCTGAATAACATTGATTTAAGGGGGGCTAAAAAACACCACCTATTTTAAAAAAAACACCTAAGCCCACCAAAAAGGCAGGCATCTATGCCATATTCAGAATATGGCGTGATTCAATCTGATAATACTTTTACATAATCTTATTTGGAATATTGTCTTGGAATACGACTGTGCGTGTAAACATAGTCAAATCGAATGTGCTGGAGTTCAGAGCAAAAATAACTGTCCAAATACTTAGAATGCACAGTAAATACATACATAAGCATTCTTGCTAACATGCATGGTCAGGTAGGTACAGGCTGTTCTTTTTGTGTTCCTTGTCATCTGTACTGGTGTGATAGGTGTTATCAGAAATGTAGTTTAAAAACCATATTATAACTCACTTCCATTTTAGAGTTGTACATGTCATGAGAAAGGCTAGAAAAAAGATCTATTGATTCTCTGGTCTGTGCTTATTCTTTTATGGGATATTGTAGCGTGAACGATGGCACACACAGAAATATTGATCATGTTCAAGTCCTTCTGGGGACCCCTCGGTAATGGCCTTAGATTGAAAGAGTAATCTTATCCATTCCTGCTGATCTTTAACTGAAATTGTAGCCCAGAACTGCTCTCTTAAAGTGTTTATAGTATATATTTGTTCACTAATGGACTGTCCTGCATGGTAGTTCATCCTGTCTGAGACTCATATAAATGTTATTTATATATTACTGAAACAATATTATTTTAAAATGTCTGTGTGTGCATTGCACAAACGTACTTCAAGTGAATGCAGGATATGGTTGGGATGTACTGCCTGAATGATATACACAGTGAGCACTTTTATTATGTATTTATTATAACTATTTTTAGACTTATTGGTCTGCTGCTGCTGTAGCCTATCCATTGAGAGGCTTGATGCGCTGTGTGTTCAGAGATGCTGTTCTGCATACTACTGTTGTAATGTGTAGTTATTTGCGTTACTGTCACCTTCCTGTCAGCTTTGACCAGTCTGGCCCTTCTCCACTGTCCTCTCTCATTAAGAAGGCATTTATCCGGCTGTTATGAATACATGCCTGTACGATACGTCAATATCAGAGGACAGTTACTTTTAGCACATGCGTGGGTTAAACAGCCGGTGATACAGCCAACATCATATTGCTTCTGGTCTCTGCATATTCCGATAATGTACTTTTGAATAAATAGTTTCATGTTTGTTTCCCTCCTAAAATCCAACCCCACATCCATGCCGTCCATGACAATTATAGGATTTGGACTTAAACCTGTAATTGTACTGGCTAACCGGGCTAACAGGGCTCTGGTTAACCTAATTTTGAAATAAAGTTACATTTTAAATGTGATGCAGATTGGTTAGACAGCATTAGGGCGATTAATCCTTTTTAGAGAGCTTTTAGACACTATGGGAATGCTTTATAAAAAACGTAGCTGAATATACACTCACTGAACACTTTATTAAGAACACTAAACTTATTCTTGCTTTGCTCTCAAAACAGCCTCAATTCTTTGTGGCATGGATTCCACAAGATGTTGAAAATATTCAGTTAAGATTCTGTTCCATGTTGACATGATTACACAACCACACAATTTTAGAAGATTCGTCGGCTACACATTCATGCTGCAAATCTCCTGTTCTACCACATCCCGAAGGTGTTCTGTTGGATTCAGATTTGGTGACTGGGAAGGCCACTGAAGAACATTACACACATTGTCATGTCGTCTCAAAATGGTTTCCTGAAATTTTGCTTTGTGACATGGTGCATTATGATGCTGAAGTAGCCATTAGAAGAAGGTACATTGTGGCCATGAAGCAATGCCCACGGTCAGCAACAGTACTCAAATAGCCTGTGGCATTCATGCGATGATTGATTGGTATTAACAGGCCCAAAGTGTACACCACCGGCATCAGCCTGGATTGTTGACAAGGCAGGTTGGGTTCATGGATTCCTGCTGTTGGTGCCAAATTCCGGCCCTACCATCTGTATGCCTCAGCACAATTTTGGAGGCTTTTCTGCTCACCAAAATTCTTCAGACTGGTTATTTGAGTTTTCATAGCCTTTCTGTCAGCTCGAACCAGTCTGGCCATTCTTCCTTGATGTCTCCCATCCCAGAGCCTTTGCTAGAGCGGAAACTGCCAGTCGTTGGTGTACAGTGGGTGTCCAACTACGATTCTAGATCTAGCAGCTGCCTGGAGCCGTTTGTCTCCATCACCGATCTAGCAAAATGTTTGTAGCTATGGCAGCAACTAAACTGGCTAACTGGTTTACAAAAGCAAAGTTCCAGCAACTGTGCGCTGCCAATATTTAACCAGTTCATTTATAAATGAATGTTTCTATTCCCGATTTATTATTAGATCACTAGCTAGCTTTTATTTTTTTTAAATCGGAAACTTAGGATGGTCATAAACGTAGCCTATTGATAGTTGATAGTTTTTGTCATTGTAATGACATTATTCTTTGTTTTCACTTGTGTGGTCAAGCTGTTCTTGTAAAAACTGTTAATGTGTTCAGCATGAGAACAATTCCTGATGGTTTGTGATTCCTTGTTTGTCAGTTTATTGACATACATCTATGTTTTGTTGTCTAATATTAGATCTGTTGGTCAGAGTTGTAGATATGCTTTTATTTAAGACCATTTTGTACAGTGAAGGAAATACCTTCGGTGTAATGAGAGAGCCTGCTGTTTGAATTGCATGCTTTCTGTTTCTCTTATCTTTTGTGCTGCTTCCCTATAAAGAGAAGCGGAGTTGAAATATATTTATCACATTGTGTATATTACATTATCCTCCATATCTGCCCTCTAAAGCCTCTTGCCATCGAGGGTAATTTTAATTAATTGATCTTTTCACTTTGTCAAAGAAATGAATCCATGTACCCACGCCTGAAACTTACGAAATGTTTCAAGGGGAGATGATGATGTCATATGAATTTTTAGTCTTTTATTTGTTTTGTGGAAGCATTTGTATTATGTACTACCAATATCGGACGTCAAGTAAGCACATGTTTACTCTTGTTTTTTATTGTTATATTAAAGGTACAATAGGTCATTTCTAATGGTCAAGAGAGGAATTGCAGCAACAAACATGCTCAAACTACAACACTGTTTATCCCTCTCCCTTCTCTGTGAACACGCTGACGTTGAAACGCCATTGGCTGTGGCAATTAGAACCAATTTTTGAATTATTGTACCGCTATACGATGTTTTGGCATGGCGTGCCGGCCCGTCACTGCATATTTTGAAACCCAAATTTAAGGACTGTAAACACAGGCAGAGGGTGAGTCAACACGTCAGTGAGCCTTTTCCAATAAGGGATTTACAATGGTCTTGGAACAATGTTTTAACACAAAAATCTTACCTACTGTATCTTTAACCCTATATAGTTTATTAAGCCACACGTGTGTGTGTGTGTGTGTGTGTGTGTGTGTGTGTGTGTGTGTGTGCCGCCCCACCCAGCTAACTGGCCACCAACTGCCACTGTTACACACCCATTGTCCTCTACTCCACACATGTTGAAAAAGAGCCATTAGCCATTAGATCCAGTCCACTTCTCTCAGCACTAACCTCGCATATGGGATTCATAATATAGGCTATCCAAGTAACCGAATAGCTAATACTTAAAATAAACCATTGCTATGCTTTGATTCCATTCAGTTAAAAAATGACTTACAATTTATCATTATTGTTCAATAAACATTCTGAATTTCCGGCTTTTAGGTTTTCAGCAAACAGAATGGTCATACATCTACCAGGGTAACACATTATATTTGATTTAATTTTCAGTGGATTTGCCAAAAGGCCTGATGTGAAAAATGTCCATGTCCAAATTGTCCATATTACTCCACTTAAGGCTGACTTTCGGTGTTTGGGTTGTGACAGTGCCTCTTGGCTAACTGCATTTATGGCTATATTTGTCTATTATGACAGGTGCGGACTGGTTAAGCAGCATGACTTGGACCCAGAAGGTGGCGAGTGTGCAATTCCCAGGTGGGGCTCTGAACCAGAATTGACTCAGTAAATATCCAGTTGCTCAATAAAAAGAAAGCCAAGTAATTTGCCCCAGAGGAAGGTGTCAAGCCAAACAAATACATATAAATAAGCCACAGTAATAAGCTGAGGTAACATAAACTACGGAGCCTTTAGACAGAAATGATATTTGAGAGAGCCGAGCTGCTCTAGCCCTCAGAGGGATGTCTCGTGTAGACTGCTGAAAAGCAGAGAGGCCACTTGGTGGAAGCAGAGCCACAGCGTACGCACACGTCCCGGCTCCAGGAGAGGAACACGTGGAGTCAGAGGAGTGCCAACGCACAGGCGCTCGCTGACACCTCGCCAACAAAGAAAAATGGGCCTCACCTACTCTGCAAAATCTCCACTATCGAGCTTCTCCACCTTTGTCCCACTGACTCCTCGAATAAAGCTTACAAAGTGGAATAGGAATGCCAAATAGAAAACATCATATGACGCCTTCTGCGGTTCGGACACAGACACGGTTAACAGATGATGCATACAAAATGCTTGGCACAAACAACACGCTTTGTTTCATTATTTTGCCATTTCATTGTAATAACGGCTCCCAAATTTGTCATCAGAAAGCTAACTGCTACCTCGCCCGACCCCTTCACACAATAAGTAAATAACCTGTATAAAATCTTGTTTGATGTACATGCTGCACTGACAGAAATGATCCTCGAGTTAATACAGCAATATATGAGTGTTCAATTTCTCTGTCTCCTCTTGCATTTTATCTCCATATACAGAAAGAAGTTCAACTCTAACTGCGCACTTACCAGTTGGAACCATATGTACTCTGTAAGACTGGATTTAACACTGAACATTTTTATGTATGGAGGACAGAGCCTCGGGATTGTCCTGTAAGTGGTTGTGACAGTTGTACAGAGGCTAAATTCTGAAGCGCACAGTCAATCTGCCGTCTTACCGACTCCCCCACTGATGATAAAAACCATCCAGGTGGACCTTGAAGGCTATCGCTGGTTCAGGTGTGTGAATGTCCTCATTGTGAAGTACATGTCATGCACCATAGAGACATTCACACGTGTCACATTTAACAGCCCATGCTCTGCAGAGTGCCCTGCTACATGATATAAACTCCTAAATGTCACAGATTAATATTAAATTCAATATCATGTTCTTAGTGGAACATTTATTGTGCATTTAATTAAAAAGATGTTTTATTGTGGATTTAATGGTCAATGTCAATATTCAATTTGCAGGTAACTAAAATAAAGGCAACACCAGTCATAGTAACCCTCTTTGTGGATTGGGCTGTTATTTATGAAACAGCCAGCTCATACTTTAGATTGACTGATTCAGACTTGCTTTTCTGTTTTTGCCTCGCAGCTCAAACCAATGCATCGACTTCTTGGTTGCACTTGGATGCACTTATCACAGTCTTCCATGCCAACATCAATCCAGCGAATGTTCCTCGTAAAAACCTCAGCAAGCTCAGCAGCCTTCGCTGTGGACACCGCTACCAAACACGACCGACAACCACTCATCTTTCAAGGTCTCGGAGAACTATTCCTTCAGCCATGATAGACAAAATACTGGGCCACTCTGCCTGGCCAGAATTATTTTACACACCCGTGAAGATGCTGGAATGTTCATTACTAAACTCAGGAACAATACATTTGTATCTGCCATTTATCCTTAGTTTTGGGAGTTACCTGTATTTATCTTATGAATAATCACTGTCTCACAGTATGTATTAAATGGCTTAATGATCTTCATAGTGTGAAATAACAGTTGTAATACAAAGGATTGAAAATGGAAAAATAGCTTCCTGAAAAAAAAAAAACTAAAGGAATATCATATACTATACTTGTGCCAGAGAACTCCTCACATACTGCCAGTTACACTTCCAGACTCAACACATTGAAGATTGCGTTTCCAATAAAACACAGACCCTTAAAATACAGATTTTTTGTAATATTTTGTAATATTTTCCTTTAAAAATATACCACAAGTATATGCAGTACTGTCACCTTAAAATAACCTGCAAGCCTTGCCTGTGTAATATTCTCCCCATTAAAAAAGCATTGCTATTTTACACTTTCCAACTAAAAGACGTGGCTTCCATTGGACATAAAATACTCTCCAACGAAAAAACACAGCTAGCGTTGCCTAAAAACACTCTCCTCTGGAAAAACATTGCTGGCATTGCCTATATAACACACTCTCCTCTGAAGAGACACAGCTAGCATTGCTTATATGACACTACTTCACAGCTACCATTGCCTATATATCACTCTCCTCTGAAGAGACACAGCTAGCATTGCCTATACATCACTCTCCTCTGAAGAGACACAGCTAGCATTGCCTATATAACTATCTCCCCTGAAGAGACACAGCTAGCATTGCCTATATAACTATCTCCCCTGAAGAGACACAGCTAGCATTGCCTATATAACTATCTCCCCTGAAGAGACACAGCTAGCATTGCCTATATATCACCCTCCTCTGAAGAGACACAGCTAGCATTGCCTATATAACTATCTCCCCTGAAGAGACACAGCTAGCATTGCCTATATAACTATCTCCCCTGAAGAGACACAGCTAGCATTGCCTATATATCACTCTCCTCTGAAGAGACACAGCTAGCATTGCCTATATATCACCCTCCTCTGAAGAGACACAGCTAGCATTGCCTATATAACACTCTCCTCTGAAGAGACACAGCTAGCATTGCCTATATAACACTACTTAACAGCTAGCATTACCTATATAACTATCTCCTCTGAAGAGACACAGCTAGCATTGCCTATATAACTATCTCCCTTGAAGAGACACAGCTAGCATTGCCTATATATCACCCTCCTCTGAAGAGACACAGCTAGCATTGCCTATATATGTCACCCTCCTCTGAAGAGACACAGCTAGCATTGCCTATATATCACCCTCCTCAGAAAAGATAAAGGTAGCATTGCCGTGATGCTGCTGTTTCTAGACGGGCTGCTTGCGGTTTCTGTGATTGACAAGCACCTGCCCTGTCTGGTTAAGGTACAGGGCTGTCTGTGTTCCCGCAGCCCCAGTAACTCCTCTCCTCCACCCTCCTCGAGTGCCCATTGTGCTAAACCAAGAACGACCCACTGGATTTGGCACAGAGGTAGCGATCCCTCCCGCCTTAACCAACACAACCCAGCACTGCAGAGCTTTTTTACTATTTACTTAATTTCTGTCTGGCTGCAGCGAAATGTTCGTATGATCAGCCTCTGCGTCTTCAAATACCAGTTGGCGAATTGTCTTCAGTACAGTGCAAGGGAATCTTTCCTTACAAATGTATCTATAGTTCAATAACTAATGATACAGAAGGTGCTGCTAAGCACACGTTACAACTCTAAACCATGCATTTTCGCAGCTATAAGAACATGTATTCCGCAATATCTGAATAAATAAATCTTAAACCTTGCGGTGCCGCCAAAACTCTGGGAAAGGTGGGTGGTGATATCTCCAACAGCAGCGGGCACTACATGAAATACTTAGTGGTGGTGATGAAACAACTGCCATCAGAGCGTGTTTTCCCAAAGGCAGGACAAATAGTTTAGACGGCATGGTTTTCTTCAATGCCAATTTGCAATAAATTGCTCAGTATGTAAAATACATGGTGTCACACGCCGTGACGTTACCCCTGAGAGGATAGCTGAGCTGACGCGGGGATTGCACCAGCGTTTTATTCAGTCTCACGGGAGCGGAGAAAGGAGAGAGAGCGAGGGCGAACATATAAACAAAGAAAAAGGTCTTCGCCTGTCACCCTCGTGGGATCGGGGGTCAAAACAACAAACTAAAATAATAAAAGCAAACAAAACCAAACTGTAGGTTTCGCTCTGATGCTTTCAGCCCCGTCTCGCTCACAAAACAGCTCTCTCGTCCGTCGTTCCCCAGTTTTAAGATGCCTACTGCGGAAAAGAGCAGACATTTAACAGCCTGGACTCATTTCAAACGTAGTCCAGGTGTGTGCCTACTTAACCAGTAGGCGTGATCCTCAGATTGTCCTGCTTCTTTCGTGCAAACTGACATAGCCATATTGGTAGGCAGTAAGAACTGACCAGGCACATTTCACACAGAAAAGCGAGGCTTACCTGTCACCCTTTAAATGTCCAGTATTCAGATTGCCCATGTTGACTATCATACAAATTGTGGCGCCCCTGCTCCTGCATGTTGCGCCACGTGGGTAGAGAACCCCAGAAGGGCCCGCACAACGCAACCCTGCAACCGTTATGCATTGGGAGAGGTATGCGAAGGGGTCTATTTTCCTAGGGAAGTGATGGGGAGATCAGCACCATGGAGAGAGAACCCTCTACCTGCAGGTCCAGGACCCCGGACAGCGCACGTAAGTGAACACGGTGGAAAACTACTGACTCAGCTGCAGCTCTTTTCCCTAATGAGCAGGGGAAGATATTTAAGGCGCGGTCGAGGCTGCAAACGGAGTCGGTCGGCGCCTATGCTGAGGAAGGAAGAGCAGAGGAAAGAGCCTCTACCGTACTGACCTGGAGGATTAAACCTAAAAGGAGGCCCCACCATTACCAACGGACACGTGAGGATAATTGAGCCCCCTTACCTAACCCTATCTCTGTGTGCTTCCCCCAGCCCTGACGCGGCCCCGGAGTGAAGAAGGAAGGAGGCCCTGAAGAATACCCCGGTCTGGGAAGAACTTAATTTAGTTTTGCCTCAACGGCCCTTTTATTTTCTCCCGTTTTACTACCCTTGACCTGAGGGGGGGCGCTATCAGCAATACCCCAACGAAAAAAAAAAGAAAACAGAAAAAATAAAAAGTCTAATTTTTTCTGGATTACTGACTCCTGTGTCTTGGATTTCAGCTGGGCCCACCCACGGCCTCAGGATTTACCCCCAGGCACCCACAAAATATAGCCAACTGTTATGATCCTGATTTCTATCTGTTACTTCATTTGGTATTTTTGTAATTTATTATTTTTCATATTCATGTCTGGTGTTCTGTTTACATTCATTAGTCTTTGCACTCGTCTTCCCCTGTGATGTCTGGGTCTGAATGTTTCTGATCCCGAGTCACTCCCCTGTCTGCGAGCTCCACTATTCGGGTGGTTTTGGAATTTTCCGGTTTCCCACGATTCCTTCTGTCTTTCTGTTCTTACTTCCTGCTTTCTCTCCATTTTCATGTTTGTAGATAGCACTAATATGTTCGTCTAACTAACAAACTAACATTCACTAGTTTTGGGTATTTGTAATTTAATCCTAAGTACATTAAATAATAAAACTGCAAAAAGCAGTGGTAAGAAATATAATACATATACACTCAGAGAGCACTTTATTAGGTATTTATTAGACTTTATTTACATTTTTTTAAACTTTATTTTTTATTATTATTATTATTTTTTTTTACTTCTACTGCTATGGCCTATCCACTTAGAGTTACGATGCGTTGTGTGTTAATAGATACTCTTCAGCATGCCACAGTTGTATTGTGTGGTTATTTGCGTTACTGTCACCTTCCTGTCAGCATTGACCAGTCTGGCCCTTCTCCTCTGACCTCTCATTAACAAGGTGTTTCTAACTGCTGGTCACTGATGGTATGCATTGCACTGCAGCCACATAATTGGCTGATTAGATAATCGCATTAATAAGTAGGTTTAATAAAGTAAAAATGTTCCTAATAAAGTGCTCTGTGAGTGTAAATATGAACAAATATATGAAATAATAGATGTATTTACACATAATCCATGGGCAAATGGCAAATAAATTGTAGCAACAGAGGTTATGATTTGGGTTAGGATTACGATGAAACATTAACAATATCAATTGAGTATAAAAGCATAAAAACGTTTCATACGCACGCGTTGGAGTGCCTCAGTTTCGGATAACATGCCGTTAACGTCAACCGCTAGGGGCGGATGCTCAGATTTCCGAACACAGAGGCGGATTTCAGCGGTCAGAACATTCGGTCACCTGTCGTCGAATTAGCGTGAGACCAGGCTCAAATATCAAAATTCTCTATTCCCTCCTGAAAACACTGAATGCAACCGGTGACTGAAGTACCTCTGCATTGTGAAAAAAAGATTTAGGGGTATTACCATATCCTTGATCACTGTGAGATCTCATGAGATGGAGACTTGGTTAGATTCAGGAGAACATTCCCTTCAGTTTCATCCTCTTCTGTCGGTGCCAGTCAGCCTCGGAGAGCACTTAGCTCCGTCTCGTATCGTTCACGGCGCGCAGTTAACAGACTCCTGTCAGCCCTGATGGGAATTGTTCTTTTTAAAATCGCTGCCAAGCTCCAGTAGACCTGGGGGATTTTCCGTTTCTGTTCATTTTTATCCTGGAATAAAATCACGTCTGCGGTTACTAAAATGAGTAATCTGACAGCAAAAAGTGTCGAAAAAGATTTTTGCTAAGCGGCGGGGGTCGTGATGGGAATTGAGACCTTCTCCTCAGTTTGTTATTCAAACAAAAAAATGTTATTTCTCCACCCACCCCCTTCAGCTGTTTTTGATTAAATACATTGTGGATTTAAAGAGAAGAAATGTGGAACAGGAGCTACACTTTCAGGAATATTTTCCCCCACAGTTTTTTTTGTATGGTTTGTGACCAGGGAACAGTTAACAGTGAAATGATAAGCATTAAATAAACTCTGTCAGAGTAGCCTACATATGAGTCCAATTGTGGCCATTAAGTACTTTGTAAGAATGGATTTTTACTGATTTGTCTTATTTGGCCAAATCTTTTAAAGAGAGGAACTATTTATTTATTTTTGATATGGATTTCTAATTATGCAAACAAAGGAATATGTTCAAAGAACAAAGTAGCATTTTGTGGGGGAAAATATCCTTAAACTGTCCCCGATCATTTTATAGATCACTTATGCATTGTCACTGTGGATTTTATTTTGAACTGTAGTCAGCATAGAGCACTCTTTGTGAAGGACATACAAACTAAGTACACCAGAACTTTACTCGACGTTGATATTTTCAGACACTGAAATAACACATCGAGATACAGCCGTCTCCTGAATTATTTCCATCGAATTTAACGCCAAGCGATTGTTTTGTCAAGCGCTGTGCTCTGGTGACTAAGCCATTAGCTTACCTCCTCTGTCTACACTTCTATAGCCGCAGAAACTGACAAAAGCTAATCATGCAAGCTGTCGTGCTTGGAAAAGTGTCAAGAGAGCACATCAAAAGATATCCCCTCAAATAAACATTTGATAACCAGGACGGCCACAAACACAAAGTGCAGACAAGGCAAACAAACTTGCAGCGTAGCGAGGGCATGGCAAATGCCGATTCACCGTGATCTGCACAATGACAGGATAACTGATGGGAGCAGGATCACAGACAGCAGTGGAAAAGCATCAAATGAATGAGGCAAACTCCTTTAAATAGGCACATGTGATACCAGACACAGACGTACAAAAAAATTGGGTTCTCTCACACTTCCTGCAGTTCCTCAATTTTCAAATGTTTATCTATTCGCACGTGAATTTCTAAACTTCACTTACGCCGGTGAAGGCCTTATTTTTATTTAGATTAGGAGACAAAACACACATTTGTTCAAGTTAGATAATTGACTTTGAGTCACCACTCATTAAACTTCAGTGCGGACTGATGTTTTGCCTGGTTTAGGCTACCTCCATCCTGGAGAGATGAATATAACAAAGGAACATAAGCTTGCCATTCCACAATCTACACAGTTTGACTGGCAAGCTGGACATAAATTGGCAATTCAAATTCAAACGCAAAAATGTGTCTTTTTTTTTTTTTCTATGACAAAGAACTAACTAAAACAAGTTTGACATTTTAATGCTTGTTAATTCGGTAAAATACCTTGGCATGGTATAGACGGGCTCAAAAATGGAAAGGCATGAAGCTCTGTTTCCACAGCCCTGGTAATAGCCTGGCACAGTGATATATGATTGAATCTCCAGCCATTTGACACTGGAGCAGCTTAGAGTAATAGGGATAATTTGGAAGGAGACCTTGCCTCTTGGATCTGAACAAATGATGGCCAGAGAACGGTACTATGGAAATAAATATTACTGCTAGTTTCTGTGCGGTCCTCTGAAAATACAAAAAGAGGCAAGGACAAAGATGGGGGAGAAGATTTAAAAAAATAACTGAGAAAAGGACAGTTATTTCTAGAAAAGGGTAAATAAGGAGACCTGCTTATTGTACTCTTGCTATATAAGTATAATCATTATGTCATCACAATGTGAAAATACATTATTTCAGAAAGTTGAGGTCTTAGAACAATGATTCATCTGTAGATGGCATGATGAAAGGTGGATATACTGTATACTAGGCACTATTTTGGAGGCAACTGTTGTAGGAATTTTAATGTATTTCTGTAAGAAAACACTCAGAGACAAAGACAGTAAAATAATTCAATCTTTACTATGCATAGGGTCCAAGTTACATGCACGGATAGTTTCATCTTGCAGAAATTGACTATGTTCTGCTTCAGTATGGAGTCATTAGCGTAAGCCATAGCGTATCCTACTGACAGGCTGAACACCCATCAAATAAGATGCAAGATGCACAGAGATTCTTACTCCATACATTGAGCCCACAATACACTGGTAGCATTGAACCCAAGACACTCGCTTTTATAAGGATTCTGGGACCTTGTAGAAGGCAATGCAATCATCAATCTCATACTGAGCAAAACATCCCCTGCTCAACAAATCGGTTAAATCTTAATGGGATATAGACAGGGCCGGGCTTTCAGACTGTTTTGAATACATATAGCCTCCGCTCGGCTAGTTCTCTTGCCACATGCAGGAGTAAATACACACACAATGTATATATTCATTGATCACAAAAAAAACTATGTTTTGAGTGAAATGATTGCATTTGCTGAAAGCCTCAGAAGAGGAGGAAATTAAATTGATCAGCCCTAACGCTTACATCCACCTGCTCTCCATCAAGGTATCAGTACAGATCTCTGATCTCGTCTACTGTACGTCAAACAACAATGTGCTCAACACTGGGAAGATTGTTTAAGATTCAAACCTCTCAAAGAATTAGGCAATCTACTTATTTTGCACTTTTCTAAAGCATGCTTTATTTCCAACATGTCCAATGTGTCTTATCTGTTGGTACGTAGCATACAATGTTTCAACTATTGTGATTGATTAATTGATAGATCCTGCATTAAAGTGTATTTTAAAGTGTATATAGTGTATATTGCTTTGATCTCATGGATGTACGCCTACTGTATATCAATACAGGATAGCAGTTTGATTTGAACACACACAAGGTATGCTTTTTAGGCAATGACAAGTTGGCGTATATTTTTAACTGTTTTTTGTGATTGTTTCCCCCAGCGGCAGTGCATTGGTTTAAGGATTGATTTTTGGCCTGTAGCGTAGTGGTTAAGCTACATGACTGGGATGCGCAAGGTCAGTGGTTCGATCCCTGGTGTATCCACAATAAGATCCGCACAGCCGTTGAGCCCTTGAGCAAGGCCCTTAACCCTGCATCGCTCCAGGGGAGGATTGTCTCCTGCTTAGTTTAATCAATTGTACGTCGCTTTGGATAAGAGCGTCAGCCAAATGCCATTAATGTAATGCAATGAATCATAATAGCAAGACAACAGCAAAGAAGGCAAATGATACAATTCCATAGTTAGTGGCTATATTGAATAAACGCTTCACCCTGATGAATTACATATTAGTAAATGCATGTTTATATTCAAAATGTGTATACAGTGACTCATTATGTAAAGCACAATGACCTCTCAGTGAACCATAAAATAAATGTATACATAAGTTCAGCCCCGTACCATAAGATAGGCTACTTAAATATCATAAATATAAGATATTTAAGTGCCCAATTTTCCCTACCTTTCATACCCTTTTAAACATTGCTGCTATAGTGCAGTCCCTCAGAGTGGCATTGGTGCCTGGTTCACTGAGAGGAAGTCTCACTCTCACACACGCAAAAAAAAAACTATATTAAAAAAGTATGAAACTGATCCGCACATACAGTCGGCATCACCGCATTAGAAATGTATAGAATAAGACAAGTAGGTAATATGAATTCCAATGGATGCCTGAGAGCCTGTGCCTTTTCCAGGTCCATGCACTGTGGGTGATGGAACCTTATTGTTTTTCTTCAGATTTTTTAAGGGGCCCAAGAACCGCAGGTGCTGAAGCCCTATTGTTTTTGTGAGGATGTTTTTTTTTTCCGCCTGTTGACCTCAAATAACTTTCAAGCTGAGTTTTTAGCAAACTTTGTAGGCTTGTTTGGATGGCTGAAAGCTTGCGTCATGCGAAAGATGGTATAGGCGGTCACTTGGTGGCGCTGTAGTGCATATGACAATGCTGAACGTTGTTTCCCCTGGAGCCACAATTTGGTACACAGCCTCACAAAGGCATACACAAATGAACCATTTCTCGCAAAATTTAGGCCAAGTTATATAGACACTCTCAAAATATCAAAATATGGCTGAATGACAAGCCAATAAACCCACAGCACACTTGGCTTTTCACAAATACCTGGATGGCTATAATCCTCATGCCGTTTGAGATAACTTCGTGAAACATGGTATCATGAAACATGGCATCATGAAACATGGCTTTTCCTTCTGTAATAAGTACCAGATCCCCCCACATAATAAGGGAATAAGCAGCAAGAACACAGTGTCAGACCTTCACTCTGTAATGTATTCCAATGGGAGGGAAGCCATTTTACAATGACAAAAGATTTGGTACTTTATGGCAGTTGGCTGCTTCTCTTTTACTAAGAGCTAAGCACTCAGGAAGCTTTGGGGGGGGGGGGGGGGGACAGGAAGATGAAACTAATTCTGGCACATTCATTCAATATGCATCTCAGATTTGTGTGCCAGGGACAAAATCATCCATCAGAAAATAAGAGAACATTCAGATTGCTTTTTAAAATGCGTACGCGACAAGTCCTTTGGTGAATTTAAGCAAGCTGAAAGTACACATACAAATGGGGAAAATCCATTTTATAACAATGTAATGATGAAATTGTCACCTAACAACAGGATAATCATCAGTTTTCTCAGGCAGGAGTTATGTGAGAGGGTTTAATGGCTCTGTTGCACATTATTACGTTTTCGACAAATGCTCCCTGGATCTGATATTTTATTCAGGGTTCTGAGCCTTCAAACTTTCATCCTCAGATTCTGGGTCATACCCTGGCTCCTGTTCTGTATGTGGTCTTGTACATGAAGTATACAACTCAGAATTAGCATTTATGTCTGGTAAAAATGGCATTTTACCTGAAGTACGTTCAAAATTATAATGATTGAACCAGCAGGTTTGTAGGGCATACAGTGTAAGTAGGCTTGAATGTAGTATCAAAGTTATCAAAGTCTATGAGCCATATTTGTAAAACTTTGTGGAGGTTCTACACGGGTCATGTAAGCACACAACAAAAGTGTGTCTGGTCAAAAATATCAACTGCCCGCAATGAACTTAACATTTTTTGTATATGCATGCATGAGTGTATTATCCCAACATGTCAACTCCCACCGTTAAATGAAATGGCCATTGTGAATATTGATTGCGTATTAATCAGCTTGTCATTCCAAATGAATTGTCAGGGTGGATAGAGAAGCCAGACCACAAAACAAAGAAAAGAAACTTCACAGAGTGTGAAATCAAGACACTTGTTACGGAGGAAGAGGGCAAACTTGTTTGATTGAAACAGTTCTGGCAAAACCAATAAAACACAATTTGTGGAGTTGCACTACATCACAGTGGCCAAACCATTTCAGAAATTAAAAACAAATAGTCGACATTAAAATGAATGCAAAGAAGCTCATGAAGCGTGTGCAAGAAAACCTAACTGCCATCATTGGAGGCAAATTTCATAAGGTTAGACTACCATAGCCAATAATTAAGAATAATTGTTGCCACTAATTGAGTAACGGCACTTATCAACCCGTAATGAAGCTATTTATTAGCCCGCATTATTAAAAATGATTCGACATGATGCAATAAGATAATACTTAGTCTGATTACACAGAACATTATTTTGCATGTTAAAGTGGCACAGTTTCACATTGCTACGAGTGTAAAAGATAGATAGATCCACATCCATGTAAATATCTCCCCAATATAAACCCATCCATCCATCCATTATCTTAACCCGCTTATCCTCAACAGGGTCGCAGGGGGCTGGAGCCTATCCCAGGATACATTGGGCGAAAGGCAGGAATACACCCTGGACAGGTCGCCAGTCCATTATTCACTCACACCATTCACTCACACACTCATACCCACCGGCAATTTAGACTCTCCAATCAGCCTAACCTGCATGTCTTTGTACTGTGGGAGGAAACCGAAGTACCCGGAGGAAACCCATGCAAACACGGGGAGAACATGCAAACTCCGCACAGAGAGGCCCCGGCCGACGGGGATTCGAACCCAGGACCTCCTTGCTGTGAGGCGGCAGTGCTACCCACTGCACCATCCGTGCCGCCATTCCAATATAAACCCCTCACCATCAAATTAAAAACACATTGTTGGACCTCACATTCAGCATTTGAATGATTTCTGGGATTAAACAGCACTTGAAACAAATGCGTCTACCCTGTACTGTGGGACAGTGCATCACCTCAGTGATGGCTGAAGCTATGGAAGCCTAAAGAGGGTTAAGAAGTTGATTAGACTAAGCAGGAGACAATCCTCCCCTGGAGCAATGCAGGGTTAAGGGCCTTGCTCAAGGGCCCAACGGCTGGGTGGATCTTATTGTGGCTACACCAGGGATCGAACCACCGACCTTGTGTGTCCCAGTCATGTACCTTAACCACTACGCTACAGGCTGAAAATCAATCCTTAAACCAATGCACTGCTGCTTATTGTGGCTAGACTTGGGATCAAACCATCAACCTTGCAGGTCCCAGTCATTTACCTTAACCACTACGCTACAGGCCACCTACATGAAGGTCCGGCTAAACCAGGCTCGCCTGGCCTTGTTTGTGTGTATGCACCGTTTATAAATGTATCTATTTGGCTCTATTTGAATGCCCATGTACATATCTATTTTATCTATATGGTTCATCATACTCTTGAATCACATATTGAAATGTCAACACAAAGATTATGCTTTAGCTTCATAATCTTCGTGGTAGGTGACTGCCAAATAATATTGTCGTCAAAGAGAGTAAAAAAAAAAAACATGCTCCCAAATCTTGGGTACTAATATTTATCTGCAGTAAAAAGGAACTGCACTCAATGAAGGACTGAGAATGTGTAATTTTAACTCTGAATTGAAGACATTGCTGAATGGCAGCCAATTCATATCTTCTGCAAACCACCTTTCCATACCTCCTGTCATGGACACATTTAGTGATTTAATTTCTGTAATTAATAAAAAGTATTGAAAAATGAAGCGAATCACCCCTCGAGCAAGCTGTTCTCAACTGAGAAAATAAATTCAGGATTTCTCTGACATTTCAGTTGAGGATTTGCTTATAAATCAAGTATGGAGACCATAGGAATGAGTTCTGAAGTGTCTTTTTTGCAAATCACTCTACATCTTTGAAGTTGCATGACATCATTTAAAACTAGTGGTTCCTTTTTTGTTGAATATTAGATTTTTCTGAAGTGCTCAAGTTCAGTGTTTGAATTGGTCATAATGCTTGCTTCCAGCATTTTTTGTTATCAACATTTTATTTAGGATTCAAAATTCAGGATTCAAAGTTACAGTATAATTTTCATCCCATCCCTTAGGTCCATTTCCAAGTTTAACCCATCTACATATTGCATATATATACAGTGTACACTACATATCTACAGAGAAATGTAAACAGACTGATAATCAGGCTGGGAGAGGTTAACATTAATTTGGCTTTTACTCACATATTGTTCTGTTTTTGGCCATATGTCATTGATCATTTGAGCATTACATTGTCCTGATAATAAGCCAGCTGTTTCTCTACTGCTAGTGAATACTACCATTTCTCTATGGCATCCATCTTTGAACTATCATATTTTTTGCTGCAACTATTGCTTCCAGCTAGAATTAGATAATTATTCAGCTGGTGGGGGGAGTAGATGAAATCTACTCAAACAGGAAATGCACTGCTCATATTTTACAAAGGATAATCCAACCACATACATGCACACACTCTCAAAATAAATGTACTGTACTAAAAGTTCATAAAAAGGAACAAATGATTGTTGCTGGGGCGGTACCCTATAGGTGGATAACATTTTACCTCAAACCAGCAATATAGAATTCATTTCTCCCTCTTTTGCTTGGAAAATGTACCCACAGAGAACATGTACTGTATTTTCAGGACACATTTGGGAAATTTGATCCTTGAACAACAAAAAAGTACACATTCATCAAGCCAACACACACACACACACACACACACACACACACACACACAGATAGAAGCAGTAGGAAATGTTACATTTTAAAATCTTCATTTTAATTTGGGAATTACATTTTAGGAATATTTGTACCATTGTACAGGCAGATTTAAAAATAAGTATTACCAATTAATAAAAATATATATTTTAGGTAACCCGTCTCAGATGTCATGATGTAAATTAAAATCGTCCTTAGTCTTTTTTTAACCCTGATTTTTTAAAATGATTTGTTATGATCCATTGCTACAAATGTCTTTTTGCTATAATGACCTCCACGAGCTCCAGAGACCGTAGACAAGAAGCAGGTCTCCCCTGAAGCACACACTGCCGACGGCTGCTCGTTCCCAGCCCACAGTCCCGTCAGCTGCAGCCACTGCGTCTATATTATATTCTCAGCACTACGGCGACAGGCTAGCCCTAAATCTGTTACCGTCCACGGTCAAGTCAAGATCTATGGATTGGGAGCACAATGTTTTGTACCTGCCCTGGATAACCCTGTTCCAGGGACTATGGCATTCGCATTCATATTCCTGTCTCATCCTTCACGGGGCATCGTTATCATTGTTCAGGGCTATCAGCGCTGATTTTCCGTGGGATTATCTTTTGCTCTGAAAGGGCAAGAAATACTGTATTGCATTCCAAATAAGTCTAATGAGCTGCTGTGCTATCTGATTAGCATCATATAAGGCAGCTTGCAAACTGCAATATCTTCCCTCTATCACCTCCTGCTGTGATTCCTGTGGTTGATCTTGCATTCCAGGCCGGGGATTTCCAGATAGATTACAGACCAGCAGGGGGGACGGCCATATTTAGTTCCACAGCACAGTGTAAACTGCTGTGAAATTAAGCTAAAAACATAACCTCGCGTTTTTGGGTGTGGAAAAGAACGTATCGATCTAAGCGGTCCGAATCCATATGCATTTTTTAAATAAGTAATGTTCCACCAAATACTCCTCTCCCGCATGTGGTTCTTGAATCTCCCTTCAGACCAGGTATCTCCCAGTTGCTTTGCTTTGCCAGTAATATTAACGTTTTCTGAATCTGAGACTCAGCGTTATGAACTATATCAACTATGGCAAGAAGGGTTCTCATTTTGGAAAATGAAAGGACGCCTTGTCATCTTGTCTTCCTCTGAAATACTAAGCAGTTTAACAACCAGGAGAAATTCCTGTAGTTAATCAACCATTTAAAATGACTGCTATACAATATGAGTATGTGTTCTGTAATGTTGAAAAAAGGTACAGGTATTGCCTTTCTAATTTAGTAAAGCAGCCCGACTTGGTTTATGTGTTCATTTACATATTCGTCGAAATATTTTTCAGAAGGTCTGACATATAAACGATCGACCTGTGGATCCACCTATCCCTATCTGCCACTTCTGTAACTGACGTGGCTTCAAACTGACTTTTGAAGGAGCAAGGACATTTCATTTGCCTAATTCGCATTTTCTTGATTTCCCTATCTTCATTGCTTTTCCTTGCCTCTTTTTCTAGCCTCTCCTGATGGGTTGAGCTAGGAGTAGAACAAAGAGCAATAAAAGTAAAAAAGAGGATAAAAATAAGTGATTGGAATTAGCCCAATGTTACCTCAGATCACATTATGATTTAACCAACAAGCAGAGCTGATGATGCCATGTCATCTGTCACACAACTGATAGTAGCTAGCAAGTAAACCAACAAAATTAAGTTAGGTTCCATAGTAGGTACACAAGAGAGACTGATAATGTACTGTCTTCAGTAGAAAATTGCTCAGCATTAGTTGCACCAGATGCGTGTCCTGGCTGCAGAAGGAAATAGGCAGGTGCTGTCATGGCTGACACTGCGTCCTCATTCCAACACTGGAGGGTGTGTAGAAGAGAGACATGACTGAGAAGACAGGCTCTTAGATACGGGACAGCAAGCTGATCAGAGGTTGTGGAATGGCTTTGTCTGACAGGAATCATAGCAAGAATGATGAAAAACTGAAGGAACACTTCCATATAAGTTCCATAAACCTCCAAGTTATTATGAAGGTACTGTTTGCAGAATACTTCATTTTTGTAGAATACAAACAATCAGAGTTGTTGAATTTGATAAATGAGTGGCATATGTTGGATAATTCATGAATATTCTTGTCAGGATCCAATATTTGACCATACTTAAAGCTCAGTCGAGTCGAGCAGTTATTTCATGGTTACTGGCTCAATTGCCAATTATCCTTTTCAGTCAAACTTGAGCTCTGCATGCTCTATGAAAGTGCTTATGTACTTCATTCTGTAAGCCGCTTTGGATAAGAGCATCTACTAAATGATTGTAATGTAAATGAATGAGTTCCATGATTAATAATGACAAGGACAATACTTCACTGAAAAGTATGTACACTCACCAAACACTTTATTAGGAACATTTTCACTTTATTACACCTACTTATTCATGTGATTATCTAATCAACCAATTGCGTGGCAGCAGCGCAATGCATACAATCATGTAGATACAGTTCAGGAGATTCAGTTAATGTTCACATCAACCATCAGAATGGGAATAAATATGATCTAAGTGACTTTGACTGTGGAATGATTGTTGGTGACAGACAGGGTGGTTTGAGTATCTCAACTACTAATCTCCTAGGATTTTCTTCAGACAGAAATGCCTTGCTACTGAGAGAATGGCCAGACTGCTCAAAGCTGACAGGAAGGTGACAGTGACACAAATAACCACACGTCACAACAGCGGTATGCAGAAGAGCATCTTTGTACACACAACGCATCATAACTCTAAGTGGATAGGCTACAGCAGTAGAAGTCTAAAAAATAAGTCTCACTGCTATTGGAAACTTTGTAGTGGTTTACTATTGAGATACAGGCAGAGTTAAATGACTTCAAAGGTTCATAGAACACCTTGACGTGCATGTTTGTTTGAAAGGAAAGTTCTACAGCAAAAGTTATGGACGATTAGGAATGTCTATCTCCTCTCCTTCCTCTCAGCGTGTCCACTTGCCTATTCTGTTAGACCTGGGCTGCATCCCTATACACAAAAAATGCATACTCCTTTACTTCACTACCGCCCTCCTCTATTCCGTGGCCAGGAAACTGATCTTTGTGGACTCCCTCCCTCCACTGTCCCAATATTGGAGTAGATAAGCAAAGTCAGCCCTCCTCTACTTCCCTGCAAAGTGTACATCGATGTAGCCAACAGTGGAAGTCTTTTCACATTTCTGGGTGACTTCCTTCCTCCAATTATTCAAGATATTTGTATGTCATTCAAATTTGTGTGTTATTATCACATATAGCGTCTAACCGGAGGCTAGATTGCTTACAACGGATAACAAAATGTCAGTTTGTTTGGTCAGGCCTATTTATTAGGCCTACTGATAAATTTGATTTCAGATATTACAGTGGGAAATAATAGTCTTTCAATGTGAACACTGAACATTGGGAAACAATAACTCTCATAATATGAAGCGACATATCCATTTCAGTAATCCACAGAAATGTTTGTGAATTAGCTTATGTGAGATGCAAAGAACTGACAATAGAAAGTAGGCTACAGTACAGTATACAAGGTGTTCCAGTATTGGACACATCATGATTTTGGGTTTCCAGTAAATTGTTGTATTTTGTAACTTTAAATGGGCTGACCATGTGTAAGATCTGTAAATGGCTATGGGAATATTTGTGGCCTCAGCAAAAAAGAACGCTTATAATCGAGAAATTTAATCAAAACTTCCATCCATCCATCCATTTTCACCCGCTTATCCGGAGTCGGGTCGCGGTGGCAGTAGGCTAAGCTGGGTATTCCAGGCGTCCCTCTCTCCAGCAACACATTCTAGCTCCTCCTGGGGGATCCCGAGGCGTTCCCAGGCCAGGAGAGATATATAATCTACCTCGGGTCTCCGCCCAGTTGGACGAGCCTGGAAAACCTCCAAAGGGAGGCGCCCGGGAGGCATCCTGATCAGATGCCCGAACCACCTCAATTGGCTCCTTTCGACGTGAAGGAGCAGCGGCTCTACTCCGAGCTCCCTCCGGATGTCCAAGCTCCTCACCCTATCTCTAAGGCTGAGCCCAGCCACCCTACGGAGGAAGCTCATTTTGACCGCTTGTATACGCAATCTCGTTCTCTCGGTCACTACCCAAAGCTTGTGACCATAGGTGAGGGTTGGGACGTAGATCGACCGGTAAATCGAGAGCTTCGCCTTCCGGCTCAGCTCCCTCTTCACCATGACGGTCCGGTGCAACGCCCGCATTAATGCTGACGCTGCACCGATCCACCTGTCGATCTCACGCTCCCTTCTACCCTCGCTCGTGAACAAGACCCCGAGATACTTGAACTCCTTCACTTGGGGCAATGACTCGTTCCCAACCCGGAGGGAGCAATCCAACATTTTCTGGCAGAGAACCATGGCCTCGGACTTGGAGGTGCTGACTCTCATCCCGGCCACTTCACACTCGGCTGCAAACCACTCCAGTGCGTGCTGAAGGCCACGGTCCAGCAGAACCACGTCATCCGCAAAAAGCAGAGACGCAATTCTGAGGTCACCAAACCGGACACTCTCCTCACCTCGGCTGCGCGTTGAGATCCTGTCGATGAATATCACAAACAGGACCGGTGACAAGGGGCAACCTTGGCGGAGTCCAACACCCACAGAAAACGTGCTTGACTTTGTGCCGAGGATGCGGACACAGCTCTCACTTTGTTATACAGGGACCGGATGACTCGTAAAAACGGCCCCGGTACCCTATATTCCCGCTGTACCCCCCCACAGGGTTCCCCGGGGGACACGGTCGAAAGCCTTCTCCAAGTCCACAAAGCACATGTGGACTGGATGGGCAAACTCCCATGACCCTGCCAGCAACCCCGCCAAGGTAAAGAGCTGGTCCACTGTTCCACGACCAGGACGGAAGCCACATTGCTCCTCCTGAATCCGAGGATCGACCGTCGGTCAGAGCCTCCTTTCCAGCACTCTAGAGTAAGCTTTCCCGGGGAGGCTGAAGAGTGTGATACCCCGATAATTGGAGCACACCCTCCGGTCCCCCTTCTTGAAAATGGGGACCACCACCCCGGTCTGCCACTCTGCAGGTATTGTCCCCGACCTCCACGCAACACTGAAGAAGCGTGTCAGCCAAGACAGCCCAACAATGTCCAGAGCCTTCAGCATCTCAGGGCGAATCTCATCCACACCCGGCGACTTGCCGCTGAGGAGCTTTTCGACTACCTCAGCAACTTCCTCAAGGGATATAGGTGCAGATTACCCCGAGTCTTCGGGGTCTGCCTCTTCCACAGAGGACGTGTTGTTCGGGTTCAGGAGCTCCTTGAAGTGCTCTTTCCACCGCCCGACAACATCCCCAGTCCGGGTCAGCAGTTCTCCTCCCCTGCTGAAAACAGCCTGAGACAAGCCCTGCTTTCCCTTAATCAAAAGTTGATATCAAATTTATGATCAGAGTGAAGCAGGCTGACCCGATTTTCTACACTCCCACTCGTTCTCTCCTTTTCTCCACTCGTTAACTCCCCTCCTTTGCTCCACGTACTTCTGGGGTAGTGGAGGAGTGGTAGTGGGGGAGCGCAGTAAAGGAGGTGAGAGTGAAAAGCAATGGGAGGCACGCCTTATCATCATACAACCTCACCCAAAGCACAGACATCACAGGCCCTTGTTCATCCTTGATTGAAACAGTCCCCGTCATTCTCAGAGTGGAGCTTGGGGATAAGCTCAAATAAGGTAAGAATAAAGCAATTATTTCTTTTAATAAAATGTTTAATATATCTCTCTCCCTTGCATCATACGAGAGGGCAATCTAAGTTCTAACTGTGATGAATATGACCTGCAGGTGCTATTTTTATATAAAAAATGCAGCAAATCAAAGCCTATCAGACTACAGAAATGGAAGAAAAGTGCTTGCATACCACTAGATGTTTTTTCCTATGTGCCAACCAATCAAACTGTATTGCAATTCTCACTGTCCCAAAAATGGTTTTTTCTTCCTGTATGAGATAGAAGGCCTGAGAACAATTATGTTTTGTTATTCACAGCTCATCATTGATATTGATATTTACAAAGCCCTGTTCCAATATTTCTGTGAGCCTATTGTTTGGCCTTCTGTATTCTTATTTCTCAGCATCTTAATGGCTTTCTTCATTGGCAGAACTCTGGACAAATGCCTATAACAGACTCCAAAGGCAATCAAAAGCCTAGAATAAGACTTTCTACATACCAGCATTAAGGAAGTGATTTAATGCAACTGGTTAATCAGAAACAGCTGAGAACCCAATTGTCTATTTACATTTGGTCCCCTAAAATGGGGGGATGATATGATTCCAACACGGATCACCAACTATGGATGTAAATACCCTCAAATTAAAACTGGCAGTGTGAACTTTAACCTCATATTCATTGTTTCATTTCAAATGTCTGCAGTCCAGAGCCAAGAGAACAGAAATTGTGAATACTCTATACTTTAGCTCTACCTTATCCTATGACCAGCCAGTTGAGTGTCCAGCCAGCCCTGTACTTGCCTGTAAACTTGCAGAAAGACATTAATATTTTGTATGGTGGCTGATGCAATGATGAAAAATCTAAATGTCATAATATGTCATAATTATACTAATATTTATCCTACAAAGGCACAAAAACCCACAGCATTTTGTCAACTCATTTAAAAGTTGTTGCTTGGATTTATATGCAAATGTCTACCCTCAGTTATTTAACTCAATCGTATGTGTGATCTGATTTCTTGGCATTTCCCTGATATGATCATGAATTCCAGATAATAATTTACTGTCCCTAACTGAAACACTTTACTCTAATGTGCAAGTAAACTGGCTTTTGGTGAATAGGTAATTACCTAATTGAGCCAGTGTAATTGGTGGAAACAAAAACCTGTATACACACCATCATCCAGGAATAGCAATAGCCAATAAATCTGAGCGCTGTTTAAATATGGCAACACACAGGACAATGTACCCTTAAAACAGAGAAGATACGGTCTATATTGATTTTGTTCTGCACAAAGCCAAATGCTGTGCTCTACCTCAATGTTTTTAATATGATTTTTGCTTTACAAAAAGCCAAAATACAATATGCTTCTTTTAAACGCATCACATAAGTGGTAACTGATTTTACCAATTCTCCAGGAAAGGCCAAAACCTGCAGCCATGTTCTCCCTATAGAAGTTCTCCCCAGAACACGTGTTCTTCAACCTGATTTGGAGCCTTTGATCAGGGGAACGTGGACGTGGGTGGACGGACTTATGATGGACTTATATTGTGCTGTTCTTAACCTCAAATATGCATGGTGGAGTACTCATAGAAATCCCTCAATGAGTTCTCTCTTTCAGAGGTTTGCAAAATTATACTGTGCGCTGAAGCATACTTCATGCTTGGTCTCCGTTCCCAGGAGCACTTAGTACGCCTTTTGCAAAGATGACGTCAATGAGAGATGTTGTGTTTCCTGCTCATGTTCTGAGAAGACATGGCGTGTAGTTCTCAGACTACTCAGGCAAGGAGTTTTCTCTAGGAAAAAAGAAACTAACTTTCGATGTAGATGTTTCATTGAAATACTTGAAAATTAAAATGAAAGCGCTTTCATTTCTCTCAGCTACTTAACATTTAACATCAGAATGTTGTTCACTTTTCACATTCAACATTACATAAAACACCAGTCGTATAGTAAAATGATGTTGACCTACAATAAATAGTCAGATTTTTATTATTGGCTGTGTGACCTTCTCTTTTTTATGATAATTGAGCACTTTTTCTACTTTTTGGATTCCTGCTCCTTGTGGAATTCCACTTGCTGTAGCACAACTTTTTCTCAATCTTTTTAGTAATATAAAACACATTCATGAAATATATTAACATGGTAAGTCTTGTGGTGCAATCCATAGGGCAGCCCACTCTTGAACACAACAACCCCCAATCCCATCCCAGCTTTCTGTTCTATCTGAATAGAGGACAACACATAACACACTGTAACATAACATGACATAATGATGAGAACAGGCCATTCAGTGCAGCAATTTCTTACCACTAAAGTGTATCTACTGCTTAGTTTGCCAAAAAGCTAAACAGTATCTAGCACTGCATCAAGCCTGGTCTTGAAAACCCACAGTGGTTTTGCATCCACTTGTCCCTGGCAAGCTATTCCATTCTTTCTCAGTGAAAGGGGTGGTCTGCTCTCCTGTAAATAAATAAGTAAATAAATACATGCTAATCTATTCTCATTGTGACAATATGCCTCTTGCAGTAAAGGAAAAATCAATTCTCTGGATTCCCCATAGCCTCGCAGAAACACAAAAGAAGTCTCTTGTTTTCTGTGTCAGCAAACAGGAAGGATGGGCGATGGCGTTCATCGGCATCGACTTCCCCGAGCGTACGCACGGCGCATTCCGCGCTCCTGCCCAGGCAAACCTGCCAATAACCATCTGCTGAAGCATGCATCAGAATGCTTAAAGAACTGCACTACCCAGCACCTCCATGTCCTGGTGCCCTCAAAGGTCACGGGGGCACCACACGGGTCTAGAACCTTCCAAAGGTCAACTGGACAGTTGGCTGTCAACCTCCCAGACTCTCCCAGGTACCAGTAACAGGAAAGGGATAAATTCTGCTGCTGTTCCTTCTCTGAAACCTCCAAGCCAAGACAGCTTCAGCTCAGCTCATTATTCCTCCCATTTCATCTCGTATAAAGATACACATTTCAGATTTTCCCTCAGGCTCCCTTTTGTTTTCCTACGAAAACGTTTAAATTATTTTCAAATGTATAAACGCATTGGGAAAACTGACATTTTTATGAACCAGCTTTTAATGTCGTCAGTCCTAATTTCACTGACAAATATATTTGAAAGTTATGCTGCCTTTTCACAGGAAACTATTCATCTGAAATAGTGCAGATTGTGCTTAAACAAAAGATTCTGTGTTTGCTGTGTTTAGCTCTTCCCTTACAAGGAAAGTGATCTGCACATAGTAAATTAATCTTATTCGACGCATGAACAGCATTTGATAATCATAAACTAAGATATATACCCACTTCAAAAGTGTATGAGAAGGATAAGGAAATGCTCATGTCCAAAAGTAGGCCCTACATTTATATGACAGACACTCTGAGTTAAGATACACATGCTTTCACATCATCTACTCCAGGTCTCTGAAAACATAGGCCTTGTCTAGGAAATAAATGCACTCAGAGTTCAATGTCAACTGCAGCTTTGCAATTAAACCTGGTTTTTTCCATTAAAAAATCGGAAATACCCAAACAGATTTATCACAACGTGTCTCAGTTCAAGAGGGCAACATTCTCTCCTGAAGTGTATAACGTCACAGCCAGTTTTCACACCATGGACAACAAGGCTGGCAGATATGAGTAACTCAGCAGAGGAACCGCGAGCACCTGATCTGCTGGTGGAGGAATTGCTGGTGCACGTTGTCATCCTGACTAGGAGTGTTAGTCGCCCAGGCTGGGAGGGACAGGCTGTGGGCACTGCTTGTGTGTTGTAGCGAAGCTGCCAGTCACAGTGGGCACTGGCATGGCCCAGATTCAATACCAACCCATCCACGGGGCCGGTCCACCCACATGAGCAGAGCCTCAGAGACGAGCTGAAACCAAAGTCAGAGCAGCACAGATCACAGCAGAACAGAACTGTACCACTTCGTTGCACGTTGCTCTGGATAAGAGCGTCTGCTAAATGCCTGTAATGCAGTAGCTTCTGTGATGTGGGCGGGGAGTCAATTTGACTGACATCAGATGAGGAGGGGGGCGTCAAATTAGGATGCACGCCCCTGTGTGAAAAGGATATTGATTGAAGTGGAATGGATAGTTGACAGACATTTCATTGACAAATATCGCCACTGGAGAACTCTGGCATCCAGCTCTGGATAACTCTGGCATCCAGCTCTGGAGATCTCTGGCATCCAGCTCTGGAGAACTCTGGCATCCAGCTCTGGAGATCTCTGGCATCCAGCTCTGGAGAACTCTGGCATCCAGCTTTGGATAACTCTGGTTGGTGCCTTATCTGCCCAAGGGTATGAATAACAGAGGAGAAGAGAATCCCCATTTTATTTCCATTTATTAACAATAAAGTTCTGGGAGTGAAAACAGAACCGTCCCCTATTAGTTCCATTTCAGTGGGAGTGAAAAAAGAGAATTAATTTACCTTTTTTTAATTCAATTTTTTAAATAATTTATTTTTAGACAATAGGCATTCATACGAGCATAATAGGTCAGGGTATAAGTCTCTCTCCAAAGTGCAACCTCCACATGACTGAGTTTTTCCTCAGCATCTTTGAAATTAGCTGGTTTTATTCACTACATGCCGTCTAGAAGCTTCTTTGAGATCAACAGTTGTCAAAGGTCTCTATTGTGTTTGCACTCTTATCTGGCTCTCTGAAATATCAGGGGTATTTTGCTGCACTTTGCCGTTTCCTTTAATGGAAGTAAAATGATCACTGGAGAGGAACACATTTGTGATAAAACAAATTTTTTGTTGCTCTGATTTTTTTATTGAACTGCACTGATTTTAATTGCTGTCTGGACCTTGAGTTAGCTCCAGAGCAAAAAAGAAATAAAGATTGAAATTAAACAAGGTAAGAATATAAAGACCCTATAAATAACTCTCTGAGGCAAAAGCTTAATTTGTAAACAAGTCAAAGAATTTGAGTATTTTTCAAAGAATAAAGAATGTAGCCATTTGGTGTGCACAAGCCTTGACACTGCTCCATTGTGTGCACAAATCTTGGTTAATTACAGACACTGAAGAAACTGACATTTCTGAAACAATATTGTTGATGGGAATTGAAAGCAGTTTTTTATTTTTGGCTGACTGAATGTTGCCCAGTGACAATTATAGGATACTGTCGAAAGTGCAGTAGTTGAATCAGTCATACAAATGTGAATTAGACCAATTCCTTAATTTTGTATTTTATTTATTTTATTTATCAGGGACAGTGAATCAACATTTCAGTTTCCACATCAATGTAAATGCGGCAGAGTTAGCTAATGAGCTCATTTTCATCTGTAGTCCCTTACCTGCTTGTCTTTGGACTTGCAAGTTTGGCACAGGGCAAGCTTTTTCACACAAAAGCTAAAGGGGTTAATTTAGAGTAATGGGATGAATTTATCCAATTTTCTATGGAATCATAGCTAACCTCATTTTGTGATTTTTTTTTATATCACAGTGTTGCGCTATGCACTACCATGTGTTAAAATAAATGACGTTCAATTTTTATGTCAGTGCCTCCTGATATTTATGCCATGTTTGCTGATGTTGTCATGTTTGGGGCTGATGCAGGTGCTGTAGGTGGCAGGTGCCTGTTGGAGCATAGGGGGTGCTGTTGCGATGCGGCAGGGGACTTTCCTGTGGGCTGGACCCCTCCCAAAATTAAGAGTTACTTATTGCATTTATTGTCGAGCTTCATCTAATTCATCAAAGTTTATGGAGTTTCTTCTTTTTAGTTAGGATTTTATACCGTGGAGGCTGTGCCCGTTTCAATTGTTTTCCCAGTATGGAAAAGACAAAACATTACATTATATGATTCTGGTGACTGAAACTTAAAAAAAAGATGTATTTGGCAATATGGATACATTTGAAATTTGCGTATTTGCGTAATTCACACTGAGAAAGAAAACAAACCTTGCTCATGCACCTTTGCCACGCAGTTATTCAGCAGCTTAATGGTATAGGTAATTTATGCTGAAAACTTGAGAAACTATGGAAAATGGACATTATCTGGTTCTTTTAAGCATATTTTTACATTGCTACCATGTGAATTGAGTCAATTCTTGCACCTAACCACCCCCTCCCCACCCCAAACAAACATTCATGTTTTGCCACACAATTTTAAATAACTTCACATTCTCACTGAAATTTGGTGTGTGGGTGGTTGGGCAATTTTAAGAGGCTACTTATCATTTATAGTCCCACCCAGACCTTCAACCCTTTTCTGCAAGTGTCAATTTTAGTTTCATGGATTTGAAACTGTCACTTTCATCTTGAATCTTTCTGAGGAAGTAAGGAAGTGTCACTTGCCATCAGTGGTGATGTCACAGTCTGTTGCCGGGGCACAATCTGACATCAGAGATGCTGCCGGGCTGGCTGTAGGAATGATAGTGGAGACAGAGAATGATATCACGACCTTAGCAGGGTGTTATGACGGTGCAGAGAGTAAAATCGACTCTGTTTGTCTGACATCTCACAGCCAGGGTGTAATCGGCAATCCACAAACTCCGTAGACGGTAAACTGACATGATATGCTAACTTAGCCCAGCATCTGACACAGGTCAGCAGCATACAGTCACCGCTATCTTGATAAGAAGAGAGGATAATTTCCTTTTTGTGTGTTTATCTATTGATCTTCATCAGACTCAATAGGTGAAACCACCTCATTATATTTACCCAATCACCTCTCTTGGCTAATGAGGTGGTGCCATGTTTATGCAGAGGTCAAATTGGAGCTTGCAAGCTGATCATGAATGAATCAGGACTGATATTAAAACGATGGACAATAATGAGCAATGGACAAAATAAAATAATCTGTACATTGTATTTTATAACAATTAAACAAAATGTTACCATAAACAAGTTTTATCATTGTGCAGGATGTTTCTTCCCCTGCCACAACAGTTGCCATTGTTGTGTTTGCTTTAGCTGTTTGTCCGTGTTTGTATTCCCATCATTTATTGATTTGAAGCATGCTTTCCTTTATGTTGTGCTTTCAATTTTTAAGAATTATTGTCCTTATGGGCCACTGTACTAATGGAAAACAACCAATCTGTAACAGTAGAGTAGGACAGAAGAATTCATTGAGAAGGATAGCACGCAATATGGGTCAAGTACAGCAGTCTTGAATGTCTCAAAAAGAAAGAAACCACTGGAAACAAACAGAAACCTGCAGATCAGAAACACACTTCAGGAGGCAGGTGCGGATGTGTCAGTGACTACTGTCCACAGAAGACTTCACAAACAGTCGATGACCATAGTGAAGAAAAAACAAACACCTGTCTGATAGATGTATGGATGTGTCAGTGACAACTGTAGTCAACTGCAGAAGACTTCACAAACAGAACTACAGAGGCTACACCACAAGATGCAAACAACTAGTTAGCCACAGAAATAGGATGGCAGTTTAAGACATACTAAACAAGCCTGCAGAGTTTGTGGACACAGGTCTTGTTTGTGGTCAAGACCTTTTTCCAGGATTTTTTAGGTACTCCTTAGCAAACTTTAACCTGGCCATCGTGATTTTGTGGTTAACTAGTGGTTTTCATCTTACAGCATAGTCTATGTAGTTCTGTTTGTGATGTCCTCTGCATATAGTTGTCACTGACATATTCACACTTGCCTCCTGTTTCTGATCTATCAGACAGGCGTTTTTCCTCACTATGGTCATCGACTGTAGAGGTTTACTTTTGTACTGAGGTGCATTTACATTACATTTGTGTCATTTTAATCCAAAGCGAATTACAAGTACATAGGTTCTTTCACAAGTTAAAAGCATCAAATCCATAACTAGCAAAACATGCATGAAGAGCTGTTCTAAGCAACAAGACAATCGTCATCGTAAGTGCATCATATGTTTTTTATTATTATTATGGGTTCGATTTAGACAAGAGGGATATCGGAAGGTGGGGGGGAATCAGGAGGGAGGTATAGTCCGAAAATGTGTGAGGGAACCACAAGGTGACCAGAGCTGGCAGACCAGAGTGGTCTTGCTGGGCTGTAGGGAGCAATTAAAGATTAAATGTAAAGTGGGGCAGTCCTTTTAGAAGCCTGGAATGCCAACACTAGCACCTTTACATTACATTAATGGAATTTGGCAGACGCTCTTATCCAGAGCGACGTACAGTTGATTAGACTAAGCAGGAGACAATCCTCCCCTGGAGCAATGCAGGGTTAAGCGCCTTGCTCAATGGCCCAATGGCTGTGCGGGTCTTATTGGGGCTACACTGGGATTCGAACCACCGACCTTGCATGTCCCAGTCACGTACCTTAACCACTACGCTACAGGCCGCCTTGAAGTGGAATGCGTGCGGCAATAGGCAGCCAGTGGAGGCCAATGAGGAGTGGGGTGAAATGAGCCAACCTGGGCTGACTGGTGGTCAGGTGGGCTGCAACATTCTGGACCAGCTGGAGGGGTTTGATGGCACAAGCTGGGAGACCAGCCTGGAGGGAGTTGCAATAATTGTGGAAAATTGTGAATGTCATCTACCTTCTTTTCAAATAAGGAGACAAAGTCATCCGCTAAGAGGGATGGGGGGGGGGGGGGGGGGGGGATTGTAAAACAAAATCACTTGCAGGTAAGTGAGCCAGAATAAAGAAGAAAAGCCTGCAATAGGTTCTCAGATCCCATCAACATTACATTACATCAAACCAAAACCAGACACTGCATGCATGTTACCCATATCATGAGCTTAAGATCAGATTCAGCCTCCTTTTTTCATGTTCAAGTTCATGAATGCATCATAATTTAAATATATACTATATTTCTGGCTCATATTAACTTTTCTTATTCCTCAGTGTCCTCCTCTATTAACACACATATTATTTTTAAATGCTTTACTTCCAGGAAATAATGTTTTTTTATTAGTTCTGGACAATAATCTTTCAAGGCAACAGAACATGTCACATCCACACCAGTATTATTTTACTTACAACTGTACATGTACTTTTGTGAAGTATGTTTTTGTGTGCACTGTAAATGCTTAGCTACAGACAGCAGAGATCACAGACCTTTCATGTGAATATTCATTTCAATAGGCCTGTCCATTTCTGCTGTGTCCACAACACAATGATATCTTTTTTCCTAAAAAAAATCTCATGACTCAATCTTCTGAAAGGACAATGTTCTCCTCAACATTTGTAAGAAATACATTACATACAAGTATTCAGTGCCTTTTGAATCTTCTTTAGATTTAGAGTATGAAAATCAGACCAATCAGAACTGCCCACTGTCAAAAAACATAAAGAGTTACAGTTGAAAACCCAAATGGAAAGTTATTACCTTATACTGTCTGTTTTAATTAATGACACTAATAATGAAATATCTCCTTTTAATGCATGAATCATTTTATGTCCAGGACAATGTAAATAAATGGTTCTCAGATGATACTTATTATTTGAAGGTGAATATCCAGTCTTGTCTTGCTATATTTTAATACAATTTCACATAAAAGTGCAATTAAACACCTCTCGGGTAATTTTCAATGAATCTGAGCATCATTCATGTATTTATTAAGGTGTCATTATCCTCAAAGTGGCACAGGGCTCTAACAGGCTTAAAAACAAAGCAAGGCATGAATCAATTTCAATACACACCTGGATTGGTTATAATGAATCTTTGAATGAATTTGTCATGCTTGCCAAAGGCATTTTGAACTTTATTTTACTCCTTACCAAGACAGAGCCCAGGGGTGCGTTTCCAGATAATGGTGTCTCTTAGCGCTTTACGAAGACTCTCTAAGGTATACCTTACTAAAGTTGTTTACTTTTCTACGTGTGTTCCCCAAACTATCACTTAGGCGGTTGCTTAAGGGATAGCTTCTACGTGATCGATTATGCACTCCATGCAGCAACTGTTTGGCTGCGTTGTCACAGACTAGTGCCGCAACGAGTCTAACACTATTACAGACATGCAACACAAACACCGCAACACAACACGCTTTACATTTTAAACTGAACGGCAATAAACAACGCACAGCGAGTGCATTTAAAAATGTTTTTCCTGCAAAAAACAGAAGGTTTACCTGGGTCCGTTCAATCCTGGTGTCACAACCCAAACAGGAAGTGACGGGAACCAGGTGGTATTTATGGAGGGTGGTTAGCGGGAACTACCACCTGTTTTGATTTAGGTAAGGGGGGAATTTGAATGGTACATAAATGATTGTTTTAATTTCTGTTTAGTACCCCCTTGTTATTTTTGTGTGTTTAGCTGTTTGTTATTATTGTCATGGTTATTGTTATGTTCTGTTTGATTTTCTGTTTTATTTTGTTATTGGATTGTATTTATTTTTTGTGCATGGAAGGTAGCAGGTGGGAGGGGATGGGCTGGTGGGCTGTGTAATGAGCCTACTATTGAGGCATAGCCAAAGTACACGCCATTTTCATTAGCATTTTCTTTTGTTTGTTGGAAAGTTTTTTTTTTCTTAGTTTATTATTATTATTATTTTGGTCGTCACTGTAAATATTTCTGCACCGCCACCATTGCACCGGAAAATAAAATCGGTGCACCCTAACATGCGTTATGAGAGAAAGTAGTGTTATTTATGAATAAAACACTGTAGGAATACTTAAAAATATAGCATTTATCATGACTGGTGGGAACGTATTAATAGAATTAAAAACTTACAAACAAATTATCCAACCGTATGTACAATTTTCACTAAATTATATATACAGTTAGTGATTCGGTTTGTGGCTATGCCATTGAGCAATACGTCTTCTTTGGCATGTCATGTTTTATTTACATTATATTAAATAAGCGGTCCCACAGCTTCACACCAAACAAAATTAAGATATTGTTAAACGTGGAGCAGAATAAAGAAACATTGTTTTCCAGTTTTAGGACTACGGTGTCCAACAAAACCAAGAAAGAACTATGGTATTTTAGTAATATTATTGGTGGTATTTTAGTAATATTATTAGCCAACTACAACTGTAGAATTATTAGTGTATATATTGCTTAACAGATTGAGATGTAACTAGGAGCAACAACTGATTTCAGAGGCTTGCGGTCGTAACAGTGGTGGCCACTAGCGGAGTGAGCTGACAACATCGCTAAGGTATAGCTAAGAGTGGTCCAGACCAACCTTACGAAAGTACCACTTACAGAAGGTATACTTAGCTAAGAACATTTGGGAAACACGCTGAAACGTTAAGGTAGAGCTTAAGGTACAACTTACGAATGACGTAGCGTTAAGAAGGCTTCGGGAAACGCACCCCAGTTATCTAATCCCAATAGTATGTTTGTAAACAAACACATCTGTGTAGGATGAGTAATTACAATTCCATGAGGTAAACATCTTGGACATTATATAGATATGATAATGGTTACTGTATGGGCACATACATATATATATATATATATATATATATATATATATATATATATATATATATATATATATATATATATATATATATATATATATATATATATATATACTGTATATATATATACTGTATATATATATACACATATATATATATACATATATATATGTATATAGGTGGTACGGATGGTGCAGTGGGTAGCACTGCTGCCACACAGCAAGGAGGTCCTGGGTTCGAATCCCCGTCAGCCGGGGCCTCTCTGTGTGGAGTTTGCATGTTCTCCCCGTGTCTGCGTGGGTTTCCTCCATGTACTCTGGTTTCCTCCCACAGTCCAAAGACATGCAGGTTAGGCTGATTGGAGAGTCTAAATTGCCCATAGGTATGAGTGTGTGAGTGAATGGTGTGTGTGCCCTGCGATGGACTGGCGACCTGTCCAGGGTGTATTCCTGCCTTTCGCCCAATGTATGCTGGGATAGGCTCCAGCCCCCCTGCGACCCTGTTCAGGATAAGCAGGTTTGGATAATGAATGAATGAATGAATGAATATATATATATATATTTAGCTATATATATCGCCTGTTACAAACCGAGTAAAGACTAATATCTCAGTTGAGGTTTTATCATTTGATTTGTAAATATTCAAACATCTGAGATGTTTGAAACGTGAAAAGTCTGGACTGGCATACACAGTGTACTGACAGGTTCTGTGTTTCTCTGTTTCCTGATTTCTGTCTGAGTCCCGAGGGTTTTCGCCCCGTTTCCCTCTGTGAGCACCAGAGTCTCTTTTCAGCTCCATTCACCTTCTTCCATTTGTTTCAGCTGTCCCATTTCCTGTCTCCGCCTCCCCACCCCTTATATGGATTTCCTGCCATTTATGCCATTCCTCTCACCTGTGTCTCATTGGCTGTCAATCACTAGTCTATTTAAACCTGTCCTTTTCAGTTTCTTATTGCTAGTTAGCCTTTCTGTGATTCTGTTCCCTACCCCGGTTCTAGCTTCCCCATGCCCCGTGCCCCGTGCCCTGTGCCCTGTGCCACTCTGCTCTGTTCTCTTTAGTTTTGGATTTCTTGTTTATGACTCCTGCCTGCTTTTTGGACTCTTGTCTCTTTGGATTACGATTTCTGTACCTCTGCCCTGTTTGGACTGACCATTTGATTTTTGAACCCTGCCTGTTCCTCGGATTATGCTTTGTCTGCCCCTCATCTACTTACGTCATTAAAGCCTGCCTGATTACGTTATCCCCGAGTTTGTCCCTTTGGTTCCTCTGTCCCGAACCCTGACGGTTTACATGTTTAAGGCATCTCCGATCTGAATTTAAACAATATTAGAATAAAGCTTTATAACTTTCCATTCATCAGTTATTAAAATTGATTAATTTACGATGTACTACTAAAATGAACAGTTTTTCTGGGGTGGCCTGGGGTGTTGGGTCCCAAAATCCCTCTCCACACCCCTGGCACTGAAGTATTGTCTTTGCATCAAGTGATTAAAAAATATTTTAATTATGTAAATTATAAATGCTTTGTGTGGCTGTCATACTCCCTATGCAATCATTACTGGAAATAATGGATTTGCTCAGCTCTCATTAAATGAAATACAGCTGACTAAATGCAAATGTGAGTGCTGTGCAAGTGCTGTATTATCAGACGCTAACATTTGTGCACTTAAGTACGCTGCATCGCATAATTATTTCAAATAACTGAATTGAATGATGTCATTAAGCTGTAAATGACCCCTGTAGGAATCCTTCATGAAGATGTGTGCTTGCAGAAACTTTCATTCGCATTGCCCTGTTGTCAGGTTAAACATTTAACACAAATAACGTTAAGACATAAGTAGGCATTAATGATACTGATAAACCACAATGGTAATTATATAATTATTTTTTTGTGCGATAACAATCACTGCTGCTCATCATAAACTGATGGTTTGCTACAACATCATTTAAACTTTAATAGCACATTTTCATTGCAAAATGTATTTGAAATGTTACTGTTATTTAAAGTAGGCTTCACATTTTGCAATTGCCAGTGCCAAGAGGTTTAAACTGATTATAAATAAAAATAAAGTTGTATTTAAAAAGAGTAGTGTTTCATGTAACATTTATTCAATAGAAAATGGAAACCTTCCACTCATAAATGTGCATTCTTTTGATAGTACGTCAGTGGTTCCCAACCTCTGGTCCTGGAGGACCCCTGTGTTTGCTGGTTTTCATTCCACCACAGCCGCAGTCCCAGATTTTAAACAAGCTTGTAATCTTTCTTAATTGGGTACTTCTCATGAGCACCTAATTAGGTTGTTGAACACTTGTGATTAAGTTCTTTCATGTCTTTTTTAAACTTACTGTATTAGTGTATTACGGTCATTTCTTTGGGCTTTGAATTCTTAGTTCTTGATTTACTCCAGCTTTTAATTACTTCTTACTTTGACTTTTTATGTAATTGGAATATAATACAATAAGTACAGTGCGAACATTGGGATTTCCATTCTTTATGATATGCACAGCTGGACATCATGTACCTCGAGGGTACATAATCACCCTAAACATGAAAACAAAAATGAATACGATGTTACAATACACATGGGTCCCCCAGGACAAGAAGTTGGAAACCAGATGTACACAGCTGTAGTGATTTCATATGGCTAGAGATGGGTGGTTGATTTCAAGCAGAACATCTTTGAACTAAAGTGTGTATTTCTCCTTTAAAACACATAGATATCAGTATTCTGTGTCAGTTCATTCTTTCGGGCAGTACTTGCCATTGGAATCCATCAGGGAAAACATCAGTGACGTGTTTTAATTGACCTAAAACACTGAAAAAGAGAGAGAAACAGGGGCAATCTGTCAGCAGTGGTACTTTTTTGATAGCCTCTCTGGGGGGGGGGGTCTGATAATTGACCACAACCCACCCCCCTATTGATACGCTACATAATATATGAATCCTGTTACCATGTAAATTAGATCCTGGCTTTTTCCTTATTGGGCATTTAGTCTGTAATGGCAGGAAATTGCATTATGTGATGTTTGCCTTGGACCCAGCTCCTGGTCCCATTATAGCTGGGAGACAAGACAAAGGATGCAAGCAAATCTGCCATTAATCTCCTGCAGTTTCAGGTCACTGCTGCTGTCAGACATGTTGCCACACAAAAAGAGTTCCTCAACCCCAGTCTGCACTCTCTCCTGTATTTCAGCAGGAACTACAAACTGGTGAACACACTGACCCTTTCACCTTCTGTGGGTGGCTATGATCATGAGCTTCAAACATTCATTAAGTGTTATTATCTGTCTTATTGGCACACTGTGCATGTATTTAAAAACATCATTATTATTACAATTACTATTATTATTGTTATCATAATTACGGTTCCTGTTGTTGTTGTTTTTGTTTAATCAATCTGTAGAGGCAAGGGTAGGTAAAGAGCTTTCTGTGTTTTTTTTCTGTGTTTTCTATGTTTTACGAATTTTCAGTCGTGGAGGCAGCATGATTGAACTGAAACAAGTATCTTTATTCCAGTACTTCTCCGCACTCTCAAAAAGGTTATAAAAAAGGTAGGAATACTTGTTGCTTGGGTGGTACCCTAGGTATATGAAATTGTATTCCTGGTCAGCAATATATACCTAATTTGTACCTTTTTTTGTTTGGAAAATGTACTAATCTGTACTCCATCTGTACAGTAATTTCATGGTACATTGAGGGATTTGATTGTTGTCACTTTATTCCTGAGAGTGTGTGCTGTGCCAAACAGAAGATAATAATGAGCTGTTGTGTATTTTAACCCTACAGCAGGCTGGGCACAAATTGTTCTGGGTGCATTTATAAGATGCCTGGTGTAAAGAAGTGTCAGTCAAACGGTGACAGACAGGAGATGGAGAATGAGGTAGCCTATCATTAACGCTATACTGGGTACAGCTACCGTGTTCTGTCAATCTCTGACTCCTCTCACTTTGAACCAATCCGCCTTTTCTACAGCGAACAATCTAGTAATTGATAGCACACCAGCTTCATCCATTTTAGGGTTCACCGTCTTAAATGTATTGGTATACTGACAGAACAGTGCTTATTTGACCATGTTAAACTGCACATCATTGCTTTGACAAACCAGAAATGTGCAGTTCTGATTTTAAAACAGATTTAATGAATCGAAGTTTAATACGTCAATTCCATCCTTGACTCTAATTTCCCAGCACAGCAGGGGCCAAAATGATGTGTCAGTTCCTGTGAGATGTTCATTCGTAATGGGCAACAGACTGAAGAAGCACATTTAGAGCTTCATGAACATACCTGCAATATGTAACTGTCCAGTTGAGATATAAGTATTGTTGTGGTAATAATCAATATGCAGTGAAAAATAACACTGGGGCTCAATACAGACTACAGACAACTAAACTGAACGAGACTAAAGACGACTCAGCCAACAGACTGAACACATCACAATTTGTGTTGCCCTTTATATTTGCAGCACAGCCGAGTTCAAATTTCTGTTTTAAGCTGGTAACAGCTTCACCGTGATTTCCGGATTTGTGCACCCGCACCTGTAAAAGTCTGTACTGTGCCAACTGTCCAAATACATACGGACTGCACTGCACTGCCCAAGGTCAACTGACTAAACTGTTTTTTTAAATGCACTATGACTAAGAAGTGAGTAGTTGTATTTTAATAATTATTCATTTAAGTAATTTCTTAATGGCATTGGGAATAAGTCTGTATTAAAAATGAATGAATGCACCAGTCATATGGCCTGTCTCTTTGCTGTTATTTATGGTTTTGCATTTGCTATACCTGCAAAATAGGCTAGCCTTTTCACTGTAGGTCCATCACAACTTCTCATCTCATTATGGTTCAAAACATGCAACTCCCTTTATTTACATGGTATCAATTTTACTGCACACATTGAGATATCATTGCATCGAATTTTGCGGATAATATTGTTTCAAGGTGAAGTTAGGACAAATCTGTAGCACAGGGAATATTTTATTTTGAATTACTTTGTTTTAGGAAATGTAATCAAATGCACACCCATTTGAGATTGCTCAAGACAATTGGTCCCTTCACTAATTAAGCTGCAAAAAGCTTTCTACTCTCCCTGCCAATTCAACCTCACACACAAGTTTTCACACAAGTGAAAATGTTGAAATGAGTTATGCATTTCACCCTTGTGAGATATTCACTAATGAAACTAGAGTAAAACAAATACTTAATTTAAATATATGTAATATCCTTAATTCAAATGATCAATTATTTGTTTATGGATTTTTTTTTTGGTGTTAAGGTACACGGTTATATTGTGACTTGTTCAAATTATACGCCCGCATTTGTTTGTCATATTTTATGTGACATATGGAACATTGGAGAATTGAAGACAGAACCAAGATATAAAATACATCATTGCAAACAAAGCATGCCAAGAACTAACACACGACTGAGCTATTTCATCTATTTCTGTACAAATTCTTAAGAGTAAGGCAGGGGGGTAAAAGCATTGTGATAATTACAAGCTGCTGGCTGCTAGCAAAACAACAAAAAATGAGGAGCAGGTTGACTGACTGACTGTCTGTCTAACAGAAGGAACATGGGAGAGCTAAATCTGAGGCACTGCGGATGCCCTGCTGAAAAAAACAGCTCAAGCTAGGTTTTGAAAGACGTGGTAGCTGGTTGACCAGTTCAGACCAGCTCCCAGCTTGACAAGCTATGTTTTGATGCTCAGACAAGCTACCAGCCCTAGCTGGTTGACCAGCTCATACCCTGCTAGACCAGCTCAATGTTCAAGCTGGTTCATAGCAGGGAGCAACAGCTCCACTATGCTGGGGTATCTCTTGGCAGTGAATGCAATGGTATTTATGTATTTCTGTGTGCTGTGGAGTAAAGATTAAATGTGCTCTGCTACTGCTATTTTCACACATATAAACATACACATAGGAAACGCAGACACACAAACCGACAGTGATTGATCACTTGAGTCCTTTCTCAATAGGGAGGAAGTCTGTAATGGTGGTGGAACTGAGGTTTGTGGATGAACGAACACATTTTAAATTAGCACAGTGGATCAAACACTTAATTGGGCGAGCCGTGATTGTATTGAAAGCTGTATAAAGGGAAAGGTGATGTGGATGGTACAAGGAAATTATATCTTAATTATGCAGGCTAGCCTTCATTAGCTCTTTTGTGCACTGTGGCAAGGAAAAAGCTCGCTGAAAGTGAATTTTTGCCCCCTTTCAAAAGCCTGTCCTCTTATTTTCTTTCTGAAATACAGTACACAGAGAAGCTGCTACAGTGTTAATCAGACTGGAAAATTTGTGCGAAATTCACATCCTGTGCATTTTGCAAGAAACGTGGGATAGGAACTGACAGGGTGAGGCACTGTTCTGTAATTGTGTTAGTGAGGTCACATCCTGTTTTCTTGAGTGGAACACTTTTTAATGCATCACTGCTTAGATGAAAGTCATGTATTCATTTAAGGACTTTGAAAAAGACAATATCTCCCACCGCATGTAGCCTTTTTCAATTGAATGTGAAATAAATGAATTACATTTCAATCATTTCTACTCTTTGTAAAGCTGAGGGCATTGGATTTGTGAACCATCTGGGCCAAGTGTTTGAGCCTGCAAATAATATTCTTGCATTCTTCCTTTGTCAAGCGGTTTCAAAACCTACTGTACCTTGAGCTGGTGAAACCATGTTAAGTATGGAGCTTATCTGAACTGGTCAACCAGCTACCAGCCATTTCAAAATGTGGCTTGAGCAGTTTTTTCAGCATAGCTGATGTTCCTGCCATATTTTTTTCCATCTGCGCATGGTCTATTAATCAGAAAATAGTAATAGTAACTTTTCAGCTGCTTTCTTACTGTCTGTTACCCCCTTATCCTTGTGTTTTATAATCAGAATGGAGAGGCCCTGTGGGGTAATGGTCATTCCAAAACAAAGTTGCCAAGTGAGGTTTCTCCAAATAATCTTCAAACCAGCCCTGACAAACAGAAAGGGGTATCCTAGAAACTACTAAAAACATCCAACTTATAACACTAATTACAACAATCCACAAATGTGTGGCTGGGTTACTGTTTTCACATTCTCACTTGGTTTATGTTTTCCGAAACAGGTTTGTGTGCTGAGGAAGACACATTTGCCAAAACATTGGTGTATTTGAAATAAAGAGCATCAAACCTCTTTTTATCCACTCCTGTAGCTTTGACAGAGATAACAACCTGGGACACTGTAAGCTGTAACGTAACTGACCGAATCAAAAGAAGCAGCTGGGGTTACCAATACATCATAAATAGCCAACTGACTTCTCTTGGCATTGGAATGTGTGGAGTGGAGCCAACAGTAGCTATCAAGCAGTAAATAAAAGTGTTGTTACTTAATTTTAACCTTACTTGTAAGCTACATTTGTTTGAGTTCGACCATCACACATTCTTACTTTTGACCAGGGCCAGTCAAGTGCAGCATCTGCAGAGGAGCAGTGCATCGACAGCGAGAGGCAGGAGGGCAGCCAGCACCTACACACAGTGCACAGAAGCACAGCCAGCATCTACACACAGTGCACAGAAGCACAGCCAGCATCTACACACAGTGCACAGAAGCACAGCCAGCACCTACACACAGTGCACAGAAGCACAGCCAGCACCTACACACAGTGCACAGAAGCACGGCCAGCATCTACACACAGTGCACAGAAGCACAGCCAGCACCTACACACAGTGCACAGCCAGCATCTACACACAGTGTACAGCCAGCATCTACACACAGTGACAGGAGGACAGCCAGCATCTACACACAGTGCACAGAAGCACAGCCAGCATCTACTCAGGACAGGTGAGGAAGCCTTTTATGCCTGTGAGTAGGCCAATGTTATTATGCAACTATCTGTACTGACTTCATCTCTAATTAGCAAAGTACAGTATGCAATAAAAAGAGGCTGGAAGTTTGTGAATCACCAGGAAGGAGTCGTATCTGGCCGATTGTGGTGGGCCATCCCAGCTGCAGTCACACAAGGCAGGACACAGTCGTCTGTAATGTCACTCAGGGAAACATAAGTATGATGAGACTTCACGTCTCTGCGAGCTCGAGACTAGGGAGGGAAAAGAAGCAACGGCTTAGCATCACGTTTCAGAGGAGAGAGTGCGTCTGCCATTTCTGGAACTGACAGCGCTTGAAGCAATGGGCATGCAACATGTTCCATATTGGGAGGAAATTTGTGTAATTACATTTTTTTTTTTCAATCAAGTAAAATGTTTTCAAACAAAGAAACAATCTTCTTGAATTTGTGTGTGTTTTGTGTGTCTGTTTGTAAAAGGAAGTGTGTGTGTGAATGTTAGTACCAGGCTTCCCTTCGTGAAATTGGTTCAAATCAAACCATAAAATATTTGCAGTAGCAGTGGATTTCAGTTCGTATATCTCATATCTCAGGCAGTCTCTTCTCGTTACTGTCAGATGTAATATCTTAGCAAACCACAGCGGTACAGGAGAGACTGCCAGCCACACAATATTGACACCTCATGCAGTAGAAAGTCAATCTGAGCACACAACCTGATACTACTCTTCTGCCAAAAAACTCCATGCTGTACAAAACAATATTTCTGAGACATTTTCCCTTAGCTGCTGAATAAACAGAAAAATCAGAAGAACTCATCTTTGTCATCAGTTTGAGAAAATGAGAACAGCTATGACAAAATGGTATTGCTGTAATTACACCAAACTCATCAAACTTAAATACAGCAGCAAAACAGTGGCTGATTACTGTTTACTGATAAGAGTACTGGTCCATGTGCTAACATAAGAAGAATGCTGAATCACTGTCCATATGCTAACATAAGAAGAATGCTGAATCTGTGTCCATATGCTAACATAAGTAGAATTCTGAATCTGCATCCTAAAAGCCTGGGCACACCAAGCTGATGCCCAGTAACTAGACGTGACAAAGGCCAACTGTCAGATTACTTTGAGCACAACTATTACGGGTGACTCAAACACACTGCAAAGTGTGCACTAACAATAAAAACAGCGCCAATTCAGTCTCGTTATGCTAATGTTAATTGGTATTGACAAGTAATGTCAGTGACAAGGCTAAATGTCTATCCAAATGCGAGAGCAATTTGCAAATGAAAGAATGGAAGCAATTCTTTTAAAATATATTTGGAAGCTAAACATTGAAACCTGGTCAGGAAACCAGTTATGTATTTCAAATTAGCCAACTTGGAACAGCAGCAGAAACAGTTGCCCAGTGTGTGCAAATAGGTGCCACAGCGTACTGCAAGATGTAAAAAGGCACAAACTACTGATGAAACTTTGGTTCTGCCTGCTGGACATATGCAAAATTATGCAAAGATGTGAAAAGGGATTGAGGAAAATTATGCTACATGCAACAATGTAGTGTATCATAACATTGTGTTTTGCACAGAGAAGCACATTTCAATAAAGTCTCACTGTCTCACAGTTAAAATGGTGAACCTCATTAAGTCATGGACTTGGAATGGCCAAATTTTATTTTTGCCCTGTGTGTTCTCAAACTGCTTCTGCACTCAGAGGTGCTGGAGTTTTTGAGCTGTGCACTGAGACTACTCGATTTTCCTCTGATCACACAACTGGGCCGTGCACTTCACGCACCCTGCTTGAGTGCTATATTTGCTTTCTTTGATTAGCAGAATGAGCTTACCAGCAGTACACAAGGCTCACAGGCATACGTTCTGGACCTGCATGACCAATTTGAAACATTTACAGAAAAGGCCCAAACCCAGAATGGACAAGTGAGAAAAATGTTCTCCTGCCTCGTCGGGGAGAGCCCGACACAGCGGACACCTCGCAGACAATCGGCCCCCATCTTTGATTTTTGTTTGTGTCGTCAGTTTGTTACTCTGGTCAAATGGAGAATGGCTCAAAAAACATCAGACTGCACCCAGCAGAATGGTGTCATACAATTGAACTGTGACGGAGGAGAATAAAGCCGTTTGATTTCATTTTGGATGGAACCTGTAGTTTCAGCCTCTCACCCTGAGCTCATACAGAAAGGCTTGTAAATAGATTTACCGTTTAAAAGCATGCGCTTATGGGAGTCTGAATTTGCGGCTCTGGGATCAATAGAAACAGACTGCAGAGCTCGCAGTTGTGTCACACGAGGAGAGCAGCGATACATGACTCTGCCTCGTGTGTCCTTATGCCGGCATGGTGTGTGAACAAGGCTACTTATTCCCCAAAACTCTCTCTTCTCTAGTGTCGGCCTGTAGCTCTAGAGTGTGAACAAGGCTAATTATTCTCCAAAACTCTCTCTTCTCCAGTGTGGGCCTGTAGCTGGGTGTGGTTTGTTGCAATAGCTGAAGTACCATCAGCATGTTCCCCCTGCCTCAGATGTGTCTGTAAAGCAGCCGGGACCACAGACCAGCAACGCTCCCTTTCAGGGCCAGCACAGCCCCACAGTAAAATGTTCAGTGTTAAATCAACTTTTGCAGAGAGTACATATGGTCCGACTCTGGTCCATATTGGGCTCATATGTACTCTGTTAGAATAAAATTAATACTGGACGTTTTGCTGTGCGGTATCCAGCAGACATTACAAGGGGTTGCCAGGTCTCTGGTCATGCTGTGTGCAGGATGGCCTGGTTTTCCTGGCAACCCCACTCGAAACGGTAACGCTGCCAGGTCCCCACAGCCTTATGCCATGACGAGACAGCACATGGCTTCAGCCTGCTCTTGTCACTCACAGGGCTTGAAGAAAGAAATAATTCTGTGCCTGAAATGTATTGTTCTGAATAATCTGAAATTCTTCTGTTTTGGTAGCTGGTCTGCTGTCGAATTTAAATATTCTAAATAGCCGCTAGTCTACGTATAAATGCCGACAAACAGTGAAGTCATGGTTTATGTTACGACTAGTTAGATTAGATGATAACTATTCAGTGACAAACTGCGCAATGTTATTTAAAACTTGCAAATGTTCGACGTTGGATTTCTTCTTATTATCATTATTATTATTATTGTTATTTTTAGCGATTTACATTTTTTTATCCAGCGTCCCGCCTTAACTATAAAACACTGCAGGAAACGAATATGCTCGATGCTGTGTTAGAACTTTGCCAAGATCATCGTCATAGTAGCTAACTTGGATATTAAGAATTCTATCCATGTTCACACTTGTAGACTCATCAGCATTTAAAGGTACAATAGGTCATTTCAGACACCCAACAGGTAAGAAAGGAATTGCAGCAACAAACAACCAAGCGTTGTGCCTCAGGTAGATATTTGTAAATTCGGGAAGCTAACAATAGCTAATTTGTTTCTTGTTACTTATAGCAAACTGGTATTTTTTTCTAACTAGAGTTTACAAAGTTTCAGTGACTGCTTGTCTGGAGTGCAATTTGGGCAGCTACACATTCTTTTTATCTCTTTACATTTTCAATCATCCGTGTTTAGCTAAACCTTTATTTCTCTCAAACTGTAAGTTACAGTTGCATGTTGTGTTTTCCCTTTCATTTATTATTATTATTTATTTTTTTGTGAGCATATTATTTTGTCGAAAAAAATTCCAAACACCAGAAATCCGGCACCGTTCCCTGGACTCATGTGCCAAGCCAATGGCAGGAGTCGTCTGTCAACTAGGGGTGGGACATTGTATGATTTTCTCTTCTTCTGTGGTGGGTTTGTTTTTTGGTGCCTAAGGGTCGATTACAGTATGTTCTCTGGCTTTACTACACATAGACCACGTGGATAGAAATAAGTGAATAAACTATCGACCTCAATCCATCGCCTTTTCAATAAATAGCAGGCATGATAGACTACAGATATTGATTGATAAACATTTTATTTGGCTATTCTGTGAAGTGAGGACATAACCACACGCAAAGCTAGGCTACATTTTATAAATCAGGCCAAAGATATTTACGCTTAAAAGGTATAATAGGTAAGATTTTTGTGTTAAAACATTACAAGATCATTGTAAATCCCTTCCTATCATTGAATAAGGCTCACTTACATGCTGACTACCCTCTGCCTGTGTTTTACAGTTTCAAAATATACAGTTTACGGACTGACACTCTCTATAAATATATTTGGTTTTGTATCTTGGTAAATTGGTAAATTAGTTGTGCCCGGCAGTTCCTTTAGACAAAAAAAAACTAACAAAAAAAAACAGTTCCATCCATACTAGATCCCTTTAGTGACTTTCTACGGGGAAAAGGTCTTGGTACATGTGTGTGCTTGACAGTCTCCAGTCATTACCTTATCAAGTTCAACTACAAAATAGTTCACCTTACAAAATAAAGAAAATTAAAGCTCATTAATAACCTAAAACATGCTGGCATGAGCTGCAATGACGAATTGCATAGTCTGGAGAACGTGCTCTCTTAAAAAGTGATTGTTCTGTGATGGAAACTTCTGATAACACAGAATAGAGCTGATATGATGTCTATGATTAAAAAATAAATAAAATAAACATTTCACCAAAATGGCTGGTGTAATTTGTTGTCACTCACAGTTGTTGGCTATGGAAATGGAATATTAAATAAATATAAGGACTTTTTGGGGAAGGAAAATGCTCCAGAATTGAAGATGACTGAGACGGGTGCGTGGGGGTTGGACCCAAAATGCACGACTCAGAAACAATAGTTAAATAAAGTCCCGTTAGGGCTTTATTCTGGACGAGTCCCAGGAGCGTAGTAAACACAAGCAAAGTCCATACACGAAGATCCAGCCAAACAAATATAAAACAAACAAAAAGCACGGTGCCGAGGGAAGAGGCAATCTCGTAGTCGGTAGACGTGCAGGGAGGTCCGGTAGCAGGAGAGCTGTCAGCGGGGCAGATGAACAGGCAGACGGCAGGCAGAGGCGTAGTCGTGGGCGAAGCGGGAGTCGAAACCATGAAACAATCAGCGGGGCAAAAGTACAAAAACGGTAGGCGAGGACGTAGTCAAAAAACAAACGATGGTCACAAAACAGAAATCAATAAACTATGGTCGGTAAACAGGCTTGGATCGTAACGTGTAATCAAAACAGTAAATGCTCAAGAGTTGCGTGGAAAACAGAGGCAGACAATATCGCAGTGAACAGTTGCGCGACTGGGCTATAAATGCAGGTGTAGACAGGTGTAGACAATTAGTTAGAGCGTAGCAAGGAAATGGAAAACAGGTGCGATGGATGACAAGTTTAACAAGGAGATTAGTAATCGTTAGTAATAAACCTATCCTGCCCTAGCATTAGTAAATTAGTAAATGACATGCACGAGAAACGTAAGGTAACATGAACACATGATTAGTTTGTTAGTCTCTACCCAATCCTGATCTAGCTTTAGTAGTTTTAGTAAATAGACAAATAGAAACAATTAGGAAGTGAATGACAGAAGGAGAGAGAGAGAAAAGGCGGAAGGCAAGGTTTGCGGAAAAACATGTAAAAGTGTATGCATAAACCGTGACCAGTTAACGTAACAATAAACATAAATCAAAACATGACACAACGCGAAACTAAGACGATAACCACTAAACATAACCAGGAATATAATCGTACGAAAACATAACTAGACATGACAAGAAAATAAATCGTAACGAGACATAACTAAACATGACCAGAAAATAAATCGTAACGAAACATAACTAAACAACATGACAAACCTAGACTAACATAATACATGAAGACACTACGTGACTAAGACAACATGAATAAACATAAAACATGGAGAGACAGACCTGAAACGTGACAATGACTACAGTATAGGTCTGGCAGCGACTGCTGATGTCTATGGGTTGCATTTCTGGGTTGCAAAGGATTTGCAACTAAATATGAAATCGGACTTAGCTTGAACTTGCCTTCCTGTTTCATACGATTTTTGGACATTCTGTACTGTTACCAGTTCTGATTGCCATACCGTGTTTGGACTTTTGTCTGGGACTTCAACCATGATTTGGACTATAGCTGTCATTTCTGTTTGCCTTGTGTTTGGACCTCTGCCTGTGACCCGTATTACGAACTTGATTGCCTCTGTTTGCCTGCATTTGACCACAGCCTGCATGTCTGCCTTGACCCTTGTTCTGCCTATTTCCGGGTTGCTACTGGTTCTTTGGTTCTGATGCCTGACAATATGAGGACGTTTTAGGGGAAAAAATGCCCCAGAATTTAAGATGACTGCAGTATAGGTCTGGCAGAGCTTCACCAAAATACAGTACAGGAGTCATTTCAGGTAGTCATCAAATGCAAAGGATTTGCAACCAAGTCCTAAATCAAAAGCAAAATCTTTATTTTAGGTCATGTTCATTTGTCCCATTACTTTTGCACCCCTGAAATGGAGGAGTATGTATAAAAGGGGCTGTAATTAGAGATTCACAGATCACCCAATATGGATATACAAGAGAAGCCTACACCATCATTACCTGAGATGCAAACCATTTGTAAGCCTGTATGTATACACTTTAATCTCATATTTATTTATTTAACTTCAACCTGCTGCAGTAGAGTACCAAAACAAACAATTAAACTCTTGCCTTTAATTGTATATTTCTACAGTCTTTAAGTGGCTATAATTTGTACATTTGCCAACATATTGTGAAGTGTTGCATTATGTCAACAGTGTGTTTACGCCACAATAATTTCTAATTCACTCCATTAGCCGCAAGGGTGTATACTGTTTATGTGTACACTCTGAGGTCAATTTAAAAGTATGTATGTACCAACGGGAACCCAAGTTTCATATTTCTGTTCACACGATTAATACATAAATACATTAATGGTGAATTAACAGAAATGCTGTATAATTCCCAGAAACTGGGTTTCATTTCCAGTTATTTATTTTCTCTGTGCGAACAGTAGATGGCAGACTGTCGTTCTGCATCGTGGCAGCTGTGAAATGACTCAGGCTGGCCAAATAAAAGAGAGCTGAGCTCGCAGTATTACCAGTCAACATGCAGATGAGCATTAGCATGGGCAACCAAGGCCTCCAGAATGCCCACAATGACAGCATAGGATACCTGCATTCCCATTAAAGCGCTTTGTCAGGCAGTCTTTACAAAGAATAGATTTTATTTGTCAAAGCAAACCGATCTAAAGCGGCCCTTATGTGTGCTTTAAGGCCAGATGGCCTGACTCACAATCCTCTTTAAAGTTCAGTGTCATCCACCCCACACGGTCCTTGGGGTTCAGCTGCATTGTTAATGGCTGTGTTCTCAACCCATCCAGCTTTTCACAGCTTTTTCCATTTCATAAGAATTAGTGTAGAGAGGGAAACAATGCATGTTTTCCTTCTTTTGTGTGTCAAGGATGAAAAAAAAATTTGAATTCAACATAATTTCCCCCCTTTTGTATGGTTTCCTGGCTTCGAATACATGGCTACACAAAGACTTCTTTATAGTAAAGCCCTTTAGATTGTGTCAGTAACTTAAAGGATGTGCCGTTTCTGACCCAGAAGAGTAAAGGATACTTGTGAAAATTTGCTATGAGTCACAGTCACACAGGGTGGGATTTTCAATAGGTAAAAATGTTAAAATGATTTATCACATAATTATCTTCTCAAATGATTCATCAAAAAAAGTCAAAGGGATTTCAGGTAGTATAATTAACTCTAGTGTCTAATTTAATTAATTTTCTGCAATACTTGGTATTTTTGGGAAATTCACAGAAGTTGGTTTTATCTCTTCACCCAAGTCATTACTTTCCAAATAGTCAAGCTGCCTGTTTGCTATCAAACTTGTTTTCTTTTTGTTCTGCAGTGGCTGACCAAAAGCAACTCCTCAGTTCTTGAGTGGGTGATAAATTAAGATAATTGTTTATCAGACCTACTGGCTAATGGCCCAGGCATGCTCTAAAAAATGTTTTTGTGATATACAGTACTGTGCGAAAGTCAGAGACCCCTCTTTATTTTATTTAATTTCCAATGAAAACAGCCATTAAGTCCAAATTATTTATTATTCAGTGTCAGAAAATAATGCAGCAAACATATTTAACACAACATTAGATAAAAACCTTCACCTCGATGTACAATATCAAATGTTTCCGTATTTAGTGTGTCCACCCTGCTTTTAGAACGGCTTCCATTCTTTTCAGGAAACATTCTTAGAAATTACACGTCTTCTTATTATAGAGAACTTTTTTTTTGTCTTATAAGTTGGTTTAATTGTCTAACTTTCTATTCAAGTAAACCCAAACACAGTCAAAGATGTTGAGGTCTGGACTCTGGGGAGGCCAGTCCATTGTTCTGAGAACAGCAGCAGCTTGGTCTTCTGAGCAGTGTGCTTGGGGTCATTACCTTGCTGCAGAATGAATTTGGTCCTAGTCAAGCGAGTTTAGAGAGTACGGTAGCTGTGCAGGTAGCAGTTGAAATTCTACTTCCCTCTAAGGTCTTTCAGCGCACTTATCCCTGGTTATGGGTATGCACTTTGTTGTACGTCGCTCTGGATAAGAGCGTCTGCCAAATGCCATTAATGTAATGTAATGTAAAGAATGGCATTATGTTAAGATTTATTACCATTTATCAGAATTCATGATGCCTTCAATCAAACCAAATCATCTACTCCGGATGTTGTTTTACAATCCCAAATTACGCCGATGGTTGTAGACATTTTTCCAAGAGTCTTCCATTGCTTCTGCAGCATACATACCGTTTTAACTTCTGAAAATCTCAAGTTTTGACTTATCGGTCAGTAACACCACAGTCCAAAATCTTGATTTTTTTTTTAATGGGGATTTTTTTATCCGTCTTAATGATGTGTACAGTGGCCTACCAGTTCTTGTACGGTTCTCACAGTTTCTCTGCATCTTGCTATGAAGTTTATAATCTTTTTTCCTTATTTTCCTTTCACTTTCACCTTCCTTATGCAGTTGAATTAGCTTACATCTAATCTCATCAGAATGCAAAGGGTTCTAACATAATGTAGTTCACATTTCTGGCAACTTTTGTTTGGAGGACACAGCTGTAACTTGTTTGCGGTTTGGAAGGACAGAAGACGTAAAGTGGTAGTAGAGCGCACAAAGGAAAGTGGACGAGTACTGATAGAGATATTCCATGTAGTGCTGGAGGCTTTTCTGTAATCTTTTGTTAAATATACGTTTCCCTCCATTACTGTCTGACACTGAAAAGAAAGGGCTGATTTGACTGGAAATTGAATGAAAAGGGTGGTCTCTGACACAGTATGCTGTATGTAGGCAGCTTCTGGCACAAATAAATCGCTTATAGCACAGATAAAGTGCTACAGTGGACCGCTGGCCTTTGTGGGGTCTTCGGGCCTTGACAGGCACATATGTGATGCAGCGTGGCAAGGGGGAGCCATCACTCAGTTCTCAGTTTTACAGAATACACAATACGCAGCGTACGGCATTGTGGGACTGATCAAACAGACACTGTAGCCTAACTGCTACATTTACATGTATCATCACATGTTTGTATGACGTTGTATTCTTTTCAAAACAATTCAGCAAATTAAGTATGGAAACTGTGTTTGTGAAGGACGCAGTTATAAGTCAAAGCGAAGGACTGGCATTGATTCAATCTAGTCTAAGTGGGCCTGTTTTAAGAGGTCACTAGTTCCCAATTCTCCTTTATGGCTAATCATCTGACAAAAGACTATCTTATGCAAATGAATTGACTTCTGATGTAAATATGGCCTTTCTCTGAACCTTACAACATGTTTGCTGAAGCTAAATAAAATAGGCAGTCTCCTTATGTGTGAGTTGAGTCATCTGTGTGTGTGCCAACAACCTCTGTCCCTTTGATCGAGGCTGTGAAAAACACCCTGTAATTGGCAGTGTCTAATTATGTGAGAAAAATATATTTGTGCAAAGATGTATTTTTTTCTTGTCAAAATGGTTACAGAGGCCAATTGATGTGGCATGTGCATTTGCAGGCAAATCAATAGTTGGTGCCTTGTTCTGAAATTCATTTGGAGGGAACATGGATAGCAAGTTGTTAGCATGCAGTTCAGACGCTCATTTGCAAGGATCTTTTCATTGGAATACGCTAAGTGGAATATCCAGCATACCAAATTTATATTTTGATATTCTGAGCTATTAAATCTCAAGTAGCTATATATTAAAAATAACAGCATGGAAATGTCTCTCACAGTAGGTGAAGGACCTAGAGCTCGTATGATTGCACGTTGGCAAGCTGGTGCAGTTTTGGCTGTGTTCTTTTCCGAGCATCAGCGAAGCGGATCTGTATCCGTTCAGCGGTCGGGATGGAGAATGTGGCTGATTTGGCCGGGAGGACAGCTTGTTGGTTCCAGTTTCCCTGAGATTTGCGCAGATTGTGATCACCTGCTCTCATTGCCACGGCGATGGGAACACGGCCACCGATTTTAATTTATTTCCGTTTAACGTTCTTCACATGCTGCGTTTCTGCTTAATTTCAGTCCACCCCGGACACACTCATCTCTGAACGACCGATTTATACCTCACACATCACAGATACAGCACAGACAAAGGGACCATCATCCAATATGCTTTGTGTTTCACTTTTCCTAAAATAAAATGTGGTTACAGGAACCGAGCCTACAGACTTGTGAAATAAAGGAAACCAATTTAATTTCTGCCAGAGATGGTTGGCTGTTCAGTACATAATCCTCATTGTTTAAAATAATTGGGTTCCTTTGCATTCCACAAGTACTTAATGGGTATCTGGGGGCAAAGACGAATGTCGAACAAAATTAGAGCAAAAGTCTAATGGCAGTTCCATTTTGCTTTGCAGTACCACCAGATGAGGAAAACTTTTGCCGCTTTTTCTACCAGAAGGTGGTGGTATATCTCAAAGCAGCAGACTTCAGAGAACTGACGTTAAGCGGCTAGCTAGCAGTATTACCTGCAGCACAATTGTATAGAGAAATAAGAATGTATTACTTCAGTCAGAAATATTATTAAGATCTTTATAGGTCAATTCTGCATCACGTACCACTTGTATCTGGTATTCCGGCCATGATACAGCTGGTGATGAAGGCTCTTCGAGGTGTAAAGCGTGAAGGTACGGTAATGTCCAGAACAGCACTTAGGCTGTGTTACTGTAATCCAGTTTCCTCTCAAGACATTGATTACTAGATAACTTCACCACTTGAGTTCCTTCTCTCTCCAGCCTGAAAGCTTCTCATACCTTCAGGTTCTCCTTCTGAATATACTCACAAATTAACCCATATGCATTTTCTGAGGGTGCACAATCACCATTTCTTTCTGGATACTCTAGGTTTTATACATGGAAACGTCTCCTGTCTGCCAGTTGAAATGTGCTTGTGCCACCTTTTTGTTGAGGCCACCGATTTAGTTTTCTCTCTTAAATTTAGTTCTGCTCCTTCCCCATTCAGGCAGGCAAGGTAGATACATATATCAATATGAGGAGAGGGCAGATGAGCCACATGTTGCTGTTAAAGTGTGATTCTAAGTGTGATTTCCTCTTTCACACAAATTCTGTTACAGACTGGAAGCCACAAGTTTCCTGTGGTCGGCACTAAGTGTCCTTAGTTATGATGAGGCTAAATGATTCTAATGTTTTGACACATTGCCTTTCAACAGTAAAATGTTGTTGTATGCTGTAGGCAATCTTACATCCCTAACTCTATAGCAGTACTACAGGTGTACTAATTGGAGAGGAACACTCTTTTCACAGGTAGGCTATTAACAAGTACTTCACTTGAAACAAAAAACCAACCAAACTCAAAACTAACTTTCACCACTGATGAAGGCTGAAACCTTTGAGTCTCTTAGGGTGAAGCCACACATCCTCTGATGAGAAGCAATGATGTCATCACCCTCCCGTCATTTCCAATGAGAGGCATTTTCTTTCCAGCGGGGTTCGTTACAACCTTCGTCACCAGGGAGGTCTGTGTGGTTCTGGCATTTTGAGCATGGTTGGCAGGTCCGGTCAGTGTTTCTAGAAATCCACCTGTGACCAGTGGCACTGAGCAGGCCTGAGCAGGTGCCAGTGGGCATAGTTACAGCCATAGTCACTGGTTAGGTTCATGTGGTACAAGCTTTCTGTGCATTGTGTTATTCTATGTTATGAAACATTTTACCTAATATTGTGGCTTCTTTGTTTCTTTTTCCTAGGGCACCTGTATGAAAAGGCTTACAATTCCTATATGGATCACCCTGATATGGATGTAGAACTCTCAAATTAAAGGGGATAGTCTACAATTGACTCAAATTTGCATTGTTTCATTTCAAATCCCATAGTTTTGAGAAATGTCAATTGAAATGTACATAGTTTTTTAGGACTGCATACGACAGGCCTATTTTCAGAAGGTGCATTTCATATAAAATGTTAACTATTGCTAATCGAGTTTCAAAGTACAGTCCGGGGAAGTTTTTGATATTGCCATGGAAAGTCTGATCGTACAGGCTTACCAACTTAGGTTAGCTGAAGGCGTGCCATTCGGTCTCCTTGAATATGCACATTTGGGTGAGAGCAATGCCAAGTGAAGGGAAGATGTGGCTTTACCCACAGCCCCATACAGCTGCTGTATTCCTTAGATCTGCCAACATGTTTGTGAACCAAGGGGTTTAAAAAAAAAAACAAAGTTGCCTCTGGACAGCCAGCAGACCTCAGCGTGATAAAATTAGAGTATACATCCTATGCACCTTTCATGAAAAACAGCCTGAAGCCATCTTGTATTGTATGCACTTTGGTTTGACACAATTCATTATTTCCACCTGCTCTCTCAGGGTGCGGTGAAGCTTGCAGTGGTTAGCTACTCCTTATTTTACCTGCCGATATTGACCTATCCTGGTTTCTCCCAGGAAGTAATGTGAGATTGTTTTGCAAAACGCTTGCGAGAAAACCCTCATCAGTGTTTTGCATTCCGCTTGCAACAGGACCACTCACCTACTATGTTGTATTCTTCAACAGTTCATCAACTCTACAGCCTTGCCTCAGCTAGGTGCTTGCAGACCATTGCAGTGCTAGTTTTATGATCGAATAAGTACAGAGGGAGGTCAGCAGCTGTGGCAGGCGGGCCACCAGAGAGCAGCTAAGGATCGCTGCGCTTGCTAGCTGGGCAGCCCCATCCGGACATAAGAGTAACTGTCACAGACGGGTTTGGTTAAACTTACACTGAGCACAATCTGCCACGAAACCTGGCTGAGATAAACACGCAGAAAGTGCATCTTTTGCCACATCGGTTAACTCATTGTGAAGCAGTGGTTCACAGAGAATCTCTGTTCACAGATATGCCACTGACTCTACCACGTGTTACGCCTTTGCGGAGTGCGACTGTCTCAAAATTAAATGATTACGGGGACTTCAATTAACTCCAACACACGCAAGAGGCTTTTATCACGCTCATGACAGACACACGCTGGAGGTGTTGCGAGGCAGTGGAAGTATTCCAGTCTCTTATCTAGTCAGACACCTGAATATCGCTTATTTCCTCATTCAAAGAGCACAAGGGTTCAGATGGAAATGGCAACCTGTCACCCGTCTGTTTTTATAAGCATTTTACTCCTTTTGAAAATAAAGTTCTGAATTCACACTTTTGGAGTATTATTAAGGTCTTCAGTACTTGGGGGTATTTTAAAAATGTATGCAATATTCTACCAAGATTAAGATATGATACAAATAGAATTTAAAAGAGCAATTAGGATCTAGGTCTAATTTAGGTGGAAACATGTTTGTATGCCTACTTTATTCCATGCAGTTCTTTCAACATTTCTGAAAAAATATCTTGGCAGGAAACAAAACTGGTGGAAAATGTCTTGGTGTTTCCTTCCAAAGTTTGAACTTTTCTTTCTGCATTCTACATTCTACAATTGTGATGAGCACCTCTTGGGAGTTTCCTGCACGTCAGTGGGGGTGCAACAATGTGGGCACCCCAGGTTTAAATGTCTGTATGTGACTGAAAGCAAACCTCAACTCTAAATGGTTCAAAGTGAAACACGAGACCTTTTTGAAAATGTTGATTCTTTGTTACTTTTTTACAAAGGCCCAGACACAGGTGATTTACTCGTCAGGGCTTCAATGAATCAGGAGAGTAAAATTCTAAAGTATCCAACTGCAGTGGCTGTTCTGTTTGGTGTTAACAACCATGGGTTAAACAGTTGTCCAAGGATTTCAGAATGAAGATTGTTCATTTCCACCAAGAAGGAGAAGGCTACAAAAACCTCTCTCAATGTTTCAAACTACCTATTTCCGCTGTCAGAAACATTATTAGAAAATGGAAGATAAATTGTTGATAAACAGTTGAAGTCAAGCTCTGAAAGACCAAGAAAGATTTAAAATAGAATGGCCCGAGACCTTGGAGAAGAACCCACAAAATATCTGAAAAAAGCAAAGTAGCAAACACAGGTCTACCTGTTCAAAGGATAACAATACATTGTATTGACAATGTGCATTGGACTGACAAAACCAAAATTAAACTTTTTGGCAACCATCATAGAAGGTATGGTTGGAGGAAAAAAGGGGAAAGCCTTTGATGAGAAGCATACCTCGAAATCAACCATGAAGTACCTCCAGGAACGAAGGATGAAAGTTTTTGAATGGCCACCACAGTCACCAGACTTGAATATTATAAAAAATCTCTGGAGAGATCTCAAACATGCTGTACATGCAAGGAGGTCAAATAATATTTCTGAGCTAGATGTGTACTGCCAAGAATAATGGGGAAAAATTGAAAAAAGCGAGAATTGAAAGACTCTTAGCTGGCTACATGAAGCATTTACAAGCTGTTATAGTTGCCCTAAGAGGAGTTACAATACAGTACTAACTGACAGGGTTCTAAAACTTTTGCACAGGGCCTTTTTCCTTTTTTTATTATTTTAAAACTGCAAAAAAGTACAATAAAATGCTTTAAAATGTGAAAACAATTTGGTACCATTTGGTTATTAGGTTTGCTTCTGTTCACTAAGATATTAATTGTAAAAGGCTTTTTGACCAGGGGTGCCACATTTGTACACATTTCATACACTGTATACTGTATATGTATAAAGTGATTATTGTAGGGATAGTTTTAGCAATGTTTTCAAAAAGGCAAAGCAGGACTATTTTCAAAAAGAGAGAAGGCAAAGCAGGACTATTTTCAAAAAGAGAGGAGGCAAAGCAGGACTATTTTCACATCCAGACCTTCGGGCCTTGGGTCTTTTCACCACGCCTCAAACTTCTTTACACAAGCAGCAAGCTCAAATTTAAGCTACGTTTATAAGATGCCTTCTGTCTGCTTCTGATGCCATGAAACGTGTGGAACATGGAACTTCTCCATGGCTTGTTCTGAAGCATAACTGAATTGGCAACTTTCAGACAAAGCACTGTAACCACCAGCCTTTTTAATTTCTGTGCTTTTCCCACAATGCCTTTGGGATACTTTGACTCTTTTGGGGGCCTAACCCAAATCCCCAACCCCCGTTTTAGAGAATGCCATTATGTTTGTCTGTGATTGACATACAGTAATTATTGATACTGAATAAAAATTTCACTATCAAACATTTTCGATGGTGAATAAAGAAAGCAGTGTAGTCATTCTATAATTGCTGTCAAGCAATGGGAATCTGGGTAATTATTATTATTATTTTGTTTTTATTATTGCTGAGCTCAACTACCTTAGAGAGTACATGCAACCGTCAGCGTGTACATGCAAGCTTAACCACCGCAGCCCTGACTGCTGTCTACCACCTCTGGTAATGTTATGCACAGTGCTGCCATCAGCCTGGAAAAAGCACCCACTTGTGCACCCTGTACAAATGCTGCCAGGGAAGCAATTATTCAACATTATACACTGCCGGTAAGCAAGAAAATTGTACTTGTGTGTCAGACGTCCCCTAGGTTGATGATAAATAATAGTCTTTATGCAGCTCTGTAAGTGTTTCTAAACTGACAAGAGTTGCATAACAATGCCTACACTGATAATGCATCCCAGCAGTGGAGGGCTGGTCTAGGATCTGTTCAGAATTTGAGCTCATAATAAGTGAGGGTAGTACATAAGAAAGTGGAAACTGATCCCAGATCAGTGCTTATATTCTGAGATGCTTTATAAGTACGGACCCTGTCCTTGCCATTCCATCCCTGGAAAACAAAGGAATTGTAATCACTGTGGAATTCTTCTTCGTGAGATCGTTCTTCATCATCATCACAGAACAGGATAAAATGTACATCAAATGTTCACAATTATTGGATAAATTCAGGGAAAACTGGTTCCTGTCTAACACAGGTTTCACAAGAAGCTTTGGAAGGATTTGTGTCAGTTTAGTTTATTTCTCCTTGTGCTTATGTTTGTGCCAGAAAATATCAGCAAATACTAAAATAAACACGTGAAATATTCTACAGGTAAATAAAATATGTAAGGAGCCATCAATTACTCATTTTAATATACTCACGCCCATTTTTCTTAAAGGGACAGGATTTTCTTTTTCTTATTTTTTTTGCTTTTATCTGGATTAAACTGGAACTGCAAATTGATGTTCCTCCCTAATGTGGATTAAACACCAACACACGCTCTCCCATCCACTACACGTAACCAGGTCTGTTTAGAAACGGCGGCTGTTACAATGACTAATGTCGTTTGTACAGAAATGTGTTCGCAGTGGGAACACATTTATTATCCGAGTTTTTCTTTCGGATCGTTCCTCACATTAAATAAGTGAGTGTCCGGGGTGCTGGATGTGTAGCAAAATTGGTGCAAGATTAATCATTGAAAACTCTATTACTGTGATGGGAATTAATGCAGGGGGAAGTCAGCCGTGAAAAATGGTTAAATAAAATTTAAAAAGGAAAGAAGAGGGGGAAAAAGTATATCCTGGAAAAACGAGTCAGCATGTCCCATGTCTGTCCCCCTAAGTCTCTCAGGAGACGTTTTTCTTCATTTGTTTACCGCTGTCCGGGGAGCGGCGGGGAACATAAACAACTGCACTCGGGTGAAGGCAGCTGGTGGTGGGGACCTGCAAGCCAAGCTCTCTTAATGATTATGAACCGAATGATCAAGGGTCCTGCACACAACGCTACTAACGGGTCCGCGGCCCATAATTCCACGCTGACAAACGTGCGTCATCAACGCGGGGCAGCTCTCTCCCTCCCCAGCATCCCTCTCTCGCCCGCGTTTCCACCGGCGATGAAGGAGGAGTCCACATCCCCTTTCTACACTCTCGACTGCGCTGCATTCATCTGGGCACTTTTCTCTGGGTACCTTTTTCTGTGTTACTTCAGGTGGCTGGAAATGATCTAAATCACTGTTACTCAAATTGTGGTCCTTGAGGGCTGAGAACTGGTTTTCCACCTTCCTTTTACCTGGGAGTCAGGTGTGATGACGATCAATCACACTAATTGTTCAGTAATTAGCTGGGAGAAAAGAAAAGCAGGATTTGAGGGCCAGATCTGAGTGTCCATGGTCTGAATGTATTCCTGCTTTCCTAGGTAACTGCTCATACATGTCGGATGAATAGCTTTTTTTTTTTTTTTAAATGCTAATTCGATAATAACACGTGAAAATTGTGTCATTTTCTTTTTCCTGTGCCTAATTCCTAGTTTCTGTAAACTTCATTGCTCGGTTTCACATTTGGACAGAACATACTTGGTGCGAAGTGAAAGAGATGGCTGACCTTACAGCTAAATCTGATTTTATTTGGAGGCCAAGTGGGCAGGAAATGATCAGGGTTGCCCAGCCCGTGTTGGCCAATACAGATGACTTTCGGCTATTTTAATGTCCATTAATGTGCTGCCATCTGATTGTGTAGCAACACAAAGTGCACGGATATAAATTACAGTGCGGTTTGCCAATTCCAATGAAATCAACTGTGTTCTGTTTCAACAGAGGACAGAGAACTGGTTCATCAATCGCTGGGCAGTTGACCTTGTACACTCAGTGAATTCCTAATCAAACATTATGCGACCTGGTGTTGGACTATTCCAATGGGCCAGTGTAGCCTGCTGATGACTGATGATCTGTTGGGCCACAGTAGATGTGTTGAACTGGGAGACAATGTTGGTAGTTGGCTTCGGGCCAGTGTGAACCTGCCATAAGTTATCCATAATTGGCTCAGGAAAAACATTATGGTTTGTCTCAATGACAGTGACACATTCAGGCTCCTGTTCACTTTGGTGATACCGATTTATGCTCAAGAAATTCAGTAATTAATATACTGATGATTTTTGGTTATATTTTCACAAATGTGAATCTTTAGCCACAAAAATATTTAAAAAAAACATTTAGAAATATGAATCATTTCAAAAAGTCAGAGGATGATTAGTCAGGCTATAATTCTTGTAGTTTTGATGTGATACTTTTCTCTCATACCTTTCCAAAAAATTTCAAACAGATTTAGTTCTAGTGCTCCGGAACATTCTCTCTGCCAGCATCCCAGTTTGTGCCCTGAACTGCTCTAACACACTGGCTGTGTCTGTTCAACTCTTCCTCTGAAAAATAGCAGTCAATTAGCCACCGCTGCCAAACTAGTCCATGGAGTCACTCAGCCCATTCTGCCATCTTGTGAAGACTTGGTCTTGGTCCTCCACAAGTTCAAAAGACAAGCTGTTTTTCTATGTCTGAATCATTTCATTTGAGATAATAATTTTGAAGACTTTTTAGAAAAACGAATCGTGTTAGATAGGCAGGAGATATGAACCTCTATCTGGTTTTGATCTTTGCAGTGGCTTCCTGCCTGGTATCAGAATTGACAGGAAAATCACGCGAGACACTGCTTTTGCTTGGCTGTGACTCAGAACACTTGGAACTTTTCTGTAAACTGTACCAGCTCTGTGGATTAATGTTTTGCTTCATATATTAATTCTCCATACAGTAGGTTCTTATGTTTTTCTTGTCACATTTGTAACTTTGTAAGTTACCGCTTTGATCGCTCATTAATGGCCTTATTATATATAAATTGTATCTTCTCCTTTCAGACACAACATCTTTATCATAGTTGAGGATTAGCTCATCGGTGGCACAGATGGTGCAGTGGGTAGCACTGCCGCCTCACAGCAAGGAGGTCCTGGGTTCGAAACCCCGTCGGCTGGGGCCTCTCTGTGTGGAGTTTGCATGTTCTCCCTGTGTCTGCGTGGGTTTCCTCCAGATACTCCGGTTTCCTCCCACAGTCCAAAGACATGCAGGTTAGGCTGATTGGAGAGTCTAGGTATGCCAGTAGGTATGAGTGTGCGTGCCCTGCGATGGACTGGCGACCTGTCCAGGGTGTATTCTTGCCTTTTGCCCAATGTATGCTGGGATAGGCTCCAGCCCCCCTGCGACCCTGTTCAGGATAAGCGGGTTAGGATAATTAATGAATGGATGGATGGATTAGCTCATTCTTTTCAAGAAGTCAACTTTCATGTAATACATAGATTGTGTCGGACCTGCTAGTAAACATGCAACCTCCTATGAAGAATTTAATTCTGATTTCAGTATTCATATTTAAATCAAAATGTTAATAAAAGCTTATGCTAGAAGCAGGCGTTAATTAGTGATATTGTGCTGCTGTGGATTCCTTCACTGCTATAGCTTCTATGTTGATCAGTGCACCATGAGTAATGATAGAATAATGTTTCACAATTCGTTTCTTGTAAATCATGTTCTTGCGCTATTTTATACTCTGCTTTTCCCTCCCTCTCTCATGCTCATAGACTGTAGAAAACATATGGACCAAGTGCGTCACCCACAGACTATCCATGGGCTAGTGAGAAGTGTTTTGAAACCGCAGAACTGAAGTGAACCGGCATTGAAATAAACAAATTAATTATTTTATCTGCAGTTTTTTTGTGTGGAGGGAAAACTGCTCTGATCATTAACAGTCAAGTAATGTTGTCATGTAGCAAGAGTCGTACTCCAAAAGTGTCATAGGTGAAGTCTGCTCTTAAAAGTTTTTAAAAGTCTGTACTTGTTCTTTGGCACCGGATCTTATGAATGAGAAGTCCTGGATGCTGGTTAAGTGTTTGAATCATACTGTTTTGAGTTTCCTAAGTGTGGTACTAGTAGACCTATGTTTTTTGAGAGCTAGTAAATAAGTGAAATAGATCATTTATTCAAAAAAGATACAATGGCACATTTGGGTCTGGCCAAAAAATTACCAAAAATGGCCAATTGTATAGTTTTTGAATAAATTATTAATTGCAAAGTACCTACCATAAGGACTTCAAGTAAAATGACAAAAACAAAATGTAGTGCCAAACCTGAATCATCTGCTGTTCTGTACTTGCTATACATGCTAAATGACTTTAAAAAATGAATTTATGGGAGGGTATTTGTTTTAATTATACAGATACGGCCATTTCGGGTGAGATGCAAATGTGACCATTTGGCTTCATCGCTCCTGATATCATCAACATATGTAAGTTGGAGCGTAATATGTATTAATGGAGTTAATAGAAGGGTGAACTTGAATACCTGAATAAATGAAGCCTGAAGGTTGTATTGGAGGGTAACGGAGAGAGGTGGGCAGTGGACAGATGTATTCAGCAGACTTTAACCACTGCAGTTTGGAAACAGAATGCTCCAAATTCAATTACAGACATCTGAAAGATACAAAAGGAAGCAGCCTACATGTAAAGAAACAGCTTTTCATGCAAAAGGGAGCAATATGTCTAACAGCTTGTCATCCAACAAAGGGAAAGGAGGATTGAGGAAAGTGGGCAGCCTTGCTGTGTACCACTTTCTAAATAAACTGTAGTGACCTTACAAAACTAGGCTGTACAACAGGCTTGGAGTCCATTCAATTTACATTCAGCCCATTCACTGATGTAACTTAACTCAAACTGAACAGCGTCCATAATGTTTTATATTTCATTTAAATTCAATACTTTAAGAGTATTTGATCCCAACTTATTAACGTTATGAAGCAAAATAAATGTTTAATCACCAATTTCTTTAAGCATTAAGGTTGGTGCACAACTGAACATAATGGCAGTCGAACATGATCAGTTATACAGTATGATGAGAAGAATGTGTATTTGTAATAAGAGTCAATATTTGATACTGTATAACTAATATAATCGATATAAGACTACGGTACTTTTTAAAAAGTACTGTAGATTCTGAATTCTCAATCCAAACCAATTTAAAACTTCCCAAAATAACAAGGACCTTCCAGTCCTTTGAGTCAATCTCAAAAAATATATGTAAATCAACAAATACATTCAGAAACATGCAATAATCCTACATACACAAGCCAAAGGGCAAGCTGGCTAGCAAAGCAAATAAGACAATGTTAATGGCAACAATAATTGCACAGTAATAAAAACAATAACCATAATAAAGCTTTCCAAAATAATAACAAATAAATAAATACAAATCTCCTGAGATGTTTCGCTTAATAGACCTTGCAACACACCGTTGTATCAGTGTGACAGCATGAGTGCATTGGGGAGTATCACCACATAAAATTAAATTTCAATCATGTTTTATTTGTATAGTGCTTTTTGGAAAAGACTGTTACAAAGATGCTTTACAGATTAACAGAAGGGCACAACGGATGAGAGCAAACACCTTGAGCCCCAAAATAGAAAATAAAGCCAGAGCCCCAAAAAAGTGAAAAGACAAGCCCCTTTTGCCCTGGATAATATGATTCTGCATCTTAGATGTTGGGTCATTGGAAAATGGGGCTTATGTTTTTCAGTGAAATGCTGAAAAATATGTACTCTGCATTGAGAAATACAGGTATATTCACTGTGACACTGGAGTTTTTAGTTGAGAGAAGTGTGTACGGCTAAGATTGTTAACCCCTTAAGCATCACCCTTTTTATTGACAAGCTTGAAAATGACATAACCAAAATAAAATGGTTACTATTCTTGAACCCCTTCAATGACAGGGATAATCCTGGTCTCTTCTGAAAGGGGATCCTTTGGGGTATGTTTTCCAAGACTCAGAGTCAGACTTACTCTAGGTATTACTTAAACAAAGTTACAGAAGCACAAACACAGTGGAAGTGGAAAATTGTTTCTCACTGAAAACATTTTCTGTTTTAGAGTGGATACAGATTATTGTGGCGGTGCCTGGCGCGCTTAGCAATATAATGAAGCCACATCAAAACACTGGAAAAATCTCATTTGCAGACTCTTGGGAACAAAATGGATAGCAGCAGTTCAAATAAATCTTAAAAATAAATTTCTAAAATATGAAGTAAAGATGATTAAACTGGATGCTTCTACCTGGCCCCACCTGCCCACCACTCCAGCCTGCCACTCCACTGTAGGACCATCATCTCCTGATACTTCATACCACCAGTCCTGCACTGGTCAGATGGACTGATAACCCCCAGAGCTTGACTGGGGGATCCCCAGCTAGATCCAGGTATTTCATGTGTTCTATTACATTACAGTTATTTAGCTTTATCCACAGCATCTAACTGTACATTGCACGGTTCAAGGCCCTACCAAGGGCCCAACGGCTGATCTTATTTTGGTGACTCTGAGCCATGAACCACCAACCTTCCAGGTCTCAGTGAAGCACCTTAGCCACTATAGGCTTCCCATATAAATTTCCACCTTAAGCACACCTGATACTACAATATCAAGCTCTTGCTTGAGATGTGCTTTAGGAATACATTCAAACTTCTGAACCTTACTTGGGGAGGTTTAGGAATTACTATGACAGCTGATCTAACCATGGGCTCATTCCAATCACATATATATTTTGATATTTTAATTTTTCTCTTTTTTCTACTCCTAGCTCCACCCATCAGGAGAGACTAGGAAAAGTGGCAAGACAAATAAATGAAAATGGGGAAATAAAGAAAATGTTAATTAGGCCACGTCAGTTACAGACATGGCAGATAGGGAGAGGAGGATCTGCAGGTCGATCATGTCAGGCTTTCCTGAAAAAAAACTCCCGCAAAGGATGTGCTGATGTTTTCTCGCTCAAAGGAATGACCTAGAAGTTACTTCTACTTTTAGCTCCTAGAAGGAACATTTAATGGGTTGGAATGCATTTGATGGCGAACCTTGATCAATTTTTGGGTCAGGAGAAAGTAAAAGAAAAAGATTGGAGAAAACTAAGCGATTAGAATGAGCCCATAGTCGTGTTTCTTTGAGCCCACACCCAGAGCCTTCCTCCTTTCATGCCATTGCCATCTCCTTTGGTTTGCTTTGGGGGAACTTTAGGCCAAGATATACTGTGAAGTGCATTGTGGCAGATTTTTTGTAAAATCCACAATATTAATAACATTTGATTGATTGATTGACACACCACCTCTTCAAAAATGAAAAGTGGAAACGTGAACATGCATCACTGAACTGAATGTTTTTGGTTTCATGGTAATTTATTTTCTCTTTCTGAATCACAGACCTGTGAAGCAGATACCTTGGACCATTTCCCTCTTGCTATTTTTCTTCTTTTGTAATTATATGACTTGAAATAGTGAGCTGAACACTAACAAAAAACCTGCCAAGGTCAGGACTTATGTGTCCTACATGGTAGTCACAGCAATGCACACAATGCTCCATAACACTCAGTAGTTATATCATACCTGCCTCTCAGTGACCAATATTTCATTCTGCATTTGTTAACTTGTGATTGTTAAAGTAACACTGTCATTATCAGCTGTCTGCATTTGCATAGTGTTTCATACAGTAGTAAATACAAGATTAAGCTGAGAACAGTAGCGCATGTAATTTCCATAAGACGCTCAAAATTACATATGCAGGTGCTGTGGGGGAAAACAAAAGCCACTCTTGATTTTCTCTAATTTGTGCAAATACCATTGTGCCTGTTTGGGAAATATCCTCCAGTGCTATTAGATTCTCAACAGGGGTTTCATGGGGACAAAGCTTGTGTGCGGACTGAATCTGTGCCTGTAAGTCATTGTATTCCCATATTAAGCAGGCCCAATGTCGAAGGATTACTCCCAATTAAAGGAAAATAACTGAAGTTACAGATGATGCACTGTTGCCTGGCCTTGCCTTCTGTTCCTGTGTGCTGTTTAATCTCACTGCTCTTCTCCATGCGCTAAGTATCTGCAGAATCTGCACATCAATTTCCTATGAGGGGATGGTAGAGGGGGTGGGTGTAATGAGGGATAGTGTTGCATTTGTCCAGGCCCCTCCTTATCTACACTGTCGTTTTTTCGCAGTTTCCTAGTGAGGGGTTGTAGTTCCAGGCCTTATGCAGTACTATGCAAGTCTTAGGCACATGTAAAAGAGCAGTGAACAGTTAAAAACTAAATCAAATCAATATTTTTTGTGACCACCTTACCTTCTGAAACTGCTTTAATTCTCTTCGGTACACAGTCCTGTGGTTGTATAAGGAAATGGTAGTACCAAACACCTTCTGCAGACACCTTCTGCAGGGCATTTTTTGGAAAAGAATGTTTGGAAATCGGAAATCTAGGCTGCCTAGTAAGACTTTTGCACAGTTCTGTAGGGTGCTTGATCCATAACTGAAGTATCTGGCCTTGCCTCAGTCGTCCACAGATTAATCCCAGGCTCACATATTGCATTACATTCACTTATCATACACTCCTATTCCAGCTGATTTAGGATATACTGCTGGAGAAACAAAACTGCATTCACCTGATTTATATGAACAGTAGTGTCAACACATGGCATTCTCAGAAAACATTCTCAGAATAGCAAGTATATGCTAAATAAACCACTAATACAAGTTAAAGGTACAATAGGTATGCTTTTTGTGTTAAAACATTGGTACAAGACTTGTAAATCCATTCCTATCATTGAAAAAGGCTCACTGACATGTTGACTCACCCTCTGCCTGTGTGTATAGTCATTCAGGTTTCAAAATATGAAGTTGACGGGCCGGCACTCTAATTGCCACAGCCAATGGCGTTTCAACATCAGCACATTCACAGAGAAGGGGTGGGATAAACAGTGTTGTGGTTTGAGCGTGTTTGTTGCTGCAATTACTCTTTTGACGGTTAGAAGTTCAAAATTACCAATTGTACCTTTAATTATCCAAAGTACAAATTCAGAACACATAGAGATTACCTCCATAACAAGCCCTGAACCATAAAACCATAAATATGTAACCTAAAACTATAAGAATGACTAGGGGTGGAGCAAGGGAGGGGGACCAAGCTGTAGGGTCTGTGCCACCATGGGAAGTTCGTTTCACAGACACTAACAGCATCTAGAGTATTGAAGCCAAGCAGTATAAATATACCTATCTCTGAGAAGGTTATAAGTTAGTTCCTTGAATGTCGCACATTGCCAGAGCTCAAAGACACATTTGCCACACAAGTTGAGAAACATATGATTAGTGCGCCTTTAAAATTATTTGATTACAGCAACTGCATAAGCTTGGAGCAGCTCGGAGCACTTCTATCTCTGAATTTGAAGTAATCTAGCCTTGTACAAATCGTTAAGTGTCACTGAGCATGAAAATATAATTGTATAACTGTACCGACGGAATCTATGAAGGGCGGCCTGTAGCGTAGTGGTTAAGGTACATCACTGGGACCCGCAAGGTCGGTGGTTCGATCCTGGGTATAGCCACAATAAGATCCGCACAGCAGCACGATCCGTAACCCTCCATTGCTCCAGGGGAGGATTGTCTCCCGATTAGTCTAATCAACTGTACGTAATGCTCTGTATAAGAGCATCTGCCAAATGCCATTAATGTAATGTAATTAATTAAAAGTACAGGCCTCCAAATATATATATTTTATTTGGAAAGTGCCTTTCAAGAAACCCAAGGACACCGTACAACACAAATTAAAACAGGATAAAGAACCAAAAATACTGAAAGAAATTGTACAAGTTGGGGCAAAGGGGACCAAAACCATTACAAAATGACATGCATAAATACGCAGCTAGCAGGACAGGAGGTTTGGGATACAAAAGGTGGAAGTAAGGGCCTGGGGAACTGGGCTAGATGTAAGCAAGTCTAAACAGATGCTTTTAAATTCCTGTTTGAAAGACTGTGGAGAGTCCAGGAGTCTGAGGAGAGGGGTAGAGTGCTCACAAACCTTGGGGCAATGCAACAGAAAACCTGTCGAGAGAGGATGGTAGAAAATGGTAGAGTGAATGCGGATTTTGGACTGAGAAAGCTTTGAGGTAATGGGGAGGGTAAAATGATCCACTGGCTGAAGTAGTTTGTTGACACTAAGGAAGAGAACCTTCATTGACCTGCATGTCAGTTTTATACAATCACTGGCCACTTTATTAGGTACATGAATGCAAACTATAACATGCGGCTGTAACTCACTAATAATGAATAATAATACGTTTATTTTATTTAGCGCCTTTCTCAGACCTATGGGCGCTTTACAAAAACATAAAAAACAAAAATATAAAGCATGCAGACGTGGTGAAGTGGTTTTATTTTTTGTTCAACCCGACATTAGATTGGGCAATATGCATGTGACTATTAGGATACATCAGTTTCCTATTGGATTAACAAACTAAGAGACTTTATACACGCTATATATTTGCTCCAAATTTGGCAGTACAGACCTAAATACTTGTAATTGTTAAATTGCCTGATTACTCATTATAATGGCAATGCACAGACCACCATCCAAAGCCCACGATTCTCGCCCGTTTCTGTTTTTGCAGCTTCACTGCCAATCGACAAGCAGATATATTAATCAGCCGGGACATCTAGGGCAGGTCACCAAAAAAGGGTTTGAGCCTCTGCCAGTCCCCCTGTCCCTGCCCTCTGTCGCCAACCTCTGTACTGTATAAATTAGGCAGTACATTTTACGCAACATTAAAACTTGGCCCGCGCAGTTAAATTAATCACTGGAGGAGGCAACGCCGTCTGTCCTGAGACGGGCCACTTCATCAGAAGGAACGGGCCCCACCCGGGCCCCAGCTAACCCCAGCCGCAGAACGACGTCCCCATTAACGGGGCCGATCAATTCACCCGTCTGTATCGTGCCAGCCCCTGCACAGAGAATGAGGGTTCCTCCTCCTTTAAATAAAGGCATTTAGTTAATTGCCAGGCAGAGAAAGCCGACCGTCATTTGTCTGGAGGCGGGGAGGACATAATCGGCGGGATCGGAGGCTGAGGAATGGAGACGGGAGCCATTACGGATAGCTAAGCGCCAAAGCCTTCAGACGAAATGGCAAGGAGGGCCCCCGAGAGAGGGGGAGATAATCAGACTCCTCACATTGACATGTTGAAAGCCTCTGATGGGGCCATTTTGAACCTGCTGTTTAAAGCAACTTCACAGAAGAAGAAAAAAACATAACAAGGAGGAGAAATTGTTATATTTTATCAAAAGTACTTCAAATTCGAGTTTCGCTTTAAACCTAAAGAATGTGTTCAAATTGCATTGGGTTTTTTTAAATAACTGTATCCATGTTTTCGATTTTTGTTATCTGCATATCAAGTGGCTCATTGATCTTAAGCACAGCCCCATTGTTGTAAGGGCAAAGCACACTGCATTTGACTACAATTCAGCTGGATAGCACAACCCTCTTACTCTAAACTAGTTATGTAACGTCATAGGAGAGGGCTTGGGCAGTGTGCAGATGCAAAAGTGAGTGATTAGATCCCTGCCCAGACACTTTTTCTTGCTTTTATATATTTAAGAAAGGTTCTCTAGTAGGACACTGTTTTGGATATAGTTTTTTGCAGTTTTAGTTGATTGGCATGAACTATTTTCCATAAGAGAATATGGTTAATCTTTCTTCAAAGCTCATTGGAAGAAGCAGTGCGTCGTCCCTCAGATCAAATTACAGCGGCCACTGGGAGTGATTTTGCCAACATGGATGTGTCTGTTTATTCACTTTTTAAAATATCTTGTTGTGAATTTGGGACATTTTTAGAGTGTTGGGGAATTAGTAATAGTTGCTGCTCTGGAATATTTCCCTCTGTGCTGCTCTGGAATTGGTGTTGTGTTATGAAAACAGTCTCTGAAGAGGCTGAAATGGAGGTGACAAAAAACCTTCATATATTTTTAGTACATGCACAGTACTGGGGTTTCATTTATGTAAGGCAATGATGTAGCAGAGTCAAGGGTTTATTATGGATGTTTATTATTAGGTCACCAGCATGATGAACATAATGGCAGGCCATTGTATTGATGTCTGTTTATATAGGGTCGATGAAATGAGACCTAACCAGACATTTTCAGAAATGTATAAATTCCACCAGGCCGCTAAAAATAACCATTTGGCAGTTAATGAAGAATTCAAAGACAAATCACATGCCAACTGTGGTAGATTGGTATTTCAAGGCATGCTGCCATCAATGTCATCATATTGTAGATTGTCCTCTTAAGGCCAGTTTATAGTCCAGTTTATAGTTCATGAATGCTCTATTGTCACCCGACGTAGACAGTGGGCACTCTTAACTCCTGAGCTAATGTTGTCACCATTAAAGACATAGACAGTGGCCGTTGTCCTTTGTGAAAACTATAAATTAACTCCGGTCGCAGGAGTATAAGCCAAATGTTGCTGCAACCAGCGACCATCCATTGTACGTCATTGGTCGTAGCGACACTCTGTAGCTTGGCTATAAACTGGCCTTAACACAGAAAATCATAAGCCAGTTCCACTGTCACCAAACACAGAAAATAGATAATAGATAATAGAATAGCTGATGGAGGCAAAATCCCTCTGAAAATGACTGAGGGAGTGGGTATTGGTCATACACAAACACAGTGAAGCCTTGCCTTGGCGGTCAGCTTCAAATGGGGCCTCCCGCGTACGACAGCCATTTTTCATTAGTCCCCTGGGCGACCGCCTTAGGATTCACTGTATTATTATTTTTACAGCCTCTGCTCAGATGAAGCTCTGACAGGTTTCAGAGCACACCAGCCCACAGAAGTGACTGTCTCTGGGCATTTTTTATTTTTATTTTTGATGGCGAGTTCAGGCCATTAAGCTCCTGTAGGCTCAGTGTTATACGCAGCGTCTGGAGACTATCAAGAACAGTGTCAAATGCAGGCCTGTTATGAATTCTGACATGTTTTGGACCTTTTCTTTGGCCGGGCGCATCTCATTATGTGGATTACTGTCCTGCTGTATATGGTGGCAGTATAAGCCCAGGTAATCACTTTTCACATGGCCGTTAAGCTCTCCGTGGAAACTGACATCACGACAGTCTGTTTGGATATGACAAAATATACATTTTCTTTTTTAAAAGGGACTTTTTAAAATCAATGCTGGTAAATATATGATAACTGACATCTGATATTTGCTTCCTCATTCTGACAATTCTGGTATTAACTTGGGAGAAGGGCTCCCTTCTTTTGATAGTAAACCTTTATGCTCCAACATAAAATCAATCAAATAAAGTGACAGTTGAGGTACATTTCTGCTCATCAAGGATCAAATTTCCCAAATGTACCTTAAAAGTACAGTAATGTTCTCTTTGGGTACAAAGGAATATGTTTTACAAGCAAGAAAGGTACAAATTATGCTGGATAGGGGTAAATTATTTTGTAAATATAGGGTACCGCCCCAGCGACCAGCATTTGTACCGAATTGTAAGAGTTACTGCCCACCACTTGAACTGTGTGGTCGAGGGATGGTTGTGGCCCTAGAAGACTGTTATGGTCAGCACCCAGCTCTGTCTACAAGCATATACAGTGGCTTCAGAAAGTATTCAGCCCCTTTCACGTTTTGCATAATTTATTGTATTGTAGATTAAATTTTAAATGGATAAAATCAGGTCAGGTGCATCCTGCTTGCTTTAATGATCATTGAGATGTATCTAGAACTTGACTGGAGTTCACCTGTGGCAAACTGAATTGATTGGACATAGTTTAACACCTGTGTATATAAGGTCTCACAATTCACACTGCATGTCAGGACAAAAACCAGGAAGACTCTGTAGACCCCCAAGTCCTCTCCTATGACCGTCCTCCTACAAGTAGTTACATGAAATTGTAAGGCCGTAAATCTGGCATTATCACTATTATCACAGCTTGCTGGCTTCCTCTGGTATTGTGGAGTATGTGGCTGTAAAGTAATTTAGGAGCATGCACCATTAACCCCCACAATCTCCACAACCATACGGGCAGGAGCCTGTGGGGGGAAGACTCAGGCCTCCAGCCGTAAAACTCGTTACGACGGGGCAACATCCTTTTACGGCACGGGAAGGTTTCAGAGGGCACGGCCTGTTGGGCCCATTATTCCCTTCAAACCCCCCTTTATTGCTCTCCCTCTTTTACTCAGTCACTAAATGATGTGTACAGCATTGGATGTTTCATGACAAAGTCAGTTTAGATAATATTCATGTTTGGTATTATTCTGATTGTTTCAGTGCAACTGGTGCAATGGTTTTATTTCTGCAACAGCAAACCCTGTACATCATAACCAACCAGGAGAAGCTGTGTGGAGCTCTGCCCCAGTGAAAGCCATGTGCCTCAACCCCCCTGCGCTTCCTGGGGAGGCGTGGCTCCAAATTACAGATGGGTGACTCATTTCTAGGGTTAACATCAAAGGCCAGATTTTGGATTTAAGGACAGCAAACTAAGCAATCTGGGAGAATGCAATCAGCCTCCCGTGCACTCCGTGCACGTAATTTCTACGTACAGGGTGTCTGTAGCCAGACTCCCGTATGTAGCTTTTATTACCAGGTATGACTTTTAAGACTCCGTAATTTGGTTTGCATTGTAATGTTTTTTATTTGGAACTAGTATGCAATTACGTGTATGTAACCTCCATCCATCCATCCTTCATCACCCGCTTATCCGGAGTCGGGTCGCGGGGGCAGTAGGCAAAGCCGGGTATTCCAGGCGTCCCTCTCCCCAGCAACGCATTCTAGCTCCTCCTGGGGGATCCCGAGGAGTTCCCTGGCCAGGAGAGATATATAATCTCTCCAGCGGGCTCTGGGTCTCCCTCGGGGTCTCCGCCCAGTTGGACGAGCCCGGAAAACCTCCAAAGGGAGGCGCCCGGGAGGCATCCTGATCAGATGCCCGAACCACCTCAATTGGCTGCTTTCGACGCGAAGGAGCAGCGGCTCTACTCCGAGCTCCCTCCGGATGTCCAAGCTCCTCACCCTATCTCTAAGGCTGAGCCCAGCCACCCTACGGAGGAAGCTCATTTCGGCCGCTTGTATACGCGATCTCGTTCTTTCGGTCACTACCCAAAGCTTGTGACCATAGGTGAGGGTTGGGACGTAGATCGACCAGTAAATCAAGAGCTTCGCCTTCCGGCTCAGCTCCCTCTTCACCACAACGGTCCGGTGCAACGCCCGCATTACTGCTGACGCTGCACCGATCCGCCTGTCGATCTCACGCTCCCTTCTACCCTCACTCGTGAACAAGACCCCGAGATACTTGAACTCCTTCACTTGGGGCAAAGACTCGTTCCCAACCCGGAGGGAGCAATCCAACATTTTCCGGCAGAGAACCATGGCCTCGGACTTGGAGGTGCTGACTCTCATCCCGGCCGCTTCACACTCGGCTGCAAACCGCTCCAGTGCGTGCTGAAGGTCACGGTCCGATGAAGCCAGCAGAACCACATCATCCGCAAAAAGCAGAGATGCGATTCTGAGGTCACCAAACCGGACACTCTCCTCACCTCGGCTGCGCCTTGAGATCCTGTCCATGAATACCACAAACAGGACCGGTGACAAGTGGCAACCTTGACGGAGTCCAACACCCACCGGAAACGTGCTTGACTTTGTGCCGAGAATGCGGACACAGCTCTCACTTTGGTTATACAGGGACCTGATGGCTCTTAACAACGGCCCCGGTACCCCATACTCCCGCAGTACACCCCACAGGGTTCCCCGGGGGACACGGTCGAAAGCCTTCTCCAAGTCCACAAAGCACATGTGGACTGGATGGGCAAACTCCCATGACCCCGCCAGCAACCCTGCCAAGGTAAAGAGCTGGTCCACCGTTCCACGGCCAGGACGGAAGCCACATTGCTCCTCCTGAATCCGAGGTTCGACCGTCGGTCGGAGCCTCCTTTCCAGTACCCTAGAGTAAGCTTTCCCAGGGAGGCTGAGGAGTGTGATACCCCGGTAATTGGAGCACACCCTCCGGTCCCCCTTCTTGAAAATGGGGACCACCACCCCGGTCTGCCACTCTACAGGTACTGTCCCCGACCTCCACGCGACACTGAAGAGGCGTGTCAGCCAAGACAGCCCAACAATGTCCAGAGCCTTCAGCATCTCAGGGCGAATCTCATCTACACCCGGCGACTTGCCACTGAGGAGCTTTTTGACTACCTCAGCAACTTCCGCCAGGGATATAGGTGCAGATTCCCCTGAGTCTTCAGGCTCTGCCTCTTCCACAGAGGACGTGTTGATCGGGTTCAGGAGCTCCTCGAAGTGCTCTTTCCACCGCCTGACAATATCCCCAGTCCGGGTCAGCAGTTCTCCTCCCCTGCTGAAAACAGCCTGAGACAAGCCCTGCTTTCCCTTTCTGAGTTCTGAGCACAGCCCGAACTGGTCACGTGGGGTCGCCGCCCTGTGGGCTCACCACCTGCAGGGGTCGGCATCGGAGTCGGGTGCTTTGGCCAATGGGCAGTGTATGTAAACTGCCTGGTAAAATAAACTGTTAAAACTGGATCTGTTTGGTTTTCCTTACTGACACTCAAAGTTATACAGGGAATGCTTGGTTTACCCCCTCGAACTGGTCTAGGGAGGATGAATATTTACGTTTAATGTATCACGGCGTATAGCACCCGTAGACCTATGATGGTAAATCCCTCGCCTCCGCATGGTAGTTCATTCATGTCGAGCACAGCCGTAGCTAGGTTGGTCTGCTTGCGTCCCTAGGCTGTAAACAGATATACCCAAGAGTAGCTATTCCGGCGACCTCTGATGACTACAGATAGCTAGTCAGTTTGTGAGACGTGCACATTACGCGCGATGTGACATGCGGTGGTACCAGCAAAGGACTGTTCGGAGAGTAAATCTCAGTACAGGATTCCTATAGCGATCAAGTCAAAATTATAAATACGACATCCACTAAATGTGGACAACTCATCTAAATTATTATTCTAAAATGGAGTCAGATAAACAAAGGTGAATCTATTGGCCCTATTGTGGAGATTCTGGGTCAGCCCGGACCAGTAAAGAGCGGAAGGCAGAGTGGTACTACTGCCTTTGTATCGTGGTTTGTTTATTGGCTGATCGAGACTGTCTGCATAGGGGCCACTCATTTTTAACCCTATTAGTATTCTTTCAGCAACACCAGAAGGACGAGCACGCTGATACCTTCAGCCCTCGCTAAATTCCGTCGTTGGGTTAGCGTTGGGTTTTACAAAATGCAGTGTGCTTTGCCCTTACAACAATGGGGCTGTGCTTAAGATCAATGAGCCACTTGATATGCAGATAACAAAAATCGAAAACATGGATACGGATATTTTAAAAAAACCCAATGCAATTTGAACACATTCTTTGGGTTGAAAGCAAAACTCGAATTTGAAGTACTTTTGATAAAATATAACAATTTCTCCTCCTTGTTAGTTGTAGTTGTAGATTCCCAGAATTGGCCTTCTAGCCTTCTAGCCAAGCCGGGCAAGAATGGCCTTGGTCAGGGCCTTGGTCAGGGCCTTGACCAAGAACCCAACGGTCACTCTAACAGTCCTCTGCTGAGATGGGAGAACCTGCCAGAAAGATCAGTCAGGCCTTGATCTTGATGAATGCAGCCTTCAAAAAAACCTGCTCCAGAGAGCACGCAACCTCAGACTGGGGTGACGGTTTACCTTTCAGCATGACAATGACCATATAGCCTACATATATACAGCCAAGACAGCACTGGAGTGGTTTCAGGACAAGTCTCTGACTGTCCTTGAGTAGCCCAGCTAAAGCCCTGACTTAAAGGAGTAACATGGTGGTTGAATGTGACATTTGCCAGTAGTCTTCAGGCAACAACAAAACAAATGTGCATAATTTATTTATTATTCAGTCATTTAAAAGTATTTTAAAACATATTTTTCTAAGCCTAAATTAGTTCACTATAAAAGTTCACCCAAACTGTTTGAGCGTAGTAATGAGAACTGTCAATTAGCTATGATTGATAAACTCTGCTCCCACTTTCCAAACACTGTTGTTTGTTAACATAGCTATCCCCATGATATGCGATATATCCTTATCCAGTGATAATTTTTGCTACCTAGCTAGCCTAGTTAAGATAAAAGCACAACTATAACGTCCTTATGAAAACCAACTTGCTAGCTAACATTATTGATTACGTCATCTTATGAAAGCAAACTAGCTATCTAGCTAACGCTAAATGAATATAACCAGAAATAGTCTAATAGTTGTTAAAAGGCACTCTAATTTAAGTCAACCTAACGTTAGTAAAACCTTTTGCATTGTCTTGCCTGGAGACCAGCGGCACAAACTTTGGGTCACAAGCTATAGGGGAGGGATACGGAGAGTGGCTATCCTCATATAACGCACGATGAGAAGAACATTCTCAAATGGTTGAAAATAGGAAGATAAATTTAAAATGCTTACTTCTCCAAAACTAAAGAACGGACATATTTAATACTCTTATAGTGTTTCTTCAATGCCCTCTTGTGCAAATTGCGTACATAAATCTAGAACATGAGGCCAACCATCATGTTACTCCTTTAAACCCCATGGAACATCTGTGGAGAGAACTGAAGATGGCAGTTCACAGATGCTTCCCCATCCAATCTGACGGAGCTTGAGAGGATCTGCCAGGAAGAATGGGAAAAACTGCCCAAATCCAGGTGTGCAAAGCTTGTAGAGACTCATCCAAGAAGACTCAAAGCTGTAATTGCTGGCAAATGGGCTTCTACAAAGTACTGAATTAAGTGTCTGAATACTTTTATATATGAGAGATTTCAGTTTGATTTGAAATACATTTGCAAAAAAATCTAAAAACATGTTTTCACTTTGTCATTATGGCTACTGAGTGAAGATTGATGGGCAAACACACCGTTTATTATTCATTTAAAATTAAATCAACAACAGAATAGTGTCCAAAAAGTGCATATTTCCTGAAGCCACTGTACGTATGTGGGTTGGGAGATTGTAAAATGCATTGAGGTGCATTACAAAAGAGGATGTGCATGGGCTGTACTTTCACACCTGGGGGAAGCAGGCCTTCATTCAGGCAGGTGAGTTCTGTTTTGGATGTCTCCAGAGTGCCCTCTAGTGCCCCTCCAGCACTAGACGAGCCGATTGTGTCAAAATATGGATTCCACACCTTCCCGTCTTCCCGGATGCACAATTTTCATGAGCAAAAATCCCTCCGTAAACATTCCAGGAACGTTTGCACAATGTATACAGAAGCCAAAAGCACAAGTGTACTCAAATAGAAAAAAATGTATTCGTCTCTGCCATTAAATATGCAATGATACTTTTAATCATCCTCCTTTACAATTTGTACACCAGTACCAGTACGTAAGATACAGAATGCTGTAATAAGATGGCAGGGCAAACAGCTATGCCGATTCAGCTTACACTTCAAGTCCATGCTAGCTAGGAGAAAGCAAACAATTCATACAACAGTGGATATTGCAGTAAAAATATCAGTGTATCACTTAAAATGACATAGTGGTCTTTTAATTTGAAAACCGCAAGTACTGTACAATGCTTCACTTTATGAAAAGCTGGAAGTTTTTGCCAGTACATTACATTACATTAATGGCATTTGGCAGACACTCTTATCCAGAGCGACGTACAGTTGATTAGACTAAGCAGGAGACAGTCCTCCCCAGGAGCAATGCAGGGTTAAGGGCCTTGCTGAAGGGCCCAAGGGCTGTGCGGATCTTATTGTGGCTACACCGGGGATCAAACCACCGACCTTGTGTATCCCAGTCATGTACCTTAACCACTACGCTACAGGCCGCCCCAGTAGCCCACATGTAGCTTGAATAACCAATAGTGCAAATATGTTCTAGCTATTGAGTTTGCTGTTGCAAACTTTAGCTAGCTGGCTTGCTTGCTTATTAGGTTTTATCTGAGAAATCGTTGAATATAATGTCAGCTAATCGTTATCTTCAATAGTTCACTAGTTTGGATTCCATGTAACCTGGGTAGCTATAGCTTCCTCAGTTAAACTGGGTAATGTTAGCTCAGTAGGTTAGGCAATAGTCAAATACCTTGGCTAGCATTCACTACCTCTGCATGTCAAAAGAAACAAAAATGATGTTGTTGTACCAATAAATATTATTTACATTTTATATTGAATGTTATAACTGATTGGTCAGGACAACATCGCAGTTCTGATTTCAACAAAAATGCTAGGTAACATGAGACTGCAAAAAAACCTAATTTTTTATCAATAGAGTTATCACAGATACATCTATGGAATGACCAGTGTTCTGCTGATCCAATAGCTAGCAGTACTACTTGATTAATTCCCATTCATTAACCACCAAAGATCTTAATATCAAATTAACTTGCCCCAAGTGGTAGGAACATCCCAAATTACTGCTGCATTCATATTTCTATAATAATAAAAACTGTGATGCAAGAAATCCTCTGAATGGCGATGCCAGATTGTTAAAAAGACTCCCCATTAATGAGAACAGCAGTTTAGATGCTTATCAGCCTCTTATTTGAAATACAGGGCAATACAACTCCAGCCTCCTCTTCGCCACACGAATGGTTTATAACCCTCACTGCACCACAGACTCAGACTCAGATAATAAAAGGCAAAGGAGTCTTTGATACCATTCATCTACGTCAAAAAATCATGTTCCAATATAAGAACAAAAATATACAATTCAGAATTATATATTTTTTTTAGCTCACTTTTATTGCACAGCTGACCGACATAGTTTAGGTTTGCCAGAAATTTGTTTTGTTTTGCTAATTATTTGATACAGACATATTTATGGAACCAAATATCCCACTTTCTTATGAATCTATGACTGTTATGTGACTAACATTGAAGTTTACTTCGTGATCTGTTTAGCTATTTTCGAGAAAACTATATATTTCCCAGGACTATACCTAAGCAAATGTTGTCTTGAACTGTTCTTGCTGTTTTTACATAAATGCATTGCTAAATCATTTCAGTACTGAACTAATGTCAAAAATGATAATCTTCTTGGACGGGGTTTCCTACCCTTTCCAACAAGGTATAATGTGTCATATTTTGGTGACGGACAGTTTAGAATATCACTGCATTCGCAGAGCAGAATGCAGAGGTGCGTAAATATCCAAGGAGCGATTGAGTTGCAGGCCAATCTTTGTCTGACATAAATTTGTACGGAATGCACTAAGCTATCACCACAGGGATTGGCTATATCACTGTAGAACTATGTTTGTAGCTTATCCTGGGGATAATTATCCATCTGTTGCGCATACATGACTGTAGAATACATAAATATCTGACAGTTTTTTTTAACGTGTGCATGGGTTGAAGTTTGGTGGCACAGCAGACATCATATTGCTTTCAGTCTGTATATATTCTGATAATTGTACTTTGGTAACTATTTTTATGTTCGTTTGAAAAAACAAACATAAAAAACCTAAAATCCAGCCCCACAGAGGTGGTAACAGACAATTACAGGATTTGGACTTGCTACAGATAAACCTGTAATTGTACTGGCTAATGGGACTAATGGGGCTTTGGTTAACCTAATTTTGAAAAAGTTAAATTGTAAATGTGATACAGGTTGTTTAGAAAGCATTAGGGTGAGTAAGTTAGCTCACGATGTTCTGAATAGTGCAACTTTCATGATGAATAAATAAGAAATTACTCCCAGATCAGCTTTGGTTTTTCTGTGTAATTCTGTAGTTCCTTTCATAAAGGAACAAGACACGTAAGTGATCCGTCTCCACGTACAGTGACAAGGTAATGGTGCGCCCCTGTGAAAGTGTGGTGGGAAAGCTGTTGCTAAAAATAGACTAGTACCCAGCTTATACGGGACTGCCAAAAGTGTTCCTTGTATCATGTTATATTGTATCAGTTTTTACTGAATGTTAAGTTAAAGTTGAAAGGGTTAATGATCTCTATATTGCTGTTATTTATATATACAAATGTCTCTGCATCTTGCTGTTACCTTTCCTGACCGTAGTTAGCTTCAGGTATTCCTGCTAGTATTCTTGAAATAGCTAATAGAATCAATCCATTCAAAACCATAGGTAGCGGTAACCTGTTCTCTCCCACAGCTACAAGTGCACTATCGCGACCAAACGCACAATGCGATGCTCTCAAAGCCCCACAAAAAACATTCTCCAGCATTCTGTAATAATGTAAATAACCTACTAAGATGGAAAAGCCTCAATGGAGGAAGTAAATGTAGCCTATAAATGAGTTATACTTAACATCACTTCTGGTTTCATGGGAGAGCGGTTTTATCACTGATAAAATGTTATATATTTTTATTCTTCATAAAAAAGTGTGAGGGTTCCACTTCTGTGCTGACAGGCATGGGTCAACCCATATAGTTTCTGCCACACATACTCCCAAACCCCCCCCCCCTTAGCTATATCGGATGACCCAGGCTTGCCTAGTCATGTTTATTCATATCCTAAGATGTGTAAATCAATGTTTACTTTGACTCAACCGTGGGAACAAGGGTGCTGAAGAAACAACAGCATCCCAGGGAAAGGGAAAAATGCTTGGGTGAGCTGGAGTTGTACTAACTTCTCAAAACAAATTTACGTCTGATCTACATATATTTTGTAATGAATTGTTAAGTGGGTCAATGCAAAAAAAATGCAACGCAGAATTGCCATTTCATGTAGACACACAGTATGCCTGCTTTTGAAGTTGCTGAGGTTTTAATAGAAAATGACAATGCCCTCCACCCCCCTCGTTCTATAATAAGAGTCCATGACGCACACTGAGTAACAGTGTGCTTTGCAGTGAATTATACTTAAGACCTTTCATGTGTTTTGTAAAATAGCTTTTTAATAGTTGCACCTTGATGCAACTATGCAGTATTTAAATAATTTTAAAAAGTCAAGAGGGGAAAAAATTGCCACCTCAAAAGATTTCAGTTAATGAAAGAAGTCAAAGGGGAGAAAAAAGCTCAAACAGAGCCAGCCACACACCAGCACTAAGTCTCTGTGTCTTGAGGATCGATTTGCACAAGCTCAAAATTGCATCTGCCTGGGAAAATAAATAAAAGGATTAAAGCATGTATAATCTGATTAAGGGAAGTGCTGTTCACCGCTACAGTGGCTCGGCGGACTACACTCGTGTAGAAAAAGCTCCAGCAGACTGCTTTGAACACTGCCACTGCTGCCACTGACTAAAGAGCATAAAAACGTATTATCAGAACAAAGGGCGAGGGGCGAGGCGGAGCCCTGCTGGGGTCAGGTGACATTACAGAGCGCTCCTGTCGTCTTTCCCTTGTAAGACACGGAGGACGTGGCTTGAAACGGCGTGCTCACCAGATGCCGTACCAACAGTCACTGGCTACCTCTGGGACGGGATATTCACTTTTTTGCTGGTGTCTGTTACTTCGATCGATCGCCCCAATCGAAGTAAGATCGGTTTGAATAGGTCTTTCTCTACACACAATGTGTATCATTATTATATGAATTGTGTTTATAATTAAAGCTTTTTACTGGAAGTTGTGTGTCAGGTTATCAGGAGAAGATGACTCACACTGATGAAAGCTTGAAAAATGTGGAACTGTTTGAATATTTCCAGCTCAAAGCCAACTTCCTGCAGGGCTTGACCTTGCCAGAGCTTGCCCGATTCTGGAAAAAGGGCGGCATTTTTCCATTGTGTGCGGCCACCTGCGGTTCTTCCTGAGTATTCCCATTATTGAACCTGACCTTGCAAAACGTAAAATAAGACATCGGTTTGGCACTCTCTCCGAAGCAACAAGCTACACTTCAGTACACAGCATAATGGCCTGCCAGCATGCCTGCCCTGTCCATCACGGAGAGGCGAGAGAGAGAACAGAAAGAAGAAAGAAAGACAGAAAACCCGGGCGCCTGATTTCAGACAGTCTGTTAATGTCGACTGTCAAAGCGCACTCCTCCGATGTGCTGTGGACACCAGACTGGGGGAAAGTTTTTTAAAAGCCGGACGTGAGGATCCGTTTTGGAGCGGCGAGTGTTTGTTTTTAGAGGCAGATAAATGTGTGAGTCGCCCCTCCTCTCTCCTCGTTCCACTGACGACGTCGCCCCCGCAACATGCCTGAGAGCCACTGTGGGGCGGGCTGTCATGTCCAACTCCAGAGACTGTCACTATCCATGATCATCCAGCCAGCTGAGGCCCTGGGGCGTGTTCCTCTGCCAGAGAGCAGTGCAGGTTTGGGTGGTGAGGGGACTCAGGTGATGTGGGGACTCAGGGAGTGGGCGGGGTAGTGAGGGGGGTGGTGTGGGGACTAGGTTAGTGAGGGGGGTAGTAAGGGGTGGTGGTGTGGGGACTCTGGTAGTGAGGGGGTTAGTGAGGGGGGGGTGGTGTGGGGACTCTGGTAGTAAGGGGGGGTGGTATGGGGACTAGGTTAGTGAGGGGGTAGTGAGGGGGTGGTGAGGGGGTGGTATGGGGACTAGGTTAGTGAGGGGGTTAGTGAGGGGGGTGGTGTGGGGACTCGGGTAGTAAGGGGGGGTGGTGTGGGGACTCTGGTAGTGAGGGGGTTAGTGAGGGGGGTAGTGAGGGGGGGTAGGGTGGGGATTCGGGTGGTGAAGGTGGTGTGGGGACTCTGGTCCCCGTCAGACCCCGCTGTGCTCCTGCCTCATTGGACTCTCTGAGCTCATTGGTTCCACAGCACCATGAAATGTGCCTGGGCTTTACTGTACAGGCACAGAGCTGTGGGGCTTCCCATCATTACACACACAGCCAGCCTGTGACACACTTACAGAACAATCTAGAGCTACTCTGTATGCAGTAACAAGGGAATGAGACATTCTAGTGCTAATGCTGCACTTAAACAAATAAGATACCGCATTCCTTAGTTTTATGGCAATATATACTGTATCCCTGCATGATTTTTAGATACGAAAGGTAATTACAAATATGTAAATTTAATCTTATTTTCCATATTTCAGAATATTATTTTGTAATGTATAACATGGCATGCTTGGGAACATTAGGCCGGATTGACTCAGCCTTTTGCAACGATTTTCAGGCGCATATGATTCTTCCCAGGAATCATGCATTGTATGTATCAAACTGGCGCACGGGGATGGAGTCATAGCAAGGTGCGCTTCTCTCGTTAATGCTTATGCATTTAAAAGGTGATCCTGCAAATGAAGGTCAGTGAAATTATAAGTGCGGCTGATGATGCATTCCGTTGAATTTCCTTCACGCAATTAACGAGGGTCGATTTGGGAGTGAAGTTTCTCCGCTTCTAAAGAGATGGTGTAAACCGAGGCGAAACTGGGACAGAGACACAGGCTCTGTCGTGTTCATGTCATAGGAGGTGGCAACAGACAATTACAGGAGTTGGATTTGCGATAGATAAACCAGTAATTGTACTGGCTAACACAGCTCTGGTTTACCTAATTTTGATATCAAGTTGATGCAGGTTGGTTAAAAAGCATTAGGATGAGTAATCCTTTTTGAGAAGCTTTTTGGACACTTTAGGCACGCTTTAGAAAAACACTACTCTGCTGTCTGCTGTCTGCTGTCTGCTGGTGGTGCCCCACTGGCATTTTGCACCCTCGGCAATGGCCTATGTCACCTATGCCACAGGCTGCCCCTGCTGTGCTTTAAAGACGCTACTTCGGGTTTCAGGACGATCAGCATACTCATCCTGCTCAGCAGGACTGCCCCAGTTAAGACAAAGTGAATGCCTCTGATTCGTCTGTGCACTCACAGCACTCAACGGACATGTTTGTGATTGGCAAAGCTTGATTTTGACATTTTGACAGGAATACTAAACAGAATTCTATAATCAAGGGATTTGGGACCCTTTGTGCTAAGCATATCATAGCAGCCCAAATCGCGATTTTGATTAATATACAATTAATTGTGCAGCCCTAGTCTTATGTCAGCTGTTTGATGTAGACTGGGCATAAGAAGCCCGGGACTAATGTATGCAGAACAATCGCATAACATCAAAAAACAGCCATCATATTTCACTGCCATCCTTCTCAATATGTGTCCTCTTTCCAATGACGAGCATGCAAACCATTTTGTTAACTCATGTATATACCAGTTTCAATCCTTGGTACTTTTAGTTCACATGCTTAGTGAAAACTGAAATATGTTTTGTATTGAGGAAAAGTTCCTGGATCCACTGATATGAATATTACAATATTCACAGGTTTTGAGAATCAGTTTCAATACATATTTCAACTCAAATTGAATTGAATGTTACCACACATTTTCAGACAGAAACACATATTTGTCTTTCTTCAGTGACTGTTTATTTTTATTTATTTTGCTTTTACCCCCCCCCCCCTTTTTTTGTCCTCTGTTTGGAATGCCCAATAATATAATATGTGTACATGTGTATTATACAGTATATACAGGATATTTGCATCCATAATGGGTGAACAGTGTAGGAATTACAGCTCTTTATTAATCTTATTTACCCCATTTTAAGGGAGCATTATGAAAATCGTGTCACTGTCCCAATATTTTTGTATTTAACTGCGCTCATTGCTTCGGCTTCTGCCATCAATTTGGTATCAAATTTTTATCACAGCGCAGTTCACGGGTCTGGCTCAGACAGACACCAGTCTGAGGAACATAGCTGGTATGCAACCCAGCAGGCAGACTTGCGGGTGCCCAAGCGACCAGCAGGGGCCGCTAATGAGCGACGAGGCACTGCCATCACAGCCTAAAGAGTCCTTCCTTTCTCGGCTGTCACCCTGTGTGGGGGCCGGTCACAGTCCGATTCAGTCCCGAATTCTGGGTGTTTTTTACTGACATACAAACGCCGAGCACTGGAGAGGAACCCTGTTGTTTCCACCCTCATAGCTATGGAACTGAAGTAAGAGCCGTGTGTGATTGTGAGCGAGGCAGTCGGATTTTAACTTGGTAAAAACCTTACCTAAGAGACAGCATTATGTTCGCAGTGCACTGAGGTGATACACCGAGAAAAGCCAGAACTTATAGCCGCAGCCCATGAAAGGGTATCAAGTAACAATTACACCCTCACTGAGAAGTCGAGCCATTCGGTAATTGCCGGTGGTGTTGAAAATGTAATTTGCACCTTCTTTAAATGGCTGAAGTCCCCATGTGGAGGAATTACAAGTTACAGATTTCCTGACTCTACGCCCATGTGGCTTGGCCTGTCTCCCAGGCTGCTGTGTAAAGGACATCACTCCTCATCCACTCAGTCGCTGAAGAGGAGACACGGCAGGTTTCTGGTTATGCCGTTAAACCGCTGCGCGATACAGTAACTGTCTTTGGCCAGTCAAGGCCGTGCTGGGTTTAAATTGACAATGGCTGCTCAGGCTATCACAGTGTCAGTCCCTCACAATGAAGTGCCAGACACCTGCAGGCTACCTGCTGTGTAGTTCATAGCTGCAAGCTGTCCGCTAGCAGTAATTGGCACATCATGTGGGAAACAGCCAGTGGCCATTTTAAATCCAGCCAAATAATAAGTATTTTATTTCATAAAGCCACTATTATGACATTGGCCACAGAAGGTGAACGTGGGGAATTTGGATAGGTCAGTCCCTGGCTAGACTAGGCTGGACCTGCATGTCTTTGGACTGTGGGAGGAAACTGGAGTACCAAGAGGAATCCCAACATGCCAAATGCACACAGAAAGGCCCAAGCTGGGAATCAAACCTTTCTGTCAGACTGCAGTGCTACCCAGAGCACCATCAATGAATGCGTCGCTACCAGACCCGGGTCAAATATATACTTGTTTCGGATTCAAATATTTTTCTGCTGTATTGGAAATACTCTCAAAAAGTGCAAACCCCACATAATGGTCCTCTTGGTTGGCTCAATTGCAATCCAAGTTAGCGGTCATTGTGACCTAGATGCTAACAGTACAATTCAAAAAACATATTGGTCATGGACATTTTTCACTGTCAGATTTTAGCTCAACAGCAGGCTGAGTCGATCTTAAGGTTATCTTTTTAGCACAACTAAACCTTGTGACTAAAAACTGCCAATGTAAAAATACACCCACATGAATCATACGGTGGCAAATCTACAGGATATCATGGATATGGATTACTACAACTCCCTCCTAGCCGGTCTCCCAGCATGTGCCATCAAGCCCCTCCAGCTGGTCCAGAATGCTGCAGCCTGCCTGATCACCAGTCAGCCCAGGTCGGCTCATGTCATCCCGCTTCTCATTGGCCTCCACTGGCTTCCTATTGCCACATGCATCCGATTCAAGGCCCTAGTGTTGGCATTTCAGGCTGCTAAGGGGACTGCCCCACCTTACATACAATCCTTGATCACTCCCTACTCCCCAGCTAGACCACTCCGGTCTGCCAGCTCTGGTCACCTTATGGTTCCCTCTCTACAAGCACCTGGCGGTCGAGCTGCACGTTCATGCCCGTTTTCCGTTCTGGTTCCTCAGTGGTGGAATGACTTGCCTACCACTGTCAGGACAGCAGAATCCCTCCCCCTATTTCGACGCAGACTAAAAACACACCTTTTCAAACTCTCCTTAGTCCTCCCTCCTGATTTCCCCTGTCCCCCTTTCTGATATCCCTTTCCCTCTTGTCTAACCCCCCAAAAAAACAAAAAAATTGCACTATATGACTATATGTTTAGAACAGCACTTCATATGTATTTTCCTAGTTATGGATGTGATTCTTTGACTTGTGGAAGAACCTATGCACTTGTAAGTCGCTTTGGATTAAAAGCGTCTGCCAAATGACTAAAATGTAAAATGTAAATATAAATATCAGCCGGTAGTGGGATCACGTGGCCTCACAATTCAATACAATATTAATTATAATGATATGTACAACCACGTGTGCTTGTATTTCATTTGCGCTCAGCTCAGTTTGCCAATTATTCGTCAGCAGCAGATGGCCTGTTATACATCACCACAATATCATTAATTTTGTGAAACGGCATGTTCAATGTGCTGGATATAATCAGAGGCCATGTCAAACAGATTTATCTTTAACTGCCATAGTTTAAATAAAACATTATTTTACTTGAAAAATTCTCCTGTATATTTTATTACATATGTTTAAAAAGATAATCTCCTGAAAGCATATACAGCTGATGTTCTGTCTCATCTGGATTAACTGTTTTTGCAATCAAATCCAGTTCTGCGATTCCATCACTGCACTGAAAGTGAAACAAATAACTTAAATAATTTCCGGAAATGATCTAAAATGGCTAAAGCTAAAAAATCTATGTCTATTAATTCATTATGCTATATGCAGAGTGAACACAAATAATACAAATGTCCAAACGCTTTGTTTCTTTGGAATGGAAAAAGGATTAGAGTTGAAAATGGTGAAAACGTAGTTTGGGTATCGCAGGACACATGACACGTGTGTGCTTTGTTTTTCGCACCACTGTCTGTATACTTTGGAGACTGTTGTGCGTGAAAATCCCAGGAGATCAGCAGTTTCTGAGAGACTCCAACCACCCCGTCTGGCACCAACAATCATTCTATGGTCAAAGACACTTAAATCAAATTGTCTCCCCATTCTGACGTTTGGTCTGAACAACGACTGAACCCCTTGACCATGTCTGCATGCCTTGATCTGCTCTCACATAATTAGATTAGATGTTTGCATTAATGAACTGGTAAACACGTCTACATAATAAAGTGGTCTGAGTGTATATACTGTATATGTGGGGTCTTGGTACTTAAATATTTTCTGCATAATTGAACCATATGAAGATAAAACCCTAAATCTTTTATATAAAACCCTACATATGTAGCTTGTATGTGACATTTGTGGCAGGATGTGAAATTGCTACTTTTGTTGTGTGGGTGTAGGAAACTGTCAAAGCAGTACACCGCCAAACTGTGGAGTTCACGGATGGGCCTTCTCAGCACAAAAGGCCAGCTTTCACACCGGGACATTTCATCTTTCTCTCTCTGCCCACATAACGATGAGATGATCTGTAAAAACCGCTGCTGCTCCAGACCTTGTAGCTCACTGTCAGGGAAATTCATTGCGGAGGCTAGGAAGCTTCCTGTTCCCACAGCGGTCCCCCCTTACGATCCCCCCGTTTGTGTCCCTGATCTACTCGGCTGACAGCGATGATGTGTGGCCTGTTTCAGCGGACGGGCTCTGGCTGTGTTCGTCAGGGTGAGTTACGGCAGGTACAAACGTCCTCCGCTTCCTTTAAACAGAGTCGCCGAATCGCCAGAACCTTCTAGTCAAACCGGGCCTGAACGCGGGCTGTAAATTCTCCCGTCCGACTGAGGTGGCCTCCCGTTCCCCTGAGCTGCCCTTCTGGGGAGAGGTTCTGAAGAACTCGCTCCACGCCGCCTGATCCGGACCCATCAGCGCTGTCGTTATTAACCACGCCCTTCTGCGGCCGACGCAGTCGGGTAGCTGTGAATCATTATTTGTTATTATTTATCTGCGTTCATTTAGCGGGGCACTCTCGTCCGGAGCCGCTCGAGAAACAAAGTACATGAGTGCAATCAATAGGTGCGTAAGAGCAGCAGCAGCGACTACGGGAAAAGATAAATAACGCAGGCAAGCAGGCAGGGAGACGGTGGCTGTACAAACAAGAAGTGCCGGAATCAGCCGTGCTGACAAACACATTCAGCTCCCCAGTAAACACATCCAGTAATAAATGAAGTGTTAAGTTACAGAGGCATGCTAGGAGAGAGCTCTTTCAGTAAACATCCTCGTACAGACGCAGCTCCGTTTAAAGGCTGTTAAACAAAGTCATGAGTCATTATTACGGCGTACCTCTCCTGCTGCCTACACTGTAGATAGGAAAACATGAATGTATGGGCTTACTGTTAACATAGCCTAACATAGTGCACACAGAAAGAAATAAAAAGTCAATAAATAAATTACAACATTTAAATGTGGATGTAAGGTAGGCTCGCAGGTCGCTTTGGGGATGGTTATCCAGAGGTTTACCTGGTGACAGTTTACCTGAACCACTCACCATAAGGCTGACATAACACTGTAACAACACACGACATACACTGTCAGAAGATGCCATAACAGATGACGTAATTTGACGTCAAATGTTACAAAACTGTCGTACTTTAATTGGTAAAAGTATTGGTCATAACATTAACAGATACAAGTTTTGTGTTATTTGACATAACCTGACATCATCTGTTATGCCATCTTCTGACAGCTGTTATGTCACGTGTATGACAGTGTTATGTCAGCCTTATGGTAAGGGGTTCAGTAAACTGTTACCGTTTACTCTAATAATAAAAATAATAATTACCACCACTATCATTCCCAAACCCCTGCCCATGTGCTGTGTGGTCAAAGATGGCCTGCTGCTGTAGATTGGCAGTGCTGCTTCAGGTCCTCGTAGGATCCCTGCTGGGCTATTTCAGCACCTGCATGCCGGCTCTCTCTCTCGCGCGTTGTCTGATCTTCCAGCACTTTAGGCGCTTGATGCATTTGACTCAGCATTTGGCCACTGCTCCCGGCTCCAGCTCCTGAGACTACTTCCCTTTCAACATTAAAAAAAGAGAAGAGGCAGGCAAAATTTTGAAAGCCTCCCCCAAAATAAGCAGGAAGGTATCAGAATTTTGTCAGGCTAATAGGTGCCTTTGATGATGCACTTCAAAAACCCGGGGTCTTTCAGGACATGGGCACGATGTAACAACGAGGAAACCAGGGTGAAGCTGGGTGAGGGGTAGCGGTGGTGGAGGGGTGGAGGGGGTGAGGGTATGTCTAGGGAGACAGAGAAATAGTGCCTTGTGACCTGTACCGTTAAGTCAGGGCTCTTTGATCCGCAATGTTTGCAGCCGAGTAGGCCGTCGACATGGATTGCCCTGATCAATACGTCCAACTTTAGCTGCTTCACCTCCCTGGCGATCGTCCCTGCAGCCAGGGGAGGGAGGGGATCAGATCACACGCTCTGGCAGAAAGGCAAAGAAATGTGAAAGGTAACTTCAGGCTCTGAAAGAAGCCACGGCTGACATTTTTGACTTTGCTTGTTTTACCCTTTTACCCTTTCCGCAGAGGTCAATCTCTGCTTCCCCTCTCCTCCCCCATCCCTCCCCTCCCGTCTCGAAGCTCCAGAACGGCCTGGCTCCTCTACACGCCTGACTCCTCCACACACCAGAGCTTCTTCCCTGCTCAAAGGTAGCGCTTCTCCTCATCTCACTGCATTCTTCTTTTTCCCTGCAAGGCCTGCACCAAATATCTGATCTGTCTCCACTACTGAGAGCAAAGTTTCTGTCACCATTGCTGCGAACTAGTGAACTAGTACCGTACGGTATTTTACAATCATAGCTGTATGTGTGGGAATGGGCATGTCTTCTTCAGGGATAATCTTTATAAAGATTTATCAGGACTTTCTAACTTTCTATGTATGGTCCTTCATAACAGCGGTGTAGCTCTTTTAGAAGCCTTGCACTGCCTGTGACATACGTGAAACACACTATGCCTCACGTTGGAAAAATGCAAATAACCAACTGTTACGGCAATCAAAAGCCTAGAATCAAGTCTAGATACTGAAAGCTTTTTTATACCTGCACTAAGGAATCGATTGAATACACTTCAGGGTCATTCTGTGAAATATCATTGAGGTTTTGCTCAAACTTTTTATATATTTAATAGAGAACATGCAAAATATTAGCTGCATAGGATTTGTCATTCTATAAATATTTGCTCTTAATAGGGGGTGGGTGGCACCCACAAAGTCACACACAAGGGGAAATTGGGGTTTGTGTTGGTTTTGGGGCATCATATCTCTGGGAATAATGCAGGGAAAAACATGAAGACCTGAAACACATTTCAGACTCAGATTATAAACTTTCAGGAAAAAAAATCTACAGCTATTCAAAAGTACTATATTGCTTATTTTTCAATATTTGACGGCTTACTACATCAGCACAACTTGGTCTAGGACTTCCAAACTTCTAAGACTAGTAGATATTTCAGTTAAGAAATATAAAATGATGTCAAATCGATCATTTATTCAAAAATTATACAATGCCAAACTTAACCAAAAAGTGCTTTCCACAAAGTAGTTGGGAATGTGAACATTTTCAAAAAGAAACTTTGTGCAGTATCAACTATTTTTTTTTATACGTAAGTATATCTATTATAGCCTACCTTTTGAAGAACAGCTTCATTTTGATTGGAAATGTTCTACCTTACCTTCAACTTGATTGAATATCTAACACTTTTTATTCATTTTCTGGCCAGATCCAGCTTTTGCACTGTATAATTAAAAATGAGCTATTTGACTTCATTTTGCTGGCTTGAAGCCATCAAGGCATGTTTCATTGTGAATTAAGTTTCTCTTTCAGATTATCAAAACATGCCAAGACATAGCAGTAACTATTCCAATTATACCTTTTGAACTAAGGCTGAACAATTAAAAAAATAACATTTGCAATTTAAAAGAACAGGGGTGCTTATGAAGTTGTCCATCTGGTGGGAAAGTGGTTATCGACAGGGATAATGCAAAATTGAATATATGCTGTGGCTTTACACTGGCAAACATGTAATATGTAAAATATGTAACTCAATAGCGTGAACTGCACATACAACATCGGAACATTTAGTCTTAGTTTGGAGTTTTGGAGTTAAACACCAGGTGCTGATGTAGTAAGAGATCAAATATAAAAAAAATATTACCAAGCAGCATGATGTATAATTTATGAATGACCATAACTTTTCTGAGCAGTATTGTGAAAATTGGAGTTAAGAAACTGAAAGTAGATAGAATATTGTCCGAGTACACGTTTTCAGGTTTTTCCCTGCTTTAACCATTTCCACTTTGCCCCGATTTCAACCGATTTTGCACTAGTCCCATAAAAGTGTCAATATCTCTGAAATGATTTACTGCACATACATAACTTAAGTTAAAGAAGAGGTTTGTACTATTGTACACCCATCTCAGTCAGTGATGAGAGCAGGATCTCATGCTTGACTGTATCGAAGGTGGCCGACAGGTTGAACAAAATGAGGACCGAGGAGAGGGATTTGATTTGAGTGGAGTGCCTCAGTGACCGTGAGTAGGGCAGTCTCAGTGGAGGGGTCACTCTTGAAGCCCATCCCTGTGGTGAAAGCTTAGTGTATTCTGCACAGATTTATTTTGGACAAAGATTTGCCTGCAAAGCAAACACTCATTGGATGTTTACGCCCATCTGCTTATTCATCCGTCTGCAACGATATTGCTACTGTCACCTGAATATGACACATTATACCTTGTTGGAAAGGGTAGGAAAGCCTGTACAAGAAGCTTACTATGTTTTACAATAGTTTAGTACTGAAATGACCTAGCAATGCATTTATGCAACAACAAATAGCAGTTCAAAGCAGCATTAGCTTATAGTCCCAGAGACCTAGAGAAATGGTATCAAGGATTGTTAGAGTCTGTGGCGAAGTGTGAGTTATAAACCAGGAGCGTGGCATTGGGGAGGCTGGAGTTTTATTGCCCCGCTTAGCTAATGAGATGCTGATAAACATCTAAACTGCTGTTCTCCCTCGCAGAGAGTCTTTTTAACAATCTGGCATTGCCATTTTGTGGTTTCATTACGTCTCAGTTTGGGACGTCAATGTCTCAACCAAAAGGGGGCATAGTTTATAGGGTTAATGGCAAAGATATGATGCTCCAAAATGAATACAAAGCCTTATTATCCACTCGCGCACTTTTTGGGTGCCACCCACCCTCTTTTTAAGAGAGTGACAAATCCAGTCCGGCTAATGTTTTGAATGTTCTCTTTTGTGAACTTTATAAAATGTACCCAAAGTTTGAGCAAAATTGGTGTGATCACCTCCAACACCTCTGGTAGATTTCTCCCGTAATGACCCTTGACTAGTCAGACATATTGGAGAAGCCAACTGTCCAATTACTTTGGGTCCCCTAACATGGAGGTACTATGTATAGATTGGGATGTAATTCCAACATGGATCACCCAATATTGCTGTAAATGCCCTCAAATAAAATTTGCAATTTAACCTCACATTTATTGTTTCATTTCAAATCTAATGTGCTGGAGTACAGAGACAAAAGAAACAGAAGTTGTACCACTGTCCAACTACTTATGGACTGCTTTGGAAGTGACACATACCATGCCATGTAATTTTTGACATACGTCTGTGAAGTGCATAAGGAATTATATAGCTTTTATGAAGGGCCATTTCTTGAAAGTGTTAGCAAAAATTCATTAAAGTTTCTCAATTCCACAAAGAATACATTCTGCTGCTGAAGGCTTGTATAAAAAAGTGTTAAAAAATAATGGCGCTCAATATTACTCCTATAAAAAAACACAAGTAAAATAAATACTTTAATCCCCAAGATTCACTTCAGAAGATTTTTTTGACAGCAACTCTTGCTTTGGAAAACAAGCGTTTATTGATCAAAGGTTTTTATTAAAGTGATTATGCTGTGACAACACGTATAAGTGTACACTTAATTCTGTATGTAGATTTAGCCTTACTTTTAATTGAGGCTTTATGTGGCTGACTCACTTGAGAATTTGCCTGATGGTGTCAGGCAGTGTTTATTCGGTCTAGTTCTCAGAATTGGAAGTGATTTGGGAAAAATCCAACAGAATAAGTCAAGGATCTTCTAACCCATATTGACAGTGACAACAAACCTGGTTACTTCCAGCTGTCAAACGTTTTGTTGCACTAAAATGAACATTTATATTGGGAATGTACCAGCAGTTCTAGCATTATAATGTGTTCATATTACAATATTTTGTTGAGTTACAATTTACACATTTTTCTAACTTGCTTATAGCAGTAATATAAACTATATGGACAGTTTTGTGGTGTAAACTGCTTTTGAAAAGCGCTCCTGCTTTTAATGATCTCTTTCATCATTGATAAAGGCAATAATGTGCATTCCTAAGTAAATGGTTCTCTGAGGCAAAATTGCATGTGTATACCGTACCTCCTCAGGCTCGATATGGTGAGAAAATGTTATAATAACTGACTGTTAACTGCTAACAACTGTATAACTGTTAAAAATGTCTAAATTATACAGTGTAGTGTACTGAAGGCACAAGATTAACATAACACTTTTAACATATGAATAAAGGGAGAGGTGGAGGGGGGAGGAGAGAGAGAAAGAGGGAGAAGGAGAGGGAGATAGAGACTTTATATGTAACATTGATACAGTAAGCAGTCTAGTTGTCTACCAGTCAAAATAATGGACAATGTGCCACTGGTAGAGTTACAGTTGATTTGGCATATCAGTGCAGCAAATAGTTCAGCTGTGCAGTGAGGCACCATTTCTAAAGATAGCATGGAGGAAGAAAGAAAGTCCATTTCAACTGTAAACAGAAGCAACTTTATTCCTACAGCGTAAAATAAGTGAAACAGCATTGGTGTGTACTGCTGTTTAGCCAGAGGAAATGCAGCCAGAACAATTGGTTGAAAATCCCAGGGCTGATTACAGTTAAGATAAGCAAAGGTCAACGGATGCTTTGTGTAGCCATATCAAGCTTGTAAAATCTGGTGATATCCATCAGGTGGCAGCACAGCTGTCAGTTGCACCGTAAATGTCAGCTTAAAAGCACTCCTGTGGAGCTCACAGAGGACAGAGCGGTGGCCAAAGGAGCAACCCTGACTCCAGATGGCCAGAAAATGGCCACCACTCTCACATACAGTCTGTACCCCTTCCACTAACCATCTGGACAAAGGGGCAGTGGAGAGAGGTTGCCCAGCTGTTCGTCCACCGAAACAAACAAATATCTGGTCCATTCTTCCAATGGCATTCATTGTGTTCGACACCGTGTTATGGCTCGTTCTGCACCGAGCATGTCACTGTCAGTTTGTGTGGGAGTGAGTGGCAAAGACACCATTTATGGTTGCAAGCTAGGGTAGATTACATTACACTTACATTATTGGCATTTGGCAGACGCTCTTATCCAGAGCGACGTACTGTTGATTAAACTAAGCAGGAGACGATCCTCTTCTGGAGCAATGCAGGGTTAAGGGCCTCGCTCAAGGGCCCACCGGCTGTGTGGATCTTATTGTGGCTACACCGGGATTAGAACCACCGACCTTGTGTGTCCCAGTCATTCACCTTAACCACTACGCTACAGGCCGCCCTAGATGTGTAGTCAGCTGTGTAGTCAGTGTCAGAAAGAATTTTACTTGTACTGTCTATGATCCCTCAGACTCTAGAGGTAGTGATGGAAGACATGACACTCAATATGGGTGGAGCTTAAATTATCAGTCAATAACTGACAAAACAGTTGAGCTCAAATCAGAAAGTCCCTCATTTGAAACTGTGTGCTCCATGGGCAGAAGACACGTTTTGATGGTTCTCAGATGCCACTGTGAAAACCCACCTGCGGCTATGGCCTACTCCCATTCAGGCATGCGTCAGTGTGTCAGTGGGCTGTGGTTACTGAGGACCTCAGGGCTGCCCAACCATGTTCCTGGAGATCTACCGTCCTGTAGGTTTTCACTACAGCCCTAACAAAGCACACCTTATTCAACAGCTCGAGCAGGGCTGTCCAACCGTGTTTCTGGAGATCTACAATCCTTTTTAGTCCAGACCTAACAAAGCACACGTCACACAACAACCAGAGACGTCACTGAGTTGCTCATTAGTAGAATCGGGCATGTGAAATTAGGGTCAGAGTGAAAACCTACAGGGCGGTAGATCTCCAAGAACAGGAATGGGTCGAAGAGTTCCTACTATAAATGACAACAGTCACAACTGAGCTGTAGCACTCTCCCCATTCTCGATCTCTTAAAACATATCCCTTGACAAGAGTCAATATAATTTTATTTAGAAATGTCAAAATTTTCCCCTTTTTCTCCCAATTTGGTAGCCAATTGTACCCTATCTAATCCAACTGTTTTTGCATTAGCTTGGATACACTACTTACGACCCCATTCCTCGGTGTATCAGTGAGAACAACATGCCTTCTTCAAGCCACAACGTCTCAGCGTTACCGTGGTTCCGATGCGCCCCGGGCTTGTTGTACACGGCAATCCTCCCCCTGCCGAGTCCCTCACTATGCGCGGCGAGCCAATTATGCTGCTTCGAGTGAACTGGGCCATGGCAGGACCGGGAATTGACGAGGGTCAATATTACCATTTCCCCAACACGGACATTAACCCCTTATGGGCAGATGCGACGTGCACGTTAGATTTTCCTTCACAGAGGGATGTGACCTGCACATTAAATCTCCCTTAAAATGCAACACCAGCGTTGTATTCATTATTTTTGACCGTTGAAATGTATTGTGATTCCTCTGGAACTTCTATGGGTTTTCTATGGGTTAACTGAACTAAACTAGGGAACACATTGTTAGTTATAATTACTCTCATGCTCAGATAATATTTTGTTCCTTTCAAAGGCTATAGGTCCTGACCAAAACCCAGTTAATGAATGAACACATTTTCTGTCCTCCAGCTAAATGAAGTCCCTGTCTTAAAAGGTCCTCCAGGAAGCAAATCCAACAACATTGAGGTCATTAATTCAAATCTTCCTGAGCACAGCTCATTTCTGACATTATGGAAATATGTTCTGGTCTGAAGGTGAAGGTGACTTAGTGAATGGAAAAAAACTCCTCTCTTCTTTCTCTTCTATGAACAGATCTGATTTATCTGGTGCCATACCTCAGTGAAGGTCCTTGCTCCAGGAAAATTAGAAATTCTTGACAATGAAAACAGGATTTAAAATGATTGACACCTAGTATTGTAATGGATTGGTCATATACCTACCTTTTTGTGGTCTTTTTGTTGTTTTTGGGTTGTTAATTTCTTTCCTTACATTAAAATGACAGTTATTTAGCCGACACTTTTATCCAAAGCGACTTACAGTTGATTAGACTAAGCAGGGGCCAGTGAGGCAGTGCACTGGACAAATATGGGGTTAAGGGCCCAACTGTTAATATTATCGTGGGGTTACATGGGGGCTAGAGCCACCAACCTTCCAGGGTCCATCTTAGCCAATAGGCTATATAGGCTGACCCCTAATTGAGCTCAATGTTCTCCATAGCACGGGAAGATATGAAACCATGGGAAAATAGGCCATTTCGAGTACTGTCGCCATGGTAATAAAATAAAATAAAGGAGTTCATTGATTTTGTTTAATTTGGTTAGCCAACATAAAACATGTAATTTCTGCATAATTGTTTCTTCTATTATTACATATAAAATATAAAACCTCTCGCAACGACCCTTTTCCTCAAAAACAGGTGGCACTCAAAATGCAATGGAACACAATTGCTTTATATCTACATTACATTACATTACATTATTGGCATTTTGGCAGACGCTCTTATCCAGAGCGATGTACAGTTGATTAGACTAAGCTGGAGACAGTCCTCCCCTGGAGCAATGCATTTTTGCAGATTTTGTCAACTGTCACCTATTCACAGATTCATTCATACTTATAGTATAATTAGCATTTTGACTTCATCAAATGAATATTCAATTCCCCTTAACTTATGAAATTATATTTCACACACCTAAATAATTCATGAATACATTTCTGATTTTTATTCCCAATAAACCGCAAGTACAGTAGGATAACACAGATGTCTCATTCTGGATTTTTGAGTTCCAGTTGGTTTTCTGAAGTGTACCATAGATGAAAACATGACTCAGAAGGGCGCATGTGAGACTGAATGTTTGGAAATGAAAAAAATAAATGAAGAGAATATCACTTAATGCAGGAAATGTTTAAGCTCAATATTTGTATTCAACACTCGATGAAATAGCATTCAGATCAAATGCGGTCATTTGCAATCCATAACGGAAAGGTCTTTATTTATCTAACAAGAAAGACTTCATTGGCAGGGCAGCACCAGCATTTAGCATTTCCATAAACTGTGAGACCGGTTTGGAGCAGAGACACAAAGGCTGATTGATTGCCTCTACATTTTTCAGTCACTGTTCTCAAAGTATTCCTCACAGTAGTAGAGGTAACCTTCACTGGGGCCATGGGTAACCATAAACACTTGTCAAACAAACGCGAAATAATGAAGTGGTTTATTCCTGGATGACTACAGTCCGTCTTTTTTTCCATTTCTACAAATTCATGTAAAATATATTCAAATAAGAACTGAACTGTCACATTGAATTATTGTCTGTTTGTGTGTAGAGGAATTTTTACACTGTATTTTACTTTAATGTATTGCTTCCTGGACCCATTTCAATTTTTGTCTCACCTGCGTCACCTCTTGCTTGTCCATAATGTATTCCATCAATACCACAGGGATTCAAGTATGTGTCAAAATCCAGGTTTTGTATCCATTTTGTATCTTGTTTTGACATACTGGAACTGAGCTATTTTATCCACCAAACAGGATTTCTTTCATGTTTCAGCTTTTGAGTATGCAATGGACAGCAAATGAGTGAAATTGCGAATGTTTTTTTGTATCCAAACTAAACGTGTTCTGCCATAAAATAAAGCTATACGACAATCTATACCCATAGAATGAGCTGCAAAGTGACACAGTCTTTGGTGCCTGTTCCACACCACAGCCAAAGGTGGTAGAAGTAAAGGCACTAACTGTAAAATAAATTAAACTGTAAAATAAAATATTTACAGTTTATGTGGCCCTAAAAAAGGAAACTAAAATTCCAGCTGACATTATTGATTCTATAAAATGTTGTTATAGAATCGCAATAACGTAGTTTGAAAAGGATTTCAAAAACAAGTGAAAATCTAATTTAATTTGTAACTTATGACATGGATATGATGAATCGGCATTATCAAAGTAATACAATTTTGAAACATTTCCTAGTTTCCAGGTCCTGTAAGACCACATAATTGTGAGCAAATTGTGCCAAAATAAAAGAAGCAGCATTGCGCAGTGATGCATTTCTGTGATGGAAGATGACCTTAGTGACAGACCCGGCACCTCATTAAGCCCAAATGGAGGTGCCTGATTAATTATTCCGCTCCATTTATATTTTTAATTCTGCGGCCTAAATGATAAAAATCTCTGGGCTGGAAATGATCCCTCCTTTCTGGCGCGAGACGATAAGGAGGCAAAGAGACGAAGCGCTCGCTTGTTTCCTGGAAGGAGAGGCGCTCTTCCCACAAGTTCCAAAAGCAATCTAAATCTTTCAGTGACACACCACTACCCTCCCTCTCGTGAAGGCCCTTCTATCATTTTCTGTGAAATCTCCGGGCCCACACCGAGGCACGTTTACAATCCCTCGCAGGAATTTTTGGGTACAAATCAAACTCGCTAAAATCTTCAAGGTTGAACTCTTTGAGCCGTGGGGATAGAAGGCAGTCGCTGCCTTCGGCTGTTCAGCGGCTGCACATAACGCTTCCTTGGCAACAAACGCAAAACAGAACGCCGGATTTGGGAATCTGGTCGATCCTTTGATTCATCTCGTAATATTTTCCCCTGGTACCCCTGAGCTAGAAATATGTGAGCATAGGCTGATTTCTTATATTTTAATAAATTTAACCTTTATTTGACCAGGCAGGACAATTAAGATCGGAAACGTATTTCCTTATTCACAACCTTCAAATAAAGACCAAGACTTAGCATTGTAGTTAAAAACAGCTAACAAGCATATTCATACCTTTTTTCATTATGCTTTAAGATTCTGTGTAAATTAGTTAGCATCTGCAATTTTATTTTCCAAGTCATTCTGATAAGCTGAGACGGAACCTATTAGCGTTCAGGGTTGCATGGAGGCGCGCTGCTAAACCATACAGTTTAAAATGCATATAGTAATAATGTTTACCATTACTCAAAGCTTACATCACCAAACTTATTCTTACCTATCAGCACTACAAGCTGTTGCTAATCGTGCAGTGGGTTCAATAGAACAATATCATATTGAATACACATCCTATAAACCATTTGAGAGTTCTACATAATAAAAAAGCAAAGGCGTGTCCAGTGTTAATCTCACGTGAGGATCAAAAGAAGTATCAGTGCCAGAAAATAGGCCATCATGAGGCTGAAGAAAGTGAAAAAAAAAAACTGTGACATTGGGTATATCAAAATGAAATCTTGGGTACATTGCAGAAACACACTAGTGAGCTCATCAGTAGAAATCTACCTGATAGACCATGGAAGACCACGGTAGTGGATGAACAGACTAAAATAAAGCGACAACACCAGCATCACTACAACATGCATAAACATTGCCAAATTCCTACATGCCATCCATCCATCCATCCATCCATCCATCCATCCATCCTCTTAACCCGCTTATCCTGAACAGGGTCGCAGGGGGGCTGGAGCCTATCCCAGCATATATTGGGTAAAAGGCAGGAATACACCCCAGACAGGTCGCCAGTCCATCGCAGGGCACACACACCATTCACTCACACACTCATACCTACGGGCAATTTAGACTCTCCAATCAGCCTAACCTGCATGTCTTTGGACTGTGGGAGGAAACCCACCTGAACACGGGGAGAACATGCAAACTCCGCACAGAGAGGCCCCGGCCGACAGGGATTCGAACACAGGACCTCCTTGCTGTGAGGCGGCAGTGCTACCCACTGCACCATCCGTGCCGCCCAAATTCCTACATGGTGAAGCCAAAATGTGCACAACACAACGACTGAGAATCAGAATTTTTAGCATGTGTGAATTGTTTGATTAGAAATATAAAATTACGGAGAACAGAACTAAATCAAGAAACAAAATGACTTTGTTGCAAACATTTTTGGTGCTTGTAGATATCGTTCAGCTTATTGAAATCGCACATGTCCGGCAGAAGTTGAATATCCTGGATGAAAACAAGCACTGCTGCCCTGCACACTGTGTCTGTTGAGCATACGCCTACTATGCAAAGAATCACATAATATGAGGATTGGAGTAATCTCATGATTTATATCTGTGTGTCCAGAATAATCTATATACTGGCAAAACCTGATTACTCCCAATAATTTGGGATATTGGTGTGCACGTATGGAAATAAATTGTGTACCTAGCAGCACCTTCTGTTATTGACCTGGAAGGCTGAATTTGGAGAAACACCAACGAATGTGAAACGACGCAGCCCAAAGGAATGCCCAATCCTCATAGCCTGTCCACTGTCCTCTGCCTCTCCCCCCTCCTCCATTCCTTACAACCCCCAAACCTTTCCTCGCACTCCCCAGAAATGCCCCACCTTTCCCTGCTCCATCCCACCCCAGCAGTGCTCAGCTGAGTAAAAAGGTTGCTCACATAGATGTGTAGGGTCTGCTGGCAAGTTGAAAGGGCATTAATCTGCTAATTTGCATAGATTTGTAGGGAAATGAACAACCAATTTAAACCAGGCAAGGTAAGTTGAAAGGGCATTCACCTGCTTTCATTCATCAGTTTCCCCGAGTAGCCAGCACACCCTCAGCCCTCCAGGACCAGGGTTGGCCACCTCCTTATTACATTTTTAATATTTTCACATTTGGAACAGATAGCATCCTGGTGCTGCCATAAATGTTTGAAATGGAGCTAACAGTCCAGGCACATCGTCCTTATAGCCCCCTCCCCGCAAATGCTAATATAATAGCTAGCGTCCTTATTCTTAAAATAAACATGTGTTATTGTGCCTGTTACAAAGTCCCCCCAGACAGTCAGAGAGCGGACATATTACCCCGCCTCTACTGCCTGTTTTCATGCATTTTCAACAGCAAAATGATGAAGGTAAATTGACAAGAGCACCACTTGTAATCTTTCCTCACATTAAAAATCAACCACAGCTTTTAAGGGAATAAACCACATGAAAAATAAGCAATATCGTAAATAACAGGCATGTGCACACACACACACACACACACACACACACACACACACACACACACACATACACACGCTTGATCATCTATTGATACTCAAGAACAGACAGGGCTCTCATTCTCTCGTTTAATTTAACGGCAGATCTTGCAGCAAACGGTCTCCATTTAGAAGCTTGTCTTCAGAAGTGTGTCTTCATACCTCTGCATTAAACTGACAGAACGGTAAGCAGCTGCTGCTTTGGCAGGGATGAGATCTGTGGGGTTTACATAACTAGTCTGCAGTATTCTTAGGGGAGAAAAGAGACTTGAGTGACTTTAGAGGAAAGGACAGGGAAAATAATGTGTTTACAGTACAGCGTGGCTGTGCAATTTTGCCAAAGGGCTGAAGGGAACTTTGATGTGCATTCAAGCATACATACACACACACCCACACACATACACACACACACACACACAGCTGAATATACATACACTGACAGTGAGAGAAAGATTTTTAGCGAGTTGTAACAAGTAGCAGTGAGAACCGTTTTTAAAGTAAATTCTGACACTTGTTGTGCCAGGGATGGTACTTTGAATTAGCTGGCTTAGAGTTCACAGCAGGAAAAGAGAAGTCTTTAAACGGTCTGGTCAGGAGTGACTAGCCCCCTGTGTGGATCCAACCAGACGTATCTCTAAAGGGGTTTGTGATACCTTAGTTTTCTAGCAAAATTGTCCATTCTGTATACCTGTGACTGAACTTGAAGTAAATAGTCAAATTCTTTGAGAATTTTGTTTTTATGTTAGCATTGTAGAACATGCCTTCTACAGTTGCATGCCACCATTCTCCTGATGTGTTAGATCCAAGCGGACAGCTGTTTGTGCCATTGTCACTTCAAATAATCGTTGTGCTGTGGGGGTACTGAAGAACACTGCTACAGAGTCATTAGATGAGGCTAGCTAAACTTACATGAAAAATACTGCTTTTAAATAGTCATTGTAAGTACTTTTTGGGAGCCTAGTATATTGAAGCTCCTCAACGGATATAAAGATTTGGCAATTTGCCTGTCTTTCTCTGCAAAACAGAATACAGAAGCAGTAGGTTAACTGCTAGTGCCAGTTGGCTAGCTAGCTTTCCCAACGGGGGCAACTGAAAAACAAGTGCTTCAATAATGAGTCCAGCCGGATAACTAGTACATCTGTCAAATCCCGTAATCTCTCTCTAATATGCACGAGGCAAAATATTGACTGACTTCATATTATCATGTTAGCTCACAATTTAGCACACGTTTGCAGAAAATTTAGATTTCTGCACTTTACGCAATTAGCAACAGCTTGCTGGTGATACTGGCTACCCAGGACTGCATCATGTACCCAGATTCAACTGCCTTTAAAATGCCCTTATGAAGTGTCATGTTGCCTATATTGCTCTGTGGTAAGCGCCTTACAACGATTAGCGTGTCAATCATAAGAGCCCTAATACGATTTCATTTCATTTCATAAGCTGATATTGGGTGTTGATATTGAGAAGCTGTACAGTGAGAGGAGAATAATGAAAGGTAAGCAGATAGTTTCACAGGCTCCTCAATTATTTTTGGTGCATGACGCTCGTGCCAGCTGGCTGAGAGACCCGCTCATGTTGGATTACATTCAATCCAGCACAGAGAAGCTAATCTTGCCACAACACTCATTTCAAAAGAAACCTTGTTGTGTAGATTTCCTTTTCCCTCTCATTAGGGGAAGCTGAAGCTGATCTCTCCAGATATTTCATTGTAGGGTCACATTTTAAAAACCCTGTTAACATAACATATCGCCACCTGTGGTAAGTCAGGACACAGAGGGCATTTATAGACAGTTTGGTATTTTGCGAGCTGGGTGATATACAGGTCCTCGCAAATCTCATGTCGTATTATTGCTGAGATCAGTAATTGAGCTGTTCTGGCTCACGAATACACGTACTCAGTCCAATAAATTATCACCTATTCTGCTGATGTTGAGCATTCACTCTGATTGGCATTCACTTCAGCCTGCGCTCCTCAACTGATCTCATTTTGGCATCTCAAGACAAGATTATCTACAGAATAATTTGTCGAGGGAATGTGCGGTTGGGGGTTAGTTTATGTCGCCAGAATGTGTTTATTTTTAAAGAAAGCAATTAACACATTTTTGTTCACTTGTTCCTGTTAAATTAGCAATATAGTGGAATATAGATTGCTTTCAAAGTGATTGATTGCAATTAATTAGATATTCTGTTGATGAATTGTTACAGGGCCTTGAACAATTAAACACTTAATTAAGCTTAATCAACTGACGCTGGTGACCTACATTTGTTCGAGTTGCGGATGTTAAAAGTAAGAAATGCCTTTGCTTTTTTCTCCTGCTTGTAGTAGAAACACGTCTCTGACCCGATATATCTATCACAAAGTACTGCAGATAACGGTCATATGGTGACATGAAAGCACTACCAAAGCACTACATTTATACAATATACACCCAGTGACTACTTTATTAGGTAGACCTGTACACCAGCTTGTTAATGCAAATATTTAATCAGCCAATCATGTGGCAGCAACTAAATGTATAAAAGCATGCCGACGTCATCAAGGTTCAGCTGTTGTTCAGACCAGATGTCAGAAGAAATGTGATCTAAGTGGCTGACTGTGGAATGATTGTTGGTGCCAGACAGCGTGGTTTGAGTATCTCATAAACTGCTGATATCCTTGGATTTTCACACACAACAGTCTCTAGAGCAGGGATGTCAAACTGAATTCCCAGGGGGCTGCAGTGTCTGCGGGTTTTCGTGGTTTCCTTTCAATCAGCTGCCAATTAAGGCCTTGAGAACAAGGCGTGTGGATACTTTAACCCAGGGGTCGGCAACCCTGGTCCTGGAGAGCCGCAGGGTGTGCTGGCTTTCGTCTCCACCTTAAAATAAGCAACCTATTCAGACCCAAGAAACCAGGTGAGGTGAGTTAACTGTGCAATCAACGGCTTTCATTGATCAATTAATGCCAAGTAACAACGAAAGCCAGCACACCCTGTGGCTCTCCAGGACCAGGGTTGCCGACCCCTGCTTTAACCAATAAATGACTTGAACCCAGAACACCCCAAAAACCAGCAGACACTACGGCCCTCCAGGACTGTGCTCCAGAGTTTGCAGAGAATTGTGTGAAAAACAAAAAAAAAAACATCCAGTGAGCAGCAGTTCTGCCAGCAGAAAATGAGAGAGGTCAGAGGACTGGTCAAAGCTGACAGTAGTGCAAACAACCACACATTACAACAGTAGTATGCAGAAGAGCATCTCTGAACACACAACAGTGCAATTATTCAGCTGTAATCCTAATTCATTATACAAACTGGGGAGCAAAAGCCCAGTATCAGACAAGCATCAATCCAGTTTGGAAATCACATACATTAGCTACTTTGGTCACAGAAGACAATTAAAGTAATTGTCACCAAACGGTGTTTCATTATACAGATAATTTTGAAATAGTTTGTTATACTACAATATTTCCAATAAATTAGTGGTTCTCAAACTCGGTCCTGGAGTACCCCTGTGTACACTGGTTTTTGTTCCAACCACAAATGCCATTGAATAATTTTTACAAGCTGCTAATTTATCTTAATTAGGTGCTTTTCATCTTAAGATGTATGATTTACCTTAAACCACACTTCGCCATAAATAGCTTTGAAATGCCACAAATAATAAAATATTATACTCATTGCTCCATCTTGCAAACAATACATAATGGATAAAAGACTGAGGTTAACTAATAGGCTCCTAATTAGGTAACTTAGTTGAACACACATTTAATTTTGTTATTACGTCACCTAATGATAGTCATCTGAACCTCTTTTAGTTATTGTTTAGTTTTTAATTTAACATTTTTACCAGCCAATCTTACAAGCAAAGTTCCGACTGAGGCTTACCAGCCCTCTAGAACAGGGGTGTCAAACTCCAGTCCTGGAGGGCTGCAGTGTACTGTTTTTTTGGTTTCCTTCTCTCAGCAGCCAAGTAAGGCCTTGAGAACAAGGTGTGTGGACTCTTTAGCCAATGAAAGACTTTGAAATGTATCTCTCGTGCTGATGCACACCAAAAACCAGCAGACACTGCGGCCATCCAGGACTGGAGTTTGACACCCCTGCTCTAGTCATGCTCTCTCCTTAATCACAGAGTGAGGGCCATCAACCTGTACAATAGTGGGAAGCCTTTGAATTCCTCATTATCTTCAAAATGGTTAGTTTTGGTGACCAGGGGCCTCATTTATAAAACTGTGCATAGGATTCACGTCAAAAGGTTGCGTACTCACGAAACCCAGGACGAGCGTACGCACAAAAATATTCTGATTTATAAAACAGTGCACACACACGTCCCATGCCAGTTTTCCTTTATAAATCACAGCTGTTTGTTTATTCGTTGTATCCGTTTTTGCAAATTAACTCTTCATATAAGATACGTGAGAGGTAATATTTTGATTTATTTTACACAGTGGTATCAATTTCACACCATTTCTCGCGTTTCATCCCATTGCCATCGGAGTCGCAGTTTCTCATTTCTCCAGTTAATGTGCGTACGCATGGGTCAGAGTTTCCGTCAAGTTTCTTTTTTATAAATGCCAAAGTTTGCTTAGAAAGTGGCGTACACATTCTTTTGTGCATACGCAATGTTTATAAATGAGGCCCCAGGTGTCCACACTTTCACCACTTTGGAGCCTACTGATCCACTTTATTCTTTAATTTGATCTGTTAAAAAGACTTTACCACTTTTTATGCAATTTCTCCACAAAACGTATATGCATTGTTTGCAACAGCACAATAAGCACATTATGAACAGGGGGATTTTATTCTTTATGGAATGGGAGGAGGAGGGTAAGCAATCCCTCTAAACATGAAAAGCACCTAATTAAGAAAAATGAACAGCTTGTTAAAATTCTTGGTTTGCAATTGTGGTTGGAATGAAAAACCAGCTTACAAAGGGGTACTCATGGAGTTTTGGAACCACTGCAATGGATAATGGTACAAGACTTTCATCTTATTTGGTGGAACTTGGTAAAGTAAATGTATATTTTATGCTTGGTAACACATTATAATAAGGGAGTAAAATAAAGGCTTTTTAAAAGAGAAGTAACTGGGCCCTTCAAGGAAGCCACAGCAGTTAATCACTCCATGAAGCCCCCTTTTCCTCACTGTGGTTGTTTTGAAAAGCTTATGTGGTTTTGTGCGTTTTCATTTCTGTGTTCATAAATCATTAATTGCGGCTATCATGGTAGTTGGCACCAAACGCCTGTCAGACTATTCAAGTCTACTGCTTAATAACTATGAATCAATGATTTAAAACAAACCATAAATGTTAGTAAATCAAAAAAATAAATGGTTACTATCTTATAATAGCTAAATTTATTCATACTGCATTAATGTGTTTTGTTCAACAAAAAGACACATCCTTGTTCTCCTAAGACTGGGATAGGCAACCCTGGTCCTGGAGAGCCACAGGGTGTGCTGTTTTTTGTTTTTGCCTTAATACCAGCAACTGATTCAGACCCAAGAAACCAGGTGAGGTGAGTTAACCATGTAATCAACTGCTTTCATTGATCAATTAAGTGCCAAGTAATAACAAAAGCCAGCACAACCTGCGGCTCTCTGGGACAGGGGTGTCCAATCTTATCCAGAAAGGTTTGTGTGTGCAGGTTGTTGTTTTAGCACAGATTCTACTCATCAAGGTCTTGATTAAAGACCATAATTAGTTCATTAGTGTAATCAGGTGTGTTACTGCTGGGTTAAAACAAAAACCTGCACCCACGCCGGCCCTTTTAGGATAAGATGAGACATCTCTGCTCTAGGACCACGGTTGCCGCCCGCTGTCCTAAGAGGACCTTCTATCCGCAGATGGAGTGTGACCTGTGCATTGCATTTGTGCCAGACCACACTGGCAAGGAACTAATCCAGCCCTCATCTCCCCCTCTCAATCCCAGGCATGCTGATAAGCACTGGAGAAACTGGCTTGACTTTCTCATATCAGTTATTCTTCTGCATTTGAGTGGTGCCAAACCTTGAGAAGAAGGATAAGCAATACTATTAACCCCTTAAGTCTCAGGGTTGGGCCAGTGTCGGTTTTTTCCCATTCCAGTGGAATTTTCAATCACTATGGTAACAGGATATACCATTTCAAAGCATTAAAACTTACGGTTCTATCTGTATAATCTATTTTAAGATATCATTGCTTTAGTGCAAAAGTTCCTTATTTTGTAACATGTGGGTGGCAAAACAAGCGTGGGGGGACCTTGCCTTCTCTGCATAAAAATGTGAGATACTGTCCATTGAATTATAATTTTGTCCATTTCGCCATTGCATACTTCTCCAAAAATACTTGTACGTACTATTATCTACATTTTGTATGGGGTCTGTGGAACAAGAAGGGCCCACAAGCAAACTATCAGTATCATTGATAGTTTAAATTCATTGGCACAGTAAATGTGTTATTCGCAAAAAATACAGTATAAAAAATGTCAGCTGAGCCGAGAACCGGCTAGTGGTATGGTATTGAAGTAATGACTGAGAAATATTTTAGCTAATGACATTACGTTTCCAATGGTGTAATGTTGAAACTGGGGTGGCAGGGATGGTGCAGTGGGTAGCACTGCTGCCTCACAGCAAGGAGGTCCTGGGTTTGAATACTGGTCGGCCAGGGCCTCTCTGTCAGAGGTTGCATGTTCTCCCCGTGTCTGCGTGAGTTTCCCCCGGGTACTCTGGTTTCCTCCCACAGTCCAAAGACATGCAGGATAGGCTGATTGGAGAGTCTAAATTGCTCGTAGGTATGAGTGTGTGAGTGAATGGTGTGTGTGCCCTGTCCAGGGTGTATTCCTGCCTTTCGCCCGATGTATGCTAGGATAGGCTCCAGCCCCCCTGCGATCCTGTTCAGGATAAATGGGCTAAGATAATGGGTGGATGGATGTTGAAACTGTTACGCTTTGCCAAAAAGGTTGACGTTTCACAACAAATGTGTGATGCCTACATCTAAATGGAGGACTTCCTTTGGGGGCCTTCCAAGGAATCTCTTGAGTATTCTCAAGTGAATATTTCTGATGAAGACGGTGAAAATATCACTGGCTCCACAACAGAGAGAATTTTCATCGATGTGATGTGATGTTATATCAGTGATCATCTAAATACATTCTCGAATATTGTCTTATTATTCAGTATGCTTATAAATGAGGAGCAAGCGTGGTTTTGAATAGTAAATAGCATGTCACGCCGATAGGGATTGGGCATTTGACAAAGATGTCAATCAATGGTCCTCAATGAATATATTAGTAAACAAGATTATTATTGTGATTATAGTACTTATTCTTACAATTTTCCGGACCTGCTGCTATCTGAGGAGACCGCAAGAAGAGGGAGAGGTAGGGGGATGTAATGTAATGTAGGTAGGGGGAGGGCGACAGGCCTTTTTTTCAGGATTAAAAATATTTAGTAAGCAAAATATAGTATTTTACACATCATAAGAACCATAATATAATTTAGTGTCCATGTGTCATTTTGGAATCTCCTTTTTGGAAAACCGCCTAGACATAGCTTTGCAGAATGCTCATTTTTGGTGATATTGTCATCAAACAAAAATGGTTCACAAAAAATGCTCTGAAGGCTCATATAAATGGTTGTAAATCTGTCTCATGACAAGGCTTAGCTAGCTTGTTTTTGCATTAAAATATTATTGTGCAGTGCTTGAAAACGTATTGATCCTTCAGCCGTTTAAACCTCAGCATTGTAAGTCACTCCATTTGACTGATGGTATTCCTCCTCATTTTTATTCTCCTCCAGCTGCTCAATTTAGAGGGATTCTGCCATATGTGAGTTTCATAACGATCAACCTCACCATGCTGAAAGGGACATCCTTTCACTAGGTTTGGTAGTTTAATTTAATTTTTTATTTTTTTTTGGTTTCATATTATAAAATCACAATTTTGTATACCTGAATCTTTTCCCGGCGGCACGGATGGTGCAGTGGGTAGCACTGCCGCCTCCCAGCAAGGAGGTCCTGGGTTCGAATCCCTGTCGGCCGGGGCCTCTCTGTGTGGAGTTTGCATGTTCTCCCCGTGTCTGCGTGGGTTTCCTCCGGGTACTCCGGTTTCCTCCCACAGTCCAAAGACATGCATGTTAGGCTGATTGGAGAGTCTAAATTGCCCGTAGGTATGAGTGTATGAGTGTGTGAGTGAATGGTGTGTGTGCCCTGTGATGGACTGGCGACCCGTCCAGGGTGTATTCCTGCCTTTCGCCCAATGTATGCTGGGATAGGCTCCAGCCCCCCTGCGACCCTGTTCAGGATAAGCGGGTTCAGATAATGGATGGATGGATGGATGAATCTTTTCCCTTCAAGCCTATAAAAAAGTTTTGTATACTGTATTGCACAGTATAGTATGAAGATACTTAAAACTATATATAAAAAGTATACTTAAAACTGTTTAGAGTGCCAGAGGACATGACTTCACTGAGAGCCGGTAAAAAATACTATTAATGCTCTTAAATTAATACTATTAATGCTCTGTAAGTTCTTAAACACTGTATAATCATGTGGTGTGGTTGCATGGTATAATGCAATTGTGTCTCAAACTTGGATAATCAGTAATCATGCATTAATGAAATAAAATGTATGATTAGACATTATTATAATATATAGGACATTATTATAATATATTTTCCCACTTTATACCACTTCTGGTCGTACACCCAAGTATTTCTTAGAAAGCAGTTTGCATCATAAAACATTTTTGATGATTATGAGCAGGTTTCTCGCCTATACTGTATCACAAAGTTACCATATGTTCCACATAGCTCATGATTTCTTATAAATGTGCTTATAATGTCAGGGGGTATTCATTGTGGTAATTCATTATTAGAAAACCTTTTCTACATGAATGAGATATTATATTTTTCCTTTACAAGTTGACATCTGGGCTCATATATTTGAATGAGGTTGCATTTAAGCTACAAAGTAAAATGGGGAAGTTACTGGCATCACCCAATATGAGAGAGGGCAGTCCCAGAAATGCCCGCCTCTGCCAGGGTGGAAAACAGGAGCCAGTCGTTTACCTTGTCAAATGCCACTGATAGGTCAAAGAGGATCAGAGGAGAGGGATGAGGCTCTTGCAGTGGCAAGCGCCTCCATCACAGCCAGGAGAGCAGTCTCTGTCAAGTGCCCGGATCGGAAGCCGGACTGTAGAGGGTCGAGCAGATTGTGCTGTTGGAGAAAAGAAGAGAGTTGGTTAAGTACAGCTTGCCCCAGGACCAGGACAGGGAGGGAAGCAGTGATACCTAACATCAGAGAGGTCTAAGTACTGTTTCTTAAAAAGTGGGGTAACACAAGCAAAGTCAGTTTAAAGTCAGACCCCACAGTTTAAAGTCGGGGAAACATTGCCACTGGCAAAGAAGCCGTTCATAATATAGGACAGATAAGGAAGGAGCTCACCGGATATGGACTGGAGAACAGCTGATGGGATAGGGTCAAGTGGACAGGTGATTGCACGATGGTTTGTGACAAGTTAAAGTTGGGTTCCACCATCGTGAAAGAGGTCAGTGCAGCAGTGGGTGTGATTTGGGGAGTCAACATAGACACACATGGACATTTACACACAATACAACAAGAAAGTGAACTGAACAGGCCACACACACTCACTCAAAGGCCCAGGTGGATGTGCAGGGATACTGGGATGAGGGTCTCGCTCAGTCTAGGCAGCTCCACACTGTCCCAACCCACCGGCTGACTGCAGCTACAGTACTGTACCTCTCCATTGGACCAGGCAGCTACAGTACTGTACCTCTCCATTGGACCAGGCAGCTACAGTACTGTACCTCTCCATTGGACCAGGCAGCTACAGTACTGTACCTCTCCATTGGACCAGGCAGCTACAGTACTGTACCTCTCCATTGGACCAGGCAGCTACAGTACTGTACCTCTCCATTGGACCAGGCAGCTACAGTACTGTACCTCGTCATTGGGCAGAGCCCACGGCACACTGGCTTTATGCACATTGAGTCTGGGGGGAAGCAAAACCAACAATCCAGATTGATATTTTCTGAAGCTAGCAGGAGAGAGCTTGTAAAAAGAAGTCCCTGTGTCCCATTCGTTCCCCATTCTGCGTAATCATTTTCCTCATTTCGTCTCTTCCACATACAGAATTTCTTTACTGCCAAATGTACCACACATCAGAGGCAATCATGTTCTCCGAGTCATGCTGTGCGAAACTGGAGGAGTGGCAGGGTCATGATCTGACGCCATCTTGTGCTTTTCAATTCACCAATTAATATGAAATTCTGTGTCTGCCTTCTAAGTGTGGCCTAAGAATCTCACCTGAATTCGATTCATGCTACAATATAGGTTCTCTAACAAAACTTTATGGTTCATGTGATCATGATGGTTTCATGGGCATGTGTTTTTTATGTTTTTAGCCTAAATAATACTATATGATATGAAGGGGAAAAACAAAACTGGTGAGACACTGACGTCCATCTTTTCCTCCCCTGGTTGTGAAACATAATTACTGTGGGAGCAGCTCAAACCGGTTCAGTTGGAGTGATGGGCACTGATCCCTCAACCGACTTCTACCAGTCAAAAATAAATCAAGGGAAGACCTCTAAAAGGAGGAGAGGAAAATAGAAAAGAAAATGGCACATTTGTTCTTAACACAGGTACAGTCGTTATAATGTCTTTCATGTGACAAATCTGCCAATTTATTCCTGGAGTAACTGAAGTACATTCTTTGGGCTGCCCTGAGCTGCTCGGAAAGGCTCCCTTGGAGACTCATTACTGTGGTAAATGGAGATTTTACTCTTCTATGAAGAAAAGTTCATCCAGTTAAATTCTGAGACCTTCCCATGACTGATGACACCGAGCAAACTCACGTTGTTGTCATGTGGTTCACTGTTTAAATATATGTATTCAAAAGTTGTGATGTAAAACAAAGATTTAAATGCTGATATTTACATTTGATTTTTTTTTTGACAGCCCTATGATTTTTTAAAATAGCAGGAGGTCTTTGCAAGAAGTTCTCAGAGTTATAATAGAGTAAAAGTTGTTAATTCTACTTACTTTTCAAGGCTGGGGGGGAGGGTAGTTGCCTGGTGATGAGGTCTGGAGGTCTGTGGAGATTTTGCCATTCCCCATTTTTCCCCTGGAAGCCCAAACCGCTACCACTTCACTCCGATTGCATAGGCTGTACAAGCATGCACCAATAGGCTAGAACACAGCTAAAACAATACAAAGCACATTAATTACATAGGATATGTTACTGCAAACAGGGATGTTACTTCAGGAAAAGCCTGGGCATGGCAAAGAAAATGACTACCATAAATGAATTTATGGTTCCACAACAGATGTTTCTAGCTGTGTTCCACCAGTAATATTTAACTCCAAATATTTCCAAGGAATGAAATTGACTTGGGGTGATTGCATGTTGCAACATTAAAAACCATATAAATACCAAAATATTGAACAATAGTCTACTTACACATTTTAAAAAAGGCATAAATAAACCCACTGAACGTTAGCATTAGCTGTCTTTCATGAAACAAGTGCATTACGCATGGACTTGGTGAGACAGATAAGTGACTGAATTAAAATCCATTGCTTTCGCCTCCGTCCAATTAAATCCCTTATCTCTTTCACCCTTTATTAAACGGGGTCCTGAAAAATCGCTTGTAGGCTACACTCAAACATAACAAGTTCAGGCATTGTCAGTGGAGAAAACTTAAACTGGGTATTCCCATCATAGAAATGGATCATAATGATTGTGATGTTCAGTGAAACATCTGCAGATATCGCAATCTTTTTCAGCATTCTTGACTTCTTGAAACAGCCTCTTGTCTCAGCAATGCATCGCTCTGCGTTTCCCACACTCCTCCCACAAATACAGAGTACAGTGTTGACTGGCTACTTACTCATGAAGCATAACCAGCCCAATAGGCCAGGCCGATAATTGGTCAACCCCTAGTATTCCTTTGATCCCTTACCCCCTTTGATATGCTCTCTCAGATACTGTGGCGGCCGTGTTTTCTAGAGGAGGCATGACGAGGAGATGGCGAGAAACTTGAACAGTGCTTCACACGCTTGTTTCAAATGTAAACTATTAATGTAAACTATTAACTATTAACTATTAAACTACCAAAACTGCTTCCTAATATTTCTAGCATATCTTTGGGCCTGGAAGCCTGTAATTATTGCTATTATTATGGTTATCTATAATTATCATAAAGGTTAGACAGCAGAATTCTTTTTGCTAAAGGCTTAAAACCAAATGTGAATGAACTGATGCAGTGCTTTGAAGATTTTTATAAATATGCGATTTCAAATCCAAAGAGAGGGTGAAACTCAACTGTTTGAACTGCTATTTCAAGATATTACTCCCTTAAACCCATCAAGAGTAGCTGATATCTGAGTCTGTGCTCAGTGATGTGTATCGGGATTTTCAGAGGTGTTTGGGATTAAAAAACCTTTCTGAGCAGGTAATTTATACAGAAAGTAAACCCACCCCTCCTCCTTTTCTTAACTCGGGACCCGACTTTGTGGGCTTCAGCGAGAGTCAGAGCGTCCAGGTCAGACACTTCCCTGGGCAGTCAGCTTTGGCGGGTTTTGATGGGCTATAGCGCTTATCTGTGGCGCTCAGTCCCAAAACTTGCTGGAGAAGGATGACGCTGTCTGTGAGTCTCGGCTCTTACAAAGGTAAGACGACTTTATGGCAGGCCGACTACCTGGTGTTAATCACACAGAGCACACAGTGTGCTGTAGATAAGCCCGGGGTGGGGTTCCACATTCACCATCTTAGTGAACATTCGCAGTGGGAGACAGGGAACGTGATGGCGGACGACCGAATCAACCCCGGGCACGGCCGCGGCGTGCCCTGAGGAAGACTATGGCACACAACTGCTGAAGTCTACGTTAAATGTCTCATACTCCTTTACCAGTGTAATCTCAGTAAATTATTTCACAATGCTTAATATTTAATGCTGACTATACAGCTTGAAAATTCAATATCTGCACGTATTCTGCCCGTGGAGTGAGGTGCAACAGCAGCTGTCTGCACTGTGTTCCCATCAGGTGTGTCTCTACTGAACAGAATGCTGTCCTCTCTGACTGCCTGCCACCCTCTCAGTGCGAAGAAGGCAAGTTTTTGGCTGTAGATTGAAATGATGACCGAGGCAGAGACAGAGGTAGAACTTTGTTACGCTAATGACAACCATAGACTACAAAACCTGAATCCTTCCGTTCAGGCCCCTCTACCACAAGCAACTAGCTCGCTAGCTAACAAAAATATAGAAGCTAAAGTAAAAAATGTCCAAAACGAACAAATTATGGTTAACATTTATTCACTAATTCAAAATGTTAGCAATACAGCATTTACCCTTTGCTCTGACATGTTTATATTAGTGCTTAATTTATCAGTTTTAGTTATATTTGGTGGAATGTAAAATTACACTTGGGTCAAATACAGTTAGTAAATGTCTTGGATTCAATTACTTTTCTGTGCTCGACTGATCTTGCCTGGTGCAACTGAGCCAAACAAGAGGACCAGAAGGCATACTTTTTGTATTTCATAGGTTCCAATACACCCGACAAGCATAGCGTATTTGAATCCAAAACAATTACTTATTTAACCCAGGCCTGATACTTTCTTAGTAGTAATTTATTAAATGTAGGTATAATTACTTTGTGTTTTTTAAAATGAACTTTAAAAGAAGATGTGTGTGAAATATTGAGGCGCCAGTCCTGGTTGCTTCCCTCGTGTAGCAGCCAGTGAAGCGTTAAACCGTTTTGAGCGCACCCGTTACATTCAGCATTTCCTTAACGTTTCAGTTCAGTATTACTCAATAAACACAATAATTTGTTTGAATAATAGGCAGTTAGGATAGTGGGCAAAGTACTTTTATATCCCTGGAATGGGGTGTACAATAAAAAACGGAGAATGCAGATAAAGTGTGTAAAACGATAAAAATCTACTTCTGAAAGGTACATGACTCATTCCCCCAGTAGGGAGTTATAATATTGCATTTTCGGGGAAACATTATGTTGCTGGCCCATTATTATATTTGCCTGGTTCAGTGGATTTGAGGTTAAAATGTCCGGCCTTTTAACAGAATGTGCATTCAATTGCTGGCTGTCCAGGGAATCTTTCCGGAACGTTTTAAATGGTACCCTTTTATGTTTATCTCGACAGTGGGAATTACAGAGACAGATTGGGCCCTGTAATGAAATGGTGGTGTGTCCATGGCTTATACACTGTCAGTGTTTCTCTCTCTGCTTAAATGTATGTGCAGTGGGCAGTATTTGGAGTTAATTAAACCCCCAGGCCTACAGGCCCTAATGTTTCTGTGCATAATCCTTCATCTACTTCAGCATGACATCGTCTTGTCAGGCGGCCTGTAGCGTAGTGGTTAAGGTAAATGACTGGGACACCCAAGGTCGGTGGTTTTAATCCCGGTGTAGCCACAATAAGATCTGCACAGCCATTGGGCCCTTGAGCAAGGCCCTTAACCCTGCTTTGCTCCAGGGGAGGATTGCCTCCTGCTCAGTCTAATCAACTGTATGTCGCTCTGGATAAGAGCATCTGCCAAATGCCAGTAATGTAATGTAATGTCTGATCTGAGCTGCCATTCGCTGTAGTTGGCAGATGCCACCTGTAACCACCGACTGAGGTCAGGAGTGTCTTTCACTTTATGCTTTGCCAGGGACTGAAAGACTCTCTGACCAAAACGCACATTCATTTATGCTGTTTATAATGTCTGTTTGTTTCATAATGTAACTGAAGAGGAAGAGTTGCGATGTCATTGTGTTGGGGGACCACAGTGAAATGCAGACACTTCAGAATCTGCATTCCCTTGGGTGCTTCACTCAAGTTTTTATTTATTTTTTTCTCAAGCCTTTCAGGGCACTTAGATTGAAGTGCATAAAATCTACATAATGCTGAAATGATGCTGTAATGCTGTAAAGTTCATATACTCTGAGTGGCCACAACTTCCTCCAACAGGATTTAGAAAGTTTGGAACGCATAGTTACCCTGAAGCCACACATCTTGCGATGAAATCGCATCACATCGCTCTGGCCTCGTTGTTGGTGTGTTTATGTTCTTCATATCAATGGGGGGGCACCCCTGGTCACCCCTGGTCACTTCTCATCACTTCCCCTGCTTGACTCCCATCGCCAGGTATCTCAAAATGCCTTGTAGACTCAGAAAACCTCCCCCCATTGGAAATGAATGGGGGTGATGTCATCGCCCCTTCGTGTCATAGGATGCAGGTCTTCAGCCTTATTCCGTCTCCTCATCAATACTCTGCAGGTTATGGTCTGGTGCACTGCACATTCTGCAGGCCATGGCGCTACCAGCATTTGAAAATGTTAAAAATGGAGGAAAGAAAAAGGAGGGGGTTGTGTGAAACACATACTACGCCCCACCACCACCCCTCACGGGGAACATGCGGTTCCATTGCCACTCTGAAAAAGACTTTAAGAAACTCTGCTGCAGCCATCACACATATGAGCGTAAGCTTTTGTTCTGAAACCGATCAGCCTACTTGCTTGGTAACCGAAGCAAAATGATGCGTTTGAGTGCCTTTGTATTTTGGCACCATAATATTCTATTTGAGCTGGACGTAGCGCACATTTTGCTGCAATGCTAATCGAACTAATGCAATTCTTATGGTTTCTAAAATGTCAAATGGAAAATAGGTGGGCAGCCACTTCCATTAATTTAAATAATACCAGACATTATTAAAAAAAAATGCTTCTGGCATTTTCAGGAAAATCTAGTACACCTGATGACAATCATGTTTACTTTTCAGACATTGGTAAATACGCTGTTATACAAACCATATTTCAAATAGGGAAGCTGATGGAATAAAATAATAATTTTGCTGGTCGGGTAGGTTATTTGTTTCTGGTAGCATAAGCAGAAAATGAACAAATCTTCACTAATAAAATACAAGATTAATGTTCTCAGCTTCAGACGGAACATTTTTTCATTTTACAAAGTTACAGTTTGTGCTACCTTCCAAGTTTCCTTTCAAACCCAACAAAGTGTAACTGGCGTACATTTCACTACCCGCTAAACAATTAAGTACCAAAATACGTGCTAAAGTATTGTTCTTCTGCATCTTTGATTTGGGATTCAGTTCACCTCCACTGGCCACTTTTCTCTTTAAGAAGATAACCTTTCTGAGCCTTGAGTGTTTTTGTTTCTGTCTTATTTACTGTTTTCAGTCCGCCAGAACAGAGTGAGTGAAGACGAGAGCACATGAAGGGAGAGAAGAAGCTCTTGAAGTGCAGTTTTTAAGCTCTGTTGCTAATGAGGCTCAATCGCCAGTCCCACTGCGACTGCTTCCAAGTGCTTTTTCCCCTTTCTATAGTTAGTGTTGCTCACAGACTCATATTGCAAAAATGCATGTGCAAAATTGCATCTAAAATAAGTTTTATGTAGTTCAACAACGAATTCATATTTTGCTGAGTTAATGCCTGGTACGGAAGCATCAGTCTGTAGTTCCTGAGGGCATACCGTAGTAGATTCACTGCATGCTTCTAAAATAGATTGTTATCACACATTAATAAAGGCGTTCACTCAAAAACTGACTATTGTACAGTTCAACATAAATCTTACACCCCTTCAGTCTGAGACAAGGAATGTGTGATGGACAAAAGAGAATGGGTGAAGTCCGTACAATAAAATGTAATTTAAAATGTAATTTTTTACATGCCAAATGCCAATAATTGAAGGCTGCAAAATATTAAATAAAATAACACCAGAGTTAGCCCCATCAGTCCTGACAAAATGTAGCAAAATGTTTACTTGAACAGAAACGGTGGTGCGTTGAACATCCTGTTGCAAACCATGGGCAGACTGACTGACATTTGCTACTATGAAAAGGCCATTCTGTGCACTCTCTGGGCTTTAACCCATCATGGACTAAGGTGCCCTATAGAAAACCCATAGAAAGGTCTAGGAATCACAATGCATTTCAACGGTTGTGTGTCTTGAAAAATTGTCATACTGTATGATCGCATCGGTCTGTTAAGGGAGTTGTAAAGTGCAGGTTGCATCCATCTTTTAAGGGAGATGTAACGTGCAGGTCGCATCTGCCCATAAGGAGTTAAAGCAAAGAGCTACGTCAGTATTGATTTGGGCCAAACCCCCAAAACATACCCACCAAACGGGAGCAAACGTATCTCAATGTATGTTGCTTCCGTTGGGAAGAACCATATCACTCAACCCAGAAACCGTACCAAAACGTTTTCCTGCCCGAGAATTCTGTGGGAATTACCCAATTGAATACTGGCGGTGCCATTTAAACCCGTGGATTTTGCCTGGGCTGTTATCAGGGAGAATAACCTCACTGCTGAGGAAGCAAAGAAAGAAGTTCTCCTCCACTGAGCTGCAAGTCCTGGAAGTCAAAGAGACCAAAATAATTCAATAAGAGAAAAATGCCTCAATCTATCAAAGGGCAGCCATTTGGCAAAGAAATAACAACCACTGTAAATGCCAGGAGAGTGTGAAAGGGCTTTGGAGGGTTTGTTGAGTCTCATTCAACAACAAGTCAATGTGAGAGACAGGCCAAGGGCCCCCAGAGAGTGGACAATTGTCAGTTCTTGAAGAAAAAAATATTTTGCACATCAAGAGGGTCGACACTATAAAAATAGTTTAACGGTGTCTGCCCAGTCCGATGCATGTGGCTCCTTTAAAATGGGTCTTTTACGGACTGGCTTTTTCATGGAAACAGATGCTGAGCAACTTTCTCAGAAAAGCTGTTGCAAATGGGAGGTGTTTATTTTGTATTGTGCCTTTATCCAAATCCCTGTACAATTGATGCTTCTCATTCATTCATTCATATATACACACACACACACACACACACACACACACACACCACTGGGGATTGGCTGCCATGCTAGGCACAAACCAGCTCATCAGGAGAATTTGGGGGTTAGGTGTCTTGCTCAGGGACGCTTTGGCACACCCAGGGTGGGATTGAACCGGCAACCCTCTGACTGCCAGACTACCTCTTACCTCCTGAGCCAATGTCGCCCATCACTTGTGCACTGATGCTGCCTGAACACTCAGCCAGAGTAGGTCCGTCACCTCCTCATCATCATCATCATCATCATCTTCATCGTCCTCTCGTTCCAGCACAGGCATCCTGCAGTGAATGGCTGTGCTGTGGAGCACGCAGCACACAGTGGAGCTGTGCCAGGCCCTCTCTGCAGTGTACAGTGTACCAGTCCGGTGAAGATACAGGCGAAACCGCAAACTCGAGGTTGGCAAATGCCAAATGCCAGTGCTCTGCCTGGGTCACGGGGATTAACAGAGGTGTCATCCACCAGTAGTACAAGGCATATGCTCGGCCTCCTATTAAAATGAACTGTAAGGCTGTCAAAGCTGCATAATGCCAACTGACATTGTAAACACGTGGGCAGGATAAAGGTAGAATGCAAAGTAAACACAGGAGTACCATCTTTACACATGCTTCACAGCCACCCACTCCCTTGGTCTCAGTTTGAGATTACTTGAAAGAGCCTGCTCTCAGTATGAATGAGATTTTGTGTTGAACCGGTGTATTTGGCAACTACATTAGAAATGAGACACGAGGGCATCACACACAACCTGGATATTCGCTGAGTTAGTGTGCTTTCTGTCCCATGGGCTGGTATGAAACAGAGGTATGGAGACTTGTTATTGGGCACGTGTTCTTTCTATTGCTTCAACATTAAGGAATCCTGCTATTGCAAAAAAAGACTAAATGCTTTGGTGTTGATTACTTCTAGTGTTTGTGGGAATTGGATGCGCTAACCCTGTTGCCATAACATCACCTTTGATATTGTAGTACAATAGAAAACTGTGACATAACTTGCTTTCTATAACAATGTCGGGTCACCAAAAGTTTTGCCAGTACAGGTATGACGTGGGCTCTTCTGGTCTGGTGTTTGAAATTCCTCCCTTATTTATTCTGAAAGGGAAATCATTACTTTGAAAACGTGTGTATATCTATGCAGGTAAAAATTCAAACATGAAATACTTTAATCTTTCTTTGTACTAAAATTTGTCTAAAATGGTTAAGAATTGCGCCTTGGTAAACTTAGCTGGGTAAGTTTCAAAAGGCAACAATGGCTTTATATTACTGGAAAGAGAGACACGAGATCACACTAACCATCGCAAAGCAAAGTGAGTTTCATATCTGAACAAGTCTAAAAAAAAATGTTCCATGAATTATTAATACTTTGGAAAGGGGTCACTGTATTTGCGGAGGACTAACTGCATTTTCGGTTTGAACATCAGAAGAGGCATGGAAAGTGAGACCCCCATCTCCACTGGCAGGTTTGTCCTAATACCTCCCCTCCGGCCATCATAACAGAGCCCCTAATGACTCCACACATCTCACCCCTCGCCCCGCTGAAAGCACACATCGCCCGGGGTACCAAATGCACCACTAATATTGATTTAAGGAAATTATTCCAGCCGTACGTGTTCCCAGGAGAAAAGCTCCACGGACACTTCTTGGGAGCGCATTGAGCTTTTTTACAGTGTGAGCTATATTATTATTTACAGGCTTTATTTACTCAGACACTCTAATCCATAACAATTTACACACATCTCACGTTCTCGTGTATAATCCATTTAGGCAGATGAATGCCAGCCGAAGCCGTTCAACTCGTGCCTTGCTCAAGGGGACAGTCCTGGAGTCCAGTCCCAGATTTGAAGACCTTCCAGTTCCAAGTCTACCTGCTAATGTCAGTGGCTTCATGATTGCACGGGAAAGGAAGCCTTATTAAAGTATAAACAGGACTAGATATAAACATATTTTGTATTGCCTTACTAGAACTACAACTACTCCTGTAACTCAATAACTATTATAATTTTGTTAGGGCCTAAAGTTTGGACACCTTAATCCCTCTTGCAGTTATTCAGGTGAACTAATAATTTATAATATTCAACTTCAGATTTTTTAAGTGGAGGTTTACAGAATTTAGATTAAACAATCTGTTTTGTATGTTTTATTTTCTTTTTGATTATGTCTTCTCAAGTAACTTCAATAATTTTACACACACTGGTCTAGCAGAGTTGTCTCATGTCATAGTTTCATTTTCTCTGCAATTTATTCAGAGAATATAGGGCAGAGTATGAAGATCTCCTATGAGGAGGCTTAGTTGCTTGGTGACTTCCGATGATTGAAATTGACCTTAAGTCTGCAGTTAAGATTTTATATTCTGCGGAAATGGAGAAAACATCATCTGTTTTTAATTGAAGTGGCTCTTATGTGGTTGGCAGGGGTGACATTTCACACAGAGGATTCTCATGTGAGAGAAATAGAGAAAAATGAATAAGGACGCATAAAGCCCGACCTGTCAATCAAACGTGGACAGGGAGAAGGTACGCAAACTCTGTTTCAATTGAGACCGAGTGTAAACTCGGCTTATGAATAGCCAATTAAAGAACGTAATCAAGGCTAAGAAGATTAACGAGTGCCATCTCTAAACAAGAACTATTGAACTCAAGTAGCCAAATATATATTACACCATGGAAAATTGTTCTGGAAAAAAAATAGTTTGAAAGAAAATAAATGAAACCGGGAGTAAGAGTGAGCCATATTAATGCACATTTAAGGACTGATTGGATTTCTGCAGCAGTTTGTAATTTACATGGGATCCTTCTGTAATGAGCAGAGTGAGAAGCATGGAGGAAATTGAATTTGCTCACACTGGCTGTCTTTAGGAGTTTAATAGCACTGACAGATGCCATAAGAAGGGTTGCCACAGCAATTAAACCCTGTGACAGGAATCTATTATGCAGTCGCACCGAAGTGCCGTTCCTGACGTGACTCCATTTCTGGCCCATCATGCAACTTGGCGTGATAAGTAAACATCAGTTACGATTTAATACACGGTCACCGTTCCTCAGCAAGGTTAATTTCATATCGCGTATTTTCATATAAATCGATATGAACTAGTGTTTGTAAATATGACCGTATTTATTCGTTTTCATATGTACACAGATGCCTGGAAAGCCAGGAACCTAAGAGATCCTAGTGACAGCACAGCATCCCTCTTATTCAACCCTGAGGAGAGGCTCACACAGGTCCAACAGATGAGGCAGCCTGTGCTGAAAAGGACCCAGATGCTGGAACAGTACATTTCTCATGCTAAAGTGGTTGTTTGACCTGAGGGAACCGGTAGCAATTGCATGTCTCCACACTGATGTTCCCCAACTAAAGGCTGAGGAATGGAAGAGCATTGGTGAGTGTCTGGATGTACTGCAGCCATTCAATGATGCCACTGTGGAACTCTCAGAGGAGAAGAGAGCTTTCAGCTCCAAAGTTATACCCCTGCTGAAAATGCCCATAACAAAGGACAAAATGGTTTTAGGATGGACTGGAATTGAAATAGTCCAGGCATCAGTCTAAGACCTGTTTTGAGGAGGTGGAGAGGAAGAGGTGGATTCTTCATATGGTGTACAATATATAATAGAATCTACCTGCCTGATTCATTGCTGCCGGAGAGAGTAGGAGATGGTCATCTGGGGCTACCCCTCAGCTTCTAGCAACAGAAGAGCTCTGAGCATCAAGATTAAAGGAGAGGTCTGGCAGTGATGAGGATCATAAGTGAATGTGCATTGATCCAAGTGCATCCCAAAGTGCACTAATCCATTTGTATTTGTAAACGAAGGCCTCTAGGATAGTAGATGCTTAGCTTTGAAATGCTCTAATTTTGGGGCTAGGAATTTTTTTAATGAGAACGCATTTATCTATCTATGTTCGACTTTCAAAAACCTTTTATCGCTAATTGGAAAACAGGCAAAAAACTTCAACCAAACATTTGAGCAAGCTAGCACGTTTCAGACATATTGACTAGCATTAATGCTACAACAGTCCTCTAGCGACAGAACCCCCTAGCGACAGAACCATTTACACACTATTTGCATTCCTTGTACAGCTCACACTTGCGGACTGCTGTTCGGCCAGTTTGCAAAATGCTGGTTAACCGACAACTGCAGGGTAGATACTTCCACCAAGATAAAGCAATTGATGTCAAATAAAAAATAATAAAATTAAAAACTATTGTGTCCTCAATGAATTAAGACAAAGATATATTTTCTTTATTTGGCAAGTCAAATGTGGTTAAAGTGCAGATTCTCAATTTTGGTTTTGGCATGTAGAAAGTCCAGCACTTTTTACACATAGTCCCTGCCATTTCAGGGCACCAAAATGTTTGGGACAAATGGCTTTGTGGGTGTTTCTGATTAGTCAGGTGTGTTCAATTTCTTCCTTAATGTAGGTATAAGAAAGCTTTCAGTTTCTTGCTTCTAGGCTTTTTATTGCCTTTGTAGTCTTTTATTGGCATTTGTCAACATGAGCAGTGAGTGACATTACCCTCCATAATATTTGGCAAAAAGACCCATACATTTCTTTATTTGTACTCCACAATTTCAGATTTGTAATAAAAAAAGTAAATCACTTTACTTTTTAATAAATGGCATTTTTATATATTATGGGTTCACCATGTAGAAATTACAGCAGTGTTATACATAGTCCCCCCATTTAGTATAGTTTTCCCGTATGTTTGAATGTAAAATATTGGTAATTTATTTTTTTCATTTTTTACTTTCGAGACCCTTAATACTGTCAGGACTGGACTGGCTGCCATCTGGCCTGTTTTCTTGTGAACGCACCTGACTGTGGAGCTGTGTGATCAGCATCATGTGGAGCACCTTATTCATGAATGATAATTCATGTTCACAATACTCCTACCCAGGCCAGTGAATACAGCCCTTGTTCCCATTGCATTCTTTTGTCGGTATGCTAATGCCGTTTATAGATACGCATATGCTCAGCTGTGAGTACTATAGGGTCAGCACCATGGTCAACATGTCCACACACACCAATGGCAGCAGGGGGCAAGGTGAGGTGTCCGGGAACATGTTCCCCTTGGTCTGATGTAAAATGGTCAATTTTTCTGACTTTTGTGGAGGATACAACTAGTTGATACAACTAGTTCATTCTACCATTTGTTGTGGAGAATTTTAAGCCACACCCTTAAACAGCAAATAAACTGTGATTGCACTACAAAAACGTCTGTCAATCCTTACCCATTAAGGCACAACAAAATATAATGATTATTTTTTAAAGAGCTTAATGATGCAGTACATATGTATCTGTTAATATTTATTAATGCTTTCATACCACAGAAACAATTTATAACTGAAATGTGTACTTAATGCAAAGAAAACTGCAATTATTGCCGAACTATAAAAGTCATTTTTTGTTCAGGTTTTTCTGCTTTTAGAAGGTGCCAAGCTCAAGTTATTTATAGCTGTCAATTCCAGTAATGTACCGGGATATACAGTTGGAAACTTAGTATTTGAGTGCACATGAAGGTAATCAAGGGAGCTGCAATACTCATCTGTCCGTCAAGTTATCTGGCATAATTATGTGATATTGTGGAGAAACCGATTAAACTGACAGTAATTCCATAACTGCACTATACAGCAAGGAAAAAAAAGAATTAAATGTGGACAATTAAAAGAAACGAAAGCTAAATTCTGTGCTTTATTGGAGTCAAACATTAGGGCATCACGGAGAGTAAAAACAGCAAAATAATATTATTAATAAAAATTTCAGGGAGCTCCGTCTCCCTGAAATTCTGTGTACAACAGCTGCAAAGTACTGGGAATAGTATGCACCTTCAGGCGTTAGACCTATTGTAGTTGCTCAGTCAGCATCATGCATACAGCTATAACCTACACTGTCGCTGTCACCATGCAAATCAGCTGCTACAACTGGCAACAGCGAGCCAACAAAACAGCCAGGATTGTGACCCTATTACGTCTACTGGTAGAAGAATTCCAAGTCCAGCAAAATACTCCTATGAGTATTTTACCGAATGTAAAATCTTAACTGCAGACTTAAGGTCAATTACAATCATCTGAAGTCACCTAAGCCTCCTCATAGAGATCAATACGTAACTAGCATCATACATGTCCAGATAGTACATGAACAGATATTACTACAAAAACGTCAACTATGCCTTTGACTGGGCTGGTAATTTAGTTATGTAGCTAGCTAACTTTATAAAAACAGTGCTGACAGCGAGCAAGTTACACACTAAATAAAAATATTTTCTTGTGTTAAAGGAACAATAGCTAATATTTTTGTGTTAAAACATTGTTACAAGACCATTGTAAATCCATTCCAATCATTGAAAAAGACATGTTGACTCACCCCCTGGGTTTTTCAAAGTGTATATTTGTCGGGCCGTCAAATGCATCAAAACATTGTACAGCTGTACAGCAATTAAAGCTCATTGGTTGAAAAATGGTTTCAACTGCCACAGCCAATGGCATTCTGGGGGCTTATACTGATCGTGTTCGTTTGTGTGCTGCCCAAATTGCACTCCAGACAAGCAATCACTGAAACTGTGTACTATTACTTATTATCCAAGTGAAGAGTACAATCTCGTTATAAAACAATACCAGTTTGTTATCGGTAATAACAAGCAAATTAGCTATAGTTAGCTTGAAGAATTTACAAATATCCACTTACGATAAAATATAGGCAATACGAACAAAGTAGCGATTGCACAAGCGTTGTGCTTCAAGTGGATATTTGTACATTCGGGAAGCTGACATACATTGCTAATTTGCTTGTTATAGCATACTGATATTGTTTTCAAACTAGATAAGCAATAGTATACACTGTTTCAGTGATCGCTTGTCTTGAGTACAATTTGAGCAGCTACATATTCATTTTGTCTTTGTGCGTGTTCAATCATCCGTAAACCTTTATTTCTCTCAAACTGTAAGTTGTAGTTGCATCGTTTGTGGTAGACTATCATATCTTAGTTATATAGCCGTCGAGTTACGCAGCCAAATAACTTGTTTGCTCACAATATAGTTGGTTAGCTAAAGTGAAAACTATAAATAGCACACTAAAGTCAAGATCTCAATGTCACCTGTTCGGTGAACATTTTCTTACTAGAACACTACGTAAAGACGGCAGGTTCTGTTGTGTTTGTCACTGTCAGCTTTCCAAAACATTTATATTACACGTTATATTCATGGGACTGTGGGAAGCATGATTTGAGGTTGTCTGTTGTTGCAATTCCTTTCTTGACCATTAGGAGTCCGAAATTACCTATTTTACCTTTAATATTTGCATTTGTTTTAGAAATTGAATTGATCTGTGGAGCAGTCTCTGACTAGACCTAGAGGGCAATCCTTATGATTCAAAAACTGTGCAGCAATACAGCCAAACACTAGGCAACCAAAGGTGACTGGCTAGGGCAGGGCAAGGTAAAAACCATATATGAATCAAATCGAGGATTTGCCTAACTGGATCGCAAGAAACCTTTGGCTTTAAATCAACAACACAACTATCAGCAGCTAGACAATTAGCTTCAGCAATGTCGGCCTGCCCCCATACTTCCGCAACCAAGCACACACAATCAAGCAATGCTTCCCATCACTGACCCACCTTATGCAAAAAGGTGTGCACCAAAGCTGATGTAAATGAGTAAATATTGTGACAATTTCAGCAAGAGACGGACAGGTCGGATCACTTTTCCGACCATTTATATTGCAACTTAAGCAAACGGACAGAGCTAGAGGCAGAGGAAATGGGAAAATGGCAAGCCTGACTTTTTAAGTAAATATTCTCATCATCTCACCATTACAAGAATTGGACTGACGACTGGAAGGGCTGAACACCCTCAACGTGATATCCTTCCTCTGGTTTCTGAGTTTTTGTTTGAGATTCTGCCCAAAGGCAGGCGGAGCGTGCTGGGTCTTAGGAGTGGGTGGTATTGCACATCTACGGCCTGTGAAAAAGTCCTTTAACACAGAGAATGAGTTCTCACACACGGAGGTGGAGGGACCGAATGTGACAGCGAGTTTTAGGGCCAAGAAAACACCCAGCACAGCATTGAGTAGGGGAGACTGGGGCACAACCAAACGGTTTTTGTTTTTCCCTTATTTAAAAAATATATACAAATATTACCGAAAATATTTTTCACTCACAAACGAAATGTGTCCCTTTGCTATTACGATCGACCATCTGCACAGTTCTCGGACATTCCTGTCGATTACACATCAGCCGAAAGTAGAGGAAGTGAAAAGTTCCAACTTACCCCATAGCTGGGGCACGTTTGAACAGTTCAAGGGCACGTTGAAACTGTGGAAAATAAGCTGGAAATAACTTTGTTTCAATGCAAGTCAACATAAATCCAACATTTCATCTCATTTCACTTCAAAACTTCCCTCTGTGCAGGCTTTGAGTGCCCATGCTTCACAGAAGAGGCCTTTGACCCATAGCTCACCTGGGAGAGATTAACTAAAAAGGCAGTTTTCCTGAGCCACCTGGCCTACTGATTTTTGGACTAGCCTCCTTAGCTTTCATAGGCTCAGACTTCTTTTTTTATCTGCTTCCTCCTCCATGGCCCTCTTAACCATAGTGTCGGTGAAAATAGCACTGACCCTCCTCTTCCTCCGTTTGGCAGTGCACTCTCTTGGTCCTGCCTTGGGGTTGGGCCTGACTGCAGTGGGGCTGAAAGCATCAGCCGGGAGGGAGGACAGGTTTGGCGTGGGTGAATCTGTGGGTGCGGTAATGGCGGGCCCTGTAAGAGCACTTGTTCAATCTGCTGTTAAGTCACGTCATGACGGTTATTTTAGGAAACAGTGCGCTGCCTCTTTTCACATGACCTTTCATGATTAAAATGCCTACTGAACTTTTAAAAAAGTTATACATTGGCAGGACCCAGTTATACATTGGCGGACCCATTTTTCAGTGCTGTGCCAAGTTCAGCTTCCTGTCCCATCTCCTGCTAGATTAATAGGCTGATTAATGCCTCATCACATTTGTTGAACAAGAAAATATTGATTATAATCTGTGTTTCTTATATGCAGTCTGCTTCTCTTCATGTTTATTAAGGGTGCCAATAATTCTATAGCTGTCTATATACTGTATGTATACAATGCAGTCCAACTATTCAAACAGCAAACAGACAGGGCTCACTCCCACTTATGAGTAGAGATATGGATACAGATAACTTATACAGATACAGATAGAGATAATGCCGTACTTGCTCACCCCTACTAATAAGTACAAGGCAGGTTTCTTTATTTTCATTGAATAACCCAAGTGGGAAATATGGAGGATGCAAAACAACCACAATCATTGTATGCGCACATACACACACACACACACACACACACACACAAAAAAAGAGCCTACACAGATGCGTAAATTGGTGCACTCCGTTGAACCACCAATCGATACAAAAACATGACTGGAGTATATCAGTGTACACAAAAGTGTCACATTTTGTCAGTGCATTCTTCATTTTTGCACATGTATGCCCGATTTGTCACATTCAGTAAAAAAAATTCAGCATTTAAAAAAAATCTTAATCAATTTCCTGCTGATTCAATGGAGTGTGTCTCCTTTCCATTTTAGGCATTGGTTTGGTTGAGCAGCACTAAATTGGATTTCTTAAAGAGTCTAGATTTCTTTGTCTTCTTTCTGTATGTCTCTCCCTCTATTTCTCTCAGAAGAGAATAGGGCGAATGACGCTTTGATGTAGCATGTCTGTTTGGCCCTTTGCCTCAATAGCACATTTCCTGCACATCAGAGGAGCCTTTGACAGGGAAAACCGAATCTATCCTGGCCCCAGTAATGCAAGTTATGATGACTAGCAAGGTTTTTTTTTTTTGACATTAAAATAGTTTACCTTGAGTGGGCTATTTTTGTAGTTTGGCCTGCTATCTGTCCCCAAATTGTCAGGGCAAGTGAATCAGCTGGCCCCCGTGTCCTTGCCCGGTTTGTGGGGTGGGTTGAGCAGATGCAGCAGGAACGCTGTCGCCAGGCTCAAGGTCTCCTGCTCGGGTGCAGTGCTGGAAATTGTGAATCACTTTGCTGATTTGAATTAGTTTGTTCAGTTCGGCATAGAGATTCTAGTCACTGACTACTTGATTCCTTCACTGATGTGGTCAGTTGAACAAGCGCATTCAGTTTACATATTTCAGTATCATTCATTACTCTATGTGCAAAACTAGTCATAAGCAAGTAAAAGCATTGTACCTCATACGGGCCATTTGTACCTTTCCTTGTAGTTAGTTTCCTGCTGTGAGCTACTATAAGGCTAGTCAAGCGACATTTAAAAATGTATAAGAAAATAGGCTACGCTGTGACAACTTGTGTGTTCTCAAGTTTGAATCATTCCATGGTATAAAGTATGCAATTTGCTTTTTTAATTGTGTAAATGGTGAAGTCATCGGTAACAAGCGTGCAGAAGCCGGTGAGAGAAATCAACAGTTGGCACAAGACGGACATTTTCACAAGCGCATTATGAACCCGAGAAAGCCTTTCAACACAAAGGCATAAGCTCAGAGAACAACACAGTCTGAAGGCCGGGTGGAGGCTGCCAGACTGAATCCGACTCGATAGTCCCCTGAGGCCAGATCCTTCTTGAAAAAGACATTCCGATCTCAATGGGGCTCTGCCTGGACTGATAAAGGGTAAACAAATACAACCGGCAGCATTGCTCTTAGTATGAAAAAGATGAGCCAAGATGGATGAATATTCTGCCCTTGTATTCCATTATGCATTTATGCTCTTCTGTTTACGGATATACAGAAGAATTTGGTTGTGTTTCCTGGTGATGCCAGACGTATCGAGACTCTACACAAAGTCTTGTCAAAAGTCTTCCCTAACTGCAGAAACTTTTACTCTTTTACCCTTTTACTCTTTTTGTGCAGCGGAACATGATTGATTAACTGAATGGCAATTAACTGGCTGGACCTGAAGGAGCCAGCACATGCAGGCAGGGGGATGTAGCAATATAAAATTGGAGTTGTACTTTTGTTTCCTTGACTGCTTTATATTATTACAACATGCAGAGCCGCTATATACTACATCCACTTTTTCATCTTAAAAGATAAAGCGCAAACTTGTGAAAAAAAGGAATATAACTTAGTTCTGGATAGCAAGATAAGTCATTGCTGATTGGGGTGGTGACAAGTGTGTCAAAGCAAAACAAACACATTTATGGACGTTTAGTGACAGCTGTTGTGTAAGCTAAATTACTCAGGTTGGCCATGCCAATAAAAACGATGCCGGAGAACAAAGAAATGTCTCTACTAAAACATCTGTAACGTAAGCTAACGTTACCTAGCTAGCCAGTTCGCTATCTTCTCTCTAAGGTAAAATATAACGTCTTAAAAGTGTTTGTCAACATAGCTAGCTGGTGAGTTATGTTTTCTGTTTTGCGACAAAGCTTGCTAGTTTGCTGATTAGTTACAAATGGCTAGATTTTGTGAAGGGTTAAAAAGACAGCAGATGGGTTGTCATTGTGTAATAACATAATGTCAGCCATGGCCCAGGTCGTTGGAGAGGGCTTGCAGTGGGGCATGAGTTCCGGGATGAGCCCTGTTTAGGCCCAGCCCAGCAGAGTGCAAAGAGCCCAGGAACCCTGGAGTTAAGTGAAAGCACTAGGTTTACCCCACAGCGGAAAGGAGCAATGCGTTTTGAGGATTGGCAGGAAAAGTATTTTGAAAATACAAAAATACAGAACTCTAAAGTATTTTGATACAAATCACATGGAGATTTTGTCCGCTGCCATAAAAAACAAATGACAAAATATTATTTTGTATTACAAATACATTAAATAGGCAGCACGGATGGTGCAGTGGGTAGCACTACCGCCTCACAGCAAGGAGGTCCTGGGTTCGAATTCCCGTCGGCCGGGGCCTCTCTGTGCGGAGTTTGCATGTTCTCCCCGTGTTTGCGTGGGTTTCCTCCGGGTACTCCGGTTTCCTCCCACAGTCCAAAGACATGCAGTTTAGGCTGATTGGAGAGTCTAAATTGCCCGTAGGTATGAGTGTATGAGTGTATGAGTGTATGAGTGTGTGAGTGTATGGTGTGTGCCCTGCGATGGACTGGCGACCTGTCCAGGGTGTATTCCTGCCTTTCGCCCAATGTATGCTGGGATAGGCTCCAGCCCCCCTGCGACCCTGTTCAGGATAAGTGGGTTCAGATAATGGATGGATGGATGGAAATACATTAAATACAGTCAGGACATTGACACAATTCTCATCTTTTTGGCTCTATACACCACCACAAGATGTTCTTTAACTGCAGACTTTCAGCTTTAATTTGAGGGTATTTACATCCAAATCAGGTGAACGGTGTAGGAATTACAACAGTTTGTATATGTGCCTCCCACTTTTTAAGGGACCAAAAGTAATGGGACAAACTAACAATCATAAATCAAACTTTCACGTTTTAATACTTGGTTGCAAATCCTTTGCAGTCCATTACAGCCTGAAGTCTGGAACGCATAGACATCACCAGACGCTAGGTTTCATCCCTGGTTATGCTCTGCCAGGCCTCTACTGCAACTGTCTTCAGTTCCTGCTTGTTCTTGGGGCATTTTCCCTTCAGTTTAGTCTTCAGCAAGTGAAATGCATGTTCAATCGGATTCAGGTCAGGTGATTGACTTGGCCATTGCATAACATTCCACTTCTTTGCCTTAAAAAACTCTTTGGTTGCTTTCGCAGTATGCTTCGGGTCATTGTCCATCTGCACTGTGAAGCGCCGTCCAATGAGTTCTGAAGCATTTGGCTGAATATGAGCAGATAATATTGCCCGAAACACTTCAGAATTCATCCTGCTGCTTTTGTCAGCAGTCACATCATCAATAAATACAAGGGAACCAGTTCCATTGGCAGCCATACATGCCCACACCATGACACTACCACCACCATGCTTCACTGATGAGGTGGTATGTTTTGGATCATGAGTAGTTCCTTTCCTTCTCCATACTCTTCTCTTCCCATCATTCTGGTACAAGTTGATCTTTGTCTCATCTGTCCATAGGATGTTGTTCCAGAGCTGTAAAGGCTTTTTTAGATGTTGTTTGGCAAACTCTAATCTGGTCTTCCTGTTTTTGAGGCTCACCAATGGTTTACATCTTGTGGTGAACCCTCTGTATTCACTCTGGTGAAGTCTTCTCTTGATTGTTGACTTTGACACACATACACCTACCTCCTGGAGAGTGTTCTTGATCTGGCCAACTATTGTGAAGGGGTTTTTCTTCACCAGGGAAATAATTCTTCTGTCATCCACCACAGTTGTTTTCCGTGGTCTTCCGGGTCTTTTGGTGTTGCTGAGCTCACTGGTGCGTTCTTTCTTTTTAAGAATGTTCCAAACAGTTGATTTGGCCACACCTAATGTTTTTGCTATCTCTCTGATGGGTTTGTTTTGATTTTTCAGCCTAAAGATGGCTTGCTTCACTGATAGTGACAGCTCTTTGGATCTCATATTGAGAGTTGACTGCAACAGATTCCAAATGCAAATAGCACACTTGAAATGAACTCTAGACCTTTTATCTGCTCCTTGTAAATAATGATGAGATAATGAGGGAATAACACACACCTGGCCATGGAACAGCTGAGCAGCCAATTGTCCCATTACTTTTGGTCCCTTAAAAAGTGGGAGGCACATATAGAAACTGTTGTAATTCCTACACCGTTCACCTGATTTGGATGTAAATACCCTCAAATTAAAGCTGAAAGTCTGCATTTAAAGCACATCTTGTTTGTTACATTTCAAATCCATTGTGGTGGTGTATAGAGCCAAAAAGAGGAGAATTGTGTCAATGTCCCAATATTTATGGACCTGACTGTACATCTGAATCACTGCCCATAACCGGGTGCTCTTATGTTCCACGAATGTTGAGGTAACATTATTCAGAAAAAAGATGAACTTTTTCAACACAAATATTGCTGTTTACAGTCTTGTTGTTCTTTGTGCTTACCGTAGATTACCGTAGAATATCTGGCTCCACTATCAAAATGGAATCCTCACGCAGCCAGAGCGGCTTACCTGGGGTTAGCTCGCTGTTGAGCCGCGTCCAGGCAAGCAGTGTCTGCTGGTCTTCTTCCATTACATTACATTATTGGCATTTGGCAGACACTCTTATCCAGAGCGACGTACAGTTGATTAGACTAAGCAGGAGACAATCCTCCCCTGGAGCAATGCAGGGTTAAGGGCCTTGCTCAAGGGCCCAACGGCTGTGCGGATCTTATTGTGGCTACACCGAAGAACCACCGACCTTGGGTGTCCCAGTCATTTACCTTAACCACTACGCTACAGGCCGGTTCGGCCGCAGGCACTGTACCATCCTCACTAGCTGGCTTCATCCAGTCCCTTTTCCCTTCTCAGTTAATCAGCAAACTGTAGGCGCTTGTCATTGACGGTACACGCCAGAGATGGGGACTCGGGTCACACACTCCAGACTCGACTCAGACTCGTCCAAAAATGACTTACGACTCGACTCTGACTCGTCAATAAGGACTCGTGAACAATAAGAGTCTGTCTAATTCCATAGTGAAAATTACGAAGTGAATAATGTCACAGCCAATGATTATTTTTCAATTATTTATATGAAAGATATTCCAGAATATCTTCCTGAAGACACACCCAACGTTGTTTTACATGCCGTGCACCTTTTAGTAGCAACCATAGCAACACCCTAAGATGTGTTTCTTGCAGCATAGCTCCGCATGTTGTTTAAATTTGAGTTTAAATAATTCAGGATCATCGAGCCAAACAAAATGATTGCAACTAGCAAAATGTGGAGAATTAAAATAAAAGATGCGGGAGCAACCACGTCAAATTTCAACAGACATTTGAAAACTCATAAGGAAAGGTTAGTCAGTTTACCAGCACCGGGGCTGATCCCACCGCTATTCACTGTTGCGTTTATGTAACTCGCATTTCAGACTCAGTATAGCTAATGTTCGTGTCACCGTTTCATCAGCATAACAGAAGCGCATATTTTCTTCTTTTGTTGACTGCCAAGTTGTAACATTATTGGCTTGCATTTCAAATGGTTGATCTTGAAAAGCTATGCAAGCTAGAGACCCACGAGCATAAGGTACAGTAATGTTAAAACGTACTTCTTCTCGTACATTTTCATTGTCAACATAGTTCATACAAGCAGTTGTGTTTTAGCGAAAACAGCCATGTAATGGGCTTTTTTGTTGTCCCAGTGTTATACAAATATGAACTGTATTTCAATAAAGCTTGTTTGTAATTTACGTTAACATTAAAAGCTACCGTAGAACCCGAGTTTGGCATGTACTGTAGTTGCATGCAGTTTTTAAATGATTTATAATTTTACTATGCAATAGTGAAATGGCATTCCTTAGGTTTCCTGGTTCTCCTACAGGATAATGATGTAGTCCCAAAATCACAGCTCCTGATTTCTTGCATGAACAATATCTAGCCTGATTTGATTTTTTTGAATTATTAAAGTCATACATTTAAAAATTAAAAAGTAAGAGTATATTAATAAACCAATACCGCAACGTGATTCAAATTTCAACACTTTGAAACTTTGTTTACAATTATTATTCTTGAGTCGCAGGTGCAGATTAAGCAATAGTCTTGAACTAAATTTAATTGGAGATTATTCATACAGAACTGCATTTAATCCAGGATTAGGCTTAATCTGTGTTCATTTAACCGGCCCCTATTTTGCTATTGATCATCATCTTATATTACAGCCCATGGTAATGCTTACATTATGTCACGAGTCACACAAAGTTCTTAAAAAAATTGAATGGTTATTTATTTAATCTTATTTATTGATATGATATTCATATGAATTACCTACTACACCAGACCTGAGGTTCCAGCCATCATGAGAAAGGCTTTGCTAAAATGTTGGCTCAGGCGTGGTAGTTCATTGATATATGAATAAATAAATGAAACAACCACTATCTTTTTGTGGGCCCCTGATAATACTGCTTCTTCAATTGTCACACACTTGATGTCATATAAATAAATGAAACAACCACTATCTTTTTGTGGGCCCCTGATAATACTGCTTCTTCAATTGTCACACACTTGATGTCATATACAAAATATGTCTTCTACACTTCAATATCTTCAGTTAGGATAGTGATGAATTTCTATAGCCATACTGTTGTTTAGGCTGCACCATTCTGGAGACTTGAGACTTGACTTGGACTGTATGGCACATTTCTTGACCGACGATAGCTCAGAGACTTGAGACTTGACTTAAACTCTAGCTCAGAGACTTGAGACTTGACTTGGACTTGCATTTGATGACTTGTGAACATCTCTGGTACACGCTTTATGTTATTACTCTTTATACTTTCACAAGCTCAGAAAAAACACGAAACGTTAACCTGTGAGTTCGACTGAAAAGACTGAGAATTAACAAACATAACTAGCTAAACATAAACTTGTCGCTAAGCAGCTGCCATTATATGGGCTAAGTCTCCAAACATTATCAAATAGCCTTTAGATTGGGTAAATTGTTATAATATTCCAGGATTTCTAGCGGGAAAACACATTATTGATAAGAAACAAAGGATGCTGGTACAATTTACAGGGCTCTACTTTTATATCATTGCTGCAAAGTGAAATCAATGCTTTTTATTTTATTGCATTTATTTAACCACAATCTAACCGGTGTAATCACATTCAGATCAACATCTCTTTTGACAACTCTCCTACATGTCTTTGCTACATTGGTTATGCTGACTATGACCTATTCTACACATTTCTAACTCTCTAAACCTGCCTACCAAGTTCCTTGAGTTTTAACTATGTCTGGGTAATCTGGGTTATAAGGCCATGTTTTCCAACTTGCAAAATGATTAAAGAAAAATAAGAAAAAAAGAGATGATCAAAAGCCTCTGGAGTGGTCTGTTAGTAGAGTCTACAGAGCTCTCATGATGTTAACCTATTCTAATGAGCTTGAGTCGTACACAGGTCTTTTGTAGAACATCTTGTTTACGCATATATTTTCCATCCGTAATATCCTGTCCATGCTATATTGCCCGCTCCCTTTAATGTACTCTCTTCCATGCTTTTGTCACGTATGCTAATGCTGTCGAGAAATGAGCCCCTGCTTTTCTACAGTAGTCTGCTTTTGTTCTACAGGCCTTGTCCTTGCAGTGAGAAAGAGCCCACTCTTTCACATGTTTCAGAGTCTTCACACAAAAGCCAATGCTCTCCTTCTGATGAGTACCTAGCCCCCTGGAAATGAATCACTGAAACCATCACTTAGCAACACTGTGGCTCCTTCTCTTTCATACAATAGGATGAAATATTGAAACGAAACATAAAAGGTTTAGCAGCCTGCATAGCTTTCAGAATTGCAAAGTGATTTCTTCTGTCTGATGAAGAAGGTCCAAATGAGTTTTACATGCGATCACGCATAATGTATGATGACAAGAGACAATACGGTATCTAGATTTGCGACAACCTTAACCTTAAAATGAGATGAGTACAAAGCACCCAACAGCGGTAAAGACTAGAAGATTCCTATTCTGTAGTATTCCTATATCACTGCATATACTAGATAATTCCCCATTGTCATGCTATTTCTTATTCTCCTAGTTTCCTGAGGACTTGTAATGCACATAATTTTGGTTCTTTGGTTCATAGTCAATTTGCATTAGTGCTTTAGTTTAACATATGCATTTGATGGTCTGAGAAGATTGTTAGCTAGGGGCTTGGCCCTTGTAATGTATCTTATACTGCCATTCTTGATATGATGGATTTCACAAAAAACAAGGTTCCACAACTGGCACCCCTGGTTTAGTTCTTTGTGCATAGAGATCATGGAGTCTTTTCCTGTAATGTTTGACATGATTATGGATCACGTTTGGAGGGATTTTGGACCATTGCTCTATGCAGATCCTTGCAAGATCCTCTCGGGTTTGTGCTTATCAACTTCCCTCTTCAGTTCAGCTCACCGGTTTTCCATTTAATTTAGGCACGGATGGTGCGGATAGCACTGCCGCCTAACAGCAAGGAGGTCCTGGATTCGAATCCCGGTCGGCCGGGGCCTCCCTGTGTGGAGTTTGCATGTTCTCCCCGTGTTTGCATGGGTTTCCTCCGGGTACTCCGGTACAAAGACTTGCAGGTTAGGCTAATTGGAGAGTTTAAATTGCCCGTGGGTATGAGTGTGTGAGTGAATGAATGGTGTGTGTGCCCTGCGATGGACTGGCGACCTCTCCAGGGTGTATTCCTGCCTTTCACACAATGTATGCTGCGATAGGCTCCAGCTCCCCTGCGACCCTGTTCAGGATAAGCGGGTTAGGATAATGGATGGATGGGATGTTTGGTATAAAAGGGGATTAGGCTCATAACCACAGTAAAAAATAGTGGTGGGTCAGTGATGTTTTGGTGCGGTTTTAATTTCAGGTCTAGGGGCACTGGTTAAGATCAATGGTATAATGGATTCCACCAAGTATCAGGCAATTTAATTAATGTAATTCACAAAATTTCAGTATTGCATTAAAGCAAAGATTTTTGTAAATCAACAACCTTGCACCTGCAATGACTAAAATGTTGATATGTGACTTAACTATATAACCTTGTGTCGCAATGATAGGACACCATCAAGACAGTTTTTCCTTTAAGAAAAGGATGACAGCCACATCAAGAGGAAGAAAACACATATAACCAAGTTCTGCCTGCATTCTTAGAAGTGAGCTCCCACTGAAGATAGGATCTTTTACCTCAAAAGGCGACACTTTTCGGATGCACTTTGAAGGCAGGATGATTTTTTTGGGGCTCTGTACTCCATTTTGGATTTGTCATCATGACATCCTCATGTGGCTAAAGTGATTTCCCTTTTATTTAAGGGTATTTTTTATACACTTTGGTTATATTACTTTGTCACATATTACATTACATTACATTACATTACATTACATTATATTACTGGCATTTGGCAGACGCTCTTATCCAGAGCGACGTACAGTTGATTAGACTAAGCAGGAGACAATCCTCCCCTGGAGCAATGCAGGGTTAGGGGCCTTGCTCAAGGGCCCAACGGCTGTGCGGATCTTGTGGCTACACCGGGATTAGAACCACCGACCTTGTGTGTCCCAGTCTTTTACCTTAACCACTACACTACAGGCCGCCTTTGCATATCCTTTGCATGCAATGACTGCTTGAAGTCTGTGACCAATAGACATCACCAGGTGCTGGGTGTCTTCTCTGGTGATGCTCTGCCAGGCCTGCACAGCAGCTATCTTCTGCTCCAGCTTGTTTCTTCTGTCGACACCCTAGTCGTCCATGCCTGCCTCCAGAAAAGTGTTTCTGATCTGTCGGACAGGTGTTTGAGGACTACTGAGTCAGATGAAGAATAAAATGTCTTTGTCCCAAACATTATGGAACTCACTGTACGTTGTACTAACTAATAAAACTATTTTTTCACATTTTAACGCAAGTTCCATAAACCTGAGGTAAAGACTTATGGGATATCTTACATGCTGAAGGATACATGGGATACCACCTTCAAATTTAAGAAGTGGGGGAAAACTGAAAACAGTGAAAATGATGCCTTCAAATGAAGACTGCTGACATCATATTGAGACACAGCCTAAGAACACTTGATTGAATCTGGCCAGTTTTGCCAGTGTATGCATGCATTTACCCACCAGGACAGGGTGATGCACAGGGAGATATATTGGGAAGTGTTTTGTAAAATGAAACTTGAGTGTTTTGAACTAAACAGCGTGGTACTGGAGCTAATTATTGCCCATTTGCCTGAATCCATTTTGGCTACGAGCAGTGATCCACAGCAAGTGCACAGCTATAGTCGTAGTCCTGCCTTTTGAGTTTGGGTGCTGTGACTCTTAAAGACAAACTGAAATTGTAATGAAAACAAGATTGTACAGCATCGTGTACCAATGTATATGTCGATCAAATTCTGTTCCCCACCAAACAATATCCTTTCACACAGCAGTGCGCATCCTTATTTAATGTCTCCCTCTTGATTTGATGTCAGTCAAATTGACTCCCCGCCCTTAACATATTCCCTTGGATGATCTTTTTCACTCGTGTGTATGTCATATTTTAGAAGCTAGCTAGTGCTGCTCTACCTTCCTTTCCAGCTTGTCTTTAATTGGTAGCAAAAGGGAAAGGACTGTCATGGTCTTGCTACCAGTGGCCACTGTTGAGCTGATGGGGAGGGGTTAGAGCTAGTTTTAATGGGTAAGAGGGCAGAACGGGGTTATTCCACAGGGGCATAGTTTATTAAATTGCCCTGTGTGCTTTTCTGGTTTAACTTAATATGATGCTCCTTGAACGTGTACTGTGCATCTCATTGACTGGGGGGTGGGGGGCTGGCTTTGTTATGTACGGTGCAGGGAACCCAGACGCAGACCACAGGATAATCCAAAAGAGTAGTTTTAATGTCCAGTAGTCACAAGCCAAGAGATCCAAAACACAGCCAAAAACGAAAAGCAAAAGAATGGTCGAAAAAACAAGCGAGAGGTCAAAATCCAGAAAATCACAGGGCGAAGGTACAGTAGGGCAAAAGCAAAGTCGAAGTCAAGGCAAAGGGGTGTCTTTCAAGAATCTCTATAACAAGGCTTACAAACAATCGGCACTTATCAAGATCAACGTTCTGACAACGAAGCATACTGAGACTGAGGTTTAAATACAAGAGGGAAGGTGACAATCTAGGCGGGGCAGAGGAAAAGGTGGGCTAAACGAATGGACAACAGGTGGGGAAACACAATAGGGTAATAACATAATAACGGGAGGGAGACGAAAACGCGGACTGGATGCACGAAACAAACATGTAAAACATACGGCTCCGGATTAGGGAGTAGACATTTGCATAGTTAGAAGACGTAGTGATAGTTAGAGACAGGTGCGAACACTTCGCTGAAACTAAACGAGTAATCAGGGATAGCATAGGGAGGCGGAGTTATAGAACAGTGCAGAAATACTAAGAGATAGCGTTAGTGAGTTAGTTGCGTGAATATTTCTAAACTACCCAATAAAAGTGATTGTTAGTTAGTTAATTAGACAGACAGTAAGTGTATTAATCGGATTAGTACTGTACAAAACCTAGATTAGTAGTAGTTAGTAAGAATCGTGCTTTACAACATTTAACTATCAAGAAAAAGCAGGAAGTAAGAATCGCGAGTTTAGAAAAAATGTTGAACCCCGAAAACTACCGTAACCACCCGAATAGTGGGGCACGCAGACAGGGGAGTGACTAGACTGATAAACATTCAGACGTAGACATAACAGGGGAGGGCAATAGAGAACTGTAATGGGAAAACATAAACCAGGTATTATGAGAACTGAATGATAAACAAGAATAAACATGAAAACATACAGAACAAGTACAGAAACATTACAGGCTTACTTGCCACCATGTTTGCACAGTTTTTAGCTGACTTTTTGGAAGTGGAAGGAAGTAGAGGAGGTGTGTAGCCATTTTCAGAGCCGCTTCCTTTGAACTCCTGTGTTTGGTATTGATTTTGACCTTAAAAAACTCAAGGTACCTTGTGCACTTACTTCATCGAGCAGCTGTAGGCACTCGCTATAAAGTCTGAATTCCTGGGACATGTGTAATTTCTCTTTTATTTGCCTATAATCATGAGACCCAACAGACTTTGAGTTTCTGTGCATCACAGCTTTTACAAACAGATGGCATGAGCCTTTGCCTTTCCAAAAGTCCTGAGATGCACTGTACATACCTTTTGTTAAGAACATCAACGATGATGAAATTACAGTCTGCAGCTAAAAGTGTCTGTCTATTCAGTAAATTACCAGTCTCTCACCGCAAACGTTTTGTCAAGCTCTGCTGAATCATGATTCTCACACACGACCCAGAAGTGAAGTGCTTTTTGCCATTTAGTGAAACTAGGTAGGCTTAATGGGAGTTGGATACTGAGACTTCTTGGCCCAATTGGAGATAAGCAAGGTCCATAAACAAATGAGCTTTATAAGGCTATAAGGTTCATAAGATTCCTTGCATATGCAGACAGGGGATGTGCAGAGCACGACAGACTTTCCCAAATTCAAGCTGGGTATCGAAGCACCCACACTGGAGTCCTCAAGTGCTCCCCAGGAAATATGCCAAGGCTGTTGTTTTGTGCGGCGTTACTGCCCTGTACCCAAAATCCTGCTGCTGTTCCCTGTGGCCTGCTTCCCACTGTCTGGCAGGTGGGGTATATGTAGCAGGTATGGTATTTATCTTCTTAAATTTACATTTACATTTTAATCATTTGGCAGATGCTTTTAATCCAAAGCGACTTACAAGTGCATAGATTGTTAAAGCATCACATCCATAACTAGTAAAATACACATGAAGTGCTGTTCTAAACAACATACAGTCATCGTAAGTGCAATTTGTTTTGGGGGGGTTAGACAAGAGGGATAGGGATATCGGAAAGGGGGGAATCAGGAGGAAGGACTAAGGTATAGTCTGAAAAGGTGTGCTTTTAGTCTGCATCGAAATAGAGGGATTCTGCTGTCCTGACAGTGGTAATCATTCCACTACTGACGAACCAGAACGGAAAACAGGCGTAAACGTGTGTTAAAAAGTGTATTTTCAAATGTATTTATTGTCTAGCATCAGCAGCACAGGTGTCGGAACACAAATGACATAATTGGCAGGAAAACATCAACATTCTGATGTGTTGTGATGTGAAGTGACGACTGCTGTGACATTTCTTAGATGTATTCTGTCGTCAGTTAATGAGAAAAAACTTTTCTTATTCACCGTCCAGGAATTCAGTTTTGAATGAATTTCCTTGGCAGTAACCCTGACTCCGAGCAGTAGCACAAAGAGTAACGAGGAGCTTACATTGCAGTGCTCTGCAGGTTCTTCACAACACCCACCAGGACTGTATGCAGTCATTTCTAAAATGTAATTGCCGTGGGATCTGACTGAAAACCCCGTTAAGTAGGACGTTTCCAAATGTGCACATGCTGCCTGCTACAGTAACTAGCAGCCGAAACTGTTCTCAGACTCTTTACTTTTTGCTTGAATAACGAACATGCCAACTTTAAGGGTTATTGCCGACGGTTGGATTGGCAGGGAATTAATTTGTTTCTTTGTGTTCTTTTTGTTCAAGCCAGGTGGGGACACCAATTAATCTAGATCTGAAATAAAAAACAAGGTTGAATCCTCTATCATTGAAAAAATATCTTTGAGCAGAAGAAATGGCAGGGTTATTTCCTCTGTAAAACAACTTTGAACGAATTAGCTGCTGCAGGCTACTGTGTCTAAAAATAAAATGTAATGTTGCAGGTCAAGGCAGTCGACAACCTGCCTGTGACAACAGATGACACAGACAATCATGCTTTGCGCAATTAATTTTTTCCGTGAGGAAAATCAGTTTCAACCAGTTGAAAAATCTTTCTTGCCGACACTATGCATCTTGATGCCAGACATTACAGTTCACTGTAGATTGCATCAAACTTTCAGGTTCAGTGCAACAGTGTAACTGCATGTAATGCAGGTTACAGCACGTAATGCAAGTTACAGCATCTAATGCAAGTTAAAGCACATAATGCAAGTGTATGTGCTGAAAGCATATAATGAACCCCCTGAGGTCTTGGTGCCAAATGCAGTTCATTTATCACGATACACTCACAGTTGTGGCACTCGCTTGGGCAGGGGTGGGCATCATCGATCTGGGAGGGCCGTTGTGTATGCAGGCTATAGTTTCCACCAATTACCCTGGCTAACTGAGCTAATTGGCGTTATACGCAAACACAGATTCACTAGTAGATTAGATCACAGTAAAATGTTTTGTATAGGTACATAAGCAAGGCACAAGCCAAAAGGGACTAGTTCCCAGGAGCCCACAACAATGAGACCTAACAAAACAGCACAAAGGAGCTGCTATAAGGACTGTATTCAAAATACTGATCACCAGACCCTGCACACCTACTAGAGCTCTCTGTTCTGGCTGACAAGGAGGCCATTTTGACCTCTGACTGAGGGATGACTGAATTGCAGGTGAGAACTTTGATAAGCTGGTTTCCCTGCATAAGTGCCCTAATCCAGTTATTGTGATTGAACTAGCATTCTGTAAAAATTACATTATCTGCGTAATTTAGAAAAAGCACAATTTTCTTCATTTAATTTGCTTATTTTTAAAAATTGACCATCTTTCTATCATCAACTGCTTGTTAACGCAATCACACCTTTCGAGTAATTTATTTATTTATTACCAGAGTACTTTATTATTTTATAACAAAGATAATAGTGCACTCAAGATGCTTATGTAACACCCCAATAAACTGGTTTTCCCAAATCCCAAAGTGATGTATTTTCATGACATATAGTAGCATTAAGTGGTTTCTTTGATACGTTTGCGCATTTCAGTGCATCAACGTGTCAAAGCCTTTAAGTCACCATAAGAAAACAGATGTGTTCAAACCTGAATGCCGTACCACTGCCACATTCAAGATGAGGGGAAAGAAAATAAGCATTGCTAACTGTTTCATCCAGTCACACGTGCCAGAGTGCAGTTAAAATGCACCGCTGATTGCTTCTGGCCACACCCTAGTATCACCGGCAAACCCATTGAAAAGGTGTGAACGGCCCTCAAAGATTGTAGCACAATGATGCGGACTGCATTTACTGAACCCTGTTCCAGGTAAACCATAACAAAGACTGTTTATATCTTGAAAATACTTATTTTCATTCAATTTACCATTCCCTGTGGATCAGCCCACTTCTTTTATAAATCATCACGGTGCAGTATCAAACCAAAAAATCAACTGTATGAGCAACTGGATGGCCTAATATGGCATTTCCAACTCAGGATGGTCAAGTTAAAATACTTGAAACACCCAGTATGTCCACACACACACTTATCCACACACACACACACACACACACACACACACACACACACACACACATACAGCAGGTTGATCACACATCTGAAGAAAATAGCCCAGATTCTCCAGACTCCTTCAGACCAATTAGTTCTCAATGCACTTTTGAATTCCTTTGAAGGTAAGCATACTCCTTGTAAAAAGCAAATACTGATAAATTATGCTGCTTCCTAAAAAACCCTTTTGAGGATGAAAGGGAGAAGAGAGTAGGGGAGAGCGGGGTAAGTTGTCACATGGGTAAGAGGCCTCAAAAATGTAATAGGCATTTTGTGTGACTTTGTGTTCTGAGTCAACTCCCTGTCAACATGTTGTCAAAATCACACTAATCTGAGGTGAGGATAATGTTTCATCTTCAACAATAAAAAAAATGGCACTTTACATTTTATGTAAAAAATATAACTTTTTTAGGTACAGATGTGCAAATTATATTTTTGTACTGAGTAAATGAGAGAATAAATGGTCTTTTGATACTTTAGCTGCAGTCCTATGTTGATGCCTGTCAAATTGATGCTTGTACCCAACAATAACTCATTTATACTGTGTGTGCCAGAACTGTGAATCTGACTGAAGATATACAGTCAGATATACAGCCGACTACCACATGCCACTGTGTTCTGCTGTTGTTCGTCATCGAGATGATTGATGGGAAATGAGGGGTAAATGCTGCAGTTGCTCATCATGGGGATAGTTATCGGTCGCCATGGACAATAATGGGGGTATGAGCAATTACGCTTAGGGGAAAACACCTCTGAGTTCTGGCCCCGCTGTTGCGTTTGACAAAGTTATACTGTTATTGTTCTGAAACAATATTCAGAATGACATGGTTGTGTTCTTCCTTGTTGAAAAATCCCGTGTGACAACTTACCCACTGATGGGGCAAGTTATCACAAGAGCACACTCTCTACTTAACTGTCTATAACTCTGTGCTGAAATAAGATGTGAAGATGTAATGAATACAAAATATGTATTGAATGAGACTTCATTCTTTTATTTGGTATGACATGTATTTCATTGTGATGTATTACGCCCAAGAAATGTAGGAAAGGGTGCCAATATGCCCCGCTCTCCCTATTGCATTGTTCAGTCGAATCTAGATCCTGGCATCTAATTTCAACAATTCTGTCACTGCTGCATCTCGTGCCTGCCCTATACCTGCACCTTGCAAACAGCTGGGGTCTCGTGAAGGACTGATATCAACACAAATGCCTGGCTTTCAAACTAGAATGATGTTTTGCTTTTTGTTGAATGGAGAATTGAAGCTATTCATTTTTAAGACAATGAAAGTTGTTGGAAACTTTTCTCATTATCTTTTAATATTTCTCGAACGTGTCTCCAGCCCAAAACTATTCTAAATACACATTCATGAGACATTAATACGGCTCAGATTATCTGCCTTTACCATCCAGTTGTATTCATTTCTGTATTTGTGTGAGCTGCTTAAAATAAATAAAAGTTTTTAAAACACAGTAGAGTGAGGAGAAAAAAATTGTCCACAAGAGCTTTTTGCACAATTCTGCAGGCTCTTATAGGTACTTACTAGCATGTGTAACCTGGCCATCCAGTTTTCATGGCTAACGAGTAGCTTGCATTTTGCAGTTGTAGTTCTATTCATAAAGTCTTCTGTGGACAGCAGTCACTGACACATCCACATCAGTATTCCCCATCTGTTGGACAGGTGTTTCTGGGGAGTTTTTCCTTCATTAAGGTAAGAATTCTTTGGTCATCAAATGTAGAGGTCTTCCTTGGCCTACAAGACCCTTTCTGATTGCTGACCTCATCAGTGCTCTCTTTGTGCTCAATGGTGTTCCAAACAGCTGATTTTGGTAGGCCTAAGGTTTGGCCTATGTCCGTTTGTTTTTATTTCTCAGCCACATCATGGCTTCCTTGAATTTCATTGGAACAACTCTGGTCCTCATGTTGATAAATACCTAAAGCAACCTCCTAAGGCAACCAAAAGCTGAGAATCAAGACTAGTTAAAAGCTCTATTATACCTGCACGAAGGAAGTGATTGAACACACCTGACTAATCGCAAACACCTGGGAAGCCATTTATCCCAAACATTATGATGCAAATGGAGGGGGGATGTTCATAAAGTGCTGTCATTTCTACACAGTGAAACCAAATATATAAGAATACACTTGAATAAAAGCTGAGAATATGTAACCACAGATTCCTTAACCATAGGCTTTAAGTGGAAATTTTAGAGTAAAATCAAGAAAAGAACGTTTTCCCAAACATTATGAAACTCACTGTATATTAGAATAATGTTTTAATTCATTTCATGCCACATAACCTGGCTTCATTAACTGATTAACTGCAACCATCAATTTGCACATTAGAAATATTTCCCCACTTGGATGGATGCTGCCCGGTTTTGCTGCATTCGTGGTCTGATTCCAGGCCTGGCAGTAAGTGCTTACTTCGCTTTTGTCCAGGCATACCTGATGTTTACAAGCTGTGTAAGCCTTTGTTGTGAGACCTTAAGTGCTGTGTACAACAGTACACGCTACCAGTACCACTGAATGTGACTGCTAAGTCTTTAACATGAGCTTCGCAATGTTTAAGTACAGAGCCAGATTCAAGAAGGATTAAAGGTACAATAGGTAAGATTTTTGTGTTGAAACATTGTCACAAGACCATTGTAAATCCCTTCCTATCATCGAAAAAGGCTCACTGACATGTTGATTCACCCTCTGCCTGTGTCTACAGTCCTTAAATTCAGGTTTCAAAATGTACAGTTGACGGGCCGACACTCAAACCAAAACATTGTATAACTGTACAATAATTCAAACTCATTGGTTGAAAATTGGTTCTACTTGCTACAGCCAAGGGCTTTTCAACATCAGCACATTTAGAGAGAAGGTGTTAGTTGCTGCTATTCCTCTCTTAACCATTAGTAGTCTGAAATTACCTATTGTACCTTTAAGTCCAGGCGGGAACAGATTTATTTTTAGTCAGTTTGGGGAAGAGTAGCTGTATTAGTAGAAATGTACTCACCGATCAGGGTACCGGGCTCTCCCGTTCGGGTTAGCGTCTGATGGGTGTAAGACGCGTTGCAGTGGCGTACTTGGATGACGTGGTGATCCACTCTACCACCTGGGAAGCACAGCTGGACCACGTTTGTCAGATATTAGAAGCTCTTCACCATGCAGGAGTGATGGCTAACCCCGCAAAGCGATGTGATGTGTTGCCCAGAAAGGAGCGCAGTACCTGGGGTACACGATTGGCCATGGTCTGCTCAAGCCCCAGGAGAAGAAGGTGACGGTGGTGCTGGAATAGCACCCGGGCCTACATTTCTGGGCCTGGCTGGGTATTATCAACGCTTTGTTCCCAATTTCTCCTCCGCTCGAGTGACTCATTGGTTCCTGTCTCTGCAGGCTCTCTGGTTCCAGGTACCTCCCAGGGTCTCGGTGCAGGAAAGCAGATGGCCTGTCCTGGCATCATGCTCTCTGATGGGGGGGACACTGTGATGTGGCCCCAGGAAACACCGCCTCTTTCACTTTCAGAGCTGCGGCCGGCCCCTCCCTGCAGCCGACGTCTTCCTCACCGGGCTTTCCCAAAACAGCCGGCGTCAGCAGCACCCAGGACAGCTCTGGGAATCCTGAGCGAGATGAACATCGGGAGCCAGCCCTGCCTAATTAAGAAACCGAGCTGTAGCTTGTTTGCCCTAGCCCAAGCCCGACACGGCTTCCTAATTCAGGGAGGCTGTTACCAGCTCCCCAGCCTGTCTCTGTGCACGCCTTTCAGAATCCCCGGACTGGACCCCTGACCAGCACAAAAATCCCTGACCTCACAAGTCCAGACCAGCCGGACCAAACAACCCACCTGCCCGGGACTAAAACACCACCACCCTGTGGTGCACACTCACTGAATTTTTAAATTAAGAACTATTATGGATTTGGTTTGCTGGACCCTTGCCGTGAAAAAGTCACTGATGTTACCCTGTTTTGCCACCCCACTTCTAAATAAGGAACTGTTATTGTTAAATCAATGGCACTGGAGTCACATTATATATCCTGTGACCATCTTGATTGAATAGTGAATATGGGGTTAAAGAGGGAGGTGGTTAGAAACCAATCTAACTCATCTGGGTACAGGGTAGCTTCTTTTTTTCGATGTTTCTTTGCGGCATTGCATTTTCTGAGTATAATATCATAACTTAACACAAAAGAAACTGTCTATATGCAAGTTTCCCTAAACCAGGCAAATTAATATGAGAAAGCACAGCCATTGGGAAGGCAATACAAAAGCAAAATATCCAGCTTTGGAAATGAAAGAGTATTGATGATTCTGGTGAATTTTAATTCGGCAACAATGATGGATGACGAAAAATGTGACCTATGGGGGGGGGGGGGGGCGACATGATAGGGGTCATGCAGGGTCACCTCTGTTTGCACAGTTACTGAAAGCGAACGATAACCCCCTCTCCCATCTTATGGCAGATACGATAACCTTGGCAGTAATTACTGGTCAGAGTCATTCAAATGAGATCTATGAGAAAGTAAATGAGAATGAATAGAGATAGAATCCAGACCAGTGAAAGCTTCATCAGCAAGGGGTAAGCAATATATCTCTTTTAAAGGTCTTTTATTTTAAGAGGAGGTGGATCCTCAGTGAGAAACTTATTATCTGTCATGATCCAAGGTTAAGAGAACAAGTCCATCGGCATCAGAAAGGAAGAAGAGGGTACATTCACTAAGGAAGGACTTTTCATCCTATTTGAGTCCTTAATAAATGATCATTGTCATTTTGAATGATGAACTCATCCTATCGTTATTCAAAAGGCTAGCAAGAGGTGGGGTTGACTTCTTTTTTTCCTTACCTATGGTTGAGATACAATTTTTCCAACATCAGCTTTGTGTTTTTCCCTTTGTGTGTGTATGCGTGGGTGAGTAGAGAGAGTGCATGTGAATGTGCATGTGAGAGAGAGAGAGAGAGAGAGAGAGAGAGAGAGAGAGAGAGAGAGAGAGAGAGAGAGAGAGAGAGAGAGAGAGAGAGAGAGAGAGAGAGAGAGAGAGAGAGAGAGAGAGAGAGAGAGAGAGAAATGATATGACTTTGCAGACAAACAGAAACACTCAGTGGACCTACTGTAAACTCAAGTTAGCAAAGCTCTTTGCAGATGTTTATGGGACAGGTCTATGCTAAGGCCAGTATCTAGTCAAGAGCCCTGATTCAATCAATCTTTGACTCACAGCTAAATACTGATGTTAGTCATAGTACTATTTACTATAACTCACCAAATTCTGTTGTGAGGGAAAAAAAAACACTTGAAAGTATTCGTGAATCAAAGTTACCAGGAAATGTTGATGTTGTCTTCTTGTTTCCTTCTTTCTTTCTTCTATTGTACAGAAGCCCAAATTTAATTGATGAGATAATTTGATGCGTCAAATGAATCTTGCCTGTTTAAGCAATGCGTGTGGAACAGGGCCATGGATTCTCATTAATAAAACTGTGTCTATGTAATACTAAATACAAAAATGTTGCAGACAAAAAAGAAGAAATGTATGTATGGACTTATTAAACCATGCATACACTGTCTGAACTGCACACAATTTTTTTCTTTATAAATCACAATGGGCATATGCATGAGCCTAGTATCCCACCCCATTAACTACCACAATGAACCATAATGATTAATGGATCACCAACGGTGAATGCGGTATAAATCAACTCATCACTCCAATGAATTGGCAGGGGGAATGGAGAAGTAAAAAAGAGAAGCTTCATGGACAGGCTTCGTTGAGATGCTTGTGACATAGAAAGAGGTCAGACAGGCTTTACTTGGAATCCTGTTTGGTGGAAACCAGTGATATAATAATAATAATAATAATAATAATAATAATAATAATAATAATAAATTATAAAATTATAGTAATAACAATAATAATAGCTTTATTTATATAGCACCTTTCATGCACTGTGCTTAACAGGGAAAAATAAAAACAAAAGGCAAAAAACTGGGAAAAGCACAGCAATTAGAATCAGATATAAAGGTTAAAACATAGAAACAAGGAGAATAAAATAGAAAAAAAAAACATAAAACTATATATATTGAAATAAAAGCATGAATAAAATGGGATGAAAGAGTCAATAAATCATAAGTTAAATAAATAAGTAGAATAAAAGATAACAATAAAAAATGTATGTATTATAATTATAATTTTCCAGGCAGTGTAAAATGGCGGTTCACTCAAAAATGAAATGAAAGTATGTTCCCATTTTACCATCTGTCCATCCAGATAGTTTTGCTGAGGAACTTTCTAGATTTGATTACTTGTGTAGGTGCAGTTCACCGCTTGTATTCTGGTAATCACTGCCCTGAAAATGAGAAAAACAGTTACTCATGAACATCAACAAAAATGCACATTTTAAACAAAATCTATTTCTTCTACGGCTGGATTCTGCCATCTCTGTCCATGCAAGCAGCCATATTTCAATTCAGTAAATATGAAAATCTGAGGCAAAAAAAAAGAATTACATAGCACCAGGTTGCCTATTAAATCACTGATGCACGTAATTATAATTTGATGATTAGTCAAAAAGAGTTGTGTCTTTGATTTAATTATATTTGATAATTAATATTTATATGAAAATACTTAATGAAGTTGTGGTTATAGTTGCTACGCCCTCAAAGCAGTGAAATGTGCAAGGCCTGACGACTGACAGGCTCCAAGGAAATGTACAGATATATATAATAAAAATAATTATTATTTTAGCAATTTTCCATCTATAGGCAAACCACATATCCCACTCACCCGCCCTTTTTCTGTAAATACCCGAAGCTGCATCTGCCAATCTGGCCCAAAAGTTCATGTTGCCAGTTTATTTATTTTGCGGTAGAGAGATATGCTATGATTCTCCCAGGTCATACTCCCAAGGAACAGAGTAACCTGGAAGGACACAGTATAATACCTGTGTCACCGTGTGCTATCTGTGACTCTCTGGTGATTGTATATCTATATTCAAATGATGCAGTTCTGACTGAAAAAAAGAAAAGAAAAGCTGTCTGAATATTAGTATTGCAGCTAAATATAATAGCTATTTTCAAAAGCAAAATTGATGTACAGTTGACCTGGTCCTCCTCAAATAAGAGTGCTATTCGTGCTCTCTTCAGAGCATTGGGAGGCATACTGCAGCCTGGGCAGACTCCATTTTGTAAACACAAAGATATCCTTGTTCCAGATAACCCTCGGGGTGCAGCTGGCCTCCTCTCCTGGGCCGGAGGTTCTGTTTCTCCAGGGGAGGGGGGTGCGGCGGTGTGTGTCCAGGGATAGAGAGATCAGGCCGGGATTAGAACCAGCCGGTGATTAATGGCCAGTTTCGGGAGGTCACTCTGCAGGTCCGCTGAGATCCGCCAAGGGGCCCAGATTCATGGCTGTGCTGAGGGCCCAGAACCAGGGACTGCTGGTGCAGAGACACAGAGGGAGAGAGAGAGAGGGAGGGAGGAAGGAGAGAAGGGGGGATAGGGAGAGAGGGAGGGAGAGAAAGATGGAGAATGGAAGGGAGTAAGAGCAGGAGAGAGAGGGAGGGAGCAAAAGAGGGAGAGAGAAACAAAGGGTGAGAGAGGGACCAATTTGCAAGCAGGAAACAAAAGACGTCAATTTCTACCCTTTAAATGGTGGCTACATTTTAGATTAATATGAAACTTGCCAGATGCCCTCATTAGAGTTTTTTAAAAACCATTTTGTAATACAATTGTAAATGTGGATAATTTGGCATACTTTCTTGGTAAGTGAAAGAGGGGCTGTTTATATTATAATTATGTTGATCCCTAATTAGAGGTATCGAAGAGGGAGCCAGATCATCAACATGACTGCACTGTTTGTTCGAATTTCCCAAATTTGCTGAATTTATAAACTGAAGTTTTAGCAGGCAGTTACATTTTAGGGAGGCGTTAAAAGCACATTTGATATTGTCAGTTATAAATGCTTAATCGAAGATTGTGAATTTCCTGTGCATGCGTGTAGTGCGTGAGCCAACTCTGAATGTGTGCAGTCCTAAAGTATTTGGACAGTGGTAGAATTTAGGTAAGCATATTTTTCTGGCCGGGGCCTCTCTGTGCGGAGTTTGCATGTTCTCCCCGTGTCTGTGTGGGTTTCCTCTGGGTACTCCGGTTTCCTCCCACAGTCCAAAGACATGCAGGTTAGGCTGATTGGAGAGTCTAAATTGCCCATAGGTATGAGTGTGTGAGTAAATGGTGTGTGTGCCCTGCGATGGACTGGCGACCTGTCCAGGGTGTATTCCTGCCTTTCGCCCAATGTATGCTGGGATAGGCTCCAGCCCCCCTGCGACCCTGTTCAGGATAAGCGGGTTAAGGTAATGGATGGATGGATGGATGGATGGATATTTTTCTGGCTGTTTTTAAATTGTTTATTATTATTCATACTGCCATTCTTGACTTGTATTGGCTCAATACTGTCCTGAAGTATTGACTCCAAAGGCAATCAAAAGCCTCAATGCAAAAAAAATCAAAAACGTTCCAACCAGACTAATTACATTACATTATTGGCATTTGGCAGACACTCTTATCCAGAGTGACGTACAGTTGATTAGACTAAGCAGGAGACAATCCTCCCCTGGAGCAATGCAGGGGTCTTGCTCAAGGGCCCAACGGCTGTGTGGATCTTATTGTGGCTACACCAGGGACCGAACCACCGACCTTGTGGGTCCCAGTGAAGTACCTTAAGCACAACGCTACAGGCCGCTAACGAATCAGAAACCGTTGAGAAGCCAACTGTTCAATTACTATTGGTCCCCTAAAATCGGGGGTCTATTCATAAAAAGGGGGTCAAATTCCTATACGGATTACCCCGTATGGGTATAAAGACCTCCTAATTAAACGTGAGTCCGCACCTCATATTCATTGTTTAATTCCAAATCCAATATGCTGTAATGCAGTGTGCACTGTGTATGGGTCAAGAGAGTTACTTGTCAATGACCAATTCCCCAAAGAAATGCGAGAAAAACTGTTCGCAATCAGACAGCAGATCTTGAGGGAAGGAAAGAAGGCGGTAATATCAGTTGACAAATTATACATTAATGGCCAGCTGTACTGTGATAAAGATGACCCCCAAACTCTTCTAGAAATCCTGCATTCTCATTCTCTCTCTCTGTCTCTGTCTCTGTCTCTGGCTCTTTCTCTCTCTCTCTGTCTCTCTCTGTCTCTGTCTCTCTCTCTCTCAAAGGCCATTCACAAAAGCAGGAGAGAAAAGACACAAATGACTCAAGGTGAATTGGTAATTGTATCAGAAATAAATAAGCAATACTACTACTAATAATAATAACAATAAAAAAAATGATAATAATAATCATCAATCATCATCATCATCATCAGCATCAAACTTGACACTGAAGGACATTGTTCTAAAACAATGAGTGTACTGATACTGGTACATTACAAAAAGAATAAATATGTTAAATTAAATGTTGAGTAAATTACAAATATAAAACAAAGTATAAAACAAAGTATAAAACAAAGTATAAAACAAAGCTTTCATGCATAAAGACATCTGAGCAAGATCTGGGCATTCCATAAACAAAGCACTTATCACAAAGCCTGCATGTACTGCATTAAATCAGTAAATTAATCTTCTAAATAATCTAAGGCGTGTGTGCAGCACGCATACACAAGTTTTGGACCAAGTCGACTGAAGTTTTAAGGCGTGAGTTTGTTTTCATGGACAGATGGTGCAATTATAAACTAATTTGTGTTCTTAGGCCACCAAACACAAATTAGTGGACACTGAAACAAAAACATAATGCCATTTATGTTGGTGTACATAACATTTTTATAGTTTTACTGAGGAGGTTGGGCTTCAACTGTGGGTGTACACATTGGGTGTTAACCATGGGAGCTAGATCATGTTTGTTTCGTTACATTTATTACTTATATCAATCTTGGTCTCATCACATCTTTTCCAGAACTCTGAAGGCTCTTTTCTGTGCTTCTTAGCAAGCATGTCTCAGACTGTTTTTTTTTTTTTTTCTCATTTCTCAGCTTCATAATGGTTTCCTTAACTTTCATTGACACAAAGCTGGTCCACATGACAAACACACTAACAAACAGACTCCAAAGCTAATCGAAAGCCTAGAATCAAGACTAGATTCTGAATGTGTTTGTAACCTGTACCAAGGAAGCAAATTAATGCACCAGACTAGCTAAAGAAAGGCGAATTATACACAGATCACCCAATATGGATGCAAATACGTACACATTAAACCTGACAGTCTTCAAATCCAATCCGCTGGTGTACAGAGCAAAAAGAACAGAAATTGTACCACTGTCAAAATACTTATCGACGGCCTGCATGTGTGTCTATGATCATATGCATGCGTTTACTGTATACATAGGATACATGTTTTTGCCTATCCTTTTTTTTTCATTGTAAAGTTGTTATGTTCCTGTGTTCTCTGTGTTAGTTTATCATTGTTTATTATCTTTAGTCTTGTCATTTATTATTTTTCATATTCATGTCTGGAGTTCTGTTTATATTCATTAGTCTTTGCACTCGTCTTCCAATGTGATGTCTGAGTCTGAATGTTTACTAGCCCAGTCACTCCCTTGTCTGCGTGTCCCTCTATTCGGGTGTTTACGGTAGTTCCAGGGTTCAATCTTCCTTCCAATCTTGCATTCCTTACTTCCTGCTTTCTCTCCATTTCATGTTTGTACATAGCACTAATATACTAATCCCAACTAACATAGAATTTGTACAGTACTAATTATACTCACACACTAATATGTTTGTCAAACTAACAAACTAACATTCACTAGTTTTGGGTATTTGTTATTTAAATCATTTAACTAACTTACTAACGCATCTCCAGTTTCAATTCTGTTCTGTAACTCCGCCTCCCTATTCTATCACTGATTACTTGCTTAGTTTCAGCGAAGTATTCGCACCTGCCTCTCTGTATCTCTGCATCTCCTGATTCTCTGCAATTGTCTACTCTCTAGCCCGGAGCCCTTTGTATTACATGTGTGTCTTTGTGAATCTAGTCCGCGTTTTCGTTTCCCGCTCGTTATTGTCCGATTACCCTTTCATGTGCCTCACCTGATGTTTATTTGTTAGACCGCCTTCACCTGCCCCGCCTAGTTTGTCTCATTCCCCTGTGTATTTATACCTGTCCTTTTCAGTTGCACGCTGCTAGTTCGTCTTGTCCTGTTTTCTTGTCCTGAGCCCTTGATTCCTTCCCCCAGTTCTAGCCTCCTTGTTTCCTTGCCCTTGCCCTTGCCCTTGTTCCTGAGTCCTTGCCCCTGTTGATTGGATTTCCGGTTTTGACCCCTGCCTGCTTCCCTGGACTATTCTTTCATTGTTGTTGATTTCTGTACCTTTGCATTGTTGCACTGACCTGCCATTTTTCTGCACCCCTGTCTGATTTTGGTTCCCCTGTTCCCCCCGGCATAACAAAAGTGTTTTGAGAGACATGTTGGTCATAATTCACTTTAACTATACATCATTTGACTTGACTTGCAGCTAGGTTTATTCAGTTTTAATTTCATTAAGTATTCGGCCACAGGCTTTCAGTAATTATGTGGCACTTTCAATGAACTAAAAAGGAACTGAAAGAATGTGCCATTAATGAAGTGCTCAGGTAGTGGCCCATTTAACGCTCTTGCTGTGAACTGCAGAGCCACATCTTTGAACACAGTGGCTGTAGTTCCCACAGAACAGAGGCATCTTCTTGAACCCAGGGCTCGTATTCATAAAGTGTCTGAAAGTGTGAGTCCCCCCAACACATCCTCACTTTCCCAACATGAGCTAAAGGGAAAACTGATGTGAGATCAGCACTCCTACACCGAGCCACTTTATGAACACGGTCCCAGGAGAGCCAGAAGATATTACTGACAGCAATTTCACTTTTTCAGCTGGATGACACCGCAAGAAAACTGCAAACCGAATGCTGTTGGCCCAAATCCTATCCCCCTGCCGTTCCCTCGCCCCTCACCTGGCCTGCGATCACAGCACGGCATGCTGGGACACTGTCTTATACCGGGCGGTGGCCTGCCTTCAGGACACCGGTGTGGAAAAAGCACCTGGAACAGAAGCTCTCCCGCTCTTTGACATGGTGCCAACGTCTCTTCAGCTCCACTGCTGACGAAACTGCTGCTCCAGAGGGATTCATTTTTCATGTGATTAAATTCCACAAACAACTCCTTTCCCCTGGTGAGGTGTAAAGTCCATCTCCTGTAATACAGATTCATATAGTAATGCTCCATGATACTTTATGAATGTGCTAACACTTCCACTTGTATTCAATTTAATGTAGGTTATCTTGTACAGTACAGTACGTGTCGTGTATTTGTGTAGTAAAAATACAACGTGAAACTCGATCACTCTTCTCACTCCTAAACCCAGATTTACTAAGTTTACTAAGTCAACCGGCATCAGCATATTTTAAGCAGTGACCCTAATGTTGAAGACACTTTTGCTACACATCCCAGATTCACATATGAAAGGTCAACAACTTGAGGGACTATTTGGTCAAGGCGGACATTTCAAAGAGTCCGACTCACTTACTTTCCAATGTTCCCCAAGGCAGTTTCCCCGGCCATAACTGCATCAGTTGAAATGCCATGAACTATTACATGTACTACAAAATAGTGTGTTTAAATTCTGAAATGTCTATGTGGTCTTTTTTAACATGGGAAAATGCAAGCTTTGTACGAGAATATGTGAACACAAAGGCACAATTCGGAATAATGACAAGAAATCACATGTTGCTCGACATTTCAATGCCTACAGACACTTCACGGTTTACAGGCATTGCACAGTCAGTCCATGCAGGGCCAGTGATAGAGGCAAATTGCTCCTTCAAAGAGAAGCCTGGTGGATACACCATCTATCCACGGTCTCCCCTACAGGGCTCAATGACTCTCATTCCCTGTTGTGTTTTCTTTAAAATGGTACATTTTTACTAATTGCTTTTCTAAACAAAAAACATTACTCTTTTGAAATATTGTCCCACTTTGTCAAATTTATTTCATGAGTGAAATGAATATTTTTCTTAAACCACTTCTCAAATTGTGATTACTTCAAACTTTTTTTTATTATGATGTTGTAAAATGCATCATGCCATACATCGTGTGGGTCCGGCTATGAGTGTATTTATATTATTATATTACTATCCTATGTGTTCGTCAAAAGTAAACCAATCAAACATCTCAATTATACTATACACAAAATGACACAAAATGTAACATTTCTTCAAATTGTGATCATATTATATTTGTTCTTTTGGTTTTTTGAAAGTTTTATAGACTGGCACGCAGATATGCTGTTCGATACTATGTGTTACTATATCTTACATTGATGCAGTGTTTCATTGATTAATTGATCAATTGATTGACTGAATGTTCGGGTTGATCACGTCATGTTATATCAGCCCCACACCTGTTCTTCTTGTTTATGCATGCAGATGAAGGCAGAAACAGAAACGCGTTTGTGCGTTTCTTTAAACAAAACAAAAAAATACTGAGTTGCTGTCATTTGACTCTCTTTTCTAAATATACTGGATTCAGCACCAAGCAAAATTTAACTTTACAAAGTTGAGTACGTTTAACCATTTCTCTTCCCCTCCCTACGTCCATCCATCCATCCATCCATCCATTAACTGAACCCGCTTATCCTGAACAGGGTCGCAGGGGGGCTGGAGCCTATCCCAGCATACATTGGGCGAAAGGCAGGAATACACCCTGGACAGGTCGCCAGTTCATTGCAGGGCACACATACCATTCACTCACACACTCATACCTACGGGCAATTTAGACTCTCCAATCAGCCTAACCTCCATGTCTACATGCAACCTTTTATTTTTTGCATTTTTATTTGTTTTGTTTGACTGTAATGGGAGGTGTGCCTGAATCATTAAATTAACAAGTTCAGGCTTTTTTTGATTACTGGGTTGGAAAAAAATAATTAGGCAGTGCACATCCGCAAGTAATTCATAATGAATAAATGTAACATATGAAAAATTAAAATTGAGCAAAATAAAAGGGAGTACATTAATGAATTCCCACTTATACCCACAACAAAAGAAGTTCTTCTGTGTGGTTCATTTCATTACAAATTTCCAGAGTTTATCGAACTGTAAATTGACACGGAGTGTGAATTAGCACTGCAAAGTGCTGCCACAATACCACCAGAAACTGAAAACAATGGCAGTAAGTAGTCTACGAGGCCTATTAAACATTGGCCCCCCACCATGCAACAAGAATTTAGACGACTGTTTGAGTATTACAGACCGTTTTAGGGAGGGTTGTAGAGGCATAGGTGAATTTAGTCATGTGGTCACAGAATGTATGAATCTTTTCCAGAAAATGTGTATATTCCTTCCAAGACAGTGACTGTCATCAGCAATATAAAGCAAAAATGTTAAAAACCCATTGCAAGCGTGGGATAGAGAATGTTATAAAATGGCCAAAAATAAGTAAATGGAAAATTATATAGCGCCTTTATTTAAAGCACTGTGCAATTGATGCTTCTCATTCACACACACCAATGGCAATTGGCTGCCATGCAAGCTTGTCAACCAACCAGCTTGTCAGGATCATTTGGGGGTGTCTTGCCAGGGACACTTTGACACACTCAGGGTGGGATTGAACCGGCGCCCCACCAACTGCCAGATGACTGCTCTTAGCGCCTGAGCCAATGTCGCCAATAAGTTTCAGCAAACTGCAAAAAAGCCAAGGAGAAGTGCAAGAAAAAAAAAAACTTTAGGCAAAGATTACCTAGGGTGTTTCAAAAGGCCTTCAGTAAATAACAAATTATAAGACTAAGCATACAGTCCTGTACAATGATCCCAACCGGCATGATAAATTAAGCAGCTTTTATTGCAGATTTGATAAATTACAGCTGCTCAAAATAGATTTAAAATTGTAGAGGTTCCTTTTGTTATGAAGGAGCGTGAGGTCAGATCCCTCTTTCAGAGGCACACCAGTAGGAAGATGGCATGGTCAGAGGAGATATCCAAAAGCACTTTTGGATAACATTGTGCTGATCAATTAGCTTCTGTTTTTATTGAGATCTATTTGTCTCTAAAAGAATGCAAACTCTCACTGCATGTTTTAAGGCAGTCATTCGTGCAAGCTGTCTTCAAGGTAAAATCGGTAAGATTTTGAAAACATTGCTAAGACCATTGTAAATCCCTTCCCATCATTGAAAAAGGCACACTGACTCACCCTCTGCCTGTGTTTATAGTCCTTCAAAATATACAGTTGAGGGGCCGACACTCAAAACATTTTACAGCTGTAGAATAATTCAAGCTCATTGGTTGAAAATTGGTTCTAATTGCCACAGCCAATGGTGTGTGTGTGGGTGTTCACAGAGAAGGCGGATGGATAAACAGTCTGGTGGCTTGAGGGTGTTTGTTGCAGTAATTCCTCTCTTGACTGTTAGAAGTCCGCAATGGCCTATTGTACCTTTAAGGCCAGTCTCTCCAACTTCTGTTATTACGAAGGTTTTCTGACACTGAACCGGACCCTTTTAAGTTCATAATTTCAGCCCAATAGGTCAGTAGATAATGCTGTGTCTCTCTGTTTGCACTCATCTCCTGCAGTATCCTGAGGTCCTACGACTTATGCTCACTTTCTGTTCATCGATTATAACTCTGCATTTAGGACTGTTGTGCCTTCAAAGCTATTTTTTTTTTTTTTTAACCACAGGTGGTGAAGAAGGGTGGCAGGCCATCAAAGCTAATAACTCTTAACACTGGGGCTCACCAGGGTTCCCTCACCGCTTCTGTATTCCCTATACACCAATCACTGTGTGTCACATTCTGAATCAGTTTAAAAAATCGAATAGTGGCAGGTATGATAGCCAATGAAACGTTGAAATGGCATACAGGAGGGAGGTCGACACTTTAGTGCAGAGGTCACCAACCCTGGTCCTGGAGAGCTACTGGGTCTGCTGGTTTTTGTTTTCACCTTAAAATCAGCACCCTGTTGAGACCCAGGTAACCAGGTGAGGTGAGTTAGCTGTGTAATCATCTGCTCTAATTGATAAATTAAGTGCAGAGTAACAGCGAAAACCAGCAGACCCAGTAGCTCTCCAGGACCAGGGTTGGTGACCTCTGCTTTAGTGGCATGGTGTAGCATCAATATCCTTAGCCTAAACAATAACCCGGGAATAAAATCCAGCTATGCCGCCATGAAACTTGAGCTGGTCAAGCTGATCATAAGCTGGTCAAGCTGGGTATGAGCTGGTGTCCAAGCTGGTCAGAAAGCTTGTCTCGCTGGGTATGAGCTAGTCAACCAGCTAGTGCTGGTAGCTTGTCTGAGCTGGTAGCTGGTCAACCATAGCCTGAGCTGGTCAAGCTACGTCAACCTGGGAGCTGGCCAGAACTGGACCTGGCTTGAGCTGTTGTTGTAGAAGAACAATGGAACTCCAACAGCGGTAGACTTTAGGAAGGGAAAGATTGGACTCCCGCCACCAGCCATCAATAATCATATTGGGGCGAGTGAGGACACTTAAGTTTCTTGAGTCGCCAATCTCCTATACACTAAAGCGGGATGCCACACCAGCAGTAAAACTAAGAAAGCCAATCAAAGACTTCTCTTCCAGCAGCTTCAAAAGTTTGGAGTGTCCCAGGAAGCAATTATACATATACAGTGAGAAGATCACACACACAGCATCTAAAATCTCTGGCTATGAACCCCGTTTCCTACATATATCCCACCCGTATCCAACGGAAAGCTCAGAAACGATTGGCTCACCTATCCCACCCTGCCAACTCTTTCTTTGAAGCCCTTCCGATGGGAAAGAGATACCAGAGTATTAGTTGTATAACCTCTTGCCTTGGTGACAGCACTTATCCCTAAACTGAAATGCATGAGAGAATATGTTTCCTACTGTAGGCCTAATGCACACTTTTCAGTAAGTTACTTTGAAATTAAGGGGCAAGCACTTTAAAGAGGTTACATTAGATCCCTATTTCATTCGCCTTTCAGCATTTTCTATTGCATTGTGGTTGTCTTATTCGTATGACCTGTGTTTTTTAGGTGTCAGGTACAGTGGTAATGGTTAGACAAGATCCATCTGTGGGTATATGCTTTTTTTGAGCATAATGTACATGTTTACTGAATCAAATCGAAAGCTTTTGCCTGTGGGGCATGTGTGTGTTTCCAACAAGCTACTGTAACGCAAATTCCTCTCAAGCATGTTGATGTCGAATAAAACTATTGAATCATGAAGCAAGTTGCCCTCAAAAGCCATATTACTATGTGCATTGATTCAATGGCTGACTAACCTATCAAACCAGTCCTCCCCTGAAGGATGTGATATGTTCCGTGTTACACGGCTGAAGGTTTATTGAACGTTTGACTGGCTGACTGCATGATCAAGACAGACGGACTGAAACTGAAGTCCCTGAAGTGTGGACCACTGGTTACAGAAGCTAAACAGCTGCCTATGGAAAATGAATGAATGAATGAATGTGGTATAAAGGAATGTACAATACCTATAATGGTTAGGAATCCAGGCTTTTAACTGCGCTTTTATCTCAGTCTTAGTTCCCAGTGGCACACTGGTAGTTGTCCCCTTGAGTAAGGCAATTAACCTGAATTTCTTCAGCATAGATCCAGCTGTATTAATTACTAAATAAATATATTAAGTAAATTAATTGTTTGTGAAGCGTGTAAGCTATGGAAGTCTGTCTGGATAAGAGCATGAAAATGAAAATAAATGGGCAAAATCAATTTCGATACGGGGTGCAGAACTTCAAACCATGGTTCCATTTAGTCAGCCCCAAACCTGAGAGCCCCAGAGAGCCACTACTGTAGGATAAATTAGCAAACCATTTTAACTCATGAAACCAGCTGTGGTCAGCTAGCAGGGCATTGAACTGCTTTAATTGATGAACAAATTGCTGAGTAACCGTGAAAACGAACAGATCCTGCTTCTCTCCAGGATCAGGGTCAGAGACTCCTGCCTCAGGCTGTTTCCCAAATTGGCTTAACCTACTGCAACCTGTACTGCAGACCATTTTACTAAAGAAAACTGCAAAGAGTACAAAAGGAAGAAAAAAATAAACAGTTGTGTGGTTCTGTATTGGTGATAAATCTTTTAGTTCTTGTTGAAGAGAGCCGTTGTCCTTCATGGTAGTTATTTATCCTGGAATCATTCCACTGCTTCCTATTAATGCTACCTGCTCTTTAGCTGCTGGGGAGGATTCTGCAGGGGCCAGGGAACGAGCTGAAGACTGTCTTTGTTCTTTAATTGGACTTGGTCGCTTGTAGCCACTGGAAATGAAAATTGAATCAAGACTAATGAGCAATGAACAATACAGAAGGAAGATAAATGATTTGATGCTGGCAGAACAGGCAAATAGGGGAGAGGCTGGCCATGTTTTACTTTGGTAATCACTCTGTTCAAATCAGGTCCTCCTTTTGTGCAAACATGCCGGACGACTACCAAACAAGCCTTTTAAGTGACAATGCAGGACATTTGCAGCACACTTTATCTGACCTAGTTTACAGATACACACAAAAAAACAACAACATCTGTCTGTGGAAATATTGTTGTAGATTTGAGACAATTTGTGGCAAAATGGCTAGTCTTGAAAATGTGTTTTGGTAATTACTCATACTGTAAGCATTTATCAAACCTTTTTTGGTGATGAAATTATTATTATTTTTTCCATTTTCAATCAAAACATTCTCAAACAGAACAAAACAACAGTTGTTATTTTATTTTTTTTACTTGCTGAAAAACATTCTACATCTCCAGAAGAATTAGCAACATGCAGAAGTCTTGTCAAATGCAAGTCAGGATTTTATTAAACCTGTTTGGTCATGATGTATGAGTTTAGTCGTGTTTTTAGTGTAGCAGGGTTAGCTCAGCTCGTAAGCACAGTGAAGTGAAGTTAAGCAAAGGCCTGTAGCAGCTTCCAGCGACAACACTCCCTGATGACATAACCCTCAAATTCAAAAGAACATCGTTGCCCTTGGCTAGAGGTGATTTCTGTTGGGATTCATGTTTTTCAGGTATTGCATTCTGTCTATGTTGTCTGCGTTTCCATGTTTTTGTTACCTCCATGCACACCATAGTCTCCCTGTCACTTCATTCATTCGTTTCACCTGTTTCACCTGATTGCCATTCCCTCTCGTTACCTGTCTTATTTAAACCCCTCAGTTTGTATGTCTTGTTGCCAGATTGTTGTGTTTATTCCATACCTTCCAGCGTTTTCTGATTGACACCCGTTACAGCCTGTTTTGCCCCCGACTTCAGAGCTTTGTTTATGCCGCCTGTCTGATTCTGAACCGTGGCTTTTCGACCTGCTTCTGTTTATCGAATTTTGTTTCTGGACTGTGTTTCTGTCTGATTAGCCCATTTGTTTTCCACCTGTGACCTAGACTATTCTGATCCCGGTTACATCTCTTTGCTGCCATTTGACCCTTGCTTGTTCAACCTGCAATAAGGAAATAAAGACTTTGTTTTGTAAAGACCTCACATTGCTTTTTGGTCTTGCTTTTGGATCCCCTGTTCTGAGAGCCTGATAATTATGTCTTTTGCTGACTGGTAACCTGTACGTTCAATAAATATTTGGATGAGACTGGGGATCAAATCCCACCTTGATTAATTGTTACATCTCTCTCGTTACATGTTGCATATAGCTTAGCATCGGAATTTATTTGGGAAATTTGTCTGTAGTTGCACAATATGTGTGATCTTTATTTTTCTTTAGAAAAAACCCTCCACAAATTATGGGCAAATACAAATCCTGATAAAATGAACCTTTTTTTTACTGCCACATTAAACATATGGAGAAGGAAGAGGCCTGATTTAGAACAGAATTTAAGCTAAAGCTCAGGAGGTATGCTGTCCCATCCAGGTGATTTGTTCTTTTTCATCCCCTGAAGGGCTTCCACCAGTTCATTTGAGGAAAGTGGGGTGTTTAAGGTAGCATTACCTCATCAGTGAGAGCAGGGACATTCAGACCGGAAAGGGGAGATTTACACTTGTTCTTATCAAAGGGGATTTCAGAATTGTTTCGCAAAAGAAGTAGAAAACTGTTTGCATTTATCAAACATAATACAAACTGGTGTTCTATTAAATATTCCAAATAAATTGGTTCATTTTCAAAGCTGAACCTCTGGCAGAGCCATCGCAATATGGTTTAGCAAGCATTTGCCATTGAACAGTGTGAATAGAAATAGTGAAACTAAGCCATTTTGTCGATTCAAATCTTCCAAATTGTTTTGACGACTACATTATTTTAAAAGTCAGAGCCCAAAAGGAGGTAAACTGTGTAAAAGAGTAAGAAGAATAGCAGCCCATCTACAGAACTTGAACTGGAACACTGACTTGATTTCCCTGATTTTTCATTGTTTCACACTTGCTTTGGTTCTTGGTTCTCTGCAGTATTACAATAGCATGTTCTGTGTGGCATCTACCATTATTGAGTTTGAGTACAAATTGTTTTGATAAAATGTATTCACTTTACATATACAGAATGAGGCTGATTTGGCTTTTCTGCACTGTCACACACATATACAATACAAACAAGGGGAACATAAGAAATGCCATAGTTGTAGGAGATACAGCAAATTCCGGAAGCAATCAATTCTCATTCCGACTTCGATGTCAGTAGCAATGCCAAGGATTTAGATGACATATAGAACAGATGTATAAATAGTACACTATAGCAGCTGTCAGCCATTTGCCCCTACTCAGTGGAGAAGAACAATCACTGATTTCCAGTTTTAAACTGGACAAGACTTCAAAATGAATGAAAGGATTCTTGTTAAACAGCTTGGCTGTGTTATTGCCCTTGAGTGAGATACAGCCATACTTTGGAATATGTCAGAGACAATTAAAATCTTTTTTGTGTGTTTTTGTCATTGAGAGAGGAGCCAGATAATTGTATTGTTCTTGTATGAGCAAGAAACTATGAACGTGAGTCACCAAAAGCGCCCCATATACAAACATGACTCAAGCAAAATGGATATAAATACAGATTCTGTTCACGCTCAAAGCCCAAACTAAAACCTTGTGCCTTCTCTTCAGAATGCAATTTAATATATCAGTCAAAACTGGATAGTTTATGTATATTTTATTTTGGCTCTGAGAGCAAAGTCATCATCGAAATTCCTTGGAAGTGAGAAAATGCTTACAGTAGGGTTGCAGTGCTGCCATTTTAATGTGAAAAATACATCATACCATGACTGAAAGTTTTCCTGGAATGTGTTTCTGCAAAAGTATTTATACACTCAATGAGCACTTTATTCGGTATTTATTAGACTTTTACTTATTGGTCTTCTGCTGCTGTCGCCTATCCGTAATGAGAAAGCCATTTTCCATCCGCAATAGGTAAATGCATCCATCAACTGGTTAAATTGGTCGAAGTGGTTGGACTTAATCAAATTAGCTTACAGGGATGATTTCATCAGCCTAATTGGATGGGAATACGTTTTTGGTTTTAAAATTCATGACAGAATACAGTCATAAAAAGTGTCCTGAGCAGTTAAGCCCTTTCCTCGACTGGTTATGGCCCTTCCTTTGGCTCTTCTATGGAGCGTATCAAGTCATACATATTTTATATTTATGAGTACAGCTAATGTGCAGATATTCCTTCAAGGCAGAGCTCTAGAGCATGAGGACATGGATTCAATGTCACTTTGCGATTACTCTGCAGCACAAGAATTATCATTTGTTTGTACGCTACTATGTTACATTCCTTGACAATCCAACAGGGAGCGTGCATGGAATATATTAGACCTTTGTTCAAACTTGAATTATGAGTGTTATAGCACACTGTGTGCATGCTTGTGAGCATTAATAGAATTATGTAGCTATTAACAAGTCATGCTTCAGGTGTTGGATGTCGGTGTCGTTTCATTTATGGCACTATGGAAGATAAAATTGCTTTTATCTAGTGGCTAAGGTGCTTGACCGGGACCTGGAAGGTGAGTAAAAACAGATTAACAGAAAATAAATAACATAAATAAGGTCTACATTTTGTGATTGAATTTATCCATGGTCAGCAGTATTCTCTGTCATTGCTTGACTGTGCTTGGTCGCCCAGATGAAGAGAGTCATCTGCAGTATTCAGTCATATCTCCGAAATACTTAATCAATCTAAAAAAATATTAGTTGTATTGCAGGTTTAAAAAATACTTGCTTTTGAAAAATAGTGATTGTATTACAGGACATAAAAGAGTTATAATATCTAATAATATGATTGCTCCCCCCCAAAAAAACGACTTTCAAAAAACCGAAATTGAATGGAAATTGAATCGTGGTGGTCAAATAACATCTGATATAAGCACTCGGCTGCGACACATTTTATCACAGACGAGGGACTGGTGATTGTTTCCCTCAACGTCAGTAGAGAGCTGTTTCTATTAATGATTTAATATTACATGTTGAGGGAGTGTGTAGACTTATTGATCCAAGATGTTCAGATGTTTTCAGTCATGTGATTTACTTTACTGTCTCTGTAATTCTTTGTTATTGGCTTAATATAAAGCGCTTTGAGCGACATTTTATGTATGAAAGGTGCTATAGAAATAAAGTTTATTATTATTATTATTATTATTATTATTATTATATTATCATTATTATTATTATTATTATTACTGCCCTTGACAGGGCCCTTTCCACAGTGAAATACTCCCGTCTCTCCAGGAAAGGAATGGGACGAAAATGATCAATCTGTACCATTAGCACATAACTGCCTTCTATAGAAGGGTAGGAGTTACCCCAAAATGCTAGAACCCTTCAGTTTAAATATTGCTTTCATTGATGTTTTTTTTGTCTGCCTGAGTTAGCATGGTGGCAGGTGACAGGCTAGCGGCTAAGGTGCTAGACTGGGACCTGGGGACGTTATCACAAAAGTATCTTGACTTAGTCGAGGGAAATCCAAGAGTCAGCAAATCTTAAACATGGCAATACATAAAAAGGGCGGTGTTTGTAACAATGAAACCAAATCGCTGGGTGAGTTTTGTAGGTTCATAACAGTAAGCACATCTTGAGGGAAGGAAGAGGGATTAAGAATTGATCACTTAACTTTGTTAGATTGTTTAGCTTACATGTTTTTTTTTGTGTGATTCTGACAAGAAATCTTCACTAAAGGCACCAGGCAATCGTCTGATGTATTTTTGTCTTTCAAGATAAGTAATGTTGATTATTAATGAACTGTTTTGTTTTACAATCTGTGCACCGATGTCACTGGGTATGGAATACTTATCTGTCATATTTAAAAATAGCATGCAACTGCATTTCGTTTTTTTTTGACAATTGCAAAAGGAGAACTACAATGGGTTTCCATCATACGACAGAGTTGTGACATATATGCTAGTGTATGGAAAAAGTGAAATGGACTTTCTATTTACATTTTGGAATCGTCAGATAAAGTGCATAGAACTGCATTAACTTGTCACTGTTAGGTCCCGGTGTTTTTCTGCTTGTGTATTGTGGGACTTTGTCTTTTTCTGCTGCGCTTGTCATAATCTCCACCTACAGTGGAGAAAGAAACAACACCTCTACACCTACTAATTCATGTGATTATCTAATCAGCCAATCGTGTGGCAGCGGTTCAATGCATAAAATCATGCAGATACAGGTCAGGAGCTTCAGGTAATGTTCACATCAACCATCAGAATGTGGAAAAAAATTACTTTGACCGTGGACTGATTGTTGGTGACAGACAGGGTGGTTTGAGTATCTCAGAATTTTAGGGATTTTCATGCACATCAGTCTCTCGAGTTTGCAGGTAATGGAGCAAAATAAATAAACCATCTACTGAGTAGCAGTTCGGTGGGCAGAAATGCATTGTTAATGAGAGAAGTCCGAGGAGAATGGTCAGCTGACAGGAAGTTGACAGTAATGCAAATAACCACACATTACATTACATTAATGGCATTTGGCAGACGCTCTTATCCAGAGCAACGTTGATTAAACTAAGCAGGGGACAATCCTCCCCTGGAGCAATGCAGGTTAAGGGCCCAAGAGCTGTGTGGATCTTATTGTGGCTACACTGGGATTCGAACCACCAACCTTGCCTGTCCCAGTCATTTATCTTAACCACTACGCTACAAGCCGCCCACACATTACAACAGTGGTATGCAGAAGAGCATCTCTGAACACAAGGCGTCAAACCTCTAAGTGGATAGGCCACAGCAGCAGAAGACTTAAGTCAAAAAAATGTGTTAATATAAAAAAATCATAGACTGCCACTTTAAATAGAACACTACATAAATAGGCGAGTATTGGCCAGATTTGGCATCAGCATGAAGGGGTTAATCTCTGTCCAAGATTACTGGAATTCAAGCAAGATAAAAATTATCTGTTGGCAGACAGAACTCTATCACCAGCCATTACACTCAAACAGACAAGTGAGATTAGCAGCACTCTGCATTGTCTGCCTATCTCACTTGGGCAGTAATTTCAGAGTAATCACTTCATAAGCAGTGCCTATCAACAGCTCATTAATCAGGAAACAAAGGATGCCCAACCTTTCCGCTTGTAAAACCAGCGTGATCTCAAATCGTCTTCAAGTCTCACATCCCAATGCATGACAGCCTTGGAAAGCCCTGTAATTGAAGAAGCAACAAAACTTGGGTCAAAACCATTTGCTTGAGAGTTGTTTGAGAATTGTGTGCTGTATTTGACCTTTTCTGCTATCATGCAAATTGACTGTGTATATGAATGTATATACTGTATTTAAGTCCGTTGGATTTAAATGGCATGTATTTCGTGAGCTTGATTGACACCATAAACAATTGGCTTCTATTTTTAATCATGAGTGTTCATGTGCATTCTGTTGTCTTTCCAGCCTTAATTAAGCAGCATACTGACATGCCCATAGAGATGGCTGCCAAAATGGAGGAACAGCTGGTTGCCTGGTAACCCAGGTGGCTTCAGAGAGGGATGCAATGCTGCAGAGTGCCACAGCAAGGACACAAACAAGACCCTTAACCCAAAGATTACATTTACTTTGCTATCTGGCAGACCATACCAGACCTTTAAACCCAGACAAGCAGGAGCAGAACGAGATTTTATCCAAGTATTCTGTGTCTTAAAAATATCCAACTGTATGTATTTAATATGAGAGGTCATGACAAAAAACTCCAATTAACAACAATTGGGAAATAAATGATATGACAGGGATGACAGTGTGGAGTTGCTGGAGAGATACAGACCTGGAGCCTGCGATGTTTCAGGCCTGGATTCTGTTGCCTTTCTGTCAGTGCACTTAAATTAGATGCAGAAACCATCTGGTGAGGCTGGGTCTGGGGGAGGTGAAACTGGACCAATCTGGGACCATGCCGACAGGTTAAGTTGACATACACACACAGGTCAGGGATCATGCCTGTTAATGAGCCCAGGATTTTAAAATGTGCTTCTTTTCACATTAGGTGCCAGAGCCTGGGATTAGCACGCATGCAGTCAGTTAGTCAGTCAGTTAGTCAGTCAGTCAGTCAGTCAGTCAGTCAGTCAGTCATGCTGTGTGTGGCACTTGTATGTTAGTTTGTACATCTTTTTTTAGATTCACTGAAAGCTATGTTCTAGCTGCTTTCACTTACAGTGAAGGCCTCCAAGCTCAATGACTAACAAAGTACATTCAAAACAAGCTGGCTGGCTGGAATCCCTCTCATGACTTATTTTTTAGAGTAAGAAGAAGCCAGAACCACCTTTTTCCAATACATTTTATGGACATTATTCTGCTGGGTTTTGGCAGACAAATACTGTAACTTGGTAGGAATTATGCTTTGGCCTGTAAAAGAACTATGTATATCACTTATCTCAGATGGTAGCAACCATTCAACCAATTTGCATATCTATTATAAAACTGTTCTGGGCCTAAGTGCTGATTGGTCAACCAGCCTTCAGAGCAGTTTCTGTATTCATGATGCAGAATAGCTAAATTGAATGTGCAAACACAGTTCAGAATGTGGAGACATAAGCAACATAATAAAAAATGGAAACAAAACAGTGATTTGATTAGACTTTTAATTAAAAAAAGGTGAGAGAATTAGTCATAACACTATAACTGGTGAATATGGCAAACCCACATTGGCAATTCATGCAACGTGTAATGATGAGAATTATGCTCTGTATCTTTGGCTGTATGTTCAATACTTTTAACAATGCATCCTTTCTTCCATTCTTGCGGTCACATGTTCACCTGAATAACCGGCATCGATTCAAATGTTTCAGTTGCTCTGTAAAAAAGGAAAGAAGTGAATGTGTGCCCTTGTTTACCTTCTTCACACCAGACCTGATTACGGCGTCTCAAATGCTTTGCTTCGACCAAGCAAATGAAAGGATGGATGCCTTAATTCTCACATAAGTATAAGTAATAGAGGAAGAAAAATACGTCTACTGGAAGGTGGTTTAGTCACTCCTAAACAGCAACAATTACTTTGCTTACCAAAAAAAACCAAGTAGTTTTATATACAGACGATTTATTCCAGTTGGTTCTACAAGTGAGGCTGTGCAAGAAACCTGAAATGAAATTCCCTCTTTCACTTTCTTTGCATTCTCTCTCTCTGTATTGCCTGTGTCACCGATCAGCTCAAGAATAGCTAGAAACCATGAATAATGCTAACTTTAAGCTATGACATTTTACAGTTGGGTTTTCGACACAAAATTGAATTATGTCCAAGGTACGGAGTTCATTCCATGTTACAACTTCAGAATACATCGGATCAGTACTTGGGGTCCTACCCTTGAACAGTTTACCCCTGAACCATCTTTAAAACACTGGATGACTACCAACAAAACGAAATTCCAACTCTTTCACACTGACTGGTGTGATTCCAACATTGTGACAGTTGAAGACTCTGGTCTGACCTTGAAGAATAAAGGAGGAACAGGAGAGTTCAGAGACTGTACATGGTTCTATCAGTTCAGAAACAAACACAGACATTGCAAGCAGGGTTCAAGTCTGATCCATTGAGAAAATAATTCTTACAGTGAAGTAAAAGAAAAGGGGCAAGGAAGCAGCAGATGCTGACAAACAGAAGACCAACACAAAGCCGTTGATGACAGAATGTGTGAATAAATATACAAGACACTTCTGCTGCTGCACTGGATGGATGCATTTCACTTTAAATCCAAGATCAAATTTGCTCTTCACACAAACCAGATATTGAGGGACCCATCAAAGACAATGGCAGTCCAGCATAATGAAAAGGGTGAGTAAATGAATACACAAAACGAATTATTTGAATCAATACTGAGCGTACCGTTGACACAGATGCTGACATAAAGAACCCCAACAAAGCCCAACACAGTAAGAAGAAAAGACGACAAGCAAACAGATGGCCAGTAATGAATGCATAAATACCATTGTGGCTATAAAATACATATAAATAAAATAAATCTGATATAAATACTTTTTTTATTCATGTTAAAGAGATTTAGAGTGACAATAATTCTCAATCCTCAAAGAGGAGGAAAAACAGGATGTGGTTTTGCTATTTACACCAATGGTCTATGTATAAGAAGGGATCTAATTCCTAAACAGGTTACCCAATCTGGATGCAAATACCCTCAACAGTCTGGTGAGCCTGCACTTTTAATTTATTTTAATTTTTAATTTCAAATCCAATGTGCTGGAGTACAGAGCAAAAAGTACAGAATTTGTACCACTGTCCAAATACTTATGGACTGCACAGTATGTACTACATAGCTGCTCGTGTTAATTTCTTTAATTGTTGCTTACCCACGTCACAATCCTTAAACGAAATGGCCCGTAACGTACAGTGAGGTTAAGGCGGCAATTGTGAGAGCTGCCAAATAAGAGACAACCTGAAAAGCTAAAAGGTATATCTGTGGTTTATTTGTATCTCTGCCAAGGCTTACTATACATGTCGTGTCATGTCATGTCATCTTCTCCCTTCTCTTCTTTGGCCTCCCCAAAGACCAAGGGGAGGCCCCAGCAGGTTCGTAACATACGTCATATAATATAGGTTTTGACAGGAGTCAAACGTGCATGAAATACGCAGAGAAAATTCCGGTCAGGGAACTCTACTGCAGCTAACCAATAGACACATACACACACGTTTCCCTAACCAACTAATCACATCACGCCTGCTTTTCTCATACTTATCCGATCACATGCACACGTCACCTCAGAGTGTAAACAGTCGCACCTTCCCTACGCAGCTCAGTGTCTGTGCTGCCTGTGCTTGCTCGCTTGCTTCTGCACAAATTACACTCACCCTCCCCCACCCCAGCAACCACCTGTTTTTTGGATCTAGGGGGTTTCTGGTACTCCTCCTGTTTAGTAGGGCAGATGTATTATGCTCCTTGTTAGATTGGGTACCTAGCTAGCATGACTAGTGCTCCTTAGGCTTTCACACTGGCTCATCATGGTGGTGCTGTGCACAATGAAAACACACTGAGCAAACTGAGTACACCTGCTAATCCAGGGAACTCCTCCGTTCAAATACCCAAAATAATAATCTAACTCATTTTATTTATGATTTAATTTAAGGATGTACTGTATAACTTTTTTAATTGATCACTCTCTTTCCTGCCAAAATGACAGTTTTCATGAACAAACACCTCATGAAAAACTTTTTCTCTCTCAAGTTTAAGATATGATGTATGCTTACAGTCGCTGCCAAAAAATAGCAAGAGACTGAAAGGATATAATTTTCGTAAAGCCATATTATATTCCATGAATACTATTCCATGACAAAAAGGTACAGGAAAGTGTTTAGAGAAAGGAAACTTGAAGCAGCGTCCTTCCAAACTATTTCACGTGTGGACGGAGTGACGGAAGGAGTCAGGTTGTTGTGATTGATTGCCACTTTGTTGAACAAAGTAATTAAGTGGGGGAGAGATGTTGTTGCCGTGACCAAGGCAATCTGTGGCGTCTCGAGTGAACGAACCGTCGGAGAAAGACCTGAAACTAATGACTCATTAAAACACTTAATTTTGAGAAAGAGCAGCGGGGTCTTTTATGGCATGATGCCGTACAGTAGTTTACAGTGCTCTGGATTTAAGGGAAGACTACACAGCCAAGCACACGGGCAATTCTCCGTAGTCTATCCAAATGTTATACAATAAGAGGTGTAATGTTACACACTGAGTGATGCAAATAAAATGTCAAAGGGACAATATTAAATTCACTCCTCTGATGACAGTTCCCAGTACTCCATTACGGAGTGAGGACGTGGGATGAATACGTTCTTGAATCTGATTATACTTGAAAGGATTTTACTTTTTTTTTTCTGTATCTTGTGTGCTTGTGAAACTTTGCATGTACACTGAGATTTTCCTTTTGAATAACAGCAAAGAGCTGGAACCATGGTTTCCAGGAAGTCTACAGTGAGCACCATACAGTAGGCTCCAGGATTAATATGCACCCTTGATAAATATGCACACAAAAAATGCTGTAAACTTTAAATTACAGTTATCGACATCCGTTTTATTTCACAAAATGTGTAAATCAGTGTGCTTTATGAATGATTCAGTGCAATCAAACAAAGTCTTACATTTTTCTGATTAAAAAATATATACCTTATAATAAAGGTTTCACAATTATTGGCACCCTGGTTTAATACTTTGTGAAACACCCCTGGTAAAGATGACAGCCATGAGTCCTTGGCTATAATTTGTAACACGGTTAGAGAACACATTTGGAGAGATTTCTTACCATTCCTCCATGCAGAACTTTTCAGAATCATTGGTATCCTTGGGAGTGCGAAGGATTTCCCTAGAAAGCCCCCTCTTCAGTTCAGACCGCAGATTTTTAATGGGATTTAAGTCAAGAGGCTGAACTGGCCATTGCTGAACATGGTTGTTGTTTTTACTTAACAATTTCTCTGTGAATTTTGATGTATCTTTGATGACCAAGTCTCAGCTTCCTGGCTGAGGCATCCAGATTTTCAGCCAAGATTTCCTGGTACTTTGTTGAATTAATTGCGCCATTGATCTGCCCCTGGACAACTGGCAGCAAAACATCTCCAAAACACCAATGACCCACCGGCATTTTTGACAGTAGGTATCAGGTGCCTCTCCTTGTATGATGGTGTGTAGGTACCAAAACATTACATTCTGGACTCGTCTGGCCATAGCACTCTCTATCATAATTCCAATGAGTTTTGGCAAAATAAAGATGCTTGGTTTTCTTTAGTGCTCAGTAAGGGCTGCCTTTCAGCCAGCCTTCCAAAAAGTTTGTTGGTATGGAGGTGCCATTTTATGATTTGTTAATGTTTAAAATGTTTTATTTATTTGGTAACCCTAAGACACAACCTGTCTTTGCAATTCTTAAAAAAACATTGACTGTATTGGAATAAAATTATATAGTTTTCTATAAAATATAGATCATTAGCCAGTTTGTTTAACATATGAAGCCTTTTTGCTCCATTTGTATTAAGGGTTCTAATAATTCTGGAGCCCATTGTAAATCATTGAACAGTGACACATTTATTTTATTTTGGTTCTGTACTCTAGCACTTTGAGTTTGAAAGGATACAATGCCAATGAGGTTGAGGTGCTGTCAGCTTTAATGTGAGGGTATTTTTATCCATATCGGATGAACCGTTTACAAATGACAGCACCTTTTGTACATGGTCCCCCATTTTAAGGTACAAGTAATTGTTGAATTGGCTTCACAGATGTGTTTTGGTTGGCAGGTGTATTAATTTGTGCGATTAGTGAATGCAGAAGAGAGCTGTTGATGTCTAGTCTTGATTTCCGGAATTGCCTTTGGAGATTATTGTTGGGGTGTGAAAACATGAGGAAGACAGCAGTGTTGATGCAAATGAAGCTGGCCTTCATAAGGCTCAGAAATGAAAATCAATCAGGGCATGCCCAAGTCAACAGTTTGGTTCATTGTTAACAAGACAACTGGTTAATTCAATTATGTCAAAAGACCACTGTATTGGATGACCAGAGAATACTCTCTAAGGTGAAGAAACCCCCCCTGACAACAGCCCAACAGATCAATAACACTCTCCTAGATGTAGATGTGTCAAAGTCTACCTTTTGTAGAACTACTCCAGCGGGACTACAGAGGGTACTACAAGATGCAAACCACTGATATAAGCCTTACAGTTTGCTAAAAAGCACCTAAAAGAGCCCCAAGAGTTCTGGAAAAGTCTTGTGGACAGATGAGACAAAGATTAACACGTACCAGAGTGATGGAAAGAGGAAAGTGTGAAGAAAAAAGGAAATGCCAATGATCCAAAGTATACCACCACATCATGGTCTGTATGGCTGCCAGTGGAATGGTTTCACTTGTATTCATCAATGATGTGAATGCAGACAGAAGTAGAACAATTAATTCTGAAGTCAACAGAAGTATTTTATCTGCTCAGATAAAACCAAATGCCTCCAAACTTCTTGGATGATCCTGCAACAAGCCAATTCCCCAAAATATACTGCGAGAGCAGAGATGTCCGAAGGCCCCAAAATAAGCAGGAACTAAAGATGGCTGCAATCCAGGCCAGAGACTATACCCAGCGTCTGGTGATGTCTATGCATCACAGACTTCAAGCAGACTTCAAGTAAAAAATTACTACTATTATTACTTTATTCTAAATTATCTTAAACTGTCCAATATTTTTTGATGCCTGAAAATGGGGGGGACTATTTACAAAAGGTTCTACATACAAAAGGTTCTATAATTTCTAAAAGGATCATCCTATAAAAAAAGGATCATCCTATAAATACCCTCAAAGTAAAGCTGACAGTCTGCACTTTAGCCTTATTGTCACAGATTCCTTTCAAACTCAAAGTGCCAGAGTATAGAACCAAAATAGACAAAACTGTCACTGTCAGGTGCTCCCTGTATGTGGGTGCCCATCTCACAGTCTTCCAGGGCGAGCTCCACTCCATACACATCACCAATGTCTGAGAGAAGCACACAATGAGCATAGAAGCTGCTCTGAGTGAGAAGTTTGGGCCACATGTCTCTTACAACCTCGATAGCTGGTGCTGGAATTGCTGCGAGTGGTGCAGACAGGAAGTTTTCACGAGTTGCCTAACCTCAATTCTCACAACCCCATTTACGCCCTCCTGTGGGCATATCTCCTCCAGCCTCTGACATTTCTCCTCCTCTGTCTCATTAGTCCTCTGGCTGAAATTGGGTACAGTAGTAGGTGTCAGTAGGCCCTCTTTGTGACCAGGACCTCTCGAAGCGCCTCGAGGGAAGATATTGCTGAAAGAAGCTGTTACAGTTTAGGTTTTCAATTCAAATTTTGACTTGAATCAAGATTTGAGAATGACGATAGCCACCTCTCAGAAGTATGGCGTCTTCAGACTGATCAACAATACTCTTGGAGGGTACTGTTTTAGGGTCATGTTTTTCGGCAAACTGAGATATTGTGCGCTTGTGAAGTTAGCTTTCACATTTCATCCACTAGAAATTGTACCATCTGCACTGCAAATAATGTCTGTTTTAACACGAATGTTTAGTTCTGTGATAAGACTATTAGCTTGTTTTAAGTTACTGTTTGTTTGACAAATGTTCTTATTCAATTTGGAAATCTTAAAATGAGTCAAAACCGTCTTACCTCATTGGCAATATATCCACTGATGAAAGTCACGTTGATCGGAAAAGATTCCAGTTGCACTTTGCATAACAAATCAAATAACACTCACCAACTCATTTTCAGCATGGCAATGGATGAGTCTTCATTAAAAAAAGGAACAGCTCCCAGCTCAGCATGGGCTGTTGTCCTTCCTACCTGAGATACAACATATTTATATATTTAACAAACTGTAACCTGTTACCATTTGCCCAGAAATTTCCCCAGAGCATTGCCCCACCCATAATGCATTGGTATTCACAGTAAAGGGCAGCATGGTACTGTTGAAATTAAAATACATACATGGTGCAAATAATGTATTTCGCCTGATTCACTGTAATAAAGCATATTTTAATCTCCTTTAAATATGTCTTGGTCCCAAACATTATGGAGTTCAGTGTTTAGTATATTGTTGGTGCAAAATGATATGGCACAAAAGAAAAAGATCTTGCCTATAAATTAATCACGTGTTGTAGACCACCCTCGTGGTGACTCATAAGGCTCTGATCTAACTTGTGCCTTTCAGTCACTGTATTCACCATCTCTTGGGTACAGATCCCCTACTCTGAGGGGTTGAGAACATGGCAACCCTGTCCTGTGGCATGTACAGAATTAAAGAGACTCCTTGTGTCACCACAGCTGTCTGCCCTGCACTAATTCCACACGACTCCTGGCGTTAACCGGTCTCTGGAGAGCGCCAGGCTCACAGCAACCTGCCATGAAATCACATAATTATAAGATAAAAGCCCCTGCTAGGTTCCTTAATCAAAGGACTCTACCAAACTAATAAGGCTTTACTTGGATGGGCAGTGCATCAACCGCCTGAATACTCCAGCTTACAATGCACTGCCGTACTGAGCTGTGCTGCATAAAACACAGCAACACGCACGCACATGCACATGAACACACACACGCACACACACTCAATTCTTATTGAGGGTTTAGCAGCAGAGCGAAGAATGAGTTTATACCCATTGGGAGTTTTCAGTGTGATACTGATATCCTGGGATTCATTAGGGATATTGTTCACCATTATGGTTTCTGTCCTGTGTTGTATGAACAAACAAAAACTAAAGGCAACAGGAGGAGATGGAAATAAAGAGAATGGGATCAGTATACAATGTGACAGTGATGTAACAGCCTTACTCAGGATACAGCTTGCAGTCATAATACAACAAGGACTGCTTCTGCAACTTAACATAACTTTGTGCCTTTGTCCTTCCCTGCAAATACTGTATTTTTCTATAAAACAAGAAAATGTTCTTGTTGTGCTTTTTTCAGAATATGCAAATGTCACTTGCAGACTGCACTATCAACCACTTTGATCTGATTCCTGAAATTAGATCACATTATAGCTTTTATATTGGTTCCCTGTGTTTTCATAGCTCCCATGGTGCAAACAATTCACTTTATTTATCTCATAATTATTATTTCTTTGGCGGGGGGCAGCACTAAAGGAGTGTGTCTGAAGCCTTTTATCACAAATAAACGCATTAAAAATTATATTTACAGTTGGTACAGTTTGAGGGCTCTGACTGTGCTCCGTGTTTCTTAATTTGCGGGGTTTGATATAAACCTCAGAGAAAGGGAAGAGTATATAAACATGCGATCCCTGCCTTGCTCGTTGGCCTTGCCTCCACCTCCCTTCATTGCACATTCATCTCTGAATCAGTGGCTGGATCAGGGCTGTCTCAGCCGCTCGCTGTCCTGCCTTAATGAAGTTGTGTCAGCCCCAGAGCTGCTCTGGGATGCCTTCATTAAGTTGCTCCATTAAATAATTTTTACATCATTAAATAACCACAGCTCCGTCAATGGGGCCTGGGACTGAGGGACCCAGAGGTAAATCAAATCAATACTACGAGGCGAGCGAAACTAACAGGGCTAACAGTTCCTGTTTGTCGAGGGATAATTCATCAACCGTAGGGGAAATGACGCGACAAGGCCGGCCCCGTGCCGTAACACAGCGGTGGCCAATCACGTGGAGGCGTAGGCACGTTATTCATCCTGACCAATCACTGCCCCTGCTGGTGAGCACAGCTTCAACCAGAGAGGAGGGAACTAATGACTGAAATCAGACGGTGAAATCAGGCCCTCCATGGCACATGATAGGGCAGCACTGCTTTCAGGGTCCTGTCTCTGGCCGTGTGAAAACAGGACTGAGACGCATGCCCTGTCCCTGTTCCTCACTGTGACGTAGCGATGCACTGATGACACTTTCCTTTGGCCAGTTCAGATGCACTGTCTGAAAGAGGGGGCTAATATGAATAATGATAGTGATATTATTACATTACGTGGCATTTAGCAGACGCTCTTATCCAGAGCGACGTACAACAAAGTGCAAATCAAACACAAGAACAAGTGCAAAAGCATATAGTGTTACAATGAATCTGTATGTGATCAAAAGCAAACCTTTTTCTCCCAGTTTTGTAGCCAATTATACCCTATCTAATCAAATTAGAGCTAGCTGGGGATACACCGCCTTACGGCCCCGTCCCTCTGCGGCCCAGTAGGATCTTGAGACCCTGAGAGCCACACGCCTTCTCCAAGCCGTCCCGTCTCAATTACACCGTTACTCCGAGGTGCCCAGGGCACTGTATGCGTCGATCTCGCTAACCCTGCCCTGGAGCAGCGAGCCAATTATGCCACTCCATGAGAGCCGGGCAAACTCGGCTTTTTGCCTGGACCGGGAATCGAACCCCGGTCCTCGGTGTGCAACAAGTTTGGGAACCCTTTTGGATTATTCAGGCCCAGACCCAGGTGATTTACCCGTTAGGGATTCAATGAGTCAGGTGAGTATAAGTCCAGTGCTGATCTTTTTATCCTGAAGTAATGCCATACCTTCTAAAGTATCCAACTGCAGTGGCTGTTCTGTCTGGTGTTAACAACCATGGGTTCTTCTAAACAGTTGTCCAAGGATTTCAGAATGAAGATGGTTCATTTCCACCCCATTGGGTAAAAATTCCAAAAGCGAGACTTGAAAGACTCTTACCTGGCTACAGGAAGCATTTACAAGCTGTTATAGTAGTTACAAAGTACTAACTGATAGGGTACTAACTTTTGCACTGGGCCTCTTAACTTTTTTATTATTATTTTGAAACTGTAAAAAATGTAAAAAAAAGTAATCTTGCTTTAAAATTTTAAGAAATGTGTCATGTTTAACGTTGTACCATTTCGAGGTCTGATTTGCTTCTGTTCAATGAGGTATTAATTGTAAAGGGCTTTTTAACCAGAGGTGCCCACATTTTTGCACACTACTGTATATGGGGATAGATATTGCTGTTCTACCAGCATCCCAACCCCAACCAGAGTTTAGAGCCTGAGAGGAAATCCACCACGCACTCCTCAACCTGGTGGACTCTGTTCAAAGCCAGTGATGCTCCACCTACCCTGAGCACCCTCATAACAACCGACTTATCCAAGGAGTTTGACATGGTGGATCTCACCACTGCAGTGGAGCGCCAAGAGGTGTGACCAGCTCCCATCCCCTGGTTTTGCAGCTTTGCCTCTGAGCTGCAAAGCCAGGGGATCTGACTGGGAGGAGCTCACACGGCAAGTGGCCCACAGATCCCCTCTTATTCCTGGCTGAAATTGAAAGCACCACCCCAGGACGAAGAAGAAAGTATGTTAATTACCTAAATATCCTCCATATCTCCTCATCAAAATGTATCACCACCCCAGTCCAACCTCAAGAACCTGGATGCGTGGGTTCAGTCCAGCCGCATGGCACTAAACCCCACCAAAGTCCTATCCATTTTCAAAAAACCGTACCCCCTCTCACCATGAACGGACAAAAACTGCCACACTGCACCTCTCCAGTGACCTAACATGGAAAGAGCATGTCAAGAAGATTTTCCACCTCAGCCAACTCAAAAACTCTTCCTCCTCTGGAAATGAAAAAGAGCAGGGATGCCCCAGGAGGACCACATAACAGTCCACACTGGGTATATCAGCCTGGTACTAGAGTACGCTGCCCCTTTGTGGCATAGCTCACTCACAGGTAAGCCAACTGAACAAACTGAGCAAATCCAAAAACGAGGACATCCATCCTGGGACCGTCCTACGTCAGTTAAAACAATGAAAATGCTCTGCAAATGCTCTCCCTCCCCCACCTCAGTCTACAATGCCCCACCATCTGTACAATCACTCATCCCATCCATATTCTCTCCATACAGAGAACTCGGATCACCAGAAACGTTCACAAACTCATAATCCCTCGTGCACATACAGAACGGTACAATAAATCCCATTCCTCTGCTCACTCGTCGATGAACATTAACTCTCACTAACTCACGATCCCCATTTTGTATCACTGGACTCATGTGTTTTGTTATGTTGTGTTTTCTGAATGTGAGAGTTTGTGCAAGTATTTGTTGATCTTAAATGGTCATTTTTAATGTGTATTAAATTCCAATGTATTTCAGTCGCGTATGTACATGACTGCCGTGTGGGAACTAATAAAGTAAGTAAGTAAGGTGATATTTTACTGGTTGTAAAAGGACACATAATCAACATTTTGCACAAAGTGCAAATGCACTATCAATAGTCCTGTTTATGACTCTGCTTGATATCCACCACCCAGGGTTACCCTTGACTATCTGAGAGCACTACAAACTAATCAAGCGAAGTATTGCTATATTATAGATACCAGAAAGATCCCTGTTGCAAAAAACAATTTCAATAAAACTTTTGCTCATAATTGAACACATATTTAAATGCAAAAAATTTTAATATTATTTCAAGACAATTATAAATCATGAAGCAAACTATGTCTAAATGGACTGGGAGTGGTCATCGTGGTTTGCAAGTAGGTGTGCGTTCTACCTAGCTAACACAATCGAGAAGTCCTGCCTAACTAACGAAGCATGTCTGAGACACACACGCATGGGCAACCTGATGTGGAGAGTCACCTGAAATGAACCGACAATGTTTTACTTTTACTTTAAAATTAAAACAATAAGAATGATTTCTGAAATGATTAAATATGGATTTGTTGCTGGCAAATGGGGCCGCTGATGATGTGTAATTTTCTGGCTCATTTGGAAAATAGATCATGCAGACCCACAGGCCAGCCCTTCCTCTCCAGGTCTGATATACTTAGATATCACAATGTCAAATCTAACGCTCAGCCGGGGATGACTGACAACGTAGTTTTGATGAATAATTTTGAATAATAAAAGCAGAATAATAGTCTAAACTGCACACCACTGTGGAATTGCACCGTACATCGCTGGCCGCACTGTCAAATTCAGCTGGAAGTTTTGTTGCTAGGCAACAGCACATGCAAAATGTTCATAAACTGGGTATTACTTTTTTGGCAGCACATTGAAAAAGCATGAGTTCAAAGAAACAGAAATCTTGAACATAACAAAGATGGCAGCGCTGTAACAAAGATTACAGTTTTATTGCACGGTTGTAAAGGTTTGGGTTGGCATGATAATCTGCTCCTTTCTTGATTCACCGCAAAAAGCAGTGTCACTTGCTCTATATGCTGCACACCCACATTGCAAATGCAGAAACTTTTTTATCAGGGGAGTGGGGGATAGGGATGTAGTGGACCAAGGGAATCTACAAGTTAACCCAGAGAGATAACTGCTATAATCCCCAAGTGATAGAAAGGGACAGGGAAAACACAAATAGCAACTAACTGTTAGTAAGTGCTCCCCCTACTCAATGAATCTTCAGTGGTCTATAACAATAAGTGAACAAACACCACCACAATATATCCATTAGAATGGCCAAAACAGAAAGCCAAACCAAGCGGGTGCTAAAGAAAATGAGACACGCAGTAAAGCGGGTCTGATGACACAAACAAACGAGATGAGGGCAAACGGCCCTCTACACAGCTAAAAACTGGTCTGCTCAGAGAACCAAATAAACGGTGCCAAAATCTCACAGATAGGATCGACCCGGTGAGTTCTGCAGATTAGTATACCCTTTCCCACTAGAGAGACAACACAGGCTAGTCCTCTGCATCAATTGGCAATTGAGCTGAGTTTATGAAACAGGGAATCTAATATAGAGCTCACACAGCTGAAAGCCATCAGGGGTACTTACACTCAGAAACCAATGTGTGGGAGCCTCCCAGTGGCCCAAGCAGAACCACACTGGGCCACCACCTCAACTCATATCTATATTTGGAGGGTGGTCTGCCAATGAGCACCCATTGTCAAATAAGGAGGGTCCCACACACCACCATACAAAAACCCCTGAATTATCTACTGGCTCTTGGAGTTCATGGACTGGTCGAGTCAACCTCCTGTTGAGTTGAAGATGAAGAATTGGACATTTCACCATTGGCACAATTTTAATTCAGTCCAGTCAAAAGAAACACTGACCACTTCAATCTGGTTCCCCCAAGAATCTGTTAGCAATACCAAGGTTATCACGATGAAAAATGATTCAGTTTCAATTTATTTTTTGACTTGGACCTACTTTTATGCACTAATATCAGAATGCTGATTGGTATCTGTAGTTTTGTTACATCTTTCTTCGTGGAACTTTGGTCAGAACTGTGAGCCGTATTTGCACCTAACTTTCACAATAATGTTCATTTTTGTTTTTGCAGTATTCATGTACAAAGGGGTGTCTGTTGGAAGAGCTGTGACATGAAAAAGTATTTGCCCCCATCCTGGTTTCCTCTATTATTGCATGTTTCTCACACTGAATGGTGAAAAAGTAATCGCCCCCTGACACTGAATAACTGGTTGCACCACCTTTAGCAGCAATAACTGCATCTAAACGTGTCCAACTCTGCTGTAGTTCTCACTGAGAACAAATGTATGCTTCTGCCCACTGAAACACTGAATGCCTGGACAATTACGTAAATGAATGTGCCCTATAGGTAACGCAGCTGTTATTTGAGGTCATTTTACGGGCCTTTCAAGAGGGTATTGTGGGAAATGGAGTCCAACATGGATCGGTGCTGGGGCCACTGCTCTTCCTCATTTGCATGAATGACCTTGACATGAGCATTGAAAGTAATTTGGTTAAATTTGAAGATGATACAAAACTAGGAGGTTTAGCTAACAGTACAGACTCTACTAAAATAATCCAGGAAGACTTAAACAGAATACAGAAGTGGGCAGAAACCTGGCAAATTCAATTCAATTCAGTTCTACATGTGGGGAATACAAATATAAAGCAGGACTACTTCTTGGGGGGGTACAAAATTGGATAGTGCTCAAGTGGAAAAAGACTTGTGGGTCATAGTTGACCAAAGCCTTTCGGGTTCTAGTCAATGTACGGTAGCAGTAAAGAAGGCCAATAGGATGTTAGGATACATAGCCAGGAGTATTGATTATAAATCCAAGGAAGTAATTCTCACCTTATACAATAATCTTGTTAGACCACACTTACAGTACGGTGTGCAGTTCTAGGGACTGCACTATAAGAAGAACATAGAGGTACTAGAAAATGTTCAGAGAAGGGCAACCAGATTGATTCCATGTATAAAATATAAGAGTTACAATTACAATATAAGATTGACTTAGGATGCTTAATTTCTTTAAGTTTAGTAAAAAGAGGCTTTTAAATTCATTAAAGGGATTAACAAAGTGAATTATTCAGGTTGAGTTCAGTTAGCAGAATGAATGGACACAAATGGAAATTGGCAAAGAAGAAATTCTGTACAGATATTAGGAAGTATTTTTTTCAGACAGCGAGTGGTCAATGTGTGGAATAGCTTGCCAGTGCATGTAGTGGAGGCATAAACACCGGTGGTTTTCAAGACCAGGCTTGATACTGTGTTAGATTCTTTTTAGCTTTTAGGCAAATTAGGCAGTAGGTATACTGCCTAATGTGCGAGCATTGCTGGGCTGAATGGCCTGTTCTCACCATTACCTTATGTTATGTTATGTTAAGACTTATTTGTGTGGCCACATTAATCTACATTGGAGCATTGGAGTGCAGAATGGAGTGATCACAAAATTACAATTATTTCGGAGCAGCATGGTGCATGCAAAAAATGGGTCCATGTCAAAGAAAAATAAAGAAATCCCAAATGGGACAAGCCAAATTGTTCTTGCAACGCTGTTTTAGAACAATATATTGAGGTATTTCTCAGATGGTTTTTTTTTTTTTTGGACAGATTTTGCATATTTTAATTAAATATATGAATAACTGATCATTCAATCCAGAAACAGAAATGAAAGGTGAAGCTATAAATTAGTATAGTTGAATTTGGTAGTTATTAATTATGAAAAGCAAATGAAATAAAAAATTGATTGATTTATTTTCAATTTTGGGTCCATGGGTCATAGCAGTGAACATCCCCTACCAGGGATTTCTTCTAAAATGTATTCTTATATGTGTGTAGTGGCAGGCTTCATTTCTAGTTACACGCCAATATCTGACTGTGTGAACACGCTGGAAAACCCAAACCCTGGAGCAGAACCAGCCTCTGTCTGAAAGTATGGGAATCGGCCACGGGTTGCACCCAGCCTCCTAATCTGGTTGTCTTTTATAAAGCAATTCATCCAGAACTTAAAGCAATCATCAGATAGTCAGAGTAATTGAAGACACCAATTGGCTGATGATGAAACAAGAACGTGTTTGTGTAAATTAAATCCACCAAGTCAGTTAGGGCTGAATACCGACCACTTAGGGTAGACCAACAAGTCTGATGAGGCAACCTCTCATTCTTCAACAAGAAGACTTAATTCATGAAAAGCAAGTGGGCTTTTGTTTTTCATTATTTCTCCAATTCAGCAGTGCTGAATATTGTATTCAATAAATCAGTTTATAGAGAGTTTATACCGCAGTGTTTGTTTGTTTCCCACTCCATATTGTGTGATCTCTGCTGCAGCTTGGGTTAGGCTCTTAAACACTGTTCATTATACAGAGACTGTACTTACAGAGCCCAGATCATTGATAATATCCACACATCCTTTGTTCTCTTAAACCAGCTAATTACAGTAATAACAGAACAGGAGGCTGGTATTAAAGATGATAATATACTGTTGCACACCTGCCCAAGGTTCAGAGACATTTAGCTTAAAGGTCCCATGTTTCACACCTTTCCAGTGTTTTATTTTCAGTCCTGATATCCAGACGATGACATTTGTGTGGTCTGAAGAACTAAAAACAATCTCTATCCAGTTTTACATGTCCAGTCTCCAGCGCATCTCATGAGCTTTACCAAGAACAGGCTTGGGACTGTGTCTTCAAGGGTCGTTAATAGAGAGTCTACAGAGAGACCACAATATGGGACTACAGAGTGTCTACAGAGTTAATTTTGGACCTCAATATTGGACTTTTAATTACAGTCATTGGCCTGAATTCAATCAACATTTGTCCATACGTTTGATCTTGCTTTGATTTATGAATAAAAGCTAATTTTACAATCTAATTCCAGTGATGGCTGAACTTACCAGTGTTTATCAAGAAAGATATGAACATTTGCATTTATATATTTATATTTTTATATATTTATATATATATATTTATATTTGGAAAATGTTGTGTCCATGTATCCACGTTGTTGTTTTGGAATACATTCACCCTGCGTTTCTGTTTGCTAAATGAATTAATAGAACAGAAAAATATTTACCTATGTATATGAATTACATTTGGTAAAGTACCTAAATAGCTATTTCTGCTAATCTTTATAGAAAATGCGAAAGGAAAGTACTCATTGTGCCAATCAGTGGCATTAATACAGTAAATATTCATCACCTTTTGTGAAAACAACTTACATACATTAGAGCACACTTAATGTGTCAGTCATTTCAACAGTAGTCTTTATGAATCAGGTTCAAGGCTAAAGGGTTCAACAGTAGTAATTTCAAGTTTCCAAAGTCCATATGCACAGCATGGTTCCTTCAATACCTAAAGTGTACTGAACATTATTTGAACTCTTGCTAAACTGCTCTGAAAAAAAAGCTACAAAACAAACTGTAACTACATGGGGCTCAAAACTAATCCCATACCACAAGCCCTGACCGTGACATCCTTTAACTGTTTTTCTAACTCTTAAATGAATCGTTTTTACAAGTAATAAGTTCATGCGCAGTTATAGATTTTATCTTTGTGAGGACCTTGTATTGAGGACTGAACTACAGTGCTCATAATGGAATGAATTCCACATAGTATAATGCAGCAATATCACACAACCTAACCTGTAGTACCTCTAATACGTAGTGAATGTGAGCATTTGGCAGGTTGCCACTGGAAGTCTCCATCAGACACCAAACATCTCTAATTTAATTATTTCATCTCAGCTTGAGTACTCTAAGTTGTTGGTAATGTTTGACAATTTACAGTTTTAGCTGGTTGAAATTAGGTCTGGTTATCTTCAATAGGCTGAAATAAATCAAAACAAGTCAATGCCACCTGGGGAAGTTCTCAATTAAAAGACTTGAACAAAAATTAATTGGAAATGTACATTCCAAATGGTTTTTTACAGCTGGCTGGAGTGTAGGTGCATACAGTGCATCCGGAAAGTATTCACAGCTCTTCACTTTTCCCACATTTTGTTATGTTACAGCATTATTCCAAAATTTTTCCTCAAAATTCTACACACAATACCCCATAATGACAACGTGAAAAAAGTTTTTGGAGATTTTTGCAAATTTATTTGCAAATAATAAATAATAAATCACATCTACATAAGTATTCACAGCCTTTGCCATGAAGCTCAAAATTGAGCTCAGGTGCATCCTGTTTCCACTGATCAACCTTGAGATGTTTCTACAGCTTAATTGGAGTCCACCTGTGGTAAATTCAGTTGATTGGACATGATTTGGAAAGGCACACACCTGTCTATATAAGGTACCACAGTTGACAGTGCATGTCGGAGCACAAGCCAAGCATGAAGTCAAAGGAATTGTCTCGAGGCACAAATCTGGGGCAGGATACAGAAAAATGTCTGCTGCTTTGAAGGTCCCAATGAGAGCAGTGACCTCCATCATCCGTAAATGGAAGAAGTTTGGAACCACCAGGACTCTTCCTAGAGCTGGCCACCCGACTAAGCTGAGCAATCGGGGGAGAAGGGCCTTAGTCAGGGAGGTGACCAAGAACCCGACGGTCACTCTGTCAGAGCTCCAGCGTTCCTCTGTGGAGAGAGAACCTTCCAGAAGGACAACCATCTCTGCAGCAATCCACCAATCAGGCCTGTATGGTAGAGTGACCAGACGGAAGCCACTCCTTAGTAAACGGCACATGGCAGCCCGCCTGGAGTTTGCCAAAAGGCACCTGAAGGACTCTCAGACCATGAGAAACAAAATGCTCTGGCCTGATGAGACAAAGATTGAACTCTTTGGCGTGAATGCCAGGCGTCATGTTTGGAGGAAACCAGGCACCGCTCATCACCTGGCCAATACCATCCCTACAGTGAAGCATGGTGGTGGCAGCATCATGCTGTGGGGATGTTTTTCAGCGGCAGGAACTGGGAGACTAGTCAGGATTGAGGGAAAGATGAATGCAGCAATGTACAGAGACATCCTGGATGAAAACCTGCTCCAGAGCGCTCTTGATCTCAGACTGGGGCGAAGGTTCATCTTTCAGCAGGACAACGACCCTAAGCACACAGCCAAGATATCAAAGGAGTGGCTTCAGGACAACTCTGTGAATGTCCTTGAGTGGCCCAGCCAGAGCCCGGACTTGAATCCGATTGAACATCTCTGGAGAGATCTGAAAATGGCTGTGCACCAACGCTCCCCATCCAACCTGATGGAGCTTGAGAGGTGCTGCAAAGAGGAATGGGCGAAACTGCCCAAAGATAGGTGTGGCATCATATTTAAAAAGACTTGGCTGTAATTGCTGCCAAAGGTGCATCAACAAAGTATTGAGCAAAGGCTGTGAATACTTATGTACATGTGATTTCTTAGTTTTTTATTTTTAATAAATTTGCTAAAATCTTTAAAAAAAACTTATTTCATGTTGTCATTATGGGGTGTTGTGTGTAGAATTTTGAGGAAAAAAATGAATGTATTCCATTTTGGAACAAGGCTGTAACATAACAAAATGTTATGTTACAGCGCTGTGAATACTTTCCGGATGCACTGTATGTAATTACATGGCCAGGATCACATCTGGCTGCAGCACCTTAGAATGAATTAGTATCTTAGAAAATGATGTTTGCTGTGCATTCAGATCCTCTTGGCTTATTACAGATGTAAAACCATTTTTTTCTGCTCCTTGCGAGTTACATCATCTTTAAGGACATTGCAACCCCTTAAATGTTCCTTTTAGGAGCTAGAAGTAGAAGTTACTCCCAATCTTTCCTTTGAGCGAGAAAAAATCTGCGCATCCTTTGGGTAAGTCTTTTTTTCTGAAAGCCTGACGTATAAATGATCGACCTGTGGATCCACCTCTCCTCATCTGCCACTCCTGTAACTGACATAGCTGCGAACTGACGTTTGAAGGAGCAAGGACATTCCAATCGCCTAATTCGCATTTTCTTTTGTTCCCTATCTTTTCTTTGGTTTTCATCTTTTCCTAGCCTCTCCCAATGGGTGGAACTGGGGACAAGTAAAGGATAAAGGATAAAGAGGAGAAAATATATGATATATAGCCCTATATTTATAGATAACAAGTCCTTAAACTTGGATGAGAATGAAGCTCCGCTTATTGTCGAAAGGAATCGTTGGTTGCCTCGACAGTAGTTTTGACATAAAATACTGAAAAAGAACACAAAACAAACCGCAAGTACAGTGCTGAGCTACTGCTTGACCGTTAGATCTGCACTTCAATTTCATGAACCAAGTTAAAGAAAAAGACAGCCTTTCATGGGCCAGGTCTTTATACCCCAGTGTATCTCTTTATGCTGTACCAAAAGTTGTGTTCTCTCATCCCTATTTTTACACACAAAATCAGGATTTACAGTACAATACAGATACATTAAAATCCTCAGTGAATGTTGTACTCAGAACAGTACAGTGTACTTAACACCTCGCACAATGTTACTGCAATATAAAATGCATTTAACTGCATCTCTGCATAACTGCATCTTTTCAGGGTGAAGTCATGAACTTGTGACTGTGTGTTCCCCCCAAGTGAATCACACCCTAAACAGCAGGCATCACTGCGAACACAAGTCTGTCACAAGACGCAAAACATTCTTTCATATTGAAGCTTCTTCTCAGTTTAATGTACTGTAGACACATTATCAAGTGCGTGTACAGTTCTGTGTTGCATTTCTTTAACTTAGTCACCTCAAAATGTATTGCCACCCTTAATGATGATATGAGCAATATATTTTTCTCTAAAATATGGGGTGAGGTCATTTATTTATCTTCTGCATATATTTGATATTGTTTGTCCTGTTTGTTGCTCATCAGCAAAAAGGTCTGGTTATGGTGCAGTAACTGCAGGCCTAGATACAGATATGGCAGACCTGGAACTGTTCAGATGTGGTCCAGCAATCTCTTAATAAAGCTGTCATACATTTCAACCCACGGATCAGCCAACTGACATCCGCATGTAACATGTTTTCATTCACTGAGTACTCAAAGGAGCAATCTCAATACATGCCACAAACCATGTGACTATATTTGTTGTTCTCATTTCGACATGTTTTCATGATTTATGAAGAATTGTCTTGAAATGAACAATCTGGAACGCTGAGGCAAAAATAGAAAAGTGTGATGATTTTCATTGAGAATGTCACGCACCATACGCTGTGCTTAATTTGTGAAGTCAGGAGGTGCTTGAATAGTGCGAGGGAGAGCCCCAGAATGCAGGAAAAAAAGCCTTAGGCCTTTCACTGCACAAGCCACTAAATGCCATTTTCTTTTAATATGGCTACTTGTATTGTTTTATAGTGATTTTTATACTTGGGCTATATGGGGTTCTTTACACTTACATTTAAACTGTGATTTTATGCTTATACTATCATTAGCATTGGGTAGATATGGCCTGGTGGCTATAGTGCCCTGCTTAGTCTAATTAATGGAAGTTCCTTTGGATAAAACCGTCAGCTAAATAACTGTAATGTATTGTAATGTTAGCAGAAAGAGCATGGATAACAATTCCAATGTCCTTGTAGTACCTGTTATATATAGTGAGTAAACCTTCAGAGTCAAAAACGGTTAATCAGATTGAAAAGGGAGAGTAGATCACATGGCTGATCTATCGGTGTGTGTCCTACGCCACACTGCCGGAGATAAACAGTGGCAGAGACAGGAAACAGGAAATGAGAGCCTGAAGAGGGCTGAATGTTTGTTCAGAGAGGCTGCATGTATTATTTATCATGGATGCTTTTAAAGTGAAGGCAAATGCAGGAATACAAAATATAAGTTTTCTTCTTTGCCTCAAGGGACAGTGGCCTGGATTCAGTCGAACGTTTGTCCCCAACTTTGACTCACAATGAAATACGAATGCCAATGGCCTTTCCTTCTCACTTTTGCAAGTTTAGAGATGAAAAGAATAACATTTTTGAAAAGCGACATTTGCACATCGATGTTAAGGCCAGATGGTGAATGAAGCTTAATCGTGTTTAAAATAGAGGGTGATATTTTGGCTATATGGATGTGCTTCCTTTATGTTGATGATGGAATAAGCAGCACTGAAAATCCAAGCTTCAACAGTGTGGTTCATTGTGGTTCCAGGAGACTTTCTTCTTCTCTTTTCTCTATACCAAGCAACCAAAGTAACCCTCAAAGGTTAGAAATGTGAAATCACACCATACAACCATTTTAACCATTCTGTTGAATACCCAAGGCAACAACCAACAATGCATGCCAATTGCTAGTAAGAGCAGAATACTTCTATTGTATTCAGAATAAGGGTGCTCCATATAAAAGCAGGGGTAGAGAAAGAGAGACAGAGTCTATAAAGGAAGAAGAGAAAAAGACAGCCAGCGGATTATAGTATAGTATTGGGCAAGAAAGGATGGGTAGTGAGTGTACTACATGCAAAAAAAGTGTAGACCATATAGTGTAAATGAAACACCCTTCAACCCACTAATACGCCACCCACCTTGCCAAGACCTGTCACCAGCACTTCTGCTGCTGCCATGGTGTAGAAATAGGGTCTGTAGACAGAAGGGAAATGGCAAACAACGGGCTCAAATTTAGCCAGCAGCGACGGTATGCAGCTACTGCCTCACTGAAGCATTGCAACCTAAGCAACAGTTCAATAATATTACAGCTATGCCAGCTTGAAATTTGAGCAGCTGGTCATAAACTGGTCAAGCTGAATATGAACAGGTCAACCAGCATGGCCAAGTTGGTCATGAAGCTGGTCTAGCTGCGTACAAGCTGGTCAACCGGCTAGTGTTGGTAGCTTGTCTGAGCTGGTCAACCAGCTACCCGCTGTTTCAAAACATTGCTTGACCTTCGCAAACCATGTCAAGCTGGGAGCTGGTCTCAGCTGGTCAACCAGCTACCAGCTGTTTCAAAACCTAGCTTGAGCAAATTTTTTCAACAGTCAGAAAACATGATACCTAGTGCTGTGGTTATGCATGTTGCATAGTACTGCAGCTTATGTGGCCAGAAAATACATTAAATTAAACAGTAATTATCTTGTGATCACAAAAATAGATATAATGTAGTAAACACAACATTTTAAATTCTAGGGGCCAGATGAACTAAGCTTTTTTGCAAAATGCAGGCTTTTTTGCAGGCACACATATGACGCATTCTGCCCAGAAAACATGCGTCTTATGTATGAAACTGGCGCACAGGGCTGGAACCACAGTATGCGTGTGATCAGGTGAGTAATCGCAAGGTGCTCTTCTCTCCTTAATGCATATGCATTTAAGGGTGGATCACGGAAATAAAAGGCAGAGATATTATAAGTGTAGCTGATTATGTATTCTGTTGAATTTACTAAAGTTCACACGTTTAATGAGGGTCGATTTGTGCATGAAATTGATCTGCCTCTAAAGAGCAGGTGTCAACTGAGGCACAAGCCAGACAGAGACACAGGCTCTGAATCTTTGCACTGAAATAATCTTTGCCACAAAAACCACACTAAGGTCGGTGGTTCTTGTGTAGCCACAATATTGGGCCCTTGAGCAAGGCCCTTAATCCTGCATTGCTCCAGGGGAGGATTGTCTCCTGCTTAGTCCAATCAACTGTACGTCACTCTGGATAAGAGCATCTGCCAAATGCCAATAATGTAATGTAAAAATTACGAATAAAAAGTGCTGACTAAGAAGCCAATTTAAGCCTCGTTTAAAACCTTTTTCGTTTAAATCCAAGATAAAAAATAATCAAAACTGGACTTAGGCATCTGCCTAGCTTCTCGATTTAGACTAGTTTTGTTTGACATCTCGATTTGTTTTGACATATGTAACTATAACAACATGCTGAAACAATAGGCACCTTAACAGCCTGAGCTAGCTCAGCGATACTTAAGGATGGGTATTTGCCACAGAAAATATTTAGAAAATGATTTATTAACATGGCTGCTAACACATGGATAAGCGCATTATGAAATTATTATTATTATTATTATTATTATTATCTTTATTATGGAAATGTTATTCTTTATGGTATGCATAGCCATCTGACAAAATGTGGTTTAGAAGTGTAAGTACAGTAATTCCTCTGAACATGAAAAGCACCTAATAAAGAAAAATGAACAGCCTGTGAAAATGTTTGGTTGTAATTGCAGTAAATAACTGACCACAATTCTTCTTCAAAATGTATGCATTGTTTTCAAAAAGCACAAAAAGGACATTATGAACATGGAACATTTTATTCTTTATGGTATGCAAAGCCATCTGACAAAATGTGGTTTAAGAAGAGTAAGTACAGTAATCCCTCTGAACATGAAAAGCCTAATTTAGAAAAATTAACAGCTTGTTAAAATTTTAGCAGTTTGAACGAAAACCAGCATACACAGGGGTACCCCGGGACCAAGTTTGGTAACCACTGGCTGACTTGATTTCCAGTCAGATCCTGTACAACTCCATTGAAAAATCACACAGGGAAGTATGCAATGATTTTGTGCTGTTAATATTCTGAGGAAGCAGTCCAGTCCGGGGATTTTGTTGCATATTTAAAATGATACAAATTTAAAGGTCAACGGTTTTACAATCTTTCCAATGAAAGGGGCCAGCGGCTATGAGACAGAGCTGTGGTCTTCAGACGAGTCGGTGGGGGTGGGGAAACATGCCCGGCCATGGCTCCTTTCTGTGTTTCGCCAAAGGTCTGTCTGGATAAAAAATTATAAATGCTGAAGTAGTTCTGGGCATAGACTGACTGAAGGGAAGTGACAACGGCGTCTCAGGAGGGCGGCGATGAGAGAGGACAGCTCACAGAGAGGACAGAGAGCTGGGGCCCAGAGCCTCAGCTAAACGCTATCCTCGTCATGTATGAGAGGGGACAGAGAGCTGGGACCCAGAGCCTCAGCTAAACGCTATCCTCGTCATGTATGAGAGGGGACAGAGAGCTGGGACCCAGAGCCTCAGCTAAACGCTATCCTCGTCATGTATGAGAGAGAACGGCCCCCTGCAGACTGCATGAGTGGGATGAGGTGTGGGTGCTCATTAGCATCAAATCCTCAACCTTTACTGGGGCCTGTATGAGGAAGCTTAACTTTACACTCGTGCCTGCGCACACACACGTGCACACACACATGACACACACACATGAACACACATATACACAAATCACTGTAGTGTGCTTCATTTCACATTGCCCAAAGGAGCTTTCGGCTGTTTGATGAATACATGATTTATTCATTTATGTCTGTCAATACAAAAAGGAAGATTTTTGACTGACAATAATACACTGTCCATGAAACAGCATACGATCAAAAATGATCTGCCCATTACAAAGAATAGCACAAATTCATAAATAGTACCAGGGAATTGAGTAAATATAACACTCTACCTTGTATTCATATGTGCAGGAGGGAGTGCTGCTTTGAGCTGAGCCAGCAGGGGGCTCCAGTGGGAGGTGAGGGCCCGCCGGGTGGATGGAGGATGGGGGGTCGTTTCAGATGAGTGACTCCTAGACTCCCCAGGGCTCAGCAGCTGGAAGGGGTGGATAGAGATGGCTGGAGCATGGAGATCTGTAGCACTGGGCTGAGTGCAGGCTGTCCTCACCAGGCTGAGAGAAAGCATTATCACACTTAACCTGCACAGCGAGTGAGTCAGTGAGGAATCACAGCCACCCTGTCGTCCCACTGCCTTCTCCTGGCAGATTTACAGAGTGGCAGCTTGCAAATTTACAGCTGCACACATGGAACTTACTTACAGTGGATGAGGCTAGGAACTCTCAACTCAAATTGTGTCAACAAGGATGCGACCTCTTGGAGGGAAACAACTGTTTCTGAACGGAGGTGATGATTCTCGCTATAATATGGTTCAGTAACAGCAGAACACAAGCTAGTTATCTAGGGCAGACGACTATGGGGCGTGCTGAAGTACTCCTGAGCAAAACACCTAACCCTCAATTTCTCCTGACGAGCTGGTTGGTGCCCCGCATGGCAGCCAGTCGCCAATGGTGTGTGAGTGTGTGTGTGAATGGGTAAATGAGATACAACAATTGTGAACAAAAGCCTAAATAAATGTCACATCGCTTTACTAAAACCCAGAAAGAACATTTAGGCCCACACCAATGTCAGTACGTTCTTCAATTTTGAGAGAAGTGTGCCATGAGATTCACTCTGGAAAGGGTGCCACGGAAGGAAAAAGGTGGGAAACATTGATATAGGGAACCATAGTTGAATAAACCAGGGTAGCCTTGCTAAAATATAAGCTACAGCAGCAAGCAGGTTATGAATAATACAGCCCTCAGCATTAGGAACTACAAGGTAGACTGTGCTTACATACTGAGATGGAAACTGTACATACTGAAACTCTATTGCCCTGTCATCTTCCATCAGCAGAAAATATACACTGCCTACAGTGGGGCGTGTTCTGTAATTAAAGTAGATACACAGACGCTCACGTTTGCGGTTTAAATAACAGACTTTGAGATGACCTTTCTTGATACAGATCTCGTTCATCTTGTCCACTTGACATAATATGCAAATGGAGAAAGATGATAATGTCCTTTACAGGATGCCTGATATATCTGAGGGCCCACACGCACCCATGTATTGTACATTTTACACAAGAATAAATCTCAAAAGCATATACAAGCAGAATTATTGCATTTTTTAATTCCAGATCTGGGGCCTGTTCCGCAACGCATAATTGCTGTTCGGTGGACACCTGCACAAAGTCCAGGTTCAGTCCAGGTTTTACTCTGTGCATAACGTTTGATTCATCTCAGAAATGGACTCACAAATCTGTGCTAGTGAAAGAAACTAACATGTCCATTTCAGTATGAATCAAGGTTAAGAACAAATGTTTATTGAATCCAAGCCTCAGGCGTCAAACCGATCTGAGATGTGTTCCCCTCCAGCAGGGCAATAATGTCAGCCCCTCCCGTTTCAAATTGATTCACATGTCCAAAGTGAACGAGCAAAAAGAGTCAAAGACACTGGGCTTCTTCTGATCTCCTCCCATGAGTAACCGAAAACAGAATCATCACTTTTGGCTTTCTAAGATCAAACCGTATACAAATGTATCTACAATATTGGCAGGCTCTTTCTGAACCATTCAAGCCAGTCTGTGGCAAACAGGTTGATTAATTAATTTCTGGAAACAGAGGATCACTGGGGTACAATTTCATATGATTCATAGTATGTGGAAGGCATATGGTGTGGAACATTCAATACATTCAAGGAATGTGGAGTCTCAAACCAGTCATCAACTTAGACACTTAGTGCTTTGTATGTCAAGTTTCATTGGTGACAATAGCAATCTGGGGGTCAAGGATAATCTAACAACAGCCTCGCCGATCTCCGGCGGTACACAGCCGCAGAATTTCAGAGATACGGAAAAGCGGCTGTGCATATTTGTTGGTCCTATCGGCACATCTCGAAATAATGGATGATTATGCAAAAGCACCGGAAACCTGACTGAGTCTGGTGAGCTCCTGCCCTGCTTAACTTTGATGTCATTACACAGACATGAGGTGGGCTGCACATGTGAGAAACTCTGCTCTGAATTCACTTTATTAAATGTGTTATGGACCTGGAGGAAATATAGAAATATGACACACATAGCCAGCATATCTCCTGGTGTACTTATTATTTGCCGAAAAAATACAAGAAAACATGTATTTATTTATATGTTTATTTGAGAGATTTCATTGGACTGATTCTTCTGGAGTAAAATATTAGGATTCATAAGCTATGACTATCAGTGTTTTTGTTTTTTGTTGTTTTTTTCTAATTTACAGTGTATTATTCAGGTTGCATAAAACAGTATAAGTAGATAAAAACTTTTGCAACTCTGCAACATGCAGAAAAGTTTGGGGATAGTGCACTTTTGTGGATGTAGATAGATATACAAGATCATTTAAATAAAGGTTTCCATAATAATGTACGTGGGTATAGATTCAGACACGTGTGGTATCAACATCTGATTTGAGGTTCAGGCAATTGCATATTCATTCCTGGGCAGTGTCTGCTGCTCGATTTTGTCGTGCTGTGAATATCTGGGTTGTACAGTCTCCACAGGCGTAGACCGCATAGCAGAGGGTTATTGGATAGCGCACTAGCTGGCCTGCACTGCATCACACTCCTAGCTGGGCCTAAAACACGATGTAAAATGAAGCGTGACCCCAGCGCTGAAGCACAGCAAGCTTGATTTAGAGCACAGCCTTTTAGCCGTATGTTATCATCTGCCTACACTGTTTGACTTGACAATTGGAGTCACACCGTGCCATTTACACTGTTAATGAGAAAATACCTCCCCCGCTTGTGGCAAAGTTCCGAGCATTAGATATTTATCCCTTGGTAGCGAAGCATGGTAGGCCATAAAGAAAGCAGAATAGAAACTTTAAGCTTTTCTCCAATTAGGAGATGTTTCCCAGACAAAAGTAATGTTTTCTGTCACTCCTTGCCCCTAGCGTTCCAGGCGAAGCTCTCGGATACGTGCAGATATATTTAGCAAACATCAGCTGCTCTCTAGACGGGAACATAGGTCTGAAGACCTAAGGATAGGTCAGCCCTAGGCAGAGTCGGCCAAAATATCAGCACTGAGGGACATCTAAAAAAACTAAGTAGCAGGAGATGGCAACGAGGCAGAGAGCAATAACGGTGAAAAAAATCATATTAATAAAATAAAATGAGCGCTCTCCTTGTGATTCAGAATCGCCCGCAGCGCAAATTAACATTTCATTCTAAGCAAAATGTGAATTGTTTCGTTCGAGGCGGGCCGAGCCCTCGTAAACTCGGCAGGCACTTTGGGTTGCTGCAGTGGCATTAGTAATCACAGGCATACCTTCTCACAAAGCTTCTGAAACAAATCCTTTTTCTAATTAGAAGCACAATTCTACACAAGTCAATGGAAATATATGAAAATGCGCATGAGGCAATAATGAAAACAAACAGTTAACAGTTGCTGAAATGCAGCTTGCTGCATTTTCTGATTTGTAGATAATCATGTTAGTTACGACCATGCCTATCAAAATAAGGCCTCAAACCAAGCAAATAGCAAATGCAGGAAGCATTAACCTTTTGATATTAAAATGGTGATGGATTTCAGATGGTTTGTAAAACTGTCCTTTTTCAAATAGGCTGGTATGTAAAACTGTTTTGGGGTTTAGTTTTCCAGACTGTTCACCTGCATTGTGGATTTTTATGTTAGAGGCAGTATGTTGCCTGTAATGATACTAGTGACGATACTAGCTGCATTTTGTGAGCACGGGCACAAGTTGATGAATTGTGCTTATTGATATGGTGTATGAGTGTGTTCAATGGGTTGCAAGTTTATCTGTGCTTGTGTATTCTAACTTTGGGCTATACAGGTGTGTGCCAGATATTACATGTTTGATACTCAGTATTCCTGTTTTGGCTTATGATTTTGCAGGTAAGATATTTTTTATGCAATGTCAGGATGAAATATTGAAGATTGGATCTATCTCAAAGGAGCCAGAAGTTTGGCAGTAGAGGGATGTTGTGGATCAAGATCGCTGACACGATGCTGGTTATATTTTTCAGTATTCCTTTGCACATGTGCAGTATCAGAGGCATGGACACAGACGTATTGTCAGATGTTTGTTGCACACTTTGGTGCCGGGTTATGTTTGTCTGAGATCCGCGCCAGATAAAGTTGTCTTGGGGGAAAATTAGTTGAGTGTTTTACACTGAATAACCTGAAGGGTTTTATATGTGGCATATAAAAATACAGTCTTTCCACTTATTGTCATGTGTATTAGTGGTTATGCATTTGCTTTGTTTTTCTGAAGGGAGTATTTCATTACCTTGGTTTAGTGGGCTTTATATTTTCCAAACGGCTTTTCTGTCTGACCATTTGTATAGACTTGGTGGAGCTAACAAAAGGCTGCTTATTGCAGTTTAAATTGAATTCCTCAGTTGGAGATATGAATAGTCCTGGGTTTTGGAAAGGGAGGATTTTTCTTTCAGTCGGTGGAACAATAATAGAGTGTTTTCACTGAAGAGATGTTTCAGGTGTCTGAAACCATTCTGCTGCCAAATTGGAAAAATGACTGAACTGCTGTTGATTTTGCTATCCAGGTCAAGCCAAACGGGAGATAACCTGCATGTGGTGACACGGCATTTAATAACTCTGTTAGTTTCATGCCAGGCTTCTGCTTGCTCATATAGAGAGATTTATGTAAGGCAATTTTTGATGAAGAACAAAAGCTGCGCTTGGTTTTCACAGGGGCAAAATCCCATTGCATGTGTTGTGTTGTCTAAGAGCTGTAGCTTTTTGAAAGAAAAAGATATAACACTATGAATTGTAATTCACACAAGCTTTAGAAAATCCCTCATAAAAACGACATACACCTGTGTCATATAAACAGCTACATATACAGTGGTGTGTTTGCCCCCTTCCTGATTTCTTATTTTTTTGCATGTTTGTCACACTTAAATGTTTCTGATCATCAAACAAATTTAAATATTAGTCAAAGACAACACAAGTAAACACAAAATGCAGTTTTTAAATAAAGGTTTTTATTATAAAGGTTTTATTATTAAGGGAGGAAAATCCAAACCTACGTGGAAAAACCCTGTGTGAAAAAGCGATTGCCCCCTAAACCTAATAACTGGTTGCTTAGCAGCAACAACTGCAATCAAGCATTTGCAATAACTTGCAATGAGTCTCTTACAGCGCTGTGGAGGAATTTTGGCCCACTCATCTTTGCAGACTTGTTGTAATTCAGCCACATTGGAGGGTTTTCGAGCATGAACTGCCTTTTTAAGGTCATGCCACAGCATCTCAATAGGATTCAGGTCAGGACTTTGACTAGGTCACTCCAAAGTCTTCATTTTGTTTTTCTTCAGCCATTCAGAGGTGGACTTACTGGTGTGTTTTGGATCATTGTCCTGCTGCAGAACCCAAGTTCGTTTCAGCTTGAGGTCACGAACAGATGGCCGGACATTCTCCTTCAGGTTTTTTTGGTAGACAGCAGAATTCATGGTTTAATTTATCACAGCAAGTCTTCCAGGTCCTGAAGCAGCAAAACAGCCCCAGACCATCACACTACCACCACCATATTTTACTGTTGGTATGATGTTCTTTTTCTGAAATGCGATGTTACTTTTACGCCAGATGTAATGGGACACACACCTTCCAAAAAGTTCAACTTTTTTCTCGTCAGACCACAGAGTATTTTCCCAAAAGTCTTGGGGATCATCAAGATGTTTTCTGGCAAAATTGAGACGAGCCTTAATGTTCTTTTTCTTCAGCAGTGGTTTTCGTCTTGGAACTCTGCCATGCAGGCCATTTTTGCCCAGTCTCTTTCTTATGGTGGAGTCATGAACACTGACCTTAACTGAGGCAAATGAGGCCTGCAGTTCTTTGGATGTTGTTGTGGGGTCTTTCGTGACCTCTTGGATGAGTCGTCGCTGCACTCTTGGGGTAATTTTGGTCGGCCGGCCACTCATGGGAAGGTTCACCACTGTTCCATGTTTTCGCCATTTGTGGATAATGACTCTCACTGTGGTCTCACTGGAGTCCCAAAGCTTTAGAAATGGCTTTATAACCTTTTCCAGACTGATAGATCTCAATTACTTTCTTTCTCATTTGTTCCTGAATTTCTTTAGATCTCAGCATGATGTCTAGCTTTTGAGGATCATTTGGTCTACTTCACTTTGTCAGGCAGGTCCTATTTAAGTGATTTCTTGATTGAGAACAGGTGTGGCAGTAATCAGGCCTGGGTGTGGCTAGAGAAATTGAACTCAGGTTTGATAAACCACAGTTAAGTTATGTTTTAACAGGGGGGGCAATCACTTTTTCACACAGGGCCATGTAGGTTTGGATTTTTTTCTCCCTTAATAATAAAAACCTTCATTTAAAAACTGCATTTTGTGTTTACTTGTGTTGTCTTTGACTAATATTTATTTGTTTGGTGATCTGAAACATTTAAGTGTGACAAACATGAAAAAAAATTAGAAATCAGGAAGGGGGCAAACACTTTTTCACACCACGTATGCATATATGTCATGTCAGATGCAGCACTGATGTTACATTGTGGATTAAATTGTGGATTAAAACTACATACATTTTATTAAGGATTGCACATATGTTTGAGTCTAGATACATAGAGTTACACACAATATGTCTATTTGCAGTTATTGAGCATTTATAAATGTTGATTTGCAGTTATTGAGCATTTATACATGTCTATTTGTAGTTGTTGAACATTTATAAATGTTGATTTGCATTTATTGAGCATTTATAAAGGTCTATTTGTAGTTATTGAGCAGTTATAAATGTCTATTCATATGCTTAAGAAGATGGTATATAGCACATATGAATCAGTTATATAGCTCTCTTGGGCGACCACTCATTCAACTTGCTACCAGAAAAAGACAAATATGTCAATAGTGGTCAACATATTGGTGTGCAGTAAAATTTGTAATATATTCATGTTCATGTCTCCAGACTTTTACAGCATATACAGTATTTATATCCACCTAGTAGGCTGAGGTACCAATTACCACCACACATCAGTTAGCTGTGCATCTGACATACCCTCTGTTTTTATTTTGCCTCGTCCACGGTAATAATTCATTTCCACCTCACTGAAATCCTGTACGTTAAAGTTCAGCCAGTTGAACCTGACCTGCATATATACCATGTGACTGTCATTTATTAAGAAGAACACACACGCACAACCCGGTAATGTTTATCTTGCAGGCAATAAAAGCGGTATTTATTCATGATTTATCGCAATGCAGGGCTTTGCTGATCTTATTTTCAGCACACAGGAAAATAAGGCACATATGAAAAAAAAACTAAAAAACATCAGCAATGCACCCCCTTTTAGCCCTGGGATTAGGTGAAAGTGCATCTCAGGCCACAGAAAGAGGAGGCAAACTGTCCAGCAAACTAAATCCATAATAGTTCCAAAAACGTGCTAACTTGGAGAGACATCAATATAATGGCCATTGTTTACTATAGTTTCTCAGGAGGAATTACAATTTTTGTCCATTTCACCGTTGCATACAGTGGGTTCATGTGTCATTTCAGGCATCTGCCTTTGGAGATATACTTGGGAGCAAATTAGCATTTATTTTTAGGAATTACTTGTTGTTCATTCATGAGCAGTCTGATCCATAGCAGTCCGAAGTACATGCAGGTTGACAGTAGGGGGGCAGCAGTGCCCTTTTTCATGAAGAGCTTACAGTATTATAGAGCTGAAACCGTTAAACCGGCAATACAATACAACCAATATACATAAATTTAGCCAAAATGAACATACAAACAACAACAAAACAGCTCGTTAAAAACTTGTGTGTTAAAGAAACAGCGTGAATGGACTATCTATCTTCCTAGTGAATGACGGGAGAGATATAGGCTACGAAATCGCACAGACTCACTCAGTTCTGAACCAGAAGTTAATGTCCGTTCAATATTTTTTGGTTTATGATGAGGGTTGTTTATTATCCTTTTTCTCTCCCTGATGGACGACTCTGCTATCTAAGTCCCCGATACTGTCTGAAAGCAGCTTCTTTGAGTCCAGAGTGTGGCAACAGCCCTCATGTATGCAGTAATAGCTCAATGTTTTAAGCATCTGGTCTGTTAGCAGCAGCATGCTCTTCTGGGCAAGAAACACACAGTGTTGTGCATCTTACAGTCACCACCTCCAACTCTTCTCTCCATCACTAAAGCGCCCCTTTCACTGTCCCCAGTGCACTAGAACTCACCGTCCAGCATGAACTCAGATCACCAGCATGACGGCGTGGGCCAGTAGGTTATATCTGGTCAAGTGGACGAAGAACTCCTCTGTCACTCCAGCTGATCTCCTAGCCATTTAGACTGGCTGTATTAGATCATTACTGGAGTATGGCTGATCTCCTAGTCATTGACACTGGCTTTATTAGATCATAGCTGGAGTATGGCTGATCTCCTAGCCATTTATATGGCTGTATTAGATCACTGCTGGAGTATGGCTGATCTCCTCGCCATACGTTCCTTCATTGAATACATTGGCTGTATTCGATCATTACTGGAGTATGTCTGCTTAGCGTTCCAGTCTTACTCAAGCTTTGTCCACCCAGTTGGAGCGACTGCAAAAGAGATCATCCTTGGAGCATCTCACACAGTTATCAGCAAGCCCTCAGCACCTTGGAAACCCCTCCCTCGTGATGAGGTGGGGGCAGATCTGCCTGAAATTCATCCACTCCCTGCAGGTGTTCCAGTTCTCACTGGCTCCCCCCTCAGCTCATGAGCAAATATCTGGAAAACACCATCCACAATAGCCACAAACACAATATATCACAAACTAGAACAGGCCATTATTAGAACTCCTCCATCCCTAATCCCACCATATAACCACAGTCTGAACCAGTTATAATGTTATTAGGAAAACGGTGTTTCTTTACCTCGCCCACACCAAACAGCAAGACAGGCCCACATAAACACGGTTAAATAACGACAGGCAGGGGAGCGTCTAGACATTGCAAAGACCCGGGGCTCAACCCAGCACATAATATGCATTTTTACAATCGCTAAATTGACACCCACTTTAAATGTAATCATGTAAATATAAACACTTGCAAAAGCATGTAAAGCAAAAAGTAACCATGCTTCAGTTTTCTCCTTATTTTGATTGAACTCACTCATCATCATTGTTGTGGCGGTGACGGTCATATAAACTGGTGCTGCTGTGTTCTTGCCCCAGCTCCTGTCAAACATAAACCATTTGTGCATAAAAACATTGTTTTCTTTTCCATCATGACACTGACTACAACCAGACACTGCTGCCTCAGTAACAAAATTGTGAACTCGCCTGTTACCACCTTGAAATTTGCTCTTCTCAAAACACACGAAAGCCACAGGGTGCAATGCGCAGTCAATATCAATCCAGTAGGCTATCTACATCCAGCAGTATCTATGGCACATGATGAAAAATGCATCGCAAGCTTGCTCAGCAGCTCATTAGAATAATGAAAGATCATACCAATCCCCTTGAAAAACGCATCGTCTGCTCACTCATTTGAAGGGCATCAGCTCTAAAATGGTGCCAGAATGACGGCAGTTGAGCAGGGAACGCTGTATTGATAAATCTTAAATCTGAATAGAGTCGCCTGTTGCAGTTACACAGAAGTTTTGCCAATGGTTGAGTTACAGGTTGGCAATCTTTTTTTTTCTTCTTCTTTTTTTATCCATTTGAAAAGATGGCCATCTTTTCTGCTGGTTGTCTTTTGGTGTTTTACAGCATTGAAAATGTAACATGAAGATCTTTTTTATGGAATTTATTATCGTATTTTTCCAATTCTCGGTATCATTATGTATAAAAACTTGCAGCCGCCTCTCTCTGAAAGCCTTGTTTGTAGTCCCGAAGGTAAGAATTCTGATGTTGATTCTGATGTTGATATTGCAAAATATCCTTCATCACAAATCACGCACAAAAGCTGCATGGGCCAGTTGAAAACATATACTAAACCTGGTGCCATATGCAAAACTCCCCAAAGTGACCCATCCCTTTAAACAAACTCTTAACAGGTTTATGTGTTCAACGGAACGAGTATGTACTGAATCGGTGTGGAAGAATCTGTTTCTTTTACACTGCCTGTTCTGCTTTATGCTCAGATAACATATCATCTACAGTCAAACTATTGACTGTACGAAGTGTAGAGAAAGTACATCTCATGGTCAGAACAGTAAATATTGTGAGCATTGCAGCATTTGTATATATTGCCTGCAATATTTGCTGTTACTTGGGACATCTTCACCTCTTTTCCTACAACATGTTTAATGTTTATACTGCCATAGTCAGTTTCCTTCATTTTGTGCACATATACCAGCTTCTTGGAAATGAACAGCACCTTCTTCTACATTCACCAGAGTAACTTATTCAGAGGGGGTTAGGTTTAAGGCATAAACGTGGCTGTAGTACGTGCCAAAATGTGAAATCAGCAAGAAAACACATTAGCAAGGGGTACTTATGTTCTGCTTAGTTGCCATGGTATCTGAGACATGGCAATATTAAGAAGCTTAATATTCCATTTCTAAGTGGTCTTCTTGGAATGGTGATAGCAAGACAGGCCGCTATGAGAATGTACCTTTGGTTTTGTTTTATGAAAATAATGGTTTATTTTTTTATTAATAAACACATTGGGTGAAACACATCAATAGGTTGGTTAAAGGTATTTTGCAATTTACAAATTAAGTAGAAAATACACTTTGTTCTTTGCCATCCCCATTAAAACATCAAGACACCGCAAAACCTTTTTAAGTTATCATAATATTCCTTTGTTTTGCTTAACCATTGCAATGTTGAGTTTGCATATTCAAGCTTGATTGACATCAGCACCTGGTAACGGATTACACTGTGGGAAGTAAAACTGAATGAATAAAACAGAAAGATCAGTACACATCTTTTTCCCGGATTATGAACCCAGGCATATCCAAATCACAGAAGGGAGAAGAGAATGATCAATCATGACAGGAACAAACTGAGGAAAAAAAGATACTTATCATCAAAAGAAACTTATCACACACGTGTGGATCTAATCTTTACCATGTGCAAAATGAAGCAAACTCAGTGAGCCCCATAAGTCTAGTCACTAATATATATATATTTGTTTTTATTTTGGTAAGCCTAAAGTTTGGCTTTCTTGACGTTTATTGGCACTCTGGTCCTCAGGTTGGCAAACAGCGGTAGAAAATGGTTGGCATTTATATAGCGCCTTTATCCAAAGCGCTGTACAATTGATGCTTCTCATTCACCCATTCATACACACACTCACACAGCAACGGCGATTGGCTGCCATGCAAGGCGCCAACCAGCTCGTCAGGAGCATTTGGGGGTTAGGTGTCTTGCTCAGGGAAACTTTGACACAGCCCGGGCGGGGGATCGAACCGGCAACCCTCCAACTGCCAGACGACTGCTCTTACTGCCTGAGCCATGTCACCCCCGGTAGAAGACTACAAAAGCAGTCAAAAGCCTGGAATAATACCTGCATGACGGAAGGGACTGAACAGACCTGACTAATCAGAGGCACACGTGAAGCCATTTGTCCCAAATGTTATGGCTCCCTGAAATGGGGAAACTGTGGATAGAAAGGGATTTCATTTATAAATGGCGAAAGCAAAGTGTATAAAAACACTCCTTACATATTCTATTTGTTTGATTACAAATCTATAATTGTTGATTACAGATTTAGCCAAATCAAGGATCTTTGTCCCAAGGCTTTTGGAGCTCACTGTATGTAAATGGATGTCATTCATTCATGGGTGATTCTGTAGCCACTACATGCACTTCACGCACTTAGGATATGGTCATGTCCTGCTTGTCCTGACCATATCCTAAGAAATCACACAGTATAACTGATTGATCAGGTCATATAGGAATTACCTTATCACTTTATTTGAGCATTTCAAAAATTTGGCGGCATTCATTTTATACATTAGATACTATTCCTGAAGCAACTCCTTGGTCAATGGTAAAATGTGTTTGCCGCACTTGGGAACAGCACACACAATCTCCAAGTTATGTTATTAGTTCCCTCCTCATTATATTACACTGCCACAACAATTTTTAATTTATTTGCACTTCATATGAAGTGCTGTTGCAATTGTTTTGTTGTAATTAATACTGCTAATAAATTCAATCATTTCAAATTGCATCCGTTGTGAAAACAGTAAATAATGCTAGTGTGTGATTTAGTTCACCCTGGATTCAATCAACATTTTTCATGAACTGTTACTCACAATTAAATGCCAGTGATAGCTTACAGATACCACACAGATACAGATACAGGTTCTCATAACCTGTGTCAATACTCCTTTTCAATTTTCAGCTTCAGCCGTGATTGTCACGCCATGTGTTATGAGGATTAACTGCTGTCTCATTGACCGGATGGAAGTGGCAGAAGAGAATATTTCCCCCATTCAGGTTTATTTACATATAGAAAGGACATCTTTCACCAGATTTCTTTGTCAGAATGATAGCGAAAGATCTTGTAACAAAGCTGTAAACACGCAGCAGATGAAATCGGGAATAGATCAGGAGCACATCTGCTACCGATTCCATCATATAATGCGATACCCGATGCATGAAGCCAGTAAGGCATGGCAAGCATACTACAGCAAGACTTAAACTTAAAGTTCAGGGCTTGAAAAACGACGGCGCTGCCTACATTATTTTCTCAGAACAGACGCTCAATATAGAGTTTGTGTTCTCAGGACAGCTGTTGGAGAGCACAGCTCTGTGCTGTATATCAGTATATCTGTGGATTTGATGGCTTGCTTCCAATGGGAAGGGCAGGGAATTTGCTATGTGGGCTGGGACTGGGTCACTTTACTTTTTCACGTTTTTCTTTTGGGGATATGTTTTTATGTAGCAATTAGTTTGTTTTATTCAAGCAGTCAGTGGTCCTCCCCATCAAGGGAAAAATAGGTTTGGAAGGAACAAGTTGTAGATCACTGTTAATTTTGCTTCTTTTTAACAACGCCATAACCATAAAACTTGTACTTCACGACTGAGATGGGTTATTAGGTGACTAATATCACACTGCGGCAAGTTTTTAACTGTCAACTGAAAAAAATCCTCAATTTTCTCAGTTCCACAGTTGTCTCTTGTTGTTCTACGTATTATTTATGACTAAATTATTTCTGTTTGGCCTCAATAGCGCATTCCCTTTGTGATTCCTAAGGAACACAGCATTGTGTAAAAACATCTTTTTCACTGCCAAGAAGGGTTATGTTCTCAAAGTCAAATGCAAGATACTTTACTCTCTACTGGGTGCCCTCTTTCAGCCTCGTAAAAGCATCTGTCCCGGGGTATTATTGTTTACCTGCCGTGAGACCTTGGTAGCGGTTTACATATGTACCTGTTTCAGAGACTGTATGGCCTATCACTATATTCAGTTCTTTATGTGCTTCATAGATACAGTGTGTACCTTCATTTGCTCAGCCTGTAGACCTATGATACAGTTATCAACAAACATTACCAGCTTCTCTCCTTCCATTCAGGTACACGCTTTGGGTTCCTTCCAATGTGCCTTGCTGCTTCTCCACAAATTTTCCTCATAAGATGTTGACGATACTTGAGAGCATCTTTCTAAAAGTTAATATAACATTGCCTCTAGTATTGTAATACTACACATCCATAATGAGCTAACTCCCTCTCTGTGCTGCTTTGTCCTGCTTGCATGTTACTGCAGTGCTGTTTTGCTTCACATTTGCTATTCCGTTTTGTAACTTTTATTCCATTATAATAGACGTTTATCGTTAAGCACATATTTCACTGAATTTGTGACATGAATTAGCTAACAAGCTATTGACCGACCTAGCCTCATTAATCATTTCAGAACTGAGAATTTTAGTTAGCCAGTTACGTTAGACCAGAATATGATTAGTAAAATGGCCAAGCTTAGTTAAATGTGACTGTGCTCACTAAATGTAGTATAAATGTGTTTTTCCGGCATATGTTCAGATAAAATTTTATACTGTAAATTGTTGTCTTTCAAGTTAATTATTATTATTATTATTATTATTATTATTATTATTATTTTTAGAATTGGCTGGTGCTTCATATATTGTATAAACAAAATAATATCATTTAAAGTCAAACTGTTGCAGAAGTTTGATATAGAAGAGACAGTCAATGCCAAACAAAGCTCCTAAAGGTAATACAAGTAAAATGCTGTGGTCATGTTCATTATATGGCCTGTTCATCTAATTCAACAACAAAAGTTCTCATTATTCAGATATGTAAAAGTATAGTACTGAGAATTTCAGATTTCACTCTGCTATTTAAAATACAGTAAATGTTTAATATTCAAGTTCTCAAATTTGTTTTATTAACCAAAGCAGGACAGAGCAAGCAGTACTATTCAGCAATACTGTTAAATACGGTTTAATCGTTTACCTCATCATCGAAAAACGGTTAAATCCTTAGAAATGTCTCCTTTATATGCTACAATGCTCTGTCCCCTGCTGTATTTGTGGAGGTAAAACAACTGATGGATTAGCTATATCCTACAGGGGGCTGCAGCACAATACAAGCAGCTCTGGCTCATGCACAATGCAGGATCTGGGCCTTATTCCACAAAGCAGGATTACTGAGTTGGTCAGATAACTGCACTGAGAAAAACCCAGAACCCTCCCAAATCTGGAACATTGGCTGAAGTAAAAAGAGCTGTTCCAGGTTTTACTGTGTCCAGTTATCCAGCTAACTCCCCTTCTGGATCTCTCCAGGGGATACCTGAGTGAGGCTATCACCCTGAGCAAGGAACCTCGGCATGGTGATGGGCAACAGACTGTGCCTCTACGAGAACATTCCGGCGGTGACCCAGTCATGCACATTCCTCCTATACAACACCCGGAGAATCCGCTCCTTTCTCACCTCTCCTCCAGCATCTGCCATCAGTCCCCTCCCACTCATCCAGAATGCAGCAGCTCATCTGGTCTTCAACCTCCCCGGACACTCTCATGTCACCCCCTTGCTTACTTCTCTCCACCTCCCGCTCACGACTACTTTCTGTTCTGGCTCCACGGTGGTAGAACAAACTCTCCGTGGAGGTCAGAACAACAGAGTCTCTGACCACCTTCAAGCGCAGACTGAAGACTCACCTCTTCAAGCTGCAACTCTCCCCACCCCTCCCTACCTCCCTGTAAACCTTAACTGATTGGTTGCTGTTTCTTCAGTTCTCACTAGTGTGTTTACTGGTGTTATAACGCTAAAATTATATTTTTTGCTTGATTTGTTTGTCTAGATGAGCTATTTATTGTTCATATATTTGTGTTGTGCTGTCTAAAAACTGTTTTTAGATACAAATATAATCCATTAATCAGGTTAATCAAATAGGCCCTGGTCCTTATCTTTGTTGTACTGTTAGCACTTCCCTCTAGGGTCTTTCAGCGTACTTGTCCCTGGTTATGGGTATGCACTTTGCACTTTGTTGTACGTCGTTGGCCTTGCCTGCCAATAATGTAATGTAATGTAACTCCGCAACCCTGCTTTGTGGAAAATCTAGAAGGTGCTTAATGATTTTCCAAACAGTTTGTTTTGGTAAGCCTATTTGGCCTATGTCCAAATGTTTGGGTTCTGTGACCAGCATTGGCACATGTTGACAAAATAACAGAGTCCAAAGGCAACTAAGAATCAAGACTAGATACTGAAACCTTTATTCCACCTGCACTAAGGAACTTGAATACACCTGACTTATCAGAAACAGCCAAGAAGCCAACTGTCCAATTATTTTTGGTCCCCTAAAATGTTGGTTTCCTCAAAAAAAACCTGACATGCTAGTGTAGCAGGCGGGACCCTGGTCATTATAGGGAGCTGTTGAAAAGATATTAAATTAAAGGATGTCTTCAGAGATAGATGGTATACACAATGTATAGTTTGTATTGTGAGAGAAGTGTAATTGCAGATAAAAGGTTGACATACAGTTAAATGTTGCTATGGCAATGACTAAAAAAGAAAATGAAAGGAAAGTACAGTACAAATAGAGGTTAAAGTACAGGTTAAATCACCATGCTCAAATAAACGTTTAAAGGACATGAAATGAAAGGAATTGGAAAAATGAATAGAATGACTCTTATGTATTTTGAAAACAGGGAAAAGGCTTTGACTGATTACAATTCCTGCTAGATCAAAGTCATATCAATGCGCAATGCAGAGCCATACACAAATGCAATTTATTATGACTTATTTCTTATAAATATTTTATAGAGGCAGGTGGAGGCAAGTAAAGGCTTATGTGTTTTAGTCTGAAACAAGGTCGTCAGACAATCAAAAAACACCTTTCACCTTCATTGTATTGCTCTTTATGCTTGGTGGGAATATGTCGCCTCATTGTAATGCCAGAGGGGGAGGGGATGGCGGTTCATTGTGTTTTGCAGTGAGAATTTCCCATGACTTGGACACAGGCAGGTATTTTATATCTATCTATTTCAGGTACATTTTCTATGAGATTAAAGGAAATGAGGAAACTTTGCTGTATGGCTCTTTTGGCTCTTTGCAGGGGAGTGTGCTCCTCATTCTGACATCAATCACTGACTTGTACTCGACCTTTAAATGCAAATTACCTTCTGGAAATCTCTGTGCATTAGAGGAAAAAAGTATGAATTTCATAAAAGCTGAACCACCTGCTCACCAGATACATCTGACAACTGCTGGCATTTAAGTATATTGGTGTAACGTCCCCATTCAAACTGTGCCTGCCTGACACTGTATTCATAGTTTTTGTTGCTTTTTACACTGCGTCGTGATCCGGAACAGATCAAGAACATGTTTTTATCCAAAATTAATAATGTGTATTCATACTTCATCAATTGTGCATGGATGTTGAATATTATATGAATTCATATTCTGTCAAGGTGACATTTGGCCACCATGACAGAAAATGACACATACCCCATTCAGCTAACAGACATTAGAGTGTCAACATGATTTAGCGAATCGTTGGACACTTTCAAATCCCTGCCATTTGTGGTTACCAGTTATGTGTTTAGTTATTGCTCCGATGTAAATGAAAACTGCTAATCAAGAAAAAGACAATGTTCAGTGGTGCAAAATATAAAGAAAAACCAGGAACTCACTCACTGTTAAAAGCAAGTTCATCAACTTTTGTCTCAAAAGAAACAGAAAGAAAGACACTGAAATCAGCTTCTCTGTCTCCTGAACATTGCAACAGAAGACATCTGGAGGCTGCAGTATACACCAGTTAAAAGTACTGTGCAGATTGAAATTATTACAGAGGTAGAAAGTTACAAATGCTTTGGCATTTGTATGTCACTGGGGTGGTACCCTATAGGTATATAAAATTGTACTCCTAGCCAGCAATACATAATTAATTTCTACTTCTTTCTACTAATTTCTTCTTTTTTCTTGTAAAGGTTATTAGTACCAAAACGGAACCACGGAATCATTGTACTTTCAGGGTACATTTGGTAAATTTGCTCAAAACAAAACTGTGCCTCCACTGTACCTTTATATATGAATGTGAATGCAGTTCAGTAGTCCTTGAGGAAACATTTTGGGCTGTCTGGTTTTTTGGCAGACTTTCTTCAATGTACATGTTTACAGAAGTGGAAGTGATGATGTCACTGCTACAGAAAGTTACTTGGGGTGGTCCATGAGCCCTGAGACACTGCCCTTTTGATCTGTCACTCAGAAGGTGCCATCTTTGATGTTGTTCTTTCCTGTTTATGCTACGTTTGTCACGTTTCATGTTTGTCATGTCATGTTTTATGTTTAGTTATTGTCTTGGTTATGTTATTGTGATGTCACGTATTATGTTAGTCTCGTCTCACCACGTTTTTATGTTTCATGTCATGTTATGTTTCATGTTTAGTTGTTGTTACGATTTAATTGTTAGTCTTGCCATGTCATGTTATTTAGTTTATTGTCATATTTCGCAAACTTGTTAGGTCAATTTATGTTTAATGTTACGTTGATTAGCATACACTCTTTCATGTCTTTCTGCAAATCTTGCATTCCTGCTTTCTCTCTCTCCCTTTCTGTCACTCACACCCTAATTGTTTCAATTTCCCTTGTCTACTCACTAATCTACTAATGCTAGATCAGGATTGGGTAATACTAACATTCTAATCATGTGTTCATGTTACCTTACGTTTCTTGTGCATGTCATTGACTAATTTACTAATGCTAGGACAGGACAGGTTTATTACTAACGATTACTAATTACCTCGTTAACTTGTCAATCCTCCACACCTGATTTCCATTCTCTTGCTGCTCTCAAGCTAATTGTCTACACCTGTCTTCACCTGCATATAAAGCTCAGTTTCATGTCTTGTCTTTGCAAAATTGTTTGCCTCCTGTTCATCAGTGCAGCGGTTGAGCGGTCGTGGCAAGCCATTTGTGCGGTCGTGGCAAGCCATTTGTCTACCTCTTATGAGCCAAGCCTGTTTATTGAACATTGTTTATTGACTTTTGTTTTGTTGACCATCGCCTGCCTGTACCACAACTTTGCCTGCTGTTTTTGTGCTTTTGCCCCGTGGAGCAGACTTCGGTCTTTGCACTGTCATTGACCCTGAGCCTGCCTACCGTCTGTCTGTACTTCTGCCCCGCTGACAGCTTTCCTGGCTACCAGACTTCCCGCATGGTGTACCGATTACGAGATTGCCTTCTCCCTCGGTACTGCGCTTTGGTTTTCTGGCTGGATATTTATGTGTATGGACATTGCTTGTTTTTGACTACGCTACGCTCTGGATATTCCCCAAATAAAGCCCTGATGGGACTTTACTACACTACTGTTTCTGAGTCATGCATTTTGGGTCCAAACCCCCCATGCACCCATCTCAAAGTTCTTGTTTCACATTTCTCTGACTGTGTGTGGCACTCAATAAAAAGGGCAAACCGATGGATTTCATGTTTGTTGTAAACATTAGCAAGGCGCTATTGTACCCTGGAAATGCTTGTTGCAGAGGTAGCTTAACTTGTACTTCTTGATTAGTTTCCAGGAACCAGAAATCTGACCTGCATGTGTGGAAAACTCATCTTTGGACTCATCTTTCCCATTATGTTACTGTAAGGTAAAAAGTCACTTGCATTATTTTTTTAGGTTTACTGGGTTGGTCAGATAACTGCACTAAGTAAAACCCAGAACCCTCCCAAATCTGAAACATGTGCCGAATTAATTTCTTGTCTAATATTTCATAATGGCAGCTTAACAGGTTCTCTGGTCAGGTCATCCGTTTGCTCATGCAAGGAAGAGACAGCTAAAATGAAGCTATTCATAGGAACATATTTATTGGGGCTAAGCTTGGAGTTTATCTGTTAATATTTGTAATAAAGAGTGTGTGTGTTTGGGTTCCCACCCTGTTTTTCTGTTAGGTCCTACCCACCCAAAATGTCTGTCCATGTCCGTGGGCAACCTTAACCTGGTTAGTCACAGCGTTTTGCTTGACTAATTTGGCGCTGCTTTTACTTTTGTGCCTGTAAACCCAATCTCTACAACATACTGTACACACTTACAGCTCAAGCCTTTCTGCTGCTCTAGGCAAGATTGCGGATGGCTGTGTGTGTGTGTGTGTGTGTGTGTGTGTGTGTGTGTGCGTGCGTATTACGGTGTGGGTAACCCCAGGCGAATGCTGCCTATGGCGTCTCCTATACCCAGAGCTGGCCCTGTAATGACAGTATATTTCATATCATTATACATGAGGCTTACATGTGAGCTTTCACAAAAGTCAGAGAAATACCATCTAAAGCACATTTAAAGACGGGTTTAGGAACTAAACACCTTAAAAGGATGAACTTCCACGTTTGCCTTTTGTATTAATACATTTATATGATTGCAAGGCACGGTACACGAGTAAATATTAGTCCCTAATATACAGAATCTAGTCATTTTTCAGGAGCATAATAACCTACAGTCTGCAACAAGGGAGATGATAACAGAATGCCTTTGGGGTCTAAAATGTTTATCACTAGCATACCTGTGATTCCAGTGTGGCGCTAAATGATTTACCCCAAATATTTCATTTTCCCCAAAAACGCCTTGGGAGAAGCATTTTCTCTCCAGTTATGTACTCCTGTAATTTGGAAATGCAGTTAGTTTTTAAAGCACATCGTGAGCCGTAATAATGCAGTTTCATTTTAGTGGACATCTGGCCATTCCTGGATAAATGTGCTCGTTTGTGGTCCACAAATATGGAGCAAAGGTCCTACATTCATTTTTGATATACTTCCTTTTTTCAAAATCCTTACTGAAGAAAAAGATGTTTTCCTTTAGCTTTTTTAAGACTCATTTTAAGCATTCTCATTTCTTTTTTTAATTTTCACACATTTATCATATGCAAATCTATTTCACTCTGAACAGTATTTGTTAAGTGCCCTCTTTTGTCTTCATAAAAATATCTCAGAAGAAGAAAGAACAATTTAATGATCAATTATGTTTTTTTAATCATTTCCATCCCCTCCAAGATAGCAATTATTTGGAAACTGCATAACATATGTGTGTAATTAAAGAAATCCTAAATAATGAAAGCTCATAACCAAGGTAACATTGCACAACAGCACTGATTTTCTAAACTTGTATGCATGAATCTTTCAGAGCAAGTCTCGTCTACTTATAGGATTTATATAAAATAGCACTCCTCAGGAAAATATATCAAAAACCTTGAAAACTTTAGCCAATATTTCAAATTACTTAGAGACACACCAATCACATGATTGCTACAGGACAACACAATGCTTTGTTCTGTACGGTGGGTTCACTCAACCCGTCGTCCAGCCCTTTACCAAGCACACACGTGCTAACTGCCATTTCCCGAGTACAGCTACCATAAACCTACAGGCCACGCCCTGTGAGGCTAACCTCTGCACTTCTCTGAACCTAAACATTCTGAGGAGACACAACCGTGTGCATTCACACAGGGAGGAAAGCTTGACCATATTTGGACAACACATAGTACGGGCCGTATTCAGACTTCAGAAGATGGACACACCTGCTTAAATAACTTTGGCTGAAAGTGAGTTACGCCTGACTTCTGAACAGAACTTGCCTTGTGCACCTGCTTATCTGATAGTGGGAGGTGTTACCTTACACATTAATAAATAAATGCTAATTTGCTCAGGTCAGGCATATGCCCATAAGTGTGCACTGCAATTCCTCTTACACTGCATTCTTAGATCTACTGCCCCTCTAAACACAGAAAACATGTTGTTAAGGCATTACGTGCCAACATATCACCTGAAAAGAAACCAAATCAATTAAATTCCCAAACAAATTATAATTTATTTGGACAGCAGGTTGAGCTGAAACATGATAAAAAACAGTCCAATCGCTTCCCTTACATGCAACAAGTTAACCATGCTACCTTTGAGGCTATGTGCTGTGCATGTTGTGGTGTTTCCTGGAAAGGCATCTCAGGGGTGTGCACTGTGGCGAATGATTCTTGCAAAGCTTGTAACATGAGAGGGACAACTAATACTGTAAATAATGCGGGAGAGAGTAGCTCACAGTGCAGGATGTTGAAAGATAGTTCCCTCTGGGAGCTGGAGGTGTCGGTCTCTCCAGATCGCCTCCCATCGCCGTTATCCGTCTGAAAGACTGACAGCCTGGCTTGGGCCAAGCATTGTTATTCTCACTGAGATGCGTAACACTAGCTGGAGGTGCACAGCAACAGGTAGAAAATGCACGTTTTCGCCCCCTTTTTATGAGAATGGGAGTTCGATTTACTGTTTTAATAAAACAACTGCCCCCTCCCCCCTCTCTGTTATATTTATGGCGTACTGAATTATGCCTCCAAACATTTTCTCACTGAAGCGCTGAGTTATGAGGACGTCAGAAGGATGTATCAGTAAAATGAAATATGCCGGGAGACTTGGGCTGCTCTGCGGACCGGGCTGAGTATCCCTTCGGCAGACAGAGCAGAGAGGAGCGAGAAGAATCTTTTTGCTTATTGTCTGAATTTCATATTCAAGTCATCAGTTTCTATTCATGTCATCCCATGACCCCCTACCCAGGGAGCCACAAGTCATAATCTGCGGCGAACACAGACACAGTGGCCTTTTCTCAGATGCATGACGTCGTCGAGCGCAAGTCTCAATAGCTGCTCCCGCAGAGAGAAACTATATCAAACATAACGTTCTACTGCAGGTACAGTCGATAATATGAGAGTAGAGAGTGGTGAATGCACATTTTTTAAATTTGGCAAGGGCTGAGGGCGTTATTAATCTTTACAGAGGCATCTGCCCTGTCACTCAATATTAGATTGGTATTAGGTGAGAATTCCTCTTTGAGGCCTGAAGGAGTAGCTCGCCCATCATCACAAGCTCAGTGCTGGACTTTACAGTACCTGAGACGCGTCTTGTGGAAATAATCTGTGCTGCAGGGCAGGGATTTCTTTTCTGTCAACTGGATTTAAAAAAATACGAAATATTGCTGCAAGTAAGGGACTTCAATAAATTTGCTACCACTGGGGTAAACAGAAAACTGAGTGAGAAAGGAAACTCCCGGTCAAGACTAAGTGGGATCTTTTAGGGACCTAAGGGCCCATCATGAAAATCGAAAAACTATTTTCACTTTTAAGTTTTAGAGTATGGTTTGATTCACTGTTCCCCATCTAGGCTGATGTGTGGAAGTGTTGCAGTAGGGCAATGTGTGTCACACACCGAGTAGGATGTTGATATATTATGAATGGAAACATATACGTTTGAATTAAATCAACTTTGGTTGCTTGGGCAATATTGTCATATCTTGTAATTATTAAGTCCGGTTGACTTGGCAACGACAAACGTTAGCTGTGTGGCTGTTTTGGTTTTGCTGTTCGGACACTGATTATTGACACACTGCCATTAGTCTAGCTTAAATGCAATAAACAATGAGTTGACCAACATGAGGAAATCCCATGTGTCATGATGCTGAAGCGTACACGACTGTAGCGTATAGTAGCTACAGGAATTGCACCTCCAAGACAGTCTCACAATCAAACTGGATGATATCGTTCCACAATGTTCCGCTGAATCGTTCTGCAAAGCATTATTTGGAAGACGGATGACGAGTATTTCTTCACATACTATTCTCGCACGACTCATACTTGCACAATAGCATGCTCAGATGTCAGCCTTTGTTATTAAAAAATTTTGGTAGATCAGAAATTAGATTCTGGTATGAACTCAATTTTGATTTTGTTAAGTTTTTCGCCTCCCCTGTGAAATGGCCAAGTGTGAGACATGTATCCGAATAATTTCTTAACAGAGTGGTGTTCACGGCTGTGGACACATGGGAGAGGGACATTTTCATGCCACCATGAGTCATTTCCTGCATTTTGGGGCCATAAGAACACAGAAAAAGCTCTGACAATGAGCGTTAAGAATTCATTACATTCAGATCAAAGCAATCTTTAATTGTCTCAGAATGGATGATATGGACTCGGGGAAAAAAAGTATTTGCAAAAGAAAACTTCAAAAATACAAAAATACATATTGCAAGTTGATAGTAAAGGATTATTCTTTCCCTTTAATGTTTATGACTTAATGTATAACCTTTAAACAAAAACAAAGTTTAAGATATACAGTGGCTTCAGAAAGTATTCAAAATTTCTGACAGAAAGAAATGTTTTTGATGAACTGTCCAAATCCAGGTGTGCAAAGGTTACCCAAGAAAAATGGATAAAAGAGGTTCAATTTTTGTCTCATGCATCCAGATAATCTTTTTCCACATGCTCTCCTTTAAATTCCGTTAGGCAAACTCCATGTGGGCTGTCATATGCCTTTCACTCAAGAGTGGCTTCTGTCCAGCCACTCTACCATAAAGGCCTGATTGATGGAGTGCAGCTGAGATGGTCGTCCTTCCAGCAGGTTCTCCCATCACAGAGGAAGCTCTGTTAGAGTGACCGTTGGGTTCTTGGTCACCTCCCTGACCAAGGCCCTTCTTGCCCGGTTACTCAGTTTGGCTGGAAGGCCAACTCTGGGAAGAGTCCTGATGGTTCCAAACTTCTTCCATTTCACAATTATTGAGGGTACTCTCCTGTGAACACTCAAAGCTTTAGAAATGGTTTTATACCCTTGCCCTGATCCATGCCATGCCACAATTTTATCGTGGAGATCAACAGAAAGTTCCATGGCTTGGTTTTTGTCCTGACATGCAGTGTGAATTGTGTGACCTTATATACACAGGTGTGTGCCTTTTTAAACTATATCCAATCAATTCAATTTGCCACAGGTGGACAAGGATAATTAAAGCAAACAGGATGAACCTGACCACAATTTGGAGTGCCACAGCAATAGTTATGTAAATGAGAGATTTCAGTTTTTGATTTTTAATCATTTCCAAAAACATGTTTTCACTCTGTCATTATGCATTATTGAGTGTAGATTGATTGGAAAAACGGGTAATTTTATCAATTTAAAGCTAAATGTACAACACAATAAATTGTGGAAAAAGTGAAGGGGTCCGAGTAATTTCTGAATCCACTATATAATGAAATAAGTGAACAATCCAGGCTGGGCTTAATGGCTACCCAGTAGCCATTAAGCTTGATTTGCTAAGTAAGCTCTGTTTTCCTTACTTAATAAATAAATGTGAAGCATAAAATTGCTTGTAGGCGGCACGGATGGTGCAGTGGGTAGCACTGCCGCCTCACAGCAAGGAGGTCCTGGGTTCGAATCCCCGTCGGCCGGGGCCTCTCTGTGCGGAGTTTGCATGTTCTCCCCGTGTCTGCGTGGGTTTCGTCCGGGGACTCCGGTTTCCTCCCACAGTCCAAAGACATGCAGGTTAGGCTGATTGGAGAGTCTAAATTGCCCGTAGGTATGAGTGTATGAGTGTGTGAGTGAATGGTGTGTGTGCCCTGAGATAGACTGGCGACCTGTCCAGGATGTATTCCTGCCTTTCGCCCAATGTATGCTGGGATAGGCTCCAGCCCCCTGCGACCCTGATCAGGATAGGCGGGTTCAGATAATGGATGGATGGATTTTTAATCATTTCCAAAAACATGTTTTCACTTTGTCATTATGCATTATTGAGTGTAGATTGATTGTAAAAACGGGTAATTTTATCAATTTAAAGCTAAATGTACAACACAATAAATTGTGGAAAAAGTGAAGGGGTCCGAGTAATTTCTGAATCCACTATATTATGAAATAAGTGAACAATCCAGGCTGGGCTTAATGGCTACCCAGTAGCCATTAAGCTTGATTTGCTAAGTAAGCTCTGTTTTCCTTACTTAATAAATAAATGTGAAGCATAAAATTGCTTGTAGGCGGCACGGATGGTGCAGTGGGTAGCACTGCCGCCTCACAGCAAGGAGGTCCTGGGTTCGAATCCCCGTCGGCCGGGGCCTCTCTGTGTGGAGTTTGCATGTTCTCCCTGTCTCTGCGTGGGTTTCGTCCGGGTACTCCGGTTTCCTCCCACAGTCCAAAGACATGCAGGTTAGACTGACTGGAGAGTCTAAATTGCCCGTAGGTATGAGTGTGTGAGTGAATGGTGTGTGTGCCCTGCGATGGACTGGCGACCTGTCCAGGGTATATTCCTGCCTTTCGTCCAATGTATGCTGGGATAGGCTCCAGCCCCCCTGTGACCCTGTTCAGGATAAGCAGGTTAGGATAATGAATGAAAATTGCTTGTCATATAATATGCAAATGTAAACAGTGGTTAACTCGCCATCATTTCTTGCCAAACAAAAGTTCCATGCAAAAAAATGTGCAAAACTAATTGTTTGCAGCACATCAATCCCCAATCAAAGAAAAGAGGAAAAGATGTTTTCCCAGCCTTAACAAAGTAAGCGGTGATACTCTTAGATGCTCATTAGATGCTCTTAGATGGTTTCATTGTTCTGCAGAAGCAAGATAGCCTGCAGGTGACAATAGCCTGCTAGCAAGGGAACAGAGTGACGTACCACCTCACACTAAATTAGACACATTCTGGTGCCACAGAGCTCTTTATGTTAAGAGCTGTTTAACAATTCAGTAAATCACTACTTTGTGGAGTTTTAGACCAATACAATTGATCAAAACTAATCCAGCATCGACACACTACCGGAGGGACCAACTTGCCACCTCAGAGCTGTGTAGACTGGCGGAATGTTCTTCAGCTTCATGGTGGCTATGAATGCTCGGACCCCATAATCAGTGCCTGCGCTAATCTATATGCCAATATTTAAATATTTGTAATATCAGCATGTCCTGTATAGATCAATAATATCTGGACACCGTGCTTTATGATTTAGAAATGGTTCCAGTGTGGTTTTGTGTTCACATTCATTGAAGTCTTTAGTGGGTGTTGGATAAAATCATGAGGGAGTCATTTTATTGAGGTAGGTGTACTCGGCCTCAGGGTAGCCATTTTAGGGATGCCAAGATGACTCCTTGTCCTGGAAAATGCAATGTGTCCACTGTCTCTGATCAAATTACTTCAGATATATTTTACCTTCCATGTGGCAGAGACATCTTAAAATTCTGAGAAGGTATTTCAAATTAAACTGCCTTTAGCATTCCCTCTAAGCTGGATGAGAAAACGAGAGCCCGCGCGTTATGATATTATCTGTCATTCCTACAAAAGACCGAACATAAACCATAGAGTATCCTAGGCAACACAGTAAGATATGAATATTAAGTTTGCAACGTGGCCTGTGGCTTTTGTCAAATGGTTTTCTCTCAAATCAGAAAGGAGGCTGTGATGCGACATAGCACATTTCAAAATATGAAGGTGCTTTGGACCTAACCATTGCATACCTTGTAATGACAATGCCATGCAATAACACTGCAATAACTATTGTAAGAACCTTATCTTACTTAATCTAAACTGTGGTACTTCCATAAGCAATAGTATCTCCTGTCACAAAGCAAGGAGGTAAATTAGCACGCCAAATTGGTCGCAATTTAAATATTCTGACTCTTGGTTCAGACAAGAGGCCATTTTTGGCATTTCCTGGCATTTGAAAACTTGTCAGTTTGTGCAGAGACAGTGTTATTTTTTTGCCTTATACGTTAACAGGTCCCTGTTATCATATAATAACGCATAATCAGCAGTAGTTTTGTCAGGAATTAACAGAGCATTAAATTCAGTCTGCACCACTGGTCTGAAATGATGCTTTGGACACTAGTTAATCAGAGCAATAAGCATTTTTCCTGCCCTTTTCAAGACAAGCTCTGCTTCTTCAAAACATCATGTACACTCACAGCATTTTATTAGGAACATTTTTACTTTATTAAACCTACATATTCATGCATTTATCTAATCAACCAATTGTGTGGCTGCAGTTCAATGCATACAATCATGTAAATACGAGTCAGGAGCTTCAATTAATGTTCACAGCAACCATCAGAATGGGAATAAATGTGATCTAAGTGACTTTGACCGTGGAATGATTGTCGGTGGCTGTTACGACCTGGTACTCATCGATGTTTCAATAACAAAGAGAGTTGATTACGGCGTAACATTCACTATCACAAACCCTTCAGAAAGAAGTAAGAGAATGTTTAATAATTACAACGCTAAACAGAGTCCTATACTAATAATATCCTTGTTAATTAAAGGTCCGTGATTCGGAAGTCTCACCGTCTAAGTTGTTCTACAACGGGGAGAAACCCAAAACAGCCAAAAAGCAACAGCATTATACATCCCAAAACACTGGGACGTAACAGTGGCAGACAGGGTGGTTTGGTCTGTTCTCCTGGTATTTTCACACACATGTCTCTGGAGATTGCAAAGGATTGTGCAAAAAATGAAAAATAAATCCAGTGAGCATCAGTTCTGCAGACAGAAATGCCTTGTTAATGAGAGAGGTCAGGGGAGAAGCTGGGTCGAGCTGGCAGAAAGGCTACGGAAACTGAGATAACCTCTCTGTACAATTGTGGTGAGCAGAAAAGCATCAGAATGCACAACACGTCGAACCTTGAGGCGGACTGGCTACAACAGCAGAAGACCACGTCGGGTTCCACTTCTGTCACCCAAGAACAGAAAGCTGAGGCCGATTTCTGCTGTGGCACACAGATGGTAGGGTCAGAATTTGGTGGCGACAGCATGAATCCACAGCATGAATCCATGGACCCAAAGATTGGGTCAGTCAGACTGGTCAAAGCTGACAGGAAGGTGACAGTAACGCAAATAACGACATATTACAACAGTGGTATGCAGAAGAGAATCCCTGGACACACAACGTATCATAACTCTAAGTGGATAGACTACAGCAGTAGAAGTCTAAAAAATAAAGTACTCATAGTATCATTTGTCCACCCGAGGGGTCTGAATACTTTCTGAAGCCACTGAACATGCAAGCAATGGATGATCCACGCTGATCCATGAGGGTGTTCACATAAAATAACCACATGAAAAATACACATGTGAAAAACCAACACAAAAAACTAAAGATATATTTTGATTAGCATATTGGAAATGGATAAGTAAAGGGACAGAAAAAAGTGTTTCCTATTCTGCATGTCTATATTTTATGTATATGCATGGCACAGTGTTTTCATGTTTTGGTGGGGGAGGGGGGGGGGGGTCAGAGGTTTGGGTACACCTAAAGCACTAAAGGCCTCAGGACAGAGCATAGACTCCCTAGCTCTCCTCCCTCTTACTCCTCTCCATCATCCCCGCGGTCACGCCAGTCACACTTTACAGAGGCTGCTGCTCCTCTGGGAGATTAAATGTCATCACCGGATTCCAAACTCACAAATCCCCCCTTAGCTCTCCTCTGAAAAGCCTGAGAGAGGTTCTTCTCTTCGGCCGTGATTAAGGGACGGGTTGGAGCAGCTCGCTGAGCGCTGGAGGCCTCATTGCGATGCGCCCGCATGCCGCTCGTCGACGGCGGACTTAATCCGGCCGTACGGGCGAACGAGAGGCGCTGAGCATCTTAAAGAGGCCGGGAGTCGGGCGACAGCGAGTCTCGCGCACACACCGCTCCTCACGCTGACGGGAGACACGCCGCCAGTAAGCGGCAGTCCGCTGTTTGCTCTGACGAACGTTCATTTCTTCTGTCTGGTCGAGTGTAAAATGAGAAACGATGGGCAGGCGGTAAGGGATGATAAATAAAAACCTCCAAAAAAAACTTCGGCAATGGAATTACCTGCATTGACTCAACACTACTACACTATTGAGCACTATTACCTGCATTGACTCAACACCATCACACTATTGAGCACTATTACCTGCATTTACTCAACACTACTACACTCTTGAGCACTATTACCTCCATTGACTCAACACCATCACACTATTGAGCACTATTACCTGCATTGACTCAAGACTACTACACTATTAAACACTATTACCAGTGATGAGTTGCTAACGACTTAGCTGTAGCAATTTGCTTTTTAAATTTTAATTTTTTTTCTACTATAAAAACTGAAGGAAAAGCATTATTTTTTTCATATACAAACATCCAAACCAAATGTCATAATTTATCTTAAAGGATAAAAAAAAATTATACTAATGAACCATAGATATTTCCTAAGGAAATGACGACAACGTATTGTGACACTAAAATGGCAGCCGCAGCCCAGCAAGCAAGCATGCATAGCAACCATGTATTCTCCACTCGGCAGAACTCGGCATTTAGTAATAAACTTAAAACAAGCTCAAACAATGAACATGTGACCTGCATGTTATGACAGTAAATGAGCATTAGCACTGAACAACTACAAGGGAATACCATTTGGATATGAGCTGCATTACAGAGACACCATGTACATTTCGCATAGCCTACTGTGCTCATGTAATGGCTGTAGTGGCTGAGTAACCTAGCAAATATATTCAGTCATCTCATGTATGGACGAAGACAGTGGCAGCTCATAGCCATTTACCTGGGTGGTGCACACACCAGGACTCACCTCCAACCTCTATAATCACAAAGGAAATACAAAGCAATGGCAATATGAAAATTGTTTTTTTACATAGTTAACAACAATCTTTACCTTGGAGGCTTAATTCACAATATAGAGTTAATAGAACTATGAAAAACAAGAAAATAGTAAACATATTGTCCCAATCAGTCAACTTGACTACTGATGTTGGTAGTATGAAAAAAAAACTTAAACTTCATATGATGTCATCATCTCCCCTTGAAACATTTCATAGGTTTCAATCTTGGGAGCATGGATTCGTTTCTTGGACAAAGTGAAAAGATCAACAAATTAAAATTACCCTAGATAGCGAGAAGCTTTAGAGGGCAGATATGGAGGATATTGCAATACACACAAAGGGACAAATACATTTCGATTCTGCTTCTCTTTATACGGTAGCAACACAAAAGATAAGAGAAACAGAAAGCCAGCAACTCGAACAGCGAACCCTCTCTTTAAACCAAAGGGATTTCCTTCACAGTGTGAAAAATAGCATTTATAATTCCTCAGTTGGTTCCTTTTGTTCACGAGAATCCCCTTATTACGATATTCTTCAGGAACAGTATTTACATAATTTAAAAGAATAGAAAATAAAATAAAAAGCCCAAACAACTCCTGTCACTCTACAGACGCAAACCGCCATCATTGGGGTCCGCTGAACACAAAACATTCCCCGATCCCCACATCTCCATAAACCAAGCTCAATTGTCCACCAGCCTGCATGTTTAATCCTGCATGCAACCAGCATCATCATATTCTTGGGACCCTCTGACCCCTGTTCCAAGAGATGGTTTTTGCTTATTTTCCAAATGGGTACACAAAACACTTATGGGAGACCTATTGTGGACCCAAAATAAGCATTTTAAAAATGAAAACCTCCCCAAAAGAAATAAACCACTACTTTAATAGCGGAAATAAACCACCAAACCAAAAGGATTTGATAAAACCACGTTCCAGTTTCTTGACTTGAGAACACAGGAGGGGGGGATTGGTAGAGTTGCACAATACAGTAACTTCCAAGTTAATACAGTAACTTGGCAGTGCATCACACACGTCTCTGCTTGCTATAGCTCTCGCTGAGAACAATGTGTGCTTCCGCTAAAAAAAGCAGTCTGTCAACTGAAACACCAAATGCCTGGCAATGGACATAAATTAATGTCCCCTACAGGCAATGCAGTTATTATAAGGGAGGTTATTTTATGGGCTTTGCAAGGCAAGATTTTGTGGCCCCATTGTAATGCAATGCAAAGCAGAATTTAGTGATTTTCATGGTGGCAAAAGCTCGAGCAAAATTGTTATCTCCGATCAGCATGGTAGGAATAGTTTGCAAAAATAGCCTAAAAGGCTTGTAATTCCTTTAGGATCGGGCTCTACACTAAGTTACCACTTTATTAGGTGTTTATTCGACTCATTATTTAGACTTATTGGTCTTCTGCTGCTGTAGCTCATCCACTTCAAGGTTTGTCATGTTGTGTGGTCAGAGATGCTCTTTGACATACCAGTGTTATAATGTGTTTATTTGAGTTACTGTCGCCTTCCTGTCACTTTGACCCAATCTGGCCACTCTCCTCTGACCTCTGTCATTAATAAGGCATTTTCTCCAACAGAACTGCCGCTCACTGGATGCCTTTTGTTTTTCGCACCATTCTCTGTTAACTGTGAGAAAATCGCAGATCAGCAGTTTCTGAGACACTCAAATCACCCTGTCTGAATTGAGTTGCTATCACATGAATGACTGCTTAGATATTTGCATTAACAAGCTTGTGTACAGATCTACCTCATAAAATGGCCACAAAGTTAAATACTCTCAAATTATATCTGACAGTCTGCCCTGTCATATAGATTTTTTATTCCGAAGCCAATAGTCTGGAGTACAGAACCAAAACAACAAAAAATGTGTTGCTGTCCCAATACTTTTGCATTGTATCTGTATATTTAATTTCAGAGTATATCACCCCTTTGTCTCATTCTGTTAAATCAATGTCATATTACTGTACTTTATTACATATAGCTACTGTATATCACATAAAGCACTGCTACCGATCTTTAGGGACAAAAAAAGGTTTTTATTTCATTCTGCGGTAGTGAACCAGACTGTTAAAACAAAGTATGATCAATGCATGTTTCTAATGTGAGACATCCCAGAAGTCAATTGTTTGACAAGTAATTAAAATAAATAAAGCTTTGTTTTTCTTCCTTTCACAACCACTGTCTGTCGCCTGGGAAATGCACAGCTATTCTATTTGTGATTTTCAGTTAATTTGGTTAGTTTGTTTTGCCTTCATTTCGTTTTAATTAAAATGAACTGCCATTAAGGTATTGGCTATAATTAGTTGAGAGGGTATATTTTCCATTCTGGTGCATTGTACTGGTTTGTATCTTTCTTATCAGCTCTCCATGTCTGTACGTTTGTATAACCCCTTGTATTATTCTGATGAACCTGCACTGCATTGTGTAACTTATATTACATGGCCTTCGGATCTAGAAAGGCGCAAAGCAAGTAACATGCATTATCATCTTTTCCTTCTTGAGTCATAGAAAAATTGCTAGACCTTCAAATACTTGTGTCCCTTAATCTACAAAGGTGCTTCTTTGCTTGAAAAAAAAAAAAGTTAATTTCCCATGACAAAGCCAGCAAAGCAATTTTTGCTACCAAAATATATTTTCTCTTGTACACATATACTTCTACCACACTTATGCGCTTTTAAACCATTCATTTCAGCAAGGTCCTGAAAATGAATAGGTGTGAATTGGGAGTCTGACAACCGGGGAGAACAATGAGACTCTTTAAAGGCAGCAGGGACAGCTGATGTCGCTAGTAGCCAATTCACACCATGCAAATACAACGGGGCAGGCTCCACAAATGTTACATCCACTTAGCAAGCAAGCACAACTATTTGTTTAGCACATTTCATACAGATCTGCTGCAAAAGAACGAACAAGACAGATAATAATACAAAAAGGGCTGAAAGTAATATCATAATAAAGTTGTGAGAAGCTGCAGGAGTGATGGGAGAAAATAGATACTAGATAAGACTGCGGGTGCTCACTCCAGCCCAGCGTGCTCACTCACGTTACACCAAAGTGAGATATCCCTTTACATATTCATTTATTTTCTGTATCATTTGTCATCTTTCCCACCCTGGAATACTGATTTTTTAAAAGTGTCATGTGTGTGTCGTGTGTATAGAAAGCCAAAGTTACCACCTCACTGCCTTGGTGGGTGCTCAGTTCCGGGAGATACAAATTTCCCTGTTCACTTTCTGATATGACATTTATGCTCTTGACAGCAGTGGCGGCCGGTCACTAGGGGCACATGGTAAATGGTAAATGGCAAATGGCAGGCATTTATATTGCACCTTTATCCAAAGCGCTGTACAATTGATGCTTCTCCATTCACCCATTCATACACACAGTCACACACCGACGGCAATTGGCTGCCATGCAAGGCCCCGACCAGCTTGTCAGGAGCATTTGGGGGTTAGGTGTCTTGCTCAGGGATACTTCGACACAGCCCGGGCGGGGATCAAACCGGCAACCCTCCCGACTGCCAGACGACTGCTCTTACTGCCTGAGCCATGTCGCATAGGGTGCCACCCCACCCCTGTGCAGGTAAATAAATAAATAAATAAATAAATAAATAAATATATACACACACACACACACAAGTTTTGCTATTACATACTACCAACGTCACGTAGGCTAATTGGGACCACATGTTTACTATTTTCTTGTTTTTCCATTGTGGATCCCCTCCAATAGTATTGGAACAGCAAGATCAATTCCTTTGTTGCAAAGCCCAGATGCTTCCTGATTGATTGGTTAAACAATAAATAGTTCTGAATGTCCACTCTTGGTTTTAACCTTGGGTTCAGCCAGTGAAGGCTGCATTTGTGTAAACCAACATGAAGACCCGAGAGCTGTCTTCGGGAGAAAAGCAAGACATTTTGAAGCTTACAAAAGAGAGGAAATTGATCAGAGCCATTGCACAAGCATCGAGGATAGCTTCTACAAAAACAAACAACCACTGAAAGAAGCTGCAGTAAAAGCCTGGAAAAGCATCACAACAGAAGAATGCAGTTGGGTGATGTCAATAGATCTCGGGCGTGATGCAGTTATTGCAGGCAAGGAATATGCTACAGAATATTAAGTGTTATTTACTTTAATTTACTTAAGTACTCTCTGTTCCAATATTTTTGCTCACCTAAAAATTGGGTGGTCTGATACCAGAGGTGCTAATGTTCTAAGTAATTGGTGTAAATACCAGAAAACTCTGAACTCTTGTCTCAACCCGAAATGTATTCAGGGTATAGCAAATACGATACACTGAATTCCAATGTTCCAATTATTTTGGAAGGGACTGTATTAACCATATATAGTTTATTAAGCCTCCAGGATTGCTAACTAGAAACACAAACATCTATTTTAATATTGCCATTGCTTTTTAGTTATAGAGGTTGGGGGTGAGTACTGGTTTGTGTCTGTGTGCGTGCATACGTGCATGTGTATGGCGCCCCACTAGGGTTGCCACATTTGATTTGTGAAAAACCGGGACATTTGACATGCCATTATCCATTCAGAAAAGTGCTCTCTTTTTGTAGTTGTACGTTGTATATCGTGTTTTGTTTTTGTTTTTTGTGCTGCTGGTTGCTTGTCTGATTCTGTTCTCTCGTCCTCCTCGTCCGTCTCTCCCCCCATTTTATAAAATCAACGAAATAAATACAAAATATATCCGAAGTATTAGGCGATGACTTTTTTGTCATTTAGAAGTACAAAAAACTGGGACAATTCGTGTCCTAGGAAAGAACACTCATTTTCCAGGGCAGTCGCTCAAAAAATAGAACAATCCCGGGAAAACCAGAACGTGTGGCAACCCTACGCCCCACCCGGGAAAATGACAACCAGCCACAACTGCTTAACAGATATAACTTACCAGGACATTGTACCAGCTTCTTGTTTCCAGAACCTTAATACCGAACACGCAAACTACGTAATTTGTGAAGGTAACCCAAAATGTATAATAACTTAAGCAAAGGTACAGCACTGTTATTTTTATTGACAAGCAAACAACATAATGTCAGCAGTGACATTTCCTTTTTGGTTTGCTAGCTAACGCTATTGGTCTCATCCGTTTTGATCATCAGTCTTAGGTAGCTACTGTTGTTAGCCAGCGATAGTTACAGTCTGTTAAAGTATGTTTCCAGTGTTATTTCCTTTTTTGTTAGCTAGCTTGCTAACATATATCAATTGGTCTCATTTGACTAAAGCTAGCTCATTGGTCTAAAGGTAGCTAATGTTGCTGGCCAGCAAGTTACAGTCTGTTATCTGGCTAGCTAAATATAGCCTACATGTATAACTTGCAAGTAACACGAATGAACAGAGCCAACTAATGACCTAATGCAGCTGTGGCCCGTGAGTTAAAACAAGGCATAACCAAGTGATGTTAGCGAAAGGACACGGATTTCACAGATTTCATCTAAATGCCTAAAATTTAAAATAGCTAGCTCATGGTTCTTTTCTGTGCGGCCTAAGGGAAACTGATTATGACAGGTCCATATAGCAATCAAGCTGAACTACCTGATGAATACAATAACTTATGTTAGCCAAAACATCATCATTCAAGGTCTGAAAACAATTCTACATTCCCTAAAGAGCATGCGGCCACTTTTAGAATGCATAATTTAGCTATATATCTAGTGTTGTTATATTTTGTAGAACGTGTTATCAATTAATGTAATTCATACAATTTGAAACCAAACTGTCCGGGCATGTGTTGATTGAGAGAAGAGGCATAGATGTACAACATATTGAACCCTAAAGACAGGCTCCTTGTAATCGCAGGTTGTTTAGATCCCAATTGGGAAATTCATTCTGAAAATTCTTCCCACACTGAACTCTGTGGAAGTGAGGTCACACTTCAGCTTTCTATGCTGGCTTCTGAATAATAATTAACTAGTACAAATAAAAAATATTGTTATTGGTATCGGCACGTACTAAATGTTACTGTACAAAGACCAAAATGGGAGACAAAATCCCTGGATCAGGGACTCCCTGTTCTTAGTCTACTATATCCAGGCGTCTGCAACAGTACTGACAATACTGGTAGGGTTTGTTCCTGCCTTCTGTACTGCCGCTGTGGTATAACCCTGCACTGGCTATTCACCAGAAGTCTACAGGCTAACAGCAACCAGTGAGAAACACCTCTCCCCCTGATTGGCTCATAACCCTGCACTGGCTATTCACCAGAGGCCTGCAGGCTGACACCAACCAGCGAGACACACACCTCTCCCCTGATTGGCTCATGCTCCCCGCCAATTGGCTGTAGCTCCCCTCTGATTGGCTCCAGCTGTCATTTAATTGGCTCCAGCTCTGCTCTGAATGGCTCTAGCTCTCCTGTAAGAGTGAAAAATAGACATTTTAAAAGTCCCTGTACATACTCTAGTCCCCATCTCTGTCTGTGTCTGTGTGTGTGTGTGTGTGTGTGTGTGTGTGTGTTCTCACTCCTCCCTCCTCCTGTGGTGTGCAGGCATGTATATGGACCACAGGTGTGTGTGTGTGTGTGTGTGTGTGTGTGTGTGTGGAATATACTCGTTCATCTGTCCTGCAGTTGACAATCGCGACAAGAGGCTCAAGGAGAAAATATGTCCCCAAAGTAATATTCCCCCAAAAATATAACTACAGTACAGCTCAGTGTGGCTGTGATCACACTGGATTTTGGAACAACACAGATTAACGGGGGGATGAAATCGGTCCTGTTCAAGTCCTCCTCATGTAGTAATTAAGCACTCGATTATTAATTCATGACTGGACCCCATCCTGGCTGGAGGAGTTTAAGTGTTTTTTGTACCTTCTCAGTAATGAGGGACCTAAGCGCAACTGTCAGACCCTCATCCTTACTCGAGAAATGCAGTTACTTAACTCCTTTAACTGGTTGCGCTGAAAATAGTTAAATTAGCTTGCCCTGTGAGCCCAGAGTTTTTATTCTGCAGCTTTTTCGACTGCCTTTATCCCGTTGTTCAGTACTACAAGGCAGGGGTGACATTCATTATGAAATAGTTGGCAGTAAGTGGATTTAAAAGGGTTTTGTTTCCATATCGCAGTTGCCCAAATCCCCGAACGAACACACAGCTTGTAACAAACAACATTGGCCACCCGGGCACACACTTAAATAAGTTGTACAGCTGCATTTTCATTTAGGTATTTAGCATATGGAAACAAAGCTAAACTGAAGCCTTAGCTGGAAATATACGTTTCTACCTAAAGTGTGTGTGGCTTATCTTGTAACTTGCACACTAAGTCAAAGAGTGTTTTCTTTGTAATGATTACATTATTTTCACTCAATTCAGTTGAAAATTGTTAATATGACTAGAACAAAACAATGTTGCAGTACTCCCCACCTTTCTTTGCCCAGTGGCCTCTTACATCCACATAAAAAGTGCACGCTTGGCTAATTATTTTGTGAGCGATAATGTTGACAAAGGGGGCAAGGCAAAAGCCACAGAAGCGCTGTATTAGTGTTAGCCTCTGTGCTAACGCTAACTAGATGCAGCGTTCTTTGGGGGGCTGGCTTACATAAGGGTAGGCCTCTTTATTTTTAAAATATGATAGAGGCAATACAATACAATATTTACAATTAATCATAAATCAAGACAGGAGGGAACAGCAAGGCAAGCAACGGATGTGGAGTGACATAGCCTGGTGAGACTGTAAAGTTAAATGATTAGATCATTTAATGAAACTATGAAACAGCTTTTGAGTGAGAGTAACACAGAGCAGAGCCCAGATCTAATATTAGCACCATGGGACTGTTGTTGTGGTTACACCTTCTCTAGACATCACTGTCACTGACCTCTTACAGTGCACCCAAAGCAATTTTTGGAAAAGATCACAGATTCACCCTGCAATTATTATTATTTATATGCCAGCAAGAGCTTGAAATTATTATCCAGTCCATTGAAACAATCTAATAAGTATGAAAAATGAATTTAAAGTGTTTGGTACTGTAGTGGCATTAAGAATCTTTCTTCGAAACGTAATCAAGCTTGAGACAAAGACAGGGGGACCCTTAAAAAAAGGCAATTGTATGTTTCTGTTGATCAAAACTGTGGGTTAAAGGGATAATTATGCTACACAAACACATGAGCGAACACGCGTACACACACATCCACACCCACACCATTGAAATTAATGGAGCTGTGCACTTTTTGTCGTCCAGCATGTATTTCGACTTGCGATGCCCATGTTTATATTATGATTATGTCATAATGCTAATAAATATGGGGTGGGCTTCACTGGACAGCAGTGGTTTATTTAGATTCCACCTCTTGGTTGTGGAATCTAAATAACCCCCCCCCCCCCCCCCCCCAACTGCCCTGATCCCATACAAATATACCCCTTTCCCACCCCTCTCTCTCCCTACACACACACACACAACATGCATTTGCTTGATGGTGCCTTATGTGGTGTATATATTCGTTTTTTAATGCAAACAATTATATAAAGTGGGGCAGCTTGTAGCTTAGTGGCTAAGGTACATAACTAGGACCCATAAATAGCAACTGGAGACGGCGGAAGGGTCCAGGCTGGGAGGCACCCAGAAGAATGTATGCTGAGCGCAAAAGAGCCTTTTGCCCATTGATTCTTCAGTGTAAAACCCCGATTTAACAAGAAGAAAACCTTTTTACATTTTATTGTGTAGTAATTTATGAAACGATGATTGTTTTGGTCCAGAAGTTATGGGAAAATATTGAATGTGAATACCTCTTTTACAACAGAAAGTATATGCAGCCCTGTCTAAAATATCTTGTCTAATATAACAGAGAATATAGAAATGTTGACAAATATATTTTTTTGAGGTGACAGATAGGCTATTAACTATGTGGTCAGCTGACTAGCTAATAGTACAAGCTAATAGTTTGCTAGCTTGATCAAGTATAAATTGATACTCTTATATTGAACAGGTCAAATCGCTGAGGCTTGCTAGCTAACTGGTTGCTGATATAATTAACAGCATTATACGATTTCAGGTTAGGTTTAGCAACATAGCCATTTTAGCACATTGGACCACATTCAGGGCATATTAGCTTGTTAGCTAAAACTATCGATAACTGAACTGGTCGAAAGTGGCTGCAAATGCAATTAAACATTACACTCTTCAGGCTGTAGGCCTCTTTCGATGCATTAGCCATATAGGTACAGTAGCTGCATGACAGAGAATGGGGAGTATTAGCTGGCTAATAAAAATGCATTTGCGTACCACGTACAACTGCTAAAACCACAGAGATGGAACACTTGACTTTCCACAAGAATGATCTGCATAAATTAACTCAGCATAACAAAAATATATCAAAGTGGCAGTTGATCGGTAATGCAGGCTTGCCTTTTTGCCGTTTAGCTAACAAGCTGTAGGCTATGCAGTGAACGCAGTCTAGCTTGCCAAATCAGCTACGCAGTTATAAAGCTAAGATGAAATTGTTTATTATATTGTTATCTAGGTATCTAGCAAGCCTCTGCACTTGTATTACACATATTATTCTTCCAGGCCTCAGACAAGAGATTGGGGACAGGGTTCCGTAGACTTTCTGTTGGAAAAAAAAGGTATTAATGTTCAATATGTTCCAAAAACCTTTTCATAAACTACTACAAATTATTAAATTTATCACTGAAAAAATTGACTGATCAGGTTCTCTTTGTTAAATCAGTTCGGGTCTTTACATTGAAGTCAATGCGCAGAAAGCTCTTAGGCATTCAGCTTCCATACTTCCTACTGCTTTACTGCTTAGGTTGGCCGAGGGAGTCCTGAGCTTTTGGGTTCCTGAGCAAGGCCCTTAACCCCATATTGTCCAGTTTAGTCTAATCAACTGTTAGTCCCTTTGGATAAAAGCATGAGCTCAATAAATAGTTATTTTTTGTTGTGAGAAGTGTCGCTTCCTTGGTTGGCTGAGAAAAGCCTAGTTTCCACAGAGTGCTCGCTTTGTGGCAGGATTAGGCGATAGGCAATGTTCTGTCCGTTTGACTTATAGTCAATAAATTCTCCCTCCCTATCTCATGACCGTCCTACACACATACCCTTTAACATTCATGTCAGCGCAACAAATACAACAAATAAAGAAATAAATACTTGCGATGCTAATGCTAATGGAATGCAAATATGCCGAAACGATAAGAACCAGTGAATAAAATCCAATGCATTTAACTTTAGAATGAAGACATTCCAAATTACTTCTATTTAGACATATTTAAATGCAAATGCGTATGACCTCAATTTCAGCTCTGGATTTGTATGCTAAATTCTACCGGTTACCGAATGATTAACAGCTCCTCATCCTTAAATGCTGTGTTACGTCTGCATCATAGGTTTATAAAATTCTCTTTTCTCAATTGAATCTTCCTGTGAAAAATGACCATGTGCTGTTGGGAGTCCTGTGCTAAATGAGTATGACTGTTGAGTTTGTACAGCAAATCTGTCTGAAGAGCCTTAGAAAAATGGGGCAAGATAAATTGTTGATCTCAATATTTCAAAGGTACCGTATGACATCAAGTTATTAAAATACAACTCAACGGGGAACGGTAAGACTCTTTCAACTCTTACAACCCAACTCCAAACAAGAAGAATGTGTTTTGTACATTTCCAACTGTGATAAAACAGAAATATGCACACTATTATACTGTGAATGGTAAAAACTATAAGTTTCATAGCATTATACATTTTATTTTAATATACGGTATATATCTAAATGACTGCTAGATATCAACTGCCACCCATTCTAGTAGAATATATCTCTACCTGCACTCTATAAATTCAGCAAGAAACCAAATTTGAGGAATTCTAATGTTTGTTTTTTGATAAGATTATTTGTACAGTTTATGAATATCAAAATTCAGTCCAACAAGCAACTGAAATTATGTTTGAAGTGTGTGCCCACTGAATGTAAGGCCCCAGTGGGCAGCCCAGTTCAGTTATGATTCAACACTAACAACAATAATGATAATAAGTGTTTTGTCACTCAATGTGTTATTATATCAGATAATTGATCAGTATTCTAAGTAAAGGAACATTGTGATTGAATCCATGCATTAAACTGACTGGAGAGTAGAGCACTGTGAACAGTTATTATGGCAAACTGTCAACATTTCCACTCAATTCATTCGCTTATTTACCACCCACTACACGCTAATCATTTCTGCTTAACCGTTCGGCAGTAATGGCGTTTAATGGAGGCAGCTGATGAATGAACATTTCTCAGCATTTCTGTGCATTTAAAGTGTGAACAAACATTCAGCATTTATACTAATGATGCATCAGAAAGCCAGAAAAAATTCAGAAGAAAATCCAGGTTTAAAAATCCAAACAGAAATATGGCAGTATGCGTTGCCAAAGAACCCCTTTCAGAAAGAAGCTCTTTAAACTGCTGTGATGTTGTGGGGTCTGTGCAGTGCTCTGTTGTTATAAATCAGGCCCGTGGCCTTTTTTATTCCTCTATAAATCTCCGAGTAAAAAGCCACACAGCCATGCTACAGCGCTAACAGACAGGAAACGAGCCAGTTACCTCCAATGACACATTGGTGAACAAGCTTAATGACCATTATTTATTTTAGCTGTCATCGCAGTCCTAGATACTAATCTCAAACTGATCCATTTACCAATGAGTCGAAGTGAGAATGTCATTAGGAGAGGCGGAAAGTAATTACATTCCCTCGTTAATTGCAGATATAATGGTGGATTATCCCATGTGAATACAAATAAGAGCAATAGTTCTCTTAATTGAAAAAATGAATTAGGAGAGCACCATGTAGGTGGCGCTTAGTAATTTGGGCGTTTTATTATTCATAAAAAGGTGATTAAATATGACTTTCTCTGTGTTACAAAGTTTAAGATGGCCATAATCTTAGCTAAATAATTCACATTTTAACAATACCCAAAACTAAACCAGTTCAAATTAAAACAACCAAACCCCCTAAATGTGGTGACGCTGGTCTGAACATTTTTCTTTTTCTCATTTTTTGAGTGCTGATGCACGGTATTAAAGAAGATACGTGGTTCTGTTGCGTTGCACGATTGACTCATATAGACGCAACGGCTCACACTGTGATGCACATTGACTAACGCACACTAGGAAAAGCTGATTTAAGGTGAAATGGCAAGTGACAGTAGTGAGGATTCCATCCAACCATTTTATTTGAAATTTGAATTTGCTCATAATAAAACGGCAATGGAAATGGCTGAAATTTGGGAAAACACAGAAATAGTGCAAAAATGTTTAATGCTTCGCCGAGGAGTAGAGTAGTTGGTGTATAGATAGAGAGAAGGTGTGAGAAAGGGTGATGGAAAAGATTTTCAGAATTGATGATGATGGGGGAACTAAGTTACATGCTTCTGCTTCAGAAAGCCCAGGATCCCTGGCCCCTGGATCCCTGGCCCCCAGATCCCTGGCCCCCAGATCCCTGGCCCCCAGATCCCTGGCCCCCAGATCTCTGGCTGGCAGTCTTTTGATTACATAATCTTGAGAACATGCATGGTAGATGAAAACACACACTGATTCGCATTTTCTTTTGCAGACAAAATTTGCTTACCATTATATTGCTTCAAACATTTACATGTTCCTATAAACAGTAATTGCATGCTCCAGTTGATAGAAAGTTTGGGGAACTAACTAGTCGCCTGTTTTGCCAAAGCAAAGTAAGTCAAATGACTCAAAAGCGCATTCATGTCGAGAACAGGGATAGCTAATGTTGGCCTTCTTGGGACACTGATCCGCTGTCAGATTTACCTTAAGCAGCCGCCATTCCCGCAACCTCTGAAATGATGCAGATATGTAGCCAGCTTGTGAGTCATGCACAAAGCGGCCGATGTGACATACGTTGGGACCAGCAGAAGAGTTCAGAGAGCAAGTTACAGTACAGGATTCCTTTAGTAATCAAGTTTAAATTATAAATAATTATATATATTATATATAATATAATTATATATAAATTAAATTGGAGTCAGTTTAAACAAAGGTTAATCTATAGGCACTATTTTGGAGATTCTTCAGCTCCAGTCAGAGTGGTAAGAATGTCTTTGTAACTTGGTTCATTTATTGCCTGATCTAGTCTTTCCACATAGCAGTCACATATTAAACCATGCAAACTCCTTTTCAGCAACATCAGAAGGACAAGCATGAAGATACCTTCACCTTAGCTAAATTCCATCATTGGGTATGTAAGTTATACATATCTGTTTTTAAAATGGAAGGAGGATGGTGCTGCAAGATTAGGACTGATACTGCAAAATAAATGTTGTTACAGTTAAAAGTGTTATAGCAGTAAAGTGTGCTTAGCTGTAGTGTCCCTTCTCCATTCACTAAGCCTGTGGAAGGGATGATTATATGTTTTAACATTATTTACATTGTGCAGTAGAGGACTTAAATGCATCATGTTTGTACCAGATTAACTACTTCCTCTGCTAAACAGCATTTTGGAGTGGGTGCATGGATATTATGTACAGAGCATGCAAGACACAAATATTACTTCATCAACAGCTGATGCATATCAGTCTTCTGAGCTTGACTGTTTAAAAACACAGACAGGAATCATTGAACTTTGCCTTGTATCACATAGACTACAAAGGACACTGTAAAACAACACCCATGCATTGAAATAATAAACAAACTGTGGCATCATAGCTTTTCAACCATGCAATCTGTCAGCCGTTCCGTTCCACATCGTGTGTGGAGTTGCGTTATCTTACTTGCCACCAAAACAATATAAAATGCATAAATCACAGAGAAAATCAGGATCTAGCTACAAGAATAACTTTTATGCTGCCTGTTTCTAAATGCAAACTTTTACTACCAAACTAAAGCAACGTACATGCTGTTTAAGAGAGTGGAATTCTGACTACAGCATCCTTACCCATTTATGGAGTTTAAAACTCTGAGCATATCCACTTACAGTCTACAAACGACTTTTCTCTTTTAAACTGTATGTGCCCTCTTGTTCATTTGCAATGTGCTTTGTGGGCTGTTGGAAAAACCAACCTCTTTTTCTTTCTGTGAACTTTTTTATGATCATTCACATTCCTTGGTCGCTGTTATGAGTGGTGATTCACACCTTTTTTGCTATCATCATTTCAAGTGGTTCACTTCACTAAAAGGCTCAAAAACAAGACGTGATATTTAAACATAATTCATATCCAGCGTTTCATACAGATGCATATCATGCTGCAATAGCTTCCCGCACAACAATAACCTTGACACGCATTCTGTGGGAAAAATATTCTTCCATTGCAGATTAACTTTGTTGGAAAATGACGTCTTAAAGCCTTGTAACCTTTCCATTTTTTTCATGCTGTCCCAGGTTTAATGATCTGTTTATTCTCTCTGGCAGAGCAAAACAAAACCATCCAACAACTCATTAGCATTCAGCTTTAATAAAAATTAATGATGTACAAACACTGATAATTAATTGTGAGGCAAAGCTCAGCAGAAGGCAAATATATACTGTGACTGTCCATAATGAGCATCTTATTTAAAAGACGTTAGATTTAGGAGCCCGAATAAAATACGTGTAAAGCTGATGTATTTATGAGCCGTCGCTGGAAAGTGGAGCCATTTAGTTTTATTTAGGAATTGAAGCAGGGAGTTTTATGTTGGCCATTTTGTAATTATAGCAAGCCACTGCTTGGGAGCAGAGCTTTATTGGAATAAATAAATGAAGAAATAAATTAATTAATTCACAAAAAGCTACATTTAAGAAGTGTATTTCGTTGTGTCCTTCCACTGTTTTATCTCAGGAGCAAAGCATGCCTGCTCTGGACCAGGGGAAACTAAGAGTATGTTTAGTCTTTTTGCACCAGCTTTTGTCCAAAAACAACCCCTCTTTAAATCTACTCTGCTACGACGGTAGCGCAGGCTAAGGTACACTATCAATTCTCTTAGTTTAAGTCTAAGTTTAAATGAATTATAGGCCAGTGGCCATTCTGGGAAATGTACTTATTCAAGGAGGAAGGTTTTTGGGGGAAGAAGAATGTATGAGAATTTGAAAAAGATAAGTCTTTAAAGTTGAAGCATATCAGCGCATTGCTGTTGTGAGCTTTATGTACTTAGCTGAAAAAATAGTCACGGTTTACAGAATGCCCCTGCCACCAAAATAAACCACCACAGCTACTACTTCACAAACAATCATCTGTCTAGAAGAAAATAGGTGACATTTTGTTCTATCTGGGGAGGGGTGCCCAACCACATTTTAGTTTTGACTCCGACCAATTGTAGCAAGGCAGTTTCATCGAGAGGGCATATTTTGGAGAAAAGCAATTGCAAAAAATAAAAACTATAAAATAATGCAACCAGGGCCCATCTTTAGATGTGTCCATTGGGAGGCAGGTTTCTTTCTAGACCAGGGAAAACCCAAAGATCAGACGTGCTTCCATTTAGCTGTGTGTCGAACAGTTACTGAACTGCAGCCTTTCGTGGTTGTCGTATAAGGGTGTCAAAATATAACCTTTTATTGACATTGGAGTCCTTAGCCATATATCTGTGGTAATATTAAGGGGCCTTGAGGTATAAAATGGTTCACAAATTGTCATACTACTCCATGGTGTTCAGCTGTGGATCACCCATGTGGTTAAACATGCAGTGGTCTGATCCAATTAACATACTTCATTGCATGACCGTGTGCCCAATCACTTGGTAACATAAACTCCTCAATATATATTCAAACACACAGGGGTGAAGCCTGACTATTACAATGATGCTTCAACTTCAACTGGTGTTTTCCATCTTTGTTATGCATTGAACAAATTAATTGAATCGTCTCGATACATAGAGACGTCTCATTATGTGACTTCTTGATTTTCTTCTCAAGCCCAAGCTGAACAAATTACTAATGCATACTCTGGGTATAATGCAAACCCAACTCAATTATTTCAGTTTAGCCTCTGAAAAAGGAGACGTACACAAAAGAATTTGACATTCAGACGTCCGACTCTTATAATTTCAGCGTGCGCTTCTGTGAAATTAAAAAACGTCTCAGAAGACAGTGGAATATGGGATATTTTTTTGGCCGAATGGAGAATTCCACACATTGAATTCTGAACAAACATATCGTGATTCCAGTGCAGAAAAAAAGTTTAATTATTCATGCAAAATTTTCACTCAGAGTTACGAAATTGTTGAAGGCAGTTTGACACATTGAGAAAATTATTGCATGTAATTTGGTGAAGTGCTGTGACATTAATTACCTCTTCTTAATAGGCTGCACCAGTTCAGTTTGAAGGCTCAATGTACCACCAAGCTTCTTTTTTTTTTTTGTAAATGTATGCTCATAAATAAGTTGAAATAAAAGTCAGTAAAACTCAGGGGATGGTGAAGCTGAACAGCTAATGGACCGTAACTGTTGTGGACGTCGATGTTTGGGCAGCTGAGGGTTGCATGCATGTACGAACAGTCCCTGGTGCCTTTCTGTGAAGTAAACGCAGCTTGTTTCTGAAATGTCTCATTACTGACACAGAGCTTGGAGTAAGGTCAGTGGTTCATTCAAATGGATATGCCATACCATTGTTTTCTCTTTCTTTCAGGTATGATGCATTACGATGGGAAAACAGATTCCCGCAAGACTTCATTTGGGCCAAGGTTGGAGTACTACTTACAGTACTTACAGTGCAGTCAGTAAGTATTTGGACAGCGACATATTTTGTTGTTGAAAAACGAAATAAAACACTATTTGGAAATAAATGTGAGGTTAAAGTGCAGACTGTTGCTGTTTTTATAGATAGTCTCTCCCAATGTTCGGAAACTAAAAGTAATTGGACAGTTGGCTGCTCAAATGTGTCTTGGACAAGTGTGGTAAATTTGCTCATTAGTTCATGCATAAAAGTCAGGCAGCATGGATGGTGCAGTGGGTAGCACTGCTGCCTCACAGCTAGGAGGTCCTGGGTTTGAATCCCCGTCGGCCGGGCCCTCTCTGTGTGGAGTTTGCACATTCTCCCCGTGTTTGTGTGGGTTTTCTCCGGGTACTCCGGTTTCCTCCCACAGTCCAAAGACATGCAGGTTAGGCTGATTGGAGAGTCTAAATTGCCCATAGGTATGAGTGTGTGAGTGAATGGTGTGTGTGCCCTGCCATGGACTGGCAACCTGTCCAGGGTGTATTCCTGCCTTTCGCCCAATGTATGCTGGGATAGGCTCCAGCCCCCCTGCGACCCTGTTCAGGATAAGCAGGTTAGGATAATGAATGAATGAATGAATGAATGAGTTCATGCATAAAAGTGCTGAAAAATCTGAATAAATCAATCAGAGTCATTACCAAAACATTAGCTGTGCCAAAAATCAAGTGTTTGGGGCATTGTTAAGATGCAAGAATGCACTAGTGAGCTCAGCAATCGCAAAAGCCCACAGTGTAGTGGATGACAGAAGAAGTAAAATCCCTTTCTAACTGTTCAACTGTTCAAGAACACTCTCCAGGATGTAGGCTTGATGTATCAAAGGTGACCATGAAGAGAAGACTACGCCAGCATAACCACAAAATTCCCCCACAAACCTCAATAATACAACGGCCAGGTTACAGTTTGCAAAAATGTACATTAAACAACCTCTAGAGTTCTAGAACAAAGTGTTATGGACAGAAGAGACAAAGGTCAACATGTACAGAGTTTTTTCTGGTGGGATTCCTTGAGACAAGGGATACACCCCAGAGGAGGAAGGGGTAAACAAGAAAGGGATTAAATAACTCCCAATTATTTATTAGACAACCGATAAAACAACCTCAAATCAAATCAAAATGGTCAGAAAATCGGTCCTTATCTCTGTAGTGCAGGTAGCAGTTGAAATTGTACTTCCCTCTAGGGTCTTTCAGCGCACTTATGCCTGGTTATGGGTATGCACTTTGCACTCTGTTGTACGCTGCTCTGGATAAGAGCGTCTGCCAAATTCCATTAATGTAATGTAATGTGAAAGAAACAAACCGGAGGGAAACTCAACCCTACGTCCTACAGATTATGGTGGTGGTAAGATGAGACCACCGAGAGTTGCAGAGCTCTCCAACCGAGCGGGGCAACCTCCAAACACTGTGTATTTAGACTTGTGAAAAGCCACACGAACAGCAAACATACATTTATATTGACACAGCTACAAAACGCTTCAAGGCCCTACCGCCAGTGTGGGAGAGTGAGAGAAAGTGAGAAATATGCGAACAGCCACTAAGATACCCCGTATAGAACTCCGGGCTATCGGAGATTCGCAACGCTCCTACTGGGATGAGAGACACTCCAAACTTTAACCTAGTGTTAAATACGCAAGTGAAAAAGGACACACTTGCTCAAGTAACAGGAAGTCTGAGCCAATCATCTTAATTACAAGCGGGCCTCAGCACTTCCACCATCCACCTTAAACTCAGCCTACCGCTCCTTACTTAACAAAGGTAGCAGTTAACACAAGGCGAAAAGTAAATCGGTGGACGAACAGTCTAACAGTGCTGACAAACAAGCCCTGGTTAACCAAGACTTAAATAGAAAGGCGACAATCAGACCACACGCGGTAGATAATTGGAGTAAGTAGTCAGCACGAGGGTATTGATTACTAATCATCAAATTGGCAGAAATACGACAGGTCCGCCCTCTACCGTAGTGCATGGAAACGACTCAGAAAGAGCCGAGAACCGTGAGAGTTTCATCATGCAGCAGGACAATAACCCAAAACATACGGCCAAAGCAACCAGAGAGTTTTTCAGGTCAAAAAGTGGAATGTTCTTGACTGGCCTTGTCAATCTCCTGACCTCAATTCCATTGAGCATGCACTTCACTTGCTGAAGACCAGACTGAATACAGAGAGAAAACAATACTTCCCGACTGCACTGTACATTTACAAAGTCAGTTTGCAGTTTTCAAAAAACAATCCCAACTCAAAGATGTCCCACACACAGTATTGGAGCAAAGTCTTAGAACAGTAAAACAAGGTTACGGGAGAGTATTTTGGTACTTGGGGATATTTAGGTGAAATCTGTAGAGGAGCGATGTCTACTTGCACATCTGGGTCGAGGCCCAGGTAAAGGGTATCTAGTCTGTGGAGGAATTAGCAGCAAGATGAATGAGGTTATACGATTTCAGTCTGCCATCTAGCCAACTGCATATAACCTCTTTTCTACTCAGCTTTCTGTTCTGAAATCAATTTATTCTACAAATGTGTGTGACTTCATGACCAACATTACGCAAGGCTCCTTTACTGGTTTATGGCTGGATTACTTGTTCCAAAGGCCATCAATCATCAATGATACACTCTGTAGATCTGCTGTCCATTCTTTCCCCAATAGCTTTTAGATAGATATAGTATATAATGAAAACTCATTTTAAATGCAATGTGAGCTTAATAATAATAATAATAATAATAATAATAATAATAATAATAATTTTTTACTCAAAATGAAATTATTAAGTGAACCATTGTATTTTTGAATATTTGATGGAACCTCAAAATGAAATTATTATTATTATGATAAAAATATAATTTGATTTAAGAATGTTTGATGGAAACATATCAACACTTTTCTCAATAATAGGGCTGCATTTCTTCATTTTTCATTTCGTAATAACAGTTCATTTTTCCGAATGCCATTTTACATAATAACAGGACTAAATTCCCAATGACACTTTTATTTCCGAATGCCAATTTATCCCATTATTTTGAAATAGCCTTTTCAAAATAATAGGAGACTTTTTGCAGATGTCAATCAGCAGCAAGGAGGTAGCGACCTAGACATTGGGGAAGCCAGTACAAAGATTTTAGAGAGGATAGGTCAGTATGTCAACACTAAAAACCAGGGACTGTTGTCCTGGTTCAACACATCACTCCAAATCAAGTTGTCGCCAGTGCTGATGTGTTTCAGGGCAATGTGAGGCGGTTGAAGTTAAGACAGGTGCTATAAGTTATTTTTAATTGTGAAGCTAGGCAGATGAAAGGCTTTTTCAATGTTGGCCTTTCACAGTGCTTCTAATTCTGTTGATGAATAAGCAAGCAAAGCATGAAGATTTATATCTGGTTTTTAACAAATATTTTACCAAGCAAGTTAAAATGTCAGAAAACAAAATGCTAGCTAATGTTATAGGCTAGTCCATTCACCAGAAGACGGGTCTCTTTTCATCCCCTTTGTTCTCCTGGAAAATAGTTTGAAGTTGCTGTGTTCCTTGTTTTAGTTTTCCTCAGTTCCACTCAAATCTCGATGGACCCGAAGATGCTTGCGACCACACTGTGCACAAGTAACATATCCCTCTCAGACAGTGCAGACTGAGGTCCCTTCCCAGCCCAGCTCACCGGCTTTTATGTATTATGTTCACAATGTTACACAAGCACCCATAAACATTTGAATGTTATGTCCATAACGTAGTGGAAATGCTGAAATCTGCTAAAAGGTACACAGTGTAACTAACGTTAGCTTCCGAGCGGTAGCGTTATAGCATGTTCATTAGCTAATTGAATCCTGTTACGGTTTTAAGCTTTATTTCATGATACATAATTATTTGGAGTCAAAATCTGTACTTCTTTGATACTTGGGCACATATACATAGGTATATTTATATTATGTATAGACAAAAGACTATACATATTTTGCATGTTTCAGCCTGGGTACACAGTTGAATGCAGCTGAACCCGTCAACAAGCACCCTTTGTTGCTTAAACCATTTTCACAAGCTTATCCTACCAAAGTATGCCATTATCATGTAAAAGCTGATCATAAAAAAGCGATCTAGTTCATAAATTATGAAAATGGCATTTTTATAATATTAACTGTTATTATGAAATCTAAAATGAAATGTGGGCTATTATAATGAAAAGGGTCATTTCAGTTTGAGTAAAAAAATAGTCATAGGACATAACTGACCAGTTGAATCAGGCAAAAATGGTAAATGTCAGCATTTATATAGCACCTTTATCCAAAGCGCTGTACAATTGATGCTTCTCATTCATCCATTCACACACCCACTCACACACAAACAGCGACTGGCTGCCATGCAAGGCACCGACCAGCTCGTCAGGAGCAATTGGGGGTTAGGTATCTTGCTCAGGGACACTTCGACACAGCCAGGGCGGGATCGAACCGGCAGCCCTCCGACTACCAGACAACTGCTCTTACCGCCTGAGTCAATGTCGCCCCCACTTATTGTCTCATGAAATATGAAAGACAAGGGTATTAATTATTGCAGTTATAGTCTGTTACATTCACAGCTGTCTCAGACTCATCTCAGGGGAGTAATGACGTGCTGGCAACCCTGCTAAAGAGCGAGTACAACAATGTTCTCCTGAGACAGAAAAGCACAACACCTCTGCATTTAAATGAAGGGGGAAACCTGCATTTAAATATTACCACAAACACTGAAAAACGATCAGAATTAATTTTCATAAACCGCTCTCTCAATCTTTCCCGAGTGTGCCCGGAAACAGGTGTCAAAATAAACGGGAGTTAAATATTTTATGGAAACGGTGCCACGTATTCAAAACGCTGGGGTTCGGAAGGGGTTGATGGGATTTCAAATCTCATTCCAGTTTTTTTTCCCTGTGTCCTTTTATCTATTTTGTTCCAGTCCACTGTAGCAGTTCCCCTGCTTTCATTCAAATTAATTTTATTTGCATAATTAAAGGAGACAGGATTTACAGTACAGAAAAGCCGCACAATAACGACTCTATCCTATGGAAGACGATGATGATGTGAAGCGAGGAGGAGACAGGGAAAAATGGAGGGCGAAAGGAAGAAACAATAAAATGTAATTACATAGCTCCAATAAACCCGTAATTCCTATGCGCGGAAATACCGAGATAGCTCCGCTAACTGTTTCATTCCGCTAAGCCACAACAGGCCTTTCCACCACTGCGGGAAGTACTACAACATGCAAATTCATTCCAATGTGAGAGCTCTGTGAGAGAAAAAAGCACAATGTAGTTAAACAACAGGACAGCTCCTTTTTTTATTCGATGTATAACAAATTACATTTTCTTTATGATGCTAATGTAGACTCTCGACATGGAATCTAATCTAATTATTCTACGTATTTGTCACGGTGCCATTAATAAGAATATTTCATTTCATGTGGACGGTGTCTGTGAATATCCTACTTGGTGAAAAAGTTAGGAAGGTGAATCTCCCTGTAATGAGAGCTGTGGAGTTAGATTACTTTGCGGGTGGGCTTTTACGAAGGCCTCATTATATTTCCCAATCGGGTCTTGTGCATTGTTTCAATTCACAATGGCCCGGGAATGGAACAGCCATCCAATATAGGCGCACAGCCATATTTCCTCATTGTAACTTCTCTTTGGAATAGCGCTTTTGTCACAGTGACAGCGAGTCATTCTGTGTGTGGCTTTGCCCTGATATATTGGATTCTACGTGTGAACCAATACTGGGCACACACCTGTTCCTCTCCCTGAGAACCAGCAGAGGTCAGTGTTGAGGAGGTAGGGTCAGCTCCCTTCCCTGAGTATTTCAGTGAGCAAGACCGCTGGCTTCATTCACTCTTGCCGTACTGACCGACTGGTGCAGAATCTCTGTTTAGATAACATTTAAGTCCAAAGACACCGTCGAAATGCCACATTGTACAAATAAAACAGCACAGTTGACATTTGTTGGGACACCGTTAATAGGTTTTATGTAAAATTTCGCCGTGAAAAAGTCAGAGATATTAAAATGGCTAATGGCGGTGGCAATGGTCAGACCTCCTCCCTCCTGTGTTAAACTGACGGGCTCCTGGATGAATCTCACAGCCCCTTCCGCCCGGCCAGAATAATTCCTCCCGCCTCTGCTCGTTGACATTCTGAGCGCCCGTACTGTATAATAATATGCAAACCGTATTTTTCCCATTTCCAAAAACTGATTAGATTTAATCTTTTACTGTTTATTTTAATTACTGCAGAGGCTACGTTCTCCTTTTCCAATTATCCAGGAAGGCCGAGGTTTAGCTCTCAAGTGCCGAACTCTGGATTAAAGAGCCTTATATTAATTTAAGTAAACCTCAATTTTCATCAACAAAGTAAGCCCTTTTAAACCATGTCACTCATTTTATGCACACCCTATCCCAACTACCTCGTCAAAGTGCCCCAGGGTGGGTTCTTTAGAGGAGCTCTCTTGGACTTATGGACAAATATACCAAGGAACAATAAAATGCAATTTGTGTAATTTATATAATTTACCTTTTGTAACTTCCAACCTATCACATTTGCTTAAAGGAGTATTGCACAAGAGGGCATTGAAGAAACTAGGGATGTGACAAATGATCAGTTTTTGTATCGATTAATGTATTGATTAACGGTTAACCCGGTTAATCAATACTGCGTATGACCGCTAGTTATGCATCTATGGGTTGCATCTTTTTTCTTTCTTTTTTTTTTTTTACTGGATTACTGAGAAATTGAATTGCATTTTCAAAGTTTATTTTTGGCCATCTCAATAGTTAAATGTCAACATTGTAAGTCAGATAATAGTAAGTCAGCCTAATTGCCAAATTAAATATTTACATTCACATTGTTCAGTGTAACCTCATAGTTGCAGAAATCTGTAGTTAAATCCCTGTAGTTTACGTCCAGGCATGCTGGTCGATTGTGTGTCATTTTTTTAAATGCATCAGTTAAAATTATAATTCTTCAAGTTTTCATCCCTCTTCCCTATGGCTTCTGTGTGATAGACTTGACTGTCTTGAAATCTGTAAAAATGCTGCTGTTAACATCTTCCTTACAGTTGTTGGGTTGTGCACTCAAAATTCTGTGGGAAAGCAATAGTTGCTTGATATGGGGGTGGCCTGTAGCTTAGTGGTTAAGGTAAATGACTGGGACAGACAAGGTCGGTGGTTCTAATCCCTGTGTAGCCACAATAAGATCCGTACAGCTGTTGGGCCCTTGAGCAAGGCCCTCAAGCCTTGTCTCCTGCTTAGTCTAATCAACTGTACGTTGCTCTGGATAAGAGCGTCTGCCAAATGCCAATAATGTGATGTCATATAACAGTAGGTCTATTTTACCATAGGCGGCTGGTCTAATGATTTTACTTTCATGCCAATGCAGGTCTCTGTACAATTTGATATATTTTTATGTAATGGTAAACTTGCATTTTATATGCCAATGCATTTTAAATGGCACGGGACAATCGAGGTGGGGAGATTAATGTGTCCATTTTTCGCTGAAAGCAGGGAATTTTCGCTTTCAATACCCGATGGATAAAGAGCGTGATGATAATGTATCACTTCATTTATTTTTATGTAGATACCGCATAGTGGAAAGCTATGTTCAGTTTGCCGGTTGTTTGAATTTGCCTGTCAATAAACAGGGACCTTCTGTGAACCTTAAGAAACGACATAACGTTACAATAATCCAAAAGACAACCAACAGATACATAAATTATTTGATAACTCTAATAGCATTCAATTGCCTGTGGTGTTTGCATTTTAAACCCCCTGAAATGGCCAGTGCTTTCTTGAACTACTGAAGCTAGTCGATTGCTAATATAGAACCGCTGATATGCCTAATAATGAACATGCATTTATTTAAAACTGAGCTGACAATATCACTTTCAGAAAAAAAATATTGGTTAATGGTTATCAATTACAAAACAGTTTCGGTTAACCGGTTAAACGTTTAACCGTTCACACCCATAGAAGAGACACGATGAAAGTATTAAGTTTGTCAGTTCTTTAGTGTAATGCACCATTCTAGAGACCCAAGAGCAGACATGGGGATATTCAGAAATCGTTGTTTATTAACAGTCTGATATTAGAAGCCAGTAATCCAAGATATACATTGCCAAAATAGAGATGCCAAAGAATAGTAAGTAGTCAAAAATCCAGATGATCAGAACGGCGAAGTACAAAAGGGCAGGGCAAGAGCGTAATCAAAAGAATAGCAAGGAGATGAATAAAAAAAATCAGAAGGCAGACAAAAAGAAGGGGTAAGGCAATTTGAAAATCAGGCAAAAGGGCGTCTCAGGAATCTGTAGTATTACAGGATTACAAATAATCGGCTCTAGAATATAGATCAGAGGTCACCAACCCTGGTCCTGGAGAGCTACTGGGTCTGCTGGTTTTCACTGTTACTCTGCACTTAATTGATCAATTAGAGCAGATGATTACACAGCTAACTCACCTCACCTGGTTACCTGGTACTCAGCAGGGTGCTGATTTTAAGGTGAAAACAAAAACCAGCAGACCCAGTAGCTCTCCAGGACCAGGGTTGGTGACCTCTGATATAGATCAACATTCTGACAAAGGTACCTACTGAGACTGGGGTTTAAATACACTGCGGGATAAGACAAACTCGGCGGGGCATGGAAGTGAGGATGATCTAACAAATAAACCTCAGGTCAGAAACATGAACGGGCAATAAAACAATAATGAGGGATGCACGAAGACGCGGACTGGATTCACAAATACACACATGTAATACAAGCGGCTCCGGACTAGTAGGCAATTGCTCAGTAATTTATTAGGCCATTTGTTAAAAGTGTTTTGTTTTTGTTTTTTTGCCAATGATGGGGTGGTGAGCACCCCCCTTGCCACAATGAGCACACGCCCCTGCATCTGACTATAGTTAGCTAGTAAAGTTTCTTTGAGGTAAATTTATTTCAAGTAACTGGCTGATAAGAATGCTTACACCTTCCAACCACGACGTATAAAAGCATTTAAAAAAAAGTACTTTCTAAACTGTGTTGGTGACTCAAAGGTGCAGTGAACGAACCTCAACTGTTTACTTCCTGGTGGGCGGGTGTTATCATTCTTATCAGTCAGTTATGCGATAGATCTGGTAAAATTGAAAGACATCCATTACCAATTGGTTTCCTGACTCTCTCCTGGCTCTCCAACTTCAAATCTGTTGTGCCCGTTTGACTGTAGACTATTTTGCTAAATTTTGGCACATTGCAAAGTAAAAAAAAAAAAGGTTTATTTTTGGTTCAGTTAATTTGATTTATTAATGAGAAGTGTAGATTGGGGGCATTCTGCTCTAACAACAGATGCCTTTGTTCTGTTTTTCACACCAGATGCAAAATTAGTTCACCAACCAGCAAAAAACTCAATATTCCTTGCTGTGTGTATTCATTCAACAGAAGTTGCAAACTCCGATAAATGCTTTACAGGTTTCCTGCTGCAGTGATGATTGTTGAAGCAGTAAATAACAGAAGTCCTGATAAAAATGACCTCCAGCTGTTTCAAGGCCCCTTTCCCCAGGTTCAGCGATCTGCAGGGAAGTTCTGAGGATTTCATCATTCTGAATCGGGCAATATTTACTTTTATTTTGAAGTAATCCTTTACAATGCGGCATATACCTAGGGAAGCTGACTTGCAGAGCAAAGTCACTGAGAACAAAGCCATTGTACAATACATGTACTGCAGTGGCCTTCACTGTAATCTGAAGGCTGAGATGAGCATATTATTCTGAGTTATACTGAAAGGCTAGTCTTAACAGCAGAAAAAGAATGTGCTTTAAAACAAAAGCTAATTACAGTGTACCAGCAACATGTACTTTGCAGGCCATGAAATTAGAGCCCCTTCCTCATTAGAAAATGTACACAAATAGATTCCATGAGCCTGTACTTAACACTAGAGCAGCAGTGTGTTTTAATGATGTCTTTGGGAACAGGGCTTCTTTAACTGTGTGATGTACTGGCACTTTTAAATAAATTATGTCCCTGTACAATGAGGCTGCTTTTCTCATTTTCTTCAAATGCTGCTTTCTGATCATTGTCTAGCATTACTTTTTTATGGATTTTATTTCACGATTCAATAGGCTTTTTTTTGGATGCTCCTGTTACATAAGTACCCACTACGCTGTAATATTTAGTCAGGTCTAAGAATATCTGACTCACAATGGCAAGTGTTGAATTCCATATTTGGATTTTGAGTTCTAGAAATGAATGGGTGTAAAATTCAGGATGCAAATGGTGTCATGAAAGACTTTATTTGAACATCACTGTTATTTCATATAAATGTAAATGACAGGAATGGGAAAATGTAACTCTCAGATTAGATTTTGCTCTAAAAATCAGATGTGCTGTGAGCACTGTATGTTTGTTTTTTTCTTTGATGTGCCTTTTGAGGCCGGGGTCTGACTCTCCACTAGAACCTATTTGTTGTGCACATGCACACCACTTACATTTGGAAGATGCTCTTTTTCAGAGCACCTTAGAGTGCATACAGTATATGCATGCATAAAGGCTCAGACAGCCAAGTGCTGATGGCAGGTCATTGTGGTCACAACAGATACCAGCCTTTAATGCACTTGCTCTCAAAAGCAGTAAATACAAAAACCTGCCAGTTAAATGTCGTAGTAGGTCCAAGCGGCTGACTGAAAATGTTGTGCTTCCAGTATAGTGTTGAGCACAGGTGGGTAATGAGGACCATATCCGATCCTGGCCTTAAATTATGTCAACTTCTGGCCTTAATTACACAATTAGCCCTAACGTTTACGGAATTTGACATTTAGCTACATTTCTTGATGAGCACATGAATGACAGCTGAAGACTGTTGTTCTGTCCCTGGCCCACCGGAATCGCCCACCCCTGGGGCCGGTTTTTCAAAAGTTTTAATCTGGATCAAACTGATCCAGATTTGGAAATCTCTTTTTCTGCTATCCAGGATCACGTAATCCATCTTATTTTTATGCTGGTTTTTCAAAGCAATGTGGGATTGGATTACTCTGATCCGGATTCAAACTTTTCAGGATTACCAAATCTGGATTACCTGTGGTCTAAATGGGACTATCACAATGTAGCTGTGTAAAGAACAACAGGTAGAATAGTGTGGGGTCACTCCAATATGCTTTATTTGAACAGAAAATAGGACTGAACGGAACAGCAAACAAACAATATAAACATCCCCCTCCATTGTCCATTTCTTGGAAACAGGCAGTCCGCTCATCTGAGACCTACAACAAATAAATAAATACATTCTTTACTCACAAATACATTATGGATGTTTCGAACAGGTTTCAAACAAAGATTTATTGAATTGAACTGGATAAAAAAGGCTTAAATGTCCAATACTTAACAAAATAAATTACTTCTTAGTTCTTCTTATGAGTAGTTCTTCTTATGAGTTCTTCTTCTTCTTCATCATCATCAACTGCTTGTCCAAGCTTGGTCTTTAGGAGGCGGATCTGAAGTCTGGCCTTGGTTTGCTGCAGTCGGGCAAGAATAAGATGTTCCTCTGCTAGATGGATCTGTACTGTTCTGCCCTTTCAGTCTCTTTTTGCGGAAGTACCTTATAGGCGTCATCTTTCTTTGGGTGCTTTGAGCCTCTCTCTGGGGGTCCTGTGGGAACTAGGCCTTCTGGCTCCACCTGTGATTGACCTTCTCCCTCGATTACAGGGCTGAGATTAAGAATAAATGTTTCTAAAGAAGGCTCACTTTCTGCTGTCATCACAGGCTCACCATCCTCTGCAACATCTTGGATCCCATGCAGAGCTTCCGACTTTTCACCTCCAATAATATCAAGGACTATGTCTGTGTATTCACCCCTCTTATATGGGTTGTTGCCTGTTTGGCTGTTCTTGGCTTCAGCATGGTCTTTTGTTGCCCTGGCCTTAAGATTCTTCCACTGAAATCTTAGTTGCTCTGTTGTCCTCTTCTGGCCAAACCCCATGGCATTCACATGTTGTGTGATTTCAGCCCAAATTTCCTTCTTCATTTTACTGCTCACTTCACCACCCTTGGCAAAACTAAAAGATCCTACCAATGACCTATAATGGCACCTAACACCCTCCAGTAGGGCGTGGGTTTCAGCAGCAGAGAAATTTGGGCTTTTTGAGTCCATGGTTCCACCGCTTTGATGTAGCAAGCATCATTTTATAGGCCTTGGGTATGATTCCATTAATTGAACACAAGCCAAAGCAATTAAGCTAACAGGTGTGTTTGGGAAGACCAATTTACACAGCCATATGTATATTCAGCCTTTCTCAGAGGACTCAGAGAGAAGGTCACAGAGAGGCAGTGACATGGCAGGTGTTGTCCATCGCCACCACAAGAGAAGATACCGTCAAAGGGTGTATGTTGAGCGTATAGATCCACTGCAGAAATATACCAATGAGGAGCTGTATGCTCGGTTTCGCTTCGGAAGAGCTGATATTCAGTATATTGTGGACCTTCTCAGGCCCAACCTCCAACGCAGAACCCAAAGGAGTTATGGTCTGTCTGTGGAGGAACAGGTCCTCATTGCTCTTCGCTTCTATGCGTGTGGGACTTTCTACCAAGTTGTGGGTGACTACATGGGTGTGGAAAAATCAACTGTTTGTGATGTTCTGAAAAGTGTGTCAACTGCATTGGCCAGCCTGATTAATGAATTTGTTTAATTTCCGAAGGATGACCAGATCATCCAGGCCAAGCAGAATTTTTTTCTTTTGGGGAATATGCCCAATACTATTGGAGCAATCGACTGCACCCATGTGCACATACAAGCACCTCATGAGAATGAGTGGGAGTTTGTAAACCGAAAGGGGAGACACAGCATCAACGTTCAACTTGTGGGCAATGCTGAGCTCCTCATCACAAACTGTGTTGTGAAGTGGCCTGGGTCTGTCCATGATGCGCGCATCCTGAGGGAGAGCGCTCTATATAGAGAGCTCCAAACCAACCGACCAAATGGTATCATATTAGGCGACAGTGCCTACACTCTTCTACCATGGCTGATGACCCCTTTTCTGGCTGCAAACACGCCTGAGCAGGCACGCTTCAACACTGCTCATTGCAAAACAAGATGCACCATTGAGCGCTTAAATGGAGTTCTGAAGAGGCGCTTTGCATGCCTTAACTACTTGAGAGTGGAACCACAGAAAGCATGCAACATAATACTTGCTTGCACTGTCCTACACAACATCGCGACCAGGCGCAAAGTCCCTCTCTGTGATGACGTCCCTGATGCACCTGAGCCCATTGGAGACACTGACCAACCTCCGGCATTCTGTCAGAATGAGGGCCCGACTGGACGACCAATAAGAGATGCAATTTTTAGACACTATTTTTGATAAGTCCATGATTGATGATTGTGTCAGTGTGATTAATGTTTAATGAACAAAGACAGAATTTATTATTTGAGTTCAATATTGACAGCTGTTTGGGGGATTATTTTATGGGGCCGAAATATTTATAATTTATAATTTGCCGTACTGAAAGGTTGCTAGGCTACATAGCCTACCTACTTTATGTACTTCCTGTTGAACAATTCAAGTGAAATTGATGAATAAATATAAATACTGTAAAATGCATGATATAAATGTTGTATTATTTAACTAACCAATTTTAGTTACCTAGTTTTATTACTGCTGGGATCAGTTTAATCCTTTTGGGATCAAAATGATCCCAATCCTACCAAAAAGTTTTGAAAAACCCAAACTCAAGGTTTGATCCGGATCAACAACAAGATTGGATTACGTGATCCAATCCAATTTCTGAATCCTTTTTTTCTTTTGAAAAACCCATTTTCAAGATTTGATCCAATCCGATAGCCATAATCCGATCAGATTACTTTTGAAAAACCGGCCCCTGGTGTAGAAGCTACAGGATGAATGGATTGAATTGGCTGGATTTGAACTGCTGACATCACGATTTGCGATGACCATGTGGATAGCGTTCTATAGACTACTGCACTGAGCAGGTGTGGTTCCAGACCGGTGGATCTCTAGCCTGTTGAGACTGGGAGGCGTGTGTGTCTCAGTGAGTCCCAGAGCTGTACCGGTGGAGGAGAGTCTCCTGGCCTCATGGGCCTCCTGGTGTGAGTGATTTAAGGTTAAAGTAAGGTTTCAGACTGTGTGTAAGTTATGACAGTAAACCGTTGGTCATTATTGCTTGGGAATTTAATTTCAATATTTGATGGCTTACTAGATCAGCACCAGTTGGTGTATGACTTCCAAACTTCTAAGACTAGTAGATATTTTTGTTAAGAACAGCCAAGGAAAATTAAGTCAAACAGATAATGTATTGAGAAATTATACAATGCCAAATTTGGGTCTGGGCAGAAAATAACGAAAAGGTTCAACCAAGCACATGTTTTCTGATTTTTCTGTGCTTTAATTACAAAGATATGCTGCTCCAAAATCAACAGTTTATACACAAAAGTTTGGCCCCCCCAACTTATTTTTTAAAGAGCCAATATCTCCAGAACTACAAATCCTATGACGCCAATGTTTTGCTTGTTCTCTACTGAATATATAAAGAACATTCACACAAAGTTTGAGCCAAATGGGAGTGGTCACCCCCCACACCTCTGGTTGATTTCTAGCAGAATGACCCCATGAATCTCACCCTCTGGTCAATAAGTAAAGATAACTGTAGATCCCCAGGCCGTGGCCTCTAAAGAGAATCAATAGAACCCATATATTTAGAGCAGACTGAATTATTGAACATGCTACGGGGATCAGCCCGACAGCAAGGAGCAAGGAGAATTGCAGGCAGAGGTGGAAAGTTCATCGGGCGGAAAGTAAAAGTCATGCCATGTGTTCGACCCACAAACTCAGCCAGCTGATTTCACCAATTAGCTCGACCGTCTGGCTGTAGAAGTCTGGTAATTAGCGCTGGGGAGGACTTTTACTTTCTGAACTTGAGTTTTACACCTCTGGGTACAGGGGGGCTGCTAGATTAAAGGGTCAGGGGAGACTGGCAGCCTGAGACAGCAAGGCAGGCTGATGGAGAGGCATAAAACACGAGAAAGAGAGTGGCTATAACCAGTAACCAGTGTAACCAGTCAAAACGCTTTTTGAGAGGTATGAACACCCTCTGATGAATTTCACGACACCGATTACATTACTCTCTGTCCTTTCTTTCTGTATTAAAACATAATTTTTAAAGTTCATCGCAGAAAAATTACACTGACATACTGGACTAACTGTAGTAAGAATACTGCTATGCTGCAAATGTCAGAAAGCTGTGTGTCATGTCATAAGAAAACCACATTTATACCAGTGGCATAAAGCACATCATTAAATAATATTAAATCAACGAACAGTATTGACATACAGTATGTCATACGCAGAAATGCATTAAAGATAAATGCCACCGCACTTACAAAAGTTATGTTCTTAGAAATTATAAATTTATAACTGTCCTCATAAATTGTCCATTTGTTGACTGCTTCATGTACCATAGAATGTCTCCCAAAAGGATAAAAATAATCTGAACTCCAACATGAAAAATAGAAAATAATATATAAAAACAGACCAAAATAAATCCTCTTTTATAGTGAATTGGCACCAGAAAAAAGGAAGGAAAACTAAAATATTCAATCTCAACAAATGCAAATGCTAGCCTTTAGTCTAATGCCAGCAAGTCCGCTCCTGTAGGCCCTAAACCATAGACCTTTGACTTGCAGTAGACTTTTCTTTAAATCAGAAGCCTTACATACCATGCCTGGAACCTGTTGTGCTGCAACAGTACTGACATACTGACAAGGCATTTATGTCAATATAAATGTGACCGATAAGTCACAGCAACAGTTATAACGCATTGGACAAGTTTCACAGAGCCAAAAGCTTAACCTCTGTCTATGAAACTGGCCCATTATGTTTAGAAAGGTTTTACAGGCATTATACCAGAATGTTTATCGAGGCGGACCAGGTAAAGAACCACAAAGGCACCAGAGATCTGTACAGCTTTGAGGAGCAGGACAGAACAAACTGCTACCTTATGATGGGATTGGCTAACTTTCTAATCGCTCTGTCACTGAGCGAGAGAGAGAAAGAGAGAGAGAGAGAGACAGACAGACAGAGAGACAGACAGACAGAGTATGTGTGAGAGAGAGAGAGAGAGAGAGAGAGATTCCTGTGTGCAGGAATATGTGAAAGCTGAAAGGTGATGGCAGTAGCTGCTCAGATAATGAGTGAGACCTGGAGAGCAGCCAGAACTTTCTTCCGGCTGGCAGTGTCATTCTGCGCATTATCGAGAGTGACCGCTCCTTTCACTGTTTGTAATGCTGAAGTGCTGGCTGGTTAAGACTCTTATACCCTGAATTTTACCCTATTCAGTGTGTAACAACTCTCAGAATGATGAGTTCTGTACTGTTTTCTGTCTTCTCTCTGGAAGCGTGTACACTTTGTTCTCTATGGTGTGTTCCCATTGGGTGCGGGGTTCCATCAATCTGCATGTCACATTATTAACGCACAGGGAGGCTGGCTTGGATTGGAGATCATTTTGGGTTTTTTTTTTGGTCTGTGGTCTGTTTTTGGGCCTGTTTTCTGAGTATTTTCTTGATTTTGCATATACAAGGGTGCCTTTCATTATTAGTTTGTGTAGTTTATGTCAGAGCAGTTTTCTGTGTTTGTTCCTTTGTACAAATTAATTATATATTGCTGACTAAGGGAACCGTTTTATGTAACTATAGGGTACCACCCCACCAGCAAGCATTTGTACCTTTTCAGGCACTTATGGTTCCTTTATTTCTGAGTGTCAGGGGTGATCTGGCCACCCCTGAGCATTGTGGGGAGGTTATTGTAGATAAAATAAGATTACGTGTACCAGTAGTTGCAGATGGCCATGTGCCGTGATCGCAATGATGTAAGAAACTGCGGCCTAATATGTTTAACATCAGCTTTAGTACTTTAGAACACAGGCAATTTAGCGATGCCATTTAAGTGACGTTGCTTGTGTTTGTCACCACCACTTCTATGCCTGCCTCCATTTCTGTGTCTGCCCCCTGTTTCTCCTCTTTCTGTCCCCTTACAGATGCTGATGTGTCTCACCTCCTGCTCTCCCACCGCCCTACTACTTGTGCCCTGGACCCCATCCCCTCAAACCTCTTTCAGGCAATCACGCCTGACATCCTCCTGTTTGTCACCGCCCTTGTTAACTCCTCTCTGTCCTCTGGCTGCTTTCCCTCATCATTCAAGAGGGCCTACATCACCCCGCTCCTAAAGAAACCCACTCTAGACCCCTCCTGCATTCAAAACTACCGTCCGGTATCTCTCCTTCCTTTTCTATCCAAATCCATTGAACGAGCCGCCTCCAACCAACTCTCTTCCTTCCTCTCTCAGAATAACCTGCTGGACCCCCACCAGTCCAGCTTCAGACCTGGCCACTCAACGGAGACTGCACTCCTCTCTGTCAACGAGTCCCTTCAGGCTGCACGAGCAACCTCTCTCTCTTCTGTCCTGATCCTTCTTGACCTCTCTGCGGCGTTCGACACGGTCAACCACTCCATCCTCTTAGCCTCCCTGGCATCTACAGGGATCTGTGGCACAGCCTTAGAGTGGATCCAATCTTATCTCTCTGGCCGGTCCTCCCAGGTGTCCTGGGCTGGAGGAGTGTCAACCCCTCGCCCCCTTGTTACAGGAGTCCCCCAGGGCTCAGTCCTCGGACCCCTCCTCTTCTCCATCTACACAAGATCCCTTGGCCCCGTTATCTCTGCTCATGGCATCTCCTATCATTGTTATGCCGATGACACCCAACTCTTTCTCTCCTCCCCCCCATCAGACACACAGGTCTCTACCCGTATCTCCGCCTGCCTGAGAGACATCCAGAGCTGGATGGGCAACCACCATCTAAAGCTCAACCCAGGTAAGACAGAGGTGATCTTCATCCCTGCTTTAACCTCTCCCTTCTCTGATTTCTCTATCTCACTAGGGGATACCACAGTGACCTCATCCCCTAGTGCAAGAAACCTTGGAGTGATGATGGACAACAGGCTATCCTTCTCCAAGAACATCGCTATGGTGACCCGGGCGTACAGGTTCTTCCTGTACAACATCCGGAGAATCCGACCCTTTCTCACCACCTACTCCACTCAGCTCCTTGTTCAAGCGATGGTCTTGTCCCGCCTGGACTATTGCAATTCTCTGCTGGCTGGCCTTCCAGCATCTGCCATCAGACCCCTACAACTCAACCAGAATGCTGCAGCCCGTCTGGTATTCAATGTTTCCAGACATTCACATGTCACCCACCTGCTCAGCAACTTCCACTGGCTGCCTGTTATGGCTCACATCAAATTTAAAACTTTGGTGCTTGCATACCAGGCAGTTAAAGGATCAGCTCCTGTATATATTCAATCCCTTATCAAGACCTATACACCAACAAGACCCCTCCGTTCTGCCACTTCGTGCCGTCTGGCGCCTCCCCCTCGCCACACCTGCATTCACGCTCACAACTGCTGTCTGTCCTGGTCCCACGGTGGTGGAATGACCTCCCCACGTAATGTAATTAAATTGGGTTAGTTTTAGCTAAACATTAGCTAATTATTATTAAACAATAGTGGTGATGCTAGCCACTGCTGCTAACATCAGTGGATTTCAGTCTGCCCTAGTCTCAAGTCTTCTGAAAGTCCGGGATTGTTTCGAATTTTGGCATGGCCTCCTTGCCCAGGAGGAAATCGGGTGGTAGAATCTCCTGAAATGAACAGTAATGTCAGCAGGCAGTTATGTTACTGAAAGCCCCCCCACTGCTTTTCAGAAACACAGAAATAAAAAAGGCCCATGCAAGAGGAGGCCTGAGCAGTGTTTGGAATAACACATACAAAAAGGCACAGGTTGCCAGTGTATAAAAGTAATGACTGAGCATGTTCGTTTTGAAATATTTTCAAGGTGAAAATCCTGCACAGTACACCCTTAAAGTATGTAACTAAAAATGCATCACCCAAGCAAGAAAATGAATATTTCTCATTACATGACTCAAGTAGGTTTTCCATGTAATACCAACTACATATTATAAATAATAGAACGGCAATAGATAGCAAATTGTTACCAAATCTGATATGATATACTCGGGTATACTACATAACTTGCCAACAAATTCAGGCCAAAGCCTGACATTTCCTGAAGGAGAAGTCTTGTGAATAAACATGTTCCTGCTTAATCTCTATATAATCTAAATCACCTTAGTCTCTAAGGGTTAAAATTCTTCTTCTTCTTCTTCTTCATCATTGATATTATTATCATATGTCTAAGAAAATTGCCAACTTCCAGGAAACCATAGACCTAATTAGGAACACACTTCCAATGTAGAATGCAGTCGAAGTGCCAAAGGGAATGTACAACCGTTTATATGTGATTTATTTATGTATTTATTTATGTGAGGAGACGGGCGCTGGGGGAAAAATATGAAAGCTTGTTCTGTTTGGAGTGTACAGAGGATCAGTGTGTTCAAGCTGAGTTTGGCAGTGAAAGTGTTAAAAGCAGAAGTACAGAAACCCCCTCCAGACCCGGCTGTCTTACTGCTCCACATTTACATGCATGCAAATCGCCTGCCCATATACGGCCTTATGCAAATCCCCCGTCGGCAGAGATGAATTCCACACATTTCAGTGATGAACTATTACAAAATGATGAGAATTATCTAATTTTCATGGATTTGTGTGTGAAAGCGTATCTCTGGGAGGAGATACGGGACCTGAACGAACCTGCCGCATAATCGATGCCTTTAATGGCCTTCTCGCGGACGTCCCGCTGGAGGAGATCAATGTGAGCTGCTCCTGGTGCTCTGATGGTGTGAAAGGCCGCTCTGTGTTTTCACTGCTTTAACCCGACTACAACAAGAGCTAACCGTGGCATCGCAGCCAGAGATTCGCCTCGCACAGCGACGCGTTCAAACGGATTTCTCCTGCCTCTTGGCGAGCGCCTTATCCTCTCCGCTCCGTTAGGCAGGTGAAATCGGGGCTGCTTCGGTCTCTGGCTCGCGACGCGCTCTCACACGCCGAGCAGAGGCATTCTGGGTAAAAGCACAACCCCGTTTTCCCTGGTTTTAATCCTGTGTCTTTTCTCTGCTTACTGAGACTAAGGACTTATTGTTTATTTTTCACCTAATTTCTGATCTTAGCTCCACTCATCGGGAGAGGCTAGTAAAAGAGGCAAGAAAAATGAAGTGAAGGCGGGGAAATTGGGGAAAAAAACGTGAACCAGGCAAATGGCATGGCAGATGGGGATTGGTGGACCTGCAGGGCGATCATTTATTCCTCACACGTTCCAAAAAATATTTCCTCAAAGGATGCAGGCATGTTTCCTTGCGCAGGGGAGTTCCTCATTTCTGGCTCCTTGTAGGAACATTTAATGGGTTGTCATGCCCTTTATGATGACAGACCTCAATCAATTTCCCGGTCAGGAGCAAGGAAAAGAAAAAAGAACAGAAAAATAAAATCACAGACAATCCTAAAACGATCCTAAAAAATCCCAAACAATCCGAAAACGATCCTAAAAATCACGAACAATCCAAAAACAATCAGAGAAAATTACAAACAATCCGAAAATGGCTGCTGCCAGCTGCTGCCGCCTCATAATCAGGTAAACATTTTCGAAACATTTCATGATACTGAGCTTTTAAAAAGGTATCACCTTAATCGCGAGGGTATTATGATCATAGTAGAGCTAGTCAGGGATGCAGTCATTTCACCAGCAAACAGACACAACCCAAAAACACCGGCGATCAAGGTTGTGACAACTCTGCGCTACATGGCTACAGGGAAAATGCAGCGCAGACAAACTAGGATGATCACCGTCTGTGCCGTTATGCACAACCTGTGCAAGCGACACATTATCCCACGGCCAGAGGAGTATGAAGATGATGATGATGATGATGATGATGATGATGATGATGATGATGATGGTAATGTTGTTGACGATGACGATGACGATGAAGGCGGACTACAAAGTGGATTGGCATACAGGGACCACTTCACCAACACACACTTTGCGTAAACTATCACAACAACATCCTGCTGATAAGAGCAGCATCCCAGATTAGAAGAGTAATGTCACTTTTCGGTTTGAATAGTGCAATAGGGCAGGTGTGGATACATGGGCCTTAGCTTAGCAAGCCATAATAAGTATTTCATTTACACCTATTGTAGCTTTACCTTGCATCTACACAAATCAGTGAAAACACAAGTTGTAATGTCATGTATTTATTCATGAGATTCTCTGTCTTTAAGTGTTCAGTTTCTGAGAACTGTACTCCTCCTGTAAGTGGGGGAGCCTCTTCTCTGTGTCAAGGAGCCTCTGCTGTTTCTTTAATAAACTCATTTCCAGCTCCACATTCTGTTCCAACAGAGATGCTGATGCAGCAGAACCACCACTAGCTGCAATTCCATCCATCCATCCATCCATTATCTGAACCCGCTTATCCCGATCAGGGTCGCAGGGGGGCTGGAGCCTATCCCAGCATACATTGGGCGAAAGGCAGGAATACACCCTGGACAGGTCGCCAGTCCATCGCAGGGCACACGCACCATTCACTCACACACTCATGCCTACGGGCAATTTAGACTCTCCAATCGGCCTAACCTGCATGTCTTTGGACTAGCTGCAATTATTATTATAATTATTATTATAATTATTATTATCATTATTATGAAAGTCATTGTAATTATTTAACACGAAAATCATTAACGATTGTGTTTGTGTCCCAGAATAAATATATGAGGCAAATCTTCATTAGAAAAACGTACCCATCAAGTTCATTCAGCAATCGCATTGCAGCTCTTTTATGCTGGTGTCTCAGAGCCCAAACACACTGTACCAGCTCCGTTATGCTGGTGTCTGAGAGCCCAAACACACTGTACCAGCTCCGTTATGCTGGTGTCTCAGAGCCCAAACACACTGTTCCAGCTCTGTTATGCTGGTGTCTCAGAGCCTAAACACACTGCACCAGCTCTGTTATGCTGGTGTCTGAGAGCCCAAACACACTGCACCAGCTCTGTTATGCTGGTGTCTAAGAGCCCAAACACACTGCACCAGCTCTGTTATGCTGGTGTCTCAGAGCCCAAACACACTGTACCAGCTCCGTTATGCTGGTGTCTGAGAGCCCAAACACACTGCACCAGCTCTGTTATGCTGGTGTCTCAGAGCCCAAACACACTGTACCAGCTCTGTTATGCTGGTGTCTAAGAGCCCAAACACACTGTACTTGCTCTGTTATGCTGGTGTCTCAGAGCCCAAACACACTGTACCAGCTCCGTTATGCTGGTGTCTGAGAGCCCAAACACACTGCACCAGCTCTGTTATGCTGGTGTCTGAGAGCCCAAACACACTGTACCAGCTCTGTTATGCTGGTGTCTAAGAGCCCAAACACACCGTACTAGCTCTGTTATGCTGGTGTCTCAGAGCCCAAACACACTGTACTAGCTCTGTTATGCTGGTGTCTGAGAGCCCAAACACACTGTACCAGCTCCGTTATGCTGGTGTCTCAGAGCCTAAACACACTGCACCAGCTCTGTTATGCTGGTGTCTAAGAGCCCAAACACACTGTACTAGCTCCGTTCAATGTACACCACTGAGGCAATAGAGCCTTCGGGGGATGAGCCTCATCCTATAATAATAATGCAATAAATATTTGAAATTATAGGCTACATGTTAATATAATCTACGATGGCATGTATAGCGAGGTTCATTTATGTTCATTTTTGTATAGGCTAAATACACTGAATGAAAGAGAATAAAACATTGTGGTCTAGTGTAGTTGAAAGTAATTGGCCTAATATGCTATTACCTGTGGCAGTTTTTCACTTGAATTCTGCAATCTCTGCCCTTGCCTCAGACTGCAAAGAACACCAGTGCTTTTCACAGTCACTGGTGGTTCTGGACATAAGTGGGAATGCCGCAAAGCATATATCTTCCCACGCTTCTTTTCTTTTGGTTTGTTAAGTTACCCCAACTCTAAATTTTCTTTGAATAATGTCCTTCCTTTCATGCACAAGTTGGGCAAGAAGTAAAAACTGCTCTTGCGTCCAGTTCGGTTTTCGTTTTCATTTGCACAATGTAGCATCACACGTCTTACTGTCAGCCATGGTTATTCTAGTCTGGTAAATTCAAAGGCTGCTTATATACATATCTGCTAATTGTTGACAATTAGCTGAACACATACTTGACCTGTCATGCTTAATCAGTAACACTATCAGCCAATCACTTTGGGCGTAGTAAGTAAGCTTGTTCATGAAAGACTGTCACGTTTCAGGTCTGTCTCACCATGTTTTATGTTGATTTATGTTTATTCATGTTGTCTTAGTCACGTAGTGTTTTATCATGTATTATGTTAGTCTAGGTTCGTCATGTTGTTTAGTTTAGTTCTTGTTACGATTTATTTTCTCGTCATGTCTAGTTATGTTTCGTTACGATTATTTTACCTGGTTATGTTGAGTGATTATCGTCTTAGTTTCGCTTTGTGTTATGTTTCGATGTATGTTTATTGTTACGTTAACTGGTCGTTGTTATGCATACACTTTTACATGTTTTTCCGCAAACCTTGCGTTCCGCCTTTTCTCTCTCTCTCTCTCTCTCTCTCGCTCCTTCTGTTATTCACTCCCTTATTATTTCCATTTGTCTATTTACTAAAACTACTAACGCTAGGTCAGGATTGGGTAGAAACTAACAAGACTAATCATGTGTTCATGTTACCTTACGTTTCTCGTGCATGTTATTTACTAATTTACTAATGCTAGGGCAGGATAGGTTTATTACTAACGATTACTAATCTCCTTGTTTAACTTGTCATCCATCGCACCTGTTTTCCATTTCCTTGCTACGCTCTTACTAATTGTCTACACCTGTCGACACCTGCATTTATAGCCCAGTCGCGCAACTGTTCACTGCGAAATTGTCTGCCTCTGTCTTTTCACGCAACTCTTGAGCATTCTTACTGTCTTGATTTACACGTTACGATCCACGCCTGTTACTGACCATCGACCATTGATTTCTGTTTTGTTACCTTCGTTTTGTTTTTCGACTACGTCCCCGCCTACCGTTTATGTACTTTTGCCCCGCTGATTGTTTCATGGTTTCGACTCCCGCTTCGCCCACGACTACGCCTCTGCCTGCCGTCCGCCTGTTCATCTGCCCCGCTGACTGCTCTCCTGCTACCGGACCTCCCTGCACGCCTACCGACTACGAGATTGCCTCTTCCCTCGGCACCGTGCGTTTTGTTTGTTTTGTATTTGTTTGGCTGGATCTTCGTGTATGGACTTTGCTTGAATTGACTACGCTCCTGGGACTCGTCCCGAATAAAGCCCTAACGGGATTTTATTTTACTATTGTTTCTGAGTCGTGCATTTTGGGTCCAACCCCCACGCACCTGTCTCAAAGACAACATCGTCCATAGCAACGATGTCAACCCCAACCTTTCTCTTAGCTTAGATTCTCTAGAATAGGTTTTAAGAGGAAACTCTGAGTTAGAAACCTTTGCTGCTATTTGGGAGACATCTTAGTGGTAAGATGAAATGTTTTGTGAATACAGCCCCTGGTCAATAATTATTTACTCGAACTGCTGCCCTTATGATTGTGAAAATAAGTGATTCATTTTAACAGTATGAGAACACAATATACACTGACAAGCCAAAAGACAAGCCAAACTAAAAAAAAATATTAGCTGATCACCTTTAATTATCTTGTAATCACCCTTGCACAAAAAAATAAAACCACCAAACAAGAATTTAAACGGCCACAAAAACACCTGTCGCTGAACGGACAGAGGAGAGAGAGAGAGAGAGAGAGAGAGAGAGAAAGAGATACACACTCGTGTACACACACACACCCACACGCATTCATCAAGGCATCTAGGGTGATTTATTTTGTTGTAAAAATGTCTGTAGAAATGATGCGGTAAGCGTAATCTGTTTTTTTGTTCTTTGGTCTAGATGGATGTCCTCTCAATAAGCACCATCACGGGTCATGGAAGCACTGCAGATCTTTACAGAGCCAATCCAATTTTACTTTTCCTGTTTAAATCCTGAGAATGCAAAATTGGCCATGTTCACTAATTTATGGCTAGTTCTCTCAGAAGCAGCTATGACAGCATTTTTACATTTTTAAATAGTTTTTTGCAACGTAGCCTGCACACCCATATTGCCATCCTAATCCATATTTTGTACTATGCAGAAATGTCAGACACAGCCAGGAATTTTTTTTTAAAATTAGTGTCACTTTTTTAAATACAGCAGAGTAAGAGCAGGTGCAAGGTTGTGGGAGTAAAAAAGCACACAATTCAGAGGTATATAAAGACTACACTATAGAGATATACAGAGTGCAGTGACTTGGCTTGTGTACAAACCTCCTCAAGCCTGCTCATGCCACAACTCTTCTCCTTTCTCTTCAATGGCTACCTGTTACACTCTTCAATGGCTACCTGTTACAGCTCACATAGTTTAGGACCCTGATTCTCCACCAATTAGTGCTCAAACATCACATCTCGGCCAGATCTCTCTGGATTCTTCCATGACAGCAGTTCTGACCCCCTACGGTGGGGCAGAGTTCCCATAGTAGCTATGCAGGGCTGCAGATAAAGTGCGGTCAGTGGCCATGTTCTGAGCCAGAATGAAGCCCCACCATTTCACACTGTTCCTTGGCTCTCCTGTCATCCTTGCCCCTTAGCACTCCCTCCTACCTTAAACCAATTCAGATTATCGTATGATTTTAGGACATTTTTATGGGTTTATGTTTCTCTCATTGGGGCTTGTTATGCAGCTAATCCGTGCGTGTTTAGCTGTGTCATGTATTTAACCTTTTACAGTGGCAATATGTAAGAGTCTTTTTGGTGACATCCTGCGTCGGTAAGTGGTAATTACACTGGAAAACCCATATACCCTTTCAAATATCAGAGCCTTGGCTAGCTTTAAATGAGCCAAGCTGACCAATACAAAATATAAAGCCATCGTTCATCTTTACATACAAATATATACATGTGCACCTGCCCAAGTATCATAGCAGGGAAGCTAATGCTAATTTCCACTACTTTCAAATGATGAAGCCAAAGACTAAAACAAACTAGTGCTTGCTATGCTTTGAAGATAGCTAGCTAAGTTCTACAAAAGTAGGTAATAATCACTACTAAAATATAATGTGTAAACTTACTCTGCAGTCCGTATGTCCTTCTCTTCTTTTAAACTCCTCCACCGATCAAAACAATATCCCATTTTAATTCTTGTTCTGCCGTTGCTTTGGTTTACTGCTTTTCAGAGGTCCGAGCCAAGGTTGATGGGTCCAGGGAGAATTTCCACAAAGCTCTGACTTTTCTTCACCAAACAATTCTTCATAAAACACGAGAAGGTCTGAAATCTGCTGCCTTCTTCCATATAAGAGCTGCCAGACATACTTTAGCGAGACATGCTGGCATTATTAGTAACACTCATAGAAATGAGTGTAAGGAACAGTTAGCATGTTTCTATGGGTTATGGGTATCTGTGGTTGAATATGTAAACGCATCACCTCCTGTGTGGCTTTAATTTTGGCGGGAACGTAGGTCCCCTACAACAGCCTCTGTCCAGAGGCTGAAAATAGCTAATGCAAAGATATTCATACATTTATACATTTATTTGCTATTGCCTAAAAAGTGCCAGTGATAAAAGGTATCAAAAAGGAAATGTATTTATAAAAAATAAAATAAATAAAAAAAACATACCTTTAAGGTGTTCTTAACTGAACAGTCTGGTGCTGATGCAACAATCACCACTGGTAACTGAAAGCAATGAAATTGTAATGTCACTGTGAAATTATCAAACACTGGCTGAAAAACAGAAAGAACCTACTCTTGAAAGGGGTAAATTAATTTGCTTTTTGGCATTCCTAACAGTATTGCTTCAGTGATGTGGCATCTGTACTAGTAACCAGGAGAACGCACTTATTCTTATCAGGAGTGACTCAATGTAAAACATGTCTATTAATCGAATGTCAAGTGACACACTGAACTATGTATATACCTGTTGTAAGAAAAGGTGAAGGACAAAGTACAAAGCTCTTCACAGTGTAGACCGGTTCTGTACTAGCCTCATCTTTGCCCTCTCTGAAACCACAACAAACAGGTGTTAACATACAGTATACTCAGCTTGTCAATCATAATATTAGGGCCTTGTCATTCTGTTAGCAGCGGTTCACGTTATGAGCCCCTAAGGCAATGCAGTAAATCTGCATTTAAAATAAATCTGACATCATGGGTTTAAGAAACTAAAAAAGGAAAATGTCGATTTTGTCCATTACATAAACCATCAGCAAGCCCGGGCGATGCCCCCTTAATGAATGTTACTGTTTGCAATCGATATTTTCAGCAATATCTTCACATTTCTGTGAAACGTTTTAATCAATATTGTATCCATTCCTGGCTATGAATTCCCGGTGGAAAAAGGGGTCAAATCTAACGCCAGGACAGAAATATCCCCGGAGCGCTGTCAGTCAGCCTGTCACCGGGCGTGGAAAAGGAGCGGGTGTCACCGCGCTGCCTTTCAAGAACGGAGCAAAGATGTTTCTCACATTTTCACAGGGCGCTGATGTGCCTGCGCTTTATGACCTATTGGACATGGGGGAGGCCGTCGTGATGGTGATTAAAGAGGGGAGGGGACGGCCTGGCCCCTGTGAGGCCCCTGTGAGGCCCCTGAGAGGCCCCTGAGAGGCCCCTGGCCCTTAATCTGTCAGCAGTTCTTTACCTCTCACACTGACCCCTCAGAAGGGAATGCTGTCTTTCACAGTGATCCTTCAGGAGGGAATGTTGTCTTTCACACCGATCCCTCAGGAGGGAATGCTGTCAATGATTTGAAGTTCTTTAACGGAAAAAATGTTAAAGAACTTAAACACATGTGGTCAGCAACCTAATTACGTGTCTTTAATTTGATCAGCTAAAAAATATGTTGCCTCATTTCATGTACAGTGCATCCGGAAAGTATTCACAGCGCTTCACTTTTCCCACATTTCGTTATGTTACAGCCTTATTCCAAAATGGAATTAATTCATTTTGTTCCTCAAAATTCTACACACAACACCCCATAATGACAACATGAAATACGTTTTTTTGAAATTTTTGCAAATTTATTAAAAATAAAAAACTAAGAAATCACATGAACATAAGTAGTCACAGCCTTTGCCATGAAGCTCAAAATTGAGCTCAGGTGCATCCTGTTTCCACTGATCAACCTTGAGATGTTTCTACAGCTTACTTGGAGTCCACCTGTGGTAAATTCAGTTGATTGGACATGATTTGGAAAGGCACACACCTGTCTATATAAGGTCCCACAGTTGACAGTGCATGTCGGAGCACAAACCAAGCATGAAGTCAAAGGAATTCTCTGTAGACCTCCGAGACAGGATTGTCTCGAGGCACAAATCTGGGGAAGGGTACAAAAAAATTTCTGCTGCTTTGAAGGTCCCAATGAGCACAGTGGCCTCCATCATCCATACATGGAAGACGTTCGGAAACAACAGGACTCTTCCTAGAGCTGGCCGCCCGTCTAAACTGAGCAATTTGGGAATCACTGCCCAAAGATAGGTGTGCCAAGCTTGTGGCATCATATTCAAAAAGACTTGAGGCTGTAATTGCTGCCAAAGGTGCATCAACAAAGTATTGAGCAAAGGCTGTGAATACTTATGTACATAAGTTTGAAATACAAATTTCAAAAACACTTCTTTCATGTTGTCATTATGGGGTGTTGTGTGTATAATTTTGAGAAAAAAAAAGAATTTATTCCATTTTGGAATAAGGCTGTAACATAACAAAATGTGGGAAAAGTGAAGCGCTGTGAATACTTTCCGGATGCACTGTATTTGTTAGCAATGTAACAGGATAAGCACAATATGGGACAGCATGGCACTTTGTTCTTCATGGCATGCAGAGCAATTTCAGACATAATATTCCCCCTCAATGTGACAATTCTTTATTGAATATATAAAGAACATTTACACAAAGTTTGAGCAAAATTGAAGTGGTCAACTCCCATACCTCTGGTTGATTTTCTTGCAGAATGACCCAGTATTTTTCTCTGTGTTCAGCTGTAGAACATATGCATCATAATACCCACAATCCTTTGCTTGCAGCCATTATACAGTAGGGGATCATATTTATGTCCTGACAGCCCTTGCATAATGCATGCCAGCAGAGGTACATGAAACACTGATAGATCTTGACAGGTTAAACACTGAAACAGTGTACGGGGCACTCGGAGGTAATGACACCTGTCATTCAAAGCACTTATCGTTTAGTTTTCATTTGCAGCTTGCTTGGAGGCAGCCGTTCTAATATTTCATTTAGCGTTTCACCTAGGTACTCCTGCCCACCTTACAGCAGGAAGCAGCGCTGCGTCAGTCTTCATGCATAACGAGGGCTGTGGGCTTCTCCACGCTTGTTTTTCTTGTATGCTTTTTCATCCTCCGCCCTCGTGGTGCCAATCATGACAGCTTTTCAGCACACAGTTGTGGTCCAAGCAACACTTTCCACTTCAGCAGCTCTGCCTGTGTGTGAGGTCAGCCATCACTCTGTTCTTCAAACACCACAAGGTAACCTGGGAGGTGGGAGGGGGTGATTTTTCTGGAATAATAATAATAAGGTCATCGTAAATATAATAGTAATATATATAATAGTAGTAGCAGTATTATTAGTAGTAGTAGCAGTCGCAGTAGTAGTAGCAGTAGCAGCAGCAGTAATCGTATTTTTATCCCATCATTACATTCCATTTGATTGACAGTCTTTAGTCATGCACAAGCCTGGGTCCAGTAAATATACACAAACTGCAATCCTTCTATTGAGCTGGTGAAGATACATTCATATTTGTTTCATAATGAGGGAATATTTACAGTAACTTGCTTCTGTCTAGACCTGAGCTGCATACTTTCTTGAACCGTTCTCTTATACGTGTTAAAAAAAACCTAAAAAAACATTGATTTTCAGAAATGCATTTATAAAATGAACATTATGGTAGCAGATGCAAACTGCAAAATCTATTCACTGAATTGGTGAAAAGTTTACATTTAAGTAAAAGAGTCCCATGGAATGTGTAAGATTGTCATGCACGGATGATGTTGCTGAAATAAAAAGTTGCAGCCAACCAATGTCAGTGTTTGCAGTAGATACTGTAGCTCAAAGATCTCTTGCCTGTCTTCCACATTCTACTGTGATTGCAGATGTCGTTCAATACTGGTCATGAAAGTCACAGGTTTACTTGCAGATTCTAGTGAATTCATTAAAATTACGACAGGATCATTTACTGTTGAACCTACTGTAAATATACCTTCCGTGCTTCGGTCCTAGAAGCGGAAAAGGCTGTCAGTGGTGTCTTTCCTGAATTTTCTCACCAACCTTTTCTTCTGAGCGTGTGAGTATCCCACAGTCGTATCCCACACAGAAAGCAGTGTTGCAGAACTGCTGCGTTTCCACTCTTCACCGTCTGACTGTACAGCGATTGGCACTCGACAGATGCTGGCCGACGGGGAGCATGGCGTCTCAGGCCTGTGTTGTGACTGGCGTGATGAAACCTCTGTCATTTGAAGGTTTTAGATTTAATATCGCAGCCGTTCCGTCCGCACCAGCCGCTCGCTGAACTCTTAAGCATCAATCATCTCTTTAAATAGTCGTTTCCAAAGGAAGCTGGACATCGGGTATTCATTATTTCTACTTCCTGGAGCCTCTGCAAACACAGGCCGCAGTAATGAGAGGAGAATGACTCGGCACATAATCCTTGGCAGCGGAACCGATGAAGTGATGTGGAGTTATGACTCCAGTCCATCAAATCAGAGGAAATTGGGATTATGATGCACCTCTTTAAGATAAATAAATATATGAAGCGGGTACTAGGCATGTATTGACTTCTGTAGTCTGTTCTTGACTAAAATGTGAATGAACTGATGAAATTCAGCAAGGAACAGTATTGTATTGGAACATTTATAAAAAATGTTGGCATATTTTGTCCAAAGCTTGGTCTCATTTGTTCTGTTCAGAAGATGTAACCCTCTTTATATGTACAACATTTTTTAGATGCACTCACTTCTAACATACCACTAGATGTCAGACCAGCTGTCATTTAAGTGGTATGAAAAGTATTTTAATGTCTACATAGAGCGCACATCAGCACCACAAAATAGGCAAGTGCGCACTTTATCTGCAGATAATTTGGGAAAATTTTAAGTTGATTGGTGTTCCAAAATTTTTTATTTATTTATTATTTATGCAACACAAAATGGACACCTTACTTTTTAACCCCTTAGGGCTTACCAGTCCATATGTGTGGATTGTATCTTCCTGATTTATTTCTTGTGCATGAAAAAAATTAAATAAAGATGTCATTTTAGGTTGTTTTTAAAAAATGAGAAAATAACATCCTCACTGAAGCAAGGCAATTGGCTGTTGAGTGATGTGAATTGTTATTCTAATTAAAGTATTAATTTCAGATACGCTCAGACATTCATTTGAGATTCACAATTATTCAGCTTTGCTTCATCTTAAGTGTTGTTTATTTGCAGTGAACATGCATCATTTAGAGAGAGGAGACGTGAAAGGTCAGAGAGAGTGCTTTGCATCAAATGGAGATCATGAAAAAAACAGTGTAGTGCGTAAACCAGAAATGTATTTCTTGGAAACAGCTGAAAAAAAGAAACCTTTAGATGCCATTGTTATCCTTTCCAATTTAACTAACTGTACCCTATATTTCCCCCCCTCCATAGATGCATCAGAAGCACCCTATTTTCTATCAGGGCTTTGAAAAATACCTCACATTTATTATTATTATTATTATTATTATTATTATTATTAATAATAATAATAATAATAATAATAATAATAATATTAGATCACATGATAGTTGTAGGAACAGTGGAAACTTTCTCACATTTCTGAAATTAACTTTACACATTTTTGAGAGGCTGTGCCTTTGGAACTACAGCCTGAACATTCAGATAAAATTATTCATATTAACAACTCCAACGACAGATTTACATGAAATATGCCTTGCCTGCTCCTGTATTTTGAGAGGCTCTTTGCCGTGTGTGTTTATCAGAATGTGGCTTACAGTATGTGTTCAGAAGGCCATAAATCTGTGACCCATTTTTGTAGTGCAGAAAACAAGGCTCAACAGGTTAATTCAATGTTTAAACACAATTCACAAACTCAGTTGAAAATGAACTGAAAGATGCTCATAATGTTCAATAAAGACAATTTGTCTGGAACTGAATTACTTAATTTTGTGAATTCGCTGAATTGAACATTTTCCCCAACCGTGCAACAGGTGTGTGCAGTCAGCAGGTGTCAGAGAATCAGATGGATAGAAAGAAAACTACAATTATTTTTAAAACGGGCTAATAGGAAAAGTAATAACAGAACAATGCCCCAGTAGTCTTTGGATTTTACCACTCACAAATTATTTGGCCCTAGGGAAGCCAGTGTTTCTGGGATTCACATTTTTACTTATGGTTCAACCCCGTTGCCTCGATTCAATCAGCATCTGCCCTTTTATTTTTTAATTTTCAAATAAACACAACTTTGCTTCTTTCCTCAGAGACAAATCGAAGTTTCTTGGAAAACTTGCTGTGAGGTTTATTGTGACAAATGCAAAATGTGCTATATAGAGTATACACAGTACAGTCCATAAGTGTTTCGACTGTGACACAATTTTAGTGGTTTTGGCTCTGTAATCCAGCACATGGAATGTGAAATGAAGGTTAAAATGTAGACTGTCCACTTTAATTTACGTCCATATAATTTACGTCCATACGTTATTTATTGTTCTGGTCTTGTTTTGATGTTTTGAGCCTACCAACTTTTGGCTTTGTGTTTAAAAGAAAGTTTTTCAGCTTAGTTTAATTTCTATTAAAAAAATAAATAATAATAATAATAATAATAATAATAGAATAATAATAATTATATATATATATATATATATATATATATATATAAAACAAATAAAAAAACTTATAAGGACAAAAATCCCATATAATTATAAACACGCAGTATAAGTTTGCATTTGCATCCCATGTAAGACAGCACTTTTTGAATCTGGATTGTTCTGCCGTCTCAAATCCAATATTAATGCCAAGGCCTTGCAAAATACTGATTTTGGTATTGTGATGTTACGCCATTACTAACACCTGAATTACACCAGATGTGGGTTTAAGACAGCAAATGCTCACAGCAAACTATGTTTGCATCAGTTACTTTTGAATTTACTGTTGATTTTAAATGAACATTCCATTTAGTTTGCCACTAACACATTTTGAATACAAATGGAAGAGAATTAGAACTAACAGTGCCAGCTAGCAGAGTCGTTGCTTACCTGTGATTGTTTTTTTTAAGGTAAGAACAAATATTACATTGATTAAAGAGTATTAATAGTGTAATCATTTTCACTTTTTGTTCTCTGTGTTTTCCGCATCAGCAGCCATTTTTTCTCAGTTCTTCTCAAACTATCAGCTAACATTAGCTAACATTCGTGCTGAACAGAAAAATATGTGAATATTACATTCCATTACATTAATGGCATTTGGCAGACGCTCTTATCCAGAGCGACGTACAACAAAGTGCATACCCATAACCAGGGATAAGTGTGCTGAAAGACCCTAGAGGGAAGTACAATTTCTGCTACCTGTACAACAACGATAAGGACCAGGGCCTATTTGAATTTTTATTTTTTATTTTTTTTTATTTTTAAACAAACAAATAAACAAGCAAAAGTGACCAAACTTAACTAGCCAATATGTTTGGGAACATTAGTTAACGTTAGCTAATGTTTGCGTCAGATGCGTTGTGGACGTGAAATTATAAGTTGCAGGCATTCTTTTACACCAGAAGCTTTCTTCTATGCACAGTCCGCCAGTGTATTCTCGAGGCCCGCTCCAAAACAACTTAATAATCCCTTGTACGTAAGTATTCATGAAACTTTAATATCGCAATTACTCACCTTTAAGTCTGCTGGCATTTTCAAAAGTGTAATTCAGGCCAAACAGACTCTGTCCAACGTGGACAGCACTCAGTTTAATTAACATGTTGCATCCAGTAAATGGAGGGCAGCCAAAAGAATTAAATGTGCAATAGCCTATAAATAAAGTTTGATTTTATGCCATATTTCCTAACAATTTAGTTTTTATCATATTTACAGAGATGCTAAATATGAACCACAGCTGAGCTCACTACCAGAATCACCTCTAACATACTGTGGCGCCCCTGCTCCTGCATGTTGCGCCACGTGGGTAGAGAACCCCAGAAGGGCCCGCACAACGCAACCCTGCAACCGTTATGCATTGGGAGAGGTATGCGAAGGGGTCTATTTTCCTAGGGAAGTGATGGGGAGATCAGCACCATGGAGAGAGAACCCTCTACCTGCAGGTCCAGGACCCCGGACAGCGCACGTAAGTGAACACGGTGGAAAACTACTGACTCAGCTGCAGCTCTTTTCCCTAATGAGCAGGGGAAGATATTTAAGGCGCGGTCGAGGCTGCAAACGGAGTCGGTCGGCGCCTATGCTGAGGAAGGAAGAGCAGAGGAAAGAGCCTCTACCATACTGACCTGGAGGATTAAACCTAAAAGGAGGCCCCACCATTACCAACGGACACGTGAGGATAATTGAGCCCCCTTACCTAACCCTATCTCTGTGTGCTTCCCCCAGCCCTGACGCGGCCCCGGAGTGAAGAAGGAAGGAGGCCCTGAAGAATACCCCGGTCTGGGAAGAACCTAATTTAGTTTTGCCTCAACGGCCCTTTTATTTTCTCCCGTTTTACTACCCTTGCCCTGAGGGGGGGCGCTATCAGCAATACCCCAACGGAAAAAAAAAAGAAAACAGAAAAAATAAAAAGTCTAATTTTTTCTGCATTACTGACTCCTGTGTCTTGGATTTCAGCTGGGCCCACCCACGGCCTCAGGATTTACCCCCAGGCACCACATATGGTGGAGGATGCGGGCATCACCGAGCTGGCAAAGTCCCAGCGGGCCCTGCAGGAAGCGGTGGTTGAACTCTGTCGCCTATCTCCACGCGACGGGTCGAGATGGACCCCACGAGATGTATTGATGAAGATGACGGGCGACGATGACGTCGAGGCGTACCTCCACGTGTTCGAGCAAGCAGCTCAACGTGAAGAATGGCCGCCAGCAGACTGGGCGGCCATACTAGCCCCTTTCTTAATGGGGGAGGCCCAACAGGCCTACCGGGATATGACCGTGGCTGATGCCACCGACTACCTCAAGTTGAAGAAAGCCATCCTGGCCCGATATGGGCTCAGCCTCCCCGCACGAGCCCAGCGCTACCACGAATGGTCATATGATGCCTCCCAGCCTACCCGGTCCCAAATCGCCGCCCTGACCCGCTTGACTAAGAGCTGGCTGGCCGAGGGAGAGGGGCCACCCCTGTTGGAGAGGGTCGTGTTGGACCGATGCACCCGCGCCCTACCGAAGGAGGCCAAACAATACGTAGCCCAGGTGGGACCCGCCTCGGTAGACCTCCTAGTGGCCCTCCTTGAAAACCATCAGGTAACCCAGCAGATGCTCCAACCAGAACGCACCGAAACCCAGAGCCAACCAACCCAGGGCCCACAACCTGTGAAGCACCCACCGCCCCTCCCTAACCCAAATCGCCGGGGCAGACCCAATACAGGGAGACCACGGCCTGAGTGGAGATGCTACAACTGCGGAGAGGAGGGGCATCTAGTCAGGAACTGCCCTGGGAAGGAGGTGTCCAGGCCCACCGCCAGTGGTGCGAGCAGCCCCGTGCACCCCTGCCTGTACCTGACCACCTGCTGGGCACATCAGAGTACGGAGGCCCCCAGATTCCCGGTACGAGTGGGGGACCGGGACACTGAAGCAGTGCTCGACTCGGGCAGTGCCATCACCCTGCTGCGACCAGAATTTGCGGGAGAAGAGAGGGGTGAAGAGGTGGCTGTGGCATGCATCCATGGGGACACCAGGAAATACCCCACGGTGTGGGTGGACCTAATCACCCCACGGGGAACCCACTCGGTGAGAGCAGGAGTGGTACCAAATCTACCCGTACCTGTGTTAATGGGAAGAGACTGCCCTTTGTTCCGGACCTATTGGGAGGAGGGGCCCCGGTCTCCGAACGAGATGAGGCCACGACGGCCCCGACGGGCGGCCCGCCGCACCCCCCATCCAGTCTGGGCAGTGACATCTGGGGACAGTGAAGTAGAGGCCCCGCTACCAGAGTGGGAACGCCAACCAAACCCCCCGGCCACCAGTGGAACCGTCACCGCGACCGAAAAAGAGCTTGGGGAGGCCCTGCCCCCGGAGAAAGACGTCCGTCTGGCCTTCTCGGATGGGCCCCGAGAGACGAGCGAGGAGGCCGAAGCGCCCACCCGCTTCGGCACTGCCCAACTAAACGAGCCCAAGTTCGCTCAAGCCTGGAGAGACGCCCGAGACATTAACGGGGTACCCCAAGGGGCGGTGAGTACACCAGCTTATCCCTTCTTCAGGGTAAAACGTGACCTGCTCTATCGGGTCTGTAACCCACAGGGGGAGGAAGTCGAGCAGCTGCTCGTACCCCAACCGTTTGTGTCCCGAGTCCTCTATTTAGGCCACACTCACCTACTGGGAGCCCATCTGGGAAGGGAGAAGACCTACGAGAGGATCCTGGCGAGGTTCTATTGGCCCGGGGTGAAAAAGGCTGTGGAGGACTACTGCCGCCACTGCGCTGTGTGCCAACTCCATAGCCCTAAGGTAACCCTGAGAAACCCACTAATCCCCCTTCCTGTTATCGATGTACCCTTCAGGAGGATCGCGATGGACATCCTGGGGCCCTTGCCGAAGTCCAGCCGGGGACATCGGTACATCCTGGTGATCTTGGACTATGCGACTCGCTACCCAGAAGCTATCCCGCTCAGGACTGCGACAGGAAAGGCAGTGGCCAAGGAGTTGTTCATGCTCTTTAGCCGGGTCGGGATAGCGGAGGAACTCCTGACAGACCAAGGGACGTGCTTCATGTCAGGGGTCCTAAAAGAGATGTGCCGGCTGCTACACGTGACCCAACTGCGGACCTCCGTCTACCACCCCCAAACCGATGGGCTAGTGGAGAGGTTCAACAAAACCCTCAAGTCCATGCTGAGGAAGACAATCGAGACTGACGGTAAGGACTGGGACCAGCTCTTACCCTATCTCCTCTTTTCAGTCAGAGAGGTACCCCAGAGCACGACCGGCTTCGCTCCATTTGAACTATTATATGGCCGACGACCTCAGGGACTACTAGACCTGGCAAAGGAGGCCTGGGAACAGCAACCGTCCAAAACCCGCAGCCTGATCGAACACGTGGAACAAATGGACCGGCGGATGGCCCAGATCTGGCCCATGATGAGGGCCCACATGGAACAGGTCCAACAAGAGCAAGCGAGGCTGTATAACCGGGGAGCGCAGGTGAGAGAATTTGTCCCAGGAGACAAGGTGATGATCCTAGTCCCCACCAGTGAGTGTAAATTTCTGGCCCAATGGCATGGGCCGTATGAGGTCGTGGAGCGCACGGGACCAGTGAACTACCGGGTGAGGCAGCCGGGGCGACGACGCCACCTCCAGATCTACCATGTTAATCTGATGAAGAGATGGCATGAGCCACCCCCAGCTCCGACCCCAGCCCTCTCCGCCCAGTGTGTCCCACCACCGACCCCTGATGTGAGGATGGGAGAGCAGTTGAGCTGCCGGCAGAAGCAAGCGCTACGTGAGCTGGTCGACCGGAACCGGGACGTCTTCTCGACTATGCCTGGCCGCACCCACCTGATCACCCGCGACATCAGCACCGAACCAGGGAAGACGGTGAAGCTACGACCCTACCGAATCCCGGAAGCTCGCAGACACGCCATACAGGAGGAGGTGAGGAAAATGCTTGACCTCGGGGTCATTGAGGAAAGCCGCAGTGCCTGGTCCAGTCCCGTGGTGCTGGTCCCCAAGCCGGATGGGAGCTGGCGGTTCTGCAACGACTTCCGCCGGCTGAACGACATCTCCCTGTGTGACGCGTACCCCATGCCGAGAGTGGACGAACTCATCGAGCGGCTGGGACCGGCCCGATTCATAAGCACCCTGGACCTGACGCGGGGATATTGGCAAGTTCCCCTAACCCCCCGTGCCAGGGAGAAGACGGCCTTTGCGACCCCCACGGGCCTCTACCAATACACAGTCCTCCCCTTCGGCGTACATGGAGCCCCAGCCACGTTCCAGCGACTGATGGACCAGGTGTTACGGCCCCACCAGATGTATTGCGCAGCCTACTTGGATGACATAATCATACACAGCACCGACTGGGACAGTCACGTCGGCAGGATCGAAGCTGTGCTGACGTCACTGAGGGAGGCCGGGCTGACAGCTAACCCTGCGAAGTGCCGGCTCGGACTGGAGGAAGCGGCCTATCTTGGCCACACTGTCGGGAGGGGACGGGTGAAGCCCCAGTCGAACAAGGTCGACAGCATCGTCACCTGGCCCCAACCGGCCACCAAGAAGCAGGTGAGAATGTTCCTGGGTCTGGTGGGGTACTACCGACAGTTTGTTCCAGAGTTTGCAGCACGAGCAGCCCCGCTCCACGACCTCACCAAAAAGGAGCAGCCCAACCGGGTCCAGTGGAACCCCCTCGCCACTGCAGCCTTCCTGGACTTACGGGCAGCCCTGGGGGAGGAACCGGTACTGATCACCCCTGATTTTAAGAAAACCTTTGTGCTGCAGACCGACTTGGGGCTGTACTCTCGCAGATCCAGGACGGAGTGGAGCACCCAGTGACGTACATCAGCCGGAAACTCCTCAGCCATGAGAAGAATTACGCCACGGTCGAGAAGGAATGCCTCGCCATCAAATGGGCAGTAGGTAAATTACGCTACTACCTACTCGACCGTGAGTTCTTGTTGGTGACTGATCATGCCCCCTTAAAATGGATGTACCTTAACCGGGACAGCAATGCCCGAGTGACCCGCTGGTTTTTAGAGCTGCAACCCTACAGGTTCAAGGTGGAGCATCGTGCTGGGAAGCTGCACCAGAATGCTGATGCGCTATCCAGGAGAGAGGATGGCCTAGGGGCAGACGCTCCCGCCCGGGGCTTGGAGCTGAGGGGGGGAATATGTGGCGCCCCTGCTCCTGCATGTTGCGCCACGTGGGTAGAGAACCCCAGAAGGGCCCGCACAACGCAACCCTGCAACCGTTATGCATTGGGAGAGGTATGCGAAGGGGTCTATTTTCCTAGGGAAGTGATGGGGAGATCAGCACCATGGAGAGAGAACCCTCTACCTGCAGGTCCAGGACCCCGGACAGCGCACGTAAGTGAACACGGTGGAAAACTACTGACTCAGCTGCAGCTCTTTTCCCTAATGAGCAGGGGAAGATATTTAAGGCGCGGTCGAGGCTGCAAACGGAGTCGGTCGGCGCCTATGCTGAGGAAGGAAGAGCAGAGGAAAGAGCCTCTACCATACTGACCTGGAGGATTAAACCTAAAAGGAGGCCCCACCATTACCAACGGACACGTGAGGATAATTGAGCCCCCTTACCTAACCCTATCTCTGTGTGCTTCCCCCAGCCCTGACGCGGCCCCGGAGTGAAGAAGGAAGGAGGCCCTGAAGAATACCCCGGTCTGGGAAGAACCTAATTTAGTTTTGCCTCAACGGCCCTTTTATTTTCTCCCGTTTTACTACCCTTGCCCTGAGGGGGGGCGCTATCAGCAATACCCCAACGAAAAAAAAAAAAAAAACAGAAAAAATAAAAAGTCTAATTTTTTCTGGATTACTGACTCCTGTGTCTTGGATTTCAGCTGGGCCCACCCACGGCCTCAGGATTTACCCCCAGGCACCACAATACATTTAGGTGTGTGTGTGAATGCCATCTTCCATGTATAGTCGTGCTTTCAATAAATGCCTTTGTTTCTGTTTTCTCCATCCCTCACTGAGAACTGCTTTCTGAAAAAGTGTTTGTCTTTGAGGTGAGGCCAGGTGTGAAGGTGAGTAGCCTGTGAAGTTATCCCTTACTCAAACATTCAGTACAGAAAGGCCATTTGCCCTCTCCTTGTATATAGCAGTAACAACACTAAGTTTTAGTAAATTATTTTATATTTCTCATTGGATTTGCTAAAAAATATAATCTTTTGATACTCAAGACCTTGATTGGTTGGTGTTTGTTTTTACAACAATCAGGAAGGAGGACTGAGGTATTATCTGAAAAGGAGTGTTTTTAGTCTGCGTCGAAGTAGGGGGAGGGATTCTGCTCTCCTGACAGTGGTAGGCAAGTCATTCCACCACTGAGGAACCAGAATGGAAAACAACCGTGAACGTGCAGCTCGACCAGAGTGGTCTTGTTGGGGTGTAGGGAGCAATTAAAGATTGAATGTAAAGTGGCTCAGTCCCCTTAGTAGCCTGGAATGCCAACACTAGTGCCCTGAAGCAGATGCGTGCAGCAATAGCAAGCCAGTGGAGGCCAATGAGGAGTGGGGTGACATGAGCCGACCTGGGCTGACTGGTGGTCAGGTGGGCTGCAGCATTCTGGACCAGCTGGAGGGGCTTGATGGCACAAGCTGGGAGACCGGCCAGGAGGGTGTTAGAGTAATCCAGATGGGAGATGACAAGCGCCTGGATTAGGAGCTGGGTGGCTTTCTCTGTCAGGAGATGACGGATACAGCGTACATTAAAGTGGAAGAACCTGCAGGTTCTGGCAGTGGAGGATACATGTGGAGCCAGGGTGAGCCCAAGATTTCTGGCTATATGGGAGGAGGAGGAGGATACAACAAAGTCCTCAACAGTCAGTGAGAGGTTGATACAGAGAGAGAGGAGAGGAGGACTTAGTAGGGATGTAGAGAAGCTCAGTCTTGCCAAGGTTAAGCTTCAGGTGGTTGGAAGTCATCCACGCAGAGATATCAGCCAAGCAGGCAGAAATCTGTGTGGTGACCTGGGTATTGGGGGGGGAAGGAAAGAAAGAGTTGAGTGGTAAGAAAAGCCATGGGAAGAGAAAACAGAACCAAGACATGGTGTGTAGAGAGAAGAACTGAGCTACAGTTCGTAGGGGGTGTGGGTGAGAGAGTCAACTGGTAGGAACGACCAGTGAGGTATGAAGATAATCATGCAAATACAGATCCTGTGACACCCATCCCAGTCAGGGATGAGAGCAGAATCTCATGGTTGACTGTATCAAAGTCACCGACAGGTCGAAGAAAATGAAGGCAGAGGATGATCACAATGTGTGTGATTTAGAGCAATTTACAACCAACATGATTCTACTATTATTGTGCATTAACATTACATTAATGGCATTTGGCAGACGCTCTTATCCAGAGCGACGTACAGTTGATTAGACTAAGCAGGAGACAATCCTCCCCTGGAGCAATGCAGGGTTAAGGGCCTTACTCAAGGGCCCAACGGCTGTTCGAACCTCTGACCTTGCGGGTCCCAGTCATTTACCTTAACCACTACGCTACAGGCCGCCCCATGTAGCTGAGATTGTGCTGACAACAAAAATATGATGAAAGTAGATGAAAATGACACAAATGTCAGAGCATGGCACAATCACAATCACAAAGTGTTCCTCAGTTTATCCTCAGAGCCCAGAGGGTTAAAACTGAGCATCCAAGCAAGGAAGAAACTGGTTAAAGAAACAACAAAATGGCTGTGACAGGGATTAACTTCCATGAATCGACTATATTCTGGTCACCCCACAATTCTGGCCGAACAAAAGTTCACATTTTATCTAATCTTACCATCAAATGTCACATAGAAACTACACAGCACCTGAGAGGTTTATTTTTCTTCAACGTAAAAGCTTCCCTCTTGTCACTACCCCACAGGCCAGCTTCGAGAAGTAACCAGGATGTTTTTGATGGGAAAACGGTTTCTAACGTTTGTAAAAGAAGAAAGTTGCAATCACCAGGATCTTTGAGAGCTGTAGGATGACTCAAGGCTGTGGGCAGGCATGTCCTTTACAGAGATCAGGAGCAGCCAATCTGCAGTGAGAGGACTAGGCCTCGACGGTTGCCTCTCTCTCGCGCTCCACCTGTGGATCAAACCTCAGTTTTTGGGTGTAAATGTGGTCTGTTTGAGGCTTTATGACTAAAATCTTTATTAAATGGTAAATGTAGGTGGCACGGATGGTGCAGTGGGTAGCACTGCCACCTCACAGCAAGGAGGTCCTGGGTTCGAATTCCCATCGGCCGGGGCCTTTCTGTGTGGAGTTTGCAGGTTCTCCCCGTGTTTGCGTGGGTTTCCTCCGGGTACTCCGGTTTCCTCCCACAGTCCAAAGACATGCAGGTTAGGTTGATTGGAGAGTCTAAATTGCCCATGGGTATGAGTGTGTGAGTGAATGGTGTGTGTGCCCTGCGATGGACTGGCGACCTGTCCAGGGTGTATTCCTGCCTTTCGCCCAATGTATGCTGGGATAGGCTCCAGCCCCCCTGCGACCCTGTTCAGGATAAGCGGGTTAAGATAATGGATGAATGAATGAATGGTAAATGTAAATAGTGCCTTTCTCCAAAGTGCAGTACCAATGCTCCTCATTGACCCATTCACACACACACACACACACACACACACACACACACATACTTACGGCACCAACCATTCAGGGAGACCCGCTGAGGTGTCTTGATCATGGACACTTCAACACACCGAAGGCGGGGTCGAACCGGCAACCCTCCGACAGCCAGAGAACTGCTCACACTTCAGGAAACCCTGTGGTGTCTTCTGAGTTAACTTCTTGACATTATGTACAGAATATGGCACAGAATATGAAATTCATACTCATGACACGTACCTACTTATCAGGAAAAGTACGGACATTTGCACTTACATATCAGCAAAAATTCTCAGCCCCATTTAGAGAGACTTATATTAAATATTTCACATGGAATATTAAACTAAGGCTTAATATATTAAACTAACTTAAGTTTAATATCCCATATTAAATATTTAATATAAGGCAGAATTTACCAAATGGGCATCCCCGTGTACAGATTATGTATTTTTCTTCAAACCAAGTACCAGTTAAAGAGTATTTGAAAAAATGGATGCATCATGAATTATTAAAGGAACACAGTAGTACCTTCTCTTTCCAATTATGCCTCTACACAGTGCAACATACAGTGACAGGTAAATTTTTAAGATAAAATAATTTCCTTAAATATTTATTGATTTGAATTTTATTTCCATACATTTGCAAGTAAAGGTCAACATTAAAGTATTTATGAGCACTGGGTTTTGGTGCTACAACCCCCCCCCCCCCCCTCCCCTACCCCTCCCTGCCCAAAAAACCATAGACTAATTGTAACAGAAGCAACCAATTAATTATGGTTGAAAAAATACAATTAAAAAAATTATAAAATCAGAAGAAGTCAGAAGAACGCATTGACACACTCACATTTACAAACGGTGACTGAACAGAAATCACTCTGGAAACAGCTGAAAAGGACCTGACCCCATGAAACAAACATCGGTATATCAGAAACTTACATCTTTTCTGTATTTTTGTCTTATTGCTGCCATTTAACAAATACATTTTTTTCAAAGATGAGACTGAAAGGGTAAAACCAAATAAAACAGTGTCCACAGCGTGCCACTTTCATAATCCCTTGTAAAAGAGTCGTATCAGAAGAAGTGTACATCATCACAAAACGGAAAGCTCATAATTGGCTGGCTCATTAAAAATGATACCCCCCCACCCCACCCCACCTGTCATAAACGTCTTTAGTTTGTCTTTGCCAAATTACAAAAGTTTTCTTAGAAAATAAATGTACAAATTTGAGCGAAGTGTCTGTGGGACTATAGCAGCACTATATTGACGGTTCGTTCTGAAGGCCTCCTTCACCAGAGCACTTCCATCGCTGAACGCAGAAGACAGGGCCTCCCACCGTGAGGAAGAGGGCGTTTACTCCCTGCGTTTTCAGGATCTTTTTCGTGAGAGATGTCCACAGCTGAATCCAACACCTTGAACACGACGAATAAATAAATAAATACAAATAAATATAAATAAATATCTTTTATCTTGAATAAATACACATTTGCTCCAGGTAGTTTGCCTTGGCTAGGAAATTCCCTTTCTCTCTTTCGTGTGGTTTGGTAATCCTTATAAATTTCTTCAGATATTCGGTTCTTGTAAAAGAAAATAAAACCATCAGTCGAGTGAACAAACTTTTCTCCAACCCCAAAAGAAAACCCAGACAAAAAAAGCTGCCCCTTCACTCCCATCCTCCAAAGTCTTCACTTGATTAGGTCATGGAAGAGGGGGTGCCTGAGAGCTCGCAACCTCCGCCCATTCGTAGTCAGTCTCAAGGGGTCAGAGGTCAGGGGTCAGAGGTCAATGGTCCGATAAGGGGATATGAAAACTGGGAAAGTTTGGTTTTTGAGGAAAGTCCCAGGGGAGAACAATGAAGGTGGGTTGTTGGGGGGGGTCGGTGGACAGAATTCCGGGACCCTCGTACAAGTCAGGATTAGGGCGCTAGGAGCCTTCCTCCTCGGGGGGCCCCAGCGAGTAAAAGCCGGCCAGCTGCCGGAAGCGGGGCCCCCAGTCGCTGAGGTAGGAGAAGTCCTGCTCGGAGGTGGTGGAGAGGGTGTGGATGGAGCTGAGGGACAGGGCGGGGGAGCTGGAGCCCTCGAAGGCGTAGGTCTGGAAGGAGTCGTAGGGCGGCACCGACAGGTCGGCGTCCGCCTGCTCCACCTTCTTGCGGATGTAGCCCTTGAAGAGGGAGAAGTCGGCGGCGCCCCCGTCCCCGGCCGCGTGGCTCTGGATCCACTGGGGGAGCGTGCGCAGATCGGGCCCCGCCTCGGCGCTCTTCACCTCGGGGAAGTCGTAGAGGTTCCGCAGGGCGCTCATGTCGTAGGCCTGGGTGTCCTGCTCGCCGCCGCCCTCGTCGTTGTACTTGATGACGTTGTCGCGCATGTCCTCCTCGTCCTCGGTCATCCGCTGGCCCTTGCGGTGACGCTTCAGAGTGAGGATCAGCAGCACCAGGACTGAGGGGGGGGGGGGGGGGGAAACGGAACACAAGCCGTCAGCCATGTTTGTTATCTTACAGCCACTTCAGCTGCAAAGGTACTCTTTTTGTTCTCAACCAGCCGACACATTTGCCACCACAGGTAAAACGTTATTTCACCTAGTATTTACTGGGTAAATACCAGCTATCTCTGTGCAATTATGAGGTAACTATTTTGACTTCAGAGGTAAGTACTATGAAACGGGCTGGAAAAACTTATTTTCAGAGTACAAGTTTGTTTCACGGTACTTACTGCCTTTGTTTCCTAGTACTTACCACTGAGATCAAAATAGTTGCCTAATAATTACACAAGTAGCTGGAATTTACCCAGTAAACACTAGGTAATTAACGGCCAGTGAAATAAAGTGTTACCCTACCAAACTGCACACATTGTTTCCCCTTTCTTGATCACTTCCAGCACTGTTGTTTAAAAACAACATTTTCTAGGTCATCTTTATGAAAAATAATCAAGTAACCAGTGGTTTTACCTCTCGTTTTTACCTTTTTGCCAAGTGATATCACAAAAAATACCTAATATTTAATTGTGACAAAGATACTTTAACCTCATTAACCCAATGGGCATTAATACAAGTAAAACTAAGATTAATTACAAATGCGACTAATAAATACTAACAAAACAGACATTGGAAAGCAGTTTACATAAACAGCAATAAATGCATAAACTGACTTATCACACCCAATGTTTTTACTTCAATTACAGCTCTATTAAGTTTCTTCTTATCTCCGGCATATTGGCAAAGAGGCTTGGACATGGGTAGCATATTTCTTAATAGAGTCGGGGGAGGAGGTCAGACTGGAGCAAAATTAAAATGGCCTATTCGTTTTTTTTCTGGCTTTTAATTTACTTTACATGCTGTTTGGACAGGAAGCCTTAAGTATCTCAAAGGGAGTTTCGAGTACTGCCTCTCGGAGGTAATGGACTTTGGGAAGAGGAAGAGATCGTCTGGCCCAGATTTTCTGAATGCTTGCAGGGAGCCTCATATCCGCTTATTAGGGTACTGGCAAAGAGTGCGCCATGGTATTTTCAGAATTAAACCGCAGAGAAGTATGGATTTCTTGCAAATCAAACTTGCAAATCAAAAATTCTGACAGAGGGGCACAACATCAGAGTGGATTACAACAAAGTATAATTATACAAAGCCCAAACATGCTACATCTACTTGAGGCTTGACTGCACATTTTTACATATTTAAAAAGCAACTGTAAATACTGTGAGTTTGTGAGAGGCAGACCAATATCAATCAGTTTCCTGTAACACACGAAGGCCCATACAGCATATCCATGTCCAGACCCTAACAGTAAATCTACCTGCCAATAGCGGTGAGCAATACTTAGAGACAAATGTTACCTATCTTTATTTTCTTAACTTAATTTAAGGTTTGCACACCTGGCTTAGGTAACAGGTGCTAGGAGAAAAAGAAATGTAAAAAATTGGACTCACGCACACTGCATCTCACAAAAGTGTTTTTGTCATTGTCTAATTTTAACACAAGTACCCCAAAAGTCCCCAAAGACGTAATTAACAACAGGGCATATTCACCATTCGGCAGTGTATTTGCTAATGTGCCACAGCTATGGGAGTATAACTGCTACATTGTAATTTGTACTGTATCATTCGGAAAGCCAGCATTGGGAAGAGAACATTCTTATGAGATCCTCATGTTGTTTAAATAATCAATACTGGCTTGATTATTGGTTAAACAAAGGTTTAGAGGTACAAAGTGAGAGCATCTTATTTTTTTAAATAATCCCTGGTGAAAAAACAAAACAGCTCAAGCTTGGTTTTGAAACAGTTGGTAGCTGATTGACCAGTTCAGACCACCTCCATACACAACGTGGTTTGGCCAGCTCAAGCTATGTTTTGGAACAGCTGATAGCTGGTCATTTCAAGCTGATCATAGGGCTAAAAACGTGCTCACTTGGAGAAATGTTGATAGAATGTCCATTGTTTACTAAGAATTTCTCTGGAGGAATTATCATTGTTGTCCGTTTCACCGGTGCATACTTCTACAAAAGTACTTGTTGATATGCTATTATCTATGTTTTATGTAGGCTATCTGGAACACTATGAGCGTACTCATGAGCTTCTCTGATCAGTATCGGTAATGCAGTAGCACAGAAAATGCGTTACCCCCATCCGTGTGTAAGAAAGTACAGTATAATTTCTGCTCAGCAAAGAACCAACTATGGGCACGTTATTGTAGTGACGACTGAAAATAATTTTAGCAAATGATATGATGTTTCCAAAGGTGTATAGTTTGTTAGGATTGCGTTAAACAAAGCATTTATTCACCTGCATAACAAAACCATAGCATTTTTAATACATACATTGCGGCTGTTGCGCTTTCGTAAAACAGTTATTCATATTTTATGCCAAAAAAGACAAAAACTGTATTTTGAGTTGCCTAAGTCTAAATAGAGGACTTCCTCTGGAGGAATCTCTCATCTGAGTAAAAGATTCTGAGGGAGACAGTGAAAACACCTTTGGTTCCACAATAGAGGGCATTTGATGTGACTCCATTTATATCGGTGAGCATCTAAATTCATGCTCAAAATATTTTAATATTATTCAGTATGCTGATAAATAAGGAGCCAGCCTGCTTTTGAATAATAAATTCAATATGTTTCCATGTGTCTTTTTGTCTGCCAAGATATAGCTTAAAAAATAAACAACTTGGAATGCTTTGAAATGTTTTGGTGATATTGTGCACACCAGCCACAGCCACAATAATCTGTATCCTCTTTTAGAGCACCTGTAACTTTGTTTTTGTAATATTTCGAGTCATTGACTCTTGGAAAACAAACCCCAGAGGGAGAGCAGGATTATGCCCGTCCTCAAATGGTTCAAGAAGAGTAACCATTTAATTTTGCAGAGGTAATTAGCAATAATTAACCATACATTGTATCTAGATTGCTTGGGATTGAGTTAAAGACAGTATTTGTGAAGAATTTATGAATATTTTTTATTTCTGTATTGAATCCCAATAATGTCCTGGGCCAGTTTAACCCGGTGAACATTACCAACGTGTCTAATAAGTGAGCAGAACACAATGATTTATAAAGTATGCTAGAGTCTTGATAACCCTTATTACTGGCCAGGCCAAATGTAATATGTCTTATTTTTTGGGGAGAATAAATCCAAAAGCTTGAAGACAGCTACAAATGAACATATTAACATGTAATCATATGCGTCATTCATACAAGATATAATTGAAACTCATCCGTGTAAAACAGAAAAAACGTAAGGAGATTCATAATAGAAAATGGCCAATTTTTGAACAAAGGTAATAAAGATATGCCTGAAATTAATTAATTAATTTAAAAAGATAAAGCTGAGATCATTATTAGACTGATTACAAGATCTGATTATAGGTGGGAAAAAGAAATATTGAATTAAAAACTTTCTTAAATTAAATTTTCCTAATTTGAGCCTATGCTGATGAGTATCCTGATTTAACACCCATTTTCCAGAAAATGAAATAAAAATAGCACAGGTGCTAAAAATGAAATTAGAACTTATACGACTATTTTATTGGCTGCTGAATAATATTCCAAAATGTTATTTGCGATATTATTAGCGTGACTAAATTCATTTATCAAATCTGCAGTCTATATTCTGGATACGTACGCAAAAACATATTTCCCCGTTCACTATCCTGCAAGTTTTTCAATTAGATTGCTTTTAAGTCAGATCTGGTCTACCCTTTAGTGAAGCAAATATTTCTAAAAAATAATGGCTATAATATAACCCAAAAGAACTCGTATTGAAATGCATTACACATGAAAGTTATATGAGCAGTTTGTGTCAGCAAGCTTACTTCATCAACCCCTGAAGTACTGCTAGAAGCCCACAGAGTGCACAGGTACGTTACAGCATAAAAGATTAATGGGCCATGAAAGAGGCCCTTCAGTGGGAAAACTCCTTCAAGAATTACTTATGGTATAATTCACTGCTATTCCTTTGCTGTGATTGCAAGGCAAGGTTTTGAAAATAGCAAGAAACATGTAACCCTCCATAAATATGGGTGGCCTGCAGCGTAGTGGTTAAGGTAAATGACTGGGACACGCAAGGTCGGTGGTTCTAATCCCAGTGTAGCCACAATAAGATCTGCACAGCCGTTGGGCCCTTGAGCAAGGCCCTTAACCCTGCATTGGTCCAGGGGAGGATTGTCTCCTGCTTAGTCTAATCAACTGTTCATTGCTCTGGATAAGAGCGTCCGCCAAATGCCAATAATGTAATGTCATGTAAAAATAATATAAATTTAAGAGAAATTAGCAAAGAATCAAAATAAAACAATCAATGTAATGGACAATATAACACAATGAGAGACACTGTTACATTGACACACAGGCACACACATACACATACACATACACACAGGCACACACACATGAACATGCACACAGGTTTAAAGTGTTGAAAGACATAAAACCCATGTAAAGCATATAAACCTAATTATATCATTCTCTTTAGTGAGTGCAATCTGTAGCACTTACAATCATCAAATAAAGGCAAGTTCAACTGGATTCCAGTCAAGTGACTGACTTAGTGAAGAACATTCCACTCTTCATCCCAAACTTTGGTTGCATTAGCTGTATGTTTGGGGCCGTGGTCCTGCTGCAAGATTAAGCACCATCCAATGAGTTTTGAGAGATGTGTGGTTGTTACTGAGCAGTGTTACTGTGAAGTGTTTTTGTACACTTCAGAATTCATCCTGCTGCTGCGTCACCGGTCACATCATCAATGAACACAAGTGAGCCAGTTCTAGTGGCAGCCATACACGCGCAAGCCATAACACTACCTCCACGATCTTTCACAGATGAGGTGGTATGCACTCAGTCATGAGCAGTTCCTTTCTTTCTCCACACTTTCCTCTTTTCATCACTCTGGTCAAGGTTAATGCTCATCGCAGTTGCCTGAAAAGACTTTGTTCCAGAACTCTTAACTTTGTTTAAATGTACAAACTCTAAGCTAGTCCTTCTGTTCTTGAGGTTTACAAAAATTGGTCTGCACCTTGCCATAAACCCTCTGAGGTTATACTGACATACTCTCTTTAATCAGGGGTTTGGGCCAAAATGAGTGTTATATATCAAAAGACAGCTCTTGATCTATCTAGAACCACATTCAAATAAAGGGAACAAACTTAAAGACTCATACCAGAAACCTTCATTCACCATCAAACATTTGTTTTAACTCCATCCATCCATCCATTATCTGAACCCGCTTATCCTGATCAGGGTCGCAGGGGGGCTGGAGCCTATCCCAGCATACATTGGGCGAAAGGCAGGAATACACCCTGGACAGGTCGCCAGTCCATCGCAGGGCACACGCACCATTCACTCACACACTCATGCCTACGGGCAATTTAGACTCTCCAATCGGCCTAACCTGCATGTCTTTGGACTGTGGGAGGAAACCGGAGTACCCGGAGGAAACCCACGCAGACACGGGGAGAACATGCAAACTCCGCACAGAGAGGCCGCGGGCGACGGGGATTCGAACCCAGGACCTCCTTGCTGTGAGGCGGCAGTGCTACCCACTGCACCATCCGTGCCGCCTTGTTTTAACTCCCCTGTACAAATTCAGAAAATGCCACTTTCGCCCTTTGCACACCAAACCCTCAATATATGCCTTCAACCTAGACAGTGCTCTTGATATGTTTGACAGGTTTTTCTTCACAACTGAAAGTTTTCTTCGGTCATCCACTACAGTGGTCTTCCGCGGTCTACCAAGTGGTTTGCTGTTGCGGAGCTCAGCAGTGCATTCTTGCTTCTTAACAATTGATTCTGACACACCCAGCACACAGAACTTTTGAGGTGAGTCAGAAAGGAGCAATTTTTGAAAGTGAAAGTGATATTCACCTAAAATTACATGGTTGTCTCTTACCATGAAAAGTAACTAAGTAGACTTAGTACACAACATTATTGACTAACAATATTCAATAATGCCAGCCAAATTTGCCCAGCTTTCCACAAAGTCTGATATTCTTGAATTACACAGTCAAGCAATGTCAATGGCACAATGCCATGTTTTGTTAATAATATACTTTATATACTGTAGAAGTATCTTGACCTTCCTTCAAATACATAGATTTCTCAGGTTGACATGCATGGTATGTGGTTGACATGCTACTTTCTTTCAGGATAAATAATACAGTGCAGGTACAGTACATCATAATTACGAGTAGGCCACCTACGTTCCTGTTGATCCTGTGCTCATCGTCCTAATATTGAACCAGTAGTTGCTATGGCTACCATCATATAGTTACCAGCTGAATGTTTTTGGCCACTTTAGTTGGTACTGTAAAATATGTGGTGCTTAGATTAGGGCCTTAGAGAGAGGACCAGGGTAATTAGATGGGGCAAGATGTATTGCTTCTAAGAATGCTGATGTCCTTTGACATCAAAGCCACACTGATACCCTAATCTAGGCCTGCAATCTATGGGCCTGACGTCCTGCAGAGATTCTCACTGAAGAAACACCAGAACCAGGGCCTTGCCACAATTTCCTTTTCCCCCCAAGTTTGAATGCAAGCTGTTATATTCAATTGAAATCATTCATTGAATGCCTATATAGATAATGATTGTTGAAACTGGACAGTTTATGTTACTGTTAAAAGCAGTTCCAGATTCAAGTGGAGACCAACGTGGTGTGATTTGGTTTTGTTATATGGAACATGTAGATGAAGATTGTGACTGCCCAAAGTTAACAATTATTTGTCTACAAATATGACCTCTGTTGTTGGAAGCAGAAGTAAAAAAAAAAAGTATTCTTTTTAGAGGTATTCAATAAGATAAGCAGGATTACCTCCTCATATATTCATGTTTAGTGTCATTAAAAAGAGACTAAAACCATTAATCTTTTCATAATCATATAATGGTGCTTAGCCCTGCTTTCAACAATATAAGGTGAAATGAATAAGTATATTGTCCTCTTATATGGGCTAGTTAAATTAGTATAAATTAGTATGACCCCCCCTCCTTATGCTCCTTAACTCAGCATCACCCAATCAGGGGCAAGCGTGCTTGGGTAGCCTGGCTAAGGTATTTAAGATGGCTGCAGGAACAGGCTTGTGTTAGATTTAGATTTCAATTTTTATTTTGGGGCTGCTTCCTGGGGTAATATTATGGCAAGGTCTGGCTTATCTGTTTCTCTCTCTCTTATTGGGTAGTTGTAATTTAATGTCTTGTCTAATGTCTCCTGTTGTGTAAATTAGAAGTAGTGAACCTAAATTCAATAATGTATGATTTTAATGAATCATTCCAACTGTCTGTCTCTTAATTCATTTAATCTTTGGATCTGATATAGCGTTTGTTTTGTCTTGTTGGTTGATTCCACCAGTTTACTGTAGACTGATCTATCAAAGAATTCAGAGATTTAATTGACAATTGTTATTCTTAATAATAATTATAAAATTAAGTGAAGGTTAAGTGAGGGGTTCTAGCACGCAATACCACTTTTGTTCAGCATTCAGAGTGCTGGGTATTGATTGTTGGAACTGCTGGGTTCAGAAAATAAACGTATTACACATAATCCTCACTTCCTACGACAGTACCCACTCTCTCACTTTAAACCGGGTAGGACTCCATTTTGCCTCCATGAGAGCCTGAATTCTTTGTGGCGTGGATATATATATATATATATATATAAAGAAAAATGCACACTGAAGTGGACGCAGCCCATCAGAGCATGTATGGTCGGAGTGCTCATTAGTGAAAAGAATCCCCTGAGTCATGTGACCTCCAGGCGAGCCGTTGGCTTTTTGTGACGTGGATAATTGCTTTGATTCAGATCCCCTTTTTTCTCACCCACACTCATGTTCCCTCAAATCACTTGGGGCTGATCTTTCACCAAAAAGAGACGTTTTTAAGCTCGGCAGATGTGCAATTCCATGACATTGCCATTAGCTTCTCTCAGCCTGCTAATGACCCTCTCCCTCAGACAACAGCAGTGATTGTCATTCGATGTACAGGGCCACCCGTAATTGGCGTATGAAAGGTGAGCGATATAAAAAAAGGTCACACGCATATTTCTTCACTTTACTGCGTGTATCTTTTCTCTCTCGCTCTCGCTCTCTTTCCTTCCGACTGTCAGCAGATTCTATCTAGTCCACATTTTTCACTACTAAGCCATCAAAGTTGGTTGAAACTTTATACTTTATATCTTTGACTGAAATCACGGTCCTCTAGGGCCAAGAACTGCTGGTTTTCCCATCCTGCTTTTACCTGGGAGTCAGATCTGAAGACAGTTGGATCGTTCAGCAGCACTAATTGTTCAGTTAATTACCCAGGAGAAAAGAAAACCGTGGCCGGATTTGGAGTCTAGGGCCGTATCTGACTATCCATACCCACTGTACTGTACAGTCTATTATCGGCGGGCTGTCATGCAGTAAATTTACACCAAAACATTTGTACTGGGGGAAAATATATAGTAAAAACAAAAAATCTATTGTAAAAACCCAATTTATATTCCGCAATATAAAAGATTCCCTCACAAAATAATGAGCTGGGAATCTAGTCTTAATAACAGCAGTATAAGACTACAGTTGATTCCCTAGTCTTATACCCAGATCTAAGCATTCTTTCATGGAATCTCACTTCTCCCTATCCATTCCACCCCAAATAAATCAACAAAGGCTCACCCACTTCCTGTTCTTCCAGGGACTGGAAAGGGCTACCGTGACTGAAGATAGTGTAGATATAATATAAAAAACATGAGATTTCACAGTCAGACAAGCTTACTGAATCTAAAATCCATATTTGGTAGAACTGAAGTGAAAGAGGCACCTTTTAGGATAAAAAAGTTCAAACGGTGGGTTTATAGATGCAAATTTGTGTGAATCATCAAGTAACTCATACAAATAATTTTTAAATCGGTCCTGAATAATGTTGGTAGACATTTTCTCCAAAATCCCACCACACATAATTCAAGATAAAAAGGTCAGGTTGTAATTTATGCCGTAGCTTCTTTTTTTACACACAAAAAAAGAATAACAAAGCTTTGCTGGGGACACATCGCTACATTGTTTTGTTTTTGTGAAACAGTATATTCCTGATCGATAAACGTCTCCCTGCGGGGGCGTGAACATTTTCCAGCGTTTTGTTTTTGGCGAGGGCTGTTGATCCGGGGTGTTCCACGAGGGCCCGTATAAATTCGACGCTGTGCCCCCGAGGGTTGCTGTGGAACGGGTCCTGCGTGGGTTCCAGCCTTCATTACGCTATCGCGCCGCACCGTCTCATGAATGACGATGTGCTTTTTACACTCCTTCACACCGGCGGATGATCTGGCAACCGTGAGCAGACTGCAGTATTACAGGTTTTCTTTCTCTGTGGTTTCCCCTTTTGGCCCTGCTACTTTTTCTATCCACTTCCAGTGCAGCAGAAGGCACGTTATTTATGCTGCGATTTATTTTTTCATATTTTAATTGAATTACTTTCGGCTAACATTTGTCTTCATTAGTTTTCAATTTCCTCCAAACTTTTTTTTAGCTCTCGTCCCATTCATCAATTCTACTTGTTCCACTGCTTTCTCTTCAAGCTTATATCCTGTAAAAAGTAAATAATGCAAGACAAAGTAAAATAAAGTTAAACTTAAGGTATTGCAGTCTTTCATTATACGCTAATTTAGCTATTACAGTTAATTTTACAGCCTATTTGCTCAAATCTTCAGCTGACTTTGCTGTATTTTCTACTGAAGAGTTCATGAAGGGATTAATGGATTAATGGATTAATGTCACCAATTGGCCAGATATGCCACTCAGGCCAACATTTTTTCCAGACCTATCATTACATCACATTACATTTAGCTGACACTTTTATCCAAAGCGACTTACAGTTGGTTAGACAAAGCAGGAGACAACCTGGACAACACTGGACAACTACCAATCTTGCAAGGCCCAGACATGTATCTTAACTGCTGCGCCCATAATACAATATTAATCAATTATTTTACAGCAAATACGCATAGATCGTGCATATATGATGTTGGATTACAAAACACAGTTCCAAAATATTTTTTAGAAAAGCAGTATCTTACAGCATGATTCCAAACCTTTTATTTTGGTAAGCCAGGTTTGGGCTAATTCTCTGACTCTTTTTATTTTATTTTATTACTCAGCCTCATCATGGCTTCCTGGACTTTCATTGATACAGCTCCGGTCCTCAGGTTGAAAAATGTTAAAAACCAAGGCAGTCAAAAGCCTAGAATCAGAACAAGACACTGAAAGCTCTCTTATACCTGCACTACGGAAGCGACAGAACACAAGACCCATGTCCCGTGAGTTCATCTTTCCAGGCAAGCATTTAAGAAGTTAAAAGCAAAGCTGAAGTACAATGTCAGCAGGAAGCTCTCGACTTTCAAAACGCTGTCGTAAGGTTTGCTTTTTTCCCCCCTTCCAATCCCCATATGTGGCTCACATCAGGAGAGGAACACTCTGAGGCATGACTCGAGCAAACACCGCACAGATCATATCTACCCAACCTCAATTTGCATGGTAAACAGCGGTCTAAGTAAAGGCATCATGAGGGAACAGCGAGGGCCATGTTTACTAATACATTGAACAAATTAAAAAATCATTAACAGCAGAGGGCAGATGTCACCAACACCCTTGCGGGATTTTTTTTTTTTCTTCTTCTTTGCTTTTTCACACATGGCGCTGAGGAACAGTTTTCTAATTATCTGTGTTTGTTTGGCACTCCACTCCACCATCTTGTGACTTTGAGCACTTGGAACTATTCTGTTCCAAAGTCTGTCAAACACATCATCATCAGAGGGCCGTTCGATCATAATATGTCGTGTGAAATACTGTAAATAGACATTATATAATATAATGTCTAATATACAGGGGTAAAACTGAAGGAATTTTTGGTACTAGCCAACTGGGCTAGCCCTGTTGCGACCTTTGTCGTAAGCTTTTGTGTATATATTTGTGTATCTTTGCTGAATGCATGACTTTTTGATTGTCTTTTCTCTTCACCACTGGTTTGCCTCCAGATTGGCCCTTTCTGTTTCCGGTTCGACTGTTTGAAAAAGGCACCATTTGCATTCACCAGGGGAGAGAAGATATTTGAACCTTTGCGTGTGTGGATTTTTGATTACTTCTTTGACTTTGTGTATGACTGTATTTTGTTTGACTTTCGACTCTCGCCTAGCCCCTTTTGATTTGTTTGCAGATTGGATTTTGTGCACGACCACTGCGTTGTCCTACTCGACTCTGATTCTTAGCCTTTGGTTTGTTTACCCGCGCGTGTTTCTCGTGCTCGACCCCGTTAGCCCACCCGGACCTCGACTCTTGTGTTGCCCCTCTGCTCGCCGTACAGTGACCAGCTGGATTACACGTCCTTCCATCGGGACACTATTTATTATTTCATTTTGTTATTTTTCCTTTATTATTCTTGAAGGCAATTCTGGGTAGAGATCTACTCTCTCTGTTGGGGGCAGGCTACACTTTTCAGACTTGACCACAGCCTGCAGAGTTATGGAGTCTCACTCAAAGCCACCTCGTGCCCAGTAAACCTTCGAGGACCAGCCAGGTTCACTTAGTTTTGGTTAGGCAGATATGACCGCAGTTACTCACAAGATCTGAAACCAGTTTGATAAATAACAAGCAATAATAGAGGAAATCAGGAAGGGGGCGTACTATATATTATTATAGAATATTTCTTACGCATTATATTTTATATGTTATATGCGCCATGAACTGGTGATTTCTATTTTTAAGACGGGGAAACTGCTGATCTCCTAGGATTTTCCCACACAACAATCTCTACAGTTTACAGAAAAAAGCGAAAAACAACATCCAGTGAGCAACAGTTCTGTGGGTGAAAACGCCTTTTTAATGAGAGAATGTCAGCGGAGAAGGAACAGACAGGTCAAAGCTGACAGGAAGGTGACAGTGACTCAAATTACCCTGTGTTACAACAGCGGTATGCCGAAGAGCATCTCTAAACACACAATGCATCAAACCTCTAAGTGGATAGACTACAGCAGCAGAGGACCAATAAGTCAAAATAAATATGTCCATTAAATACCTAAATAAAGTGTTCACCGAGTGTATAAATGCAGAATATGTAGATATGTAGACTGTGGAGATTTGTAGATTTGTATTGTTTGCCTTATTTCAAAGGCAGTACAGCCAACGCTATCAGCGTATGCTAATGTGAAACGCCTGCGATACAGAAGCACCGTTTCTACAGCGGTTGTTCTTCTGGCACCTCCGCGAGGGTGTGACCCCTCCTACTCCCAGCGAGACGCTCTGGCGGTAGGGCGCTAATTCCGAGGCGCCCGGGGGGCCAGCCGAGGCTCTGCAAGGTCACCACCGCCCCGCTTCTCCCGCGCCCCCTGCGCGTCCGACACGCTAACCGCATAATCTCCTCCGGAACCTTCCGGAAAACAGCGCCTCAGGACACGGTTATACCCACTCCCACCCGCTCCACCTCGCCTTCCCAGCAGCCTCCACTCGGCGCACGGCTCCGCTCCTCCCGCTAAACCGAGGCCTTCCCCGCTAAACTCGCCGGCGCTTGCCAGGGGAAGGTCGTCGGGGATTTCAGCGCCGACGCGCAACACGATGTCAGCAGACCCGTCGTCGGCGAGGGACGATGTCAGTCTGATGACCCCCTCGTTGGCTTCTGATTGCATTCATTCCTTATCTCGGTAACATTTCCGTTTTTTTTCCTCGTTTAATTTAATTTAAATCTTAAACCGCCCACTCCAATACTGGAAAATGCTTAATGCTTCTGGGAAAAAAAAGAAATGTAAACATGATAATAGAGAGATATGGAACAGCACCTGACAGACAACATCGCATATGCTAATTAAGTTAAGGGGCCCTACTGTCTCCCACGATGCCGGGAAAAGAAAATGTCTTATATTTCACAGCCACTAGCCCAAGGACCTTTATATATATCATTAAACAGTGGACTTCATACATCACACATTACACGTACGTACGTTGCCTGGGGGGCGAGCATCAGTTACCATACCAACATAAAACAGTTGGGAAGCAATAAATAACAATCTGTGACACCGTGTCGTGCTTTCCGGAACCCGGCACTCGACAAAAACACGGCTGAGAGATTGGTGGCTTTTCATATCTTCTGCGGGAAGCAAAGTTATGGATGACCCAGTCACATTGGAAAATTATGCTCCGGATTTCTGTTTGTTTTCTGTTTTTTTTTTTTGTTTAAAGGGGATAAGTGTCACTGTGCAGGGCTGTAAAGATGCAGTGCATCGTGGGTAAGCTCCGCTTTTACACATCGAAGAGGGGCCGAGTCGCTGTGGTGCTGTCCTCTGTCCCTTCTTTAACGACTAAAAAACTCTGCAAAACTAAAAAACAAATAAAGTTACTCTGTGTTTCTGCAAAACTGGCTAAAAAAGAAAAGCCCGAAAAAAGAGAGAGAAACAAATTGGCGACAGGTGTATTAATGTGTATAAATGGGTTGTATGGGATTTTCTAATTGGTTTATTTGTTGTAAATAACTTGAAAAATAACACTGGTAATTATTTATTTATAAGAAAAAAGACAGGCTTTATGTGCTGATGCGTTTCCTGGTTTGGGAACAGACGTGAATGCTGTGGGTCCCCAGCCAATGGCAGGACAGATGACCTAACCTGTCTCCGTGCTGTTTGTTTTCGGAGGGTGAGAAGGGAGGGGGGTCCATTGTGTATATTGTTCCTCATTAACCGGACCCCCTTAATCACTGGAGGAATCTGCATTCAGACTCGGGTCATAAAGACAGCTTGTGGGAGGAACGGTGCGTGCCATACAACAGCCCTCAGCAGTGTACAAAGGCATGCTGCTGTTCGTGCTGTTCGCTAATTGCGTATTGATTTTGGCACACACAGCAGGAGCCTTCAGAAGCGCAAAAGAAAAGACGAAGAATCGCATTGAGCAGCGAAGTCAAATAACGGAAGGGAACGCATGCTTGCTTCACGCATTAACACTGTCAAATATTTCAGCATTGGCAGAGGTTTAGGCTAACATGTACCAGCAAGTAAATACATATTTTATCAGTTGTCCACGTGCTGAATTTCAGTGCAAAGGTGAGGAAGGAGAAGGGTCTCATTCCAATCACTTATTTTTTGTGCTCCTGACCTGGTAATCGATTGAGGTCCGCCATCTTTAAGGACATTCTGACCTGTTAAATGTTCCTTCTCAGAGCTAGAAGTAGAACTCTCAAACTTTCTTGTGAGGAACCATGTGTGCATCTTGGCACATTTTTTTCCACATTTTTTTTGAAAGTGCAGCGTATAAATGAGCGACCTGTCGTGGCTTCGAAATGACGTCCTAAGGTGCAAGAACATTCCATTTGCCAAATTCACATTTTATAGATTTCCCTTTACTTATTTTTCTTTAATCTTTTCCTAGCCTCTCCTGATGGGGGGAGCAAGGGGAAAGAAAGGGAGAAAAGAAAAGGAAAACAGGAGAAAAATAATGGATTGGAATGAGCCCAAGGAGAAGAAGAAGAAGAAGAAGAAGGCGTGATAGCAAAGTCAATTCTAATTCTGGGGAATGATTTCACAAAAATGTAACCAAAATATTACAACACTAAGGGGGCAGAGCCTCCTCTCAACAGTTTGCTAAAGAAGCCCATGCAAGCATTTAACACAAAACCTGAAAAGACTGCCTTTGAACAGTTTGCTAAAGAAGCCCGTGCAAGCATTTAACACAAAACCCGAAAACAGAGCGTCTATGAGGGCCTTTCACAGAACAGCACTTCCAGGAACCTCTACCGTTCTCCCCCACGCCTCGAAGTGAAACACGGGCGCGTCGAGGAGTCCGGGTGGGGCGTACGGATCCTCGTCAGTTATCGGGTTAGCGGCCGCGGCGTTGCCGGGAGGGGGGGTGGCCCGGCGTGTACCCGCCCCGGCGAACATGCGGCGTACAGATGTTGCGGTAAACGCTCCTGACAGGACGGCTAATTTACCCTTGGGCTAGCGGCGCTGCCGGAGCCGGGACCCGCGCGGCGGCAGATGGGGTCTAATTGGAAAGGATGCGCGCAGATGCCTTTCCCCGGGCCGAGATGGATCCGGCACGTCGGCCCTAAATTAGCTGATGGAGGGATTGTTTGTTTGGAGGTAATTAGGCAGAAATTTGTTTTCATTTGCTTCATCACGCCGCGATTGATCTAATCACGCGGCGAGGGGGCCTCGGCAAGCGGAGTTACCCCCCGCGCGACCAGACCCGCACACGTCTGGGATCCCTGGGAAATGAAGCCTCTGACCGGCACCGTATTCCTACATGTGCCGCCGTTTAATCATCTCAGACACCTACATTACGCATGCAGCAGCAGCGTGCTGCGGAAATGGAGCTACTACTAACCTTCTGTTATCGTCATGCTACTAGTACTCCTACTGCTCCTACTGCTGCTGCTACTACTGCTACTGCTGCTGCTACTACTACTACTGCTACTGTTACTGTTACAATTTTGACCACTACTACAACTACTACAGCTGCTTCTAATACTACTGTTACTACTACTACTGCTGCTGCTACTACTGCTACCACTGCTGCTCCTACTACTGTAACAATTATGACCACTACTACTGCTCTACTACAGCTACCACCACTACCAACAATACATCTAAATGTAACCACAACTGGTAATTAAAATTCAAGAGAAAAATAAATAAACATTTGCTTTGACATTTATTTCGGTTTACAATTACGGCAGGCACATATTCAATTGGAAATCGGGGGGGGGGGAATTTGATTCTAGACCACACTTTTCAGGAGTTATGGGCCAAAACATGGAACAGCGCCACCATCTGGCCACTAGGCAACATTGCGATGACCAGAGCAGGGTGGGCATCGACATAGACCTGCTCCATGATTTACATTTTTTTACTAACCCGTTGCATTAAACGGAAGAAAAATGACAAATAAATAAATAAATAAATAAACAAAACAAAAATAATAGGGTTGTTGCCGCTTCACTGCTTGGAGCCCGAATAATAATGGCTTGCATTTAGACGGCACTTCTGTCTCAAGATCTCAAACTGCTTTACAGAGAAAGGGGTCAACACAACCAATGTTTAGCAGCCAGCTTGGTGATGCCAAGGCAGCCATTATCCACTACAAAGCTCAGCATAAATCAGCTTTTGTCATGTTCAATTACATAATAATGACTAATTAATGTCACTGGGATCTGGGGCGGATGCTAGCATCCTGCGTTGATTGCTATCATTACAAATGCATTTCGGCATTTACTTTGCGATAGTCAGTACATATTTTACTTGATGAAAACATTAAAGAAGCGTCTCTCTTATGAGCAATACGGTACAAAACATCGGAGTAATAGTTTTAGGGTTTTCAGGGTTTGGCGTCATATTTGAACTCTGCATTGCATGCGATGCCGTTAAGAATCTGCCTTGCTATTATCCTGAGATGGATTTAATTCCCGAAATGTAAAAGCCCTAATCTACCTCAAGCCACAGAACTACTTACAAACAGAACGCAAACTCTACCAACAGCAGTCAGAGCATATGTTCAGCTTCACATTGTTTTGTAAAAGCTTTAAATACAGCACCCTTTGGTGGGTGGGCGGAGGGATTATCGCTTTTTCCTTTCACAGAATGTTGGATAAAATAACACAGACGTGTCAGTGTTCTTACAAAAGTAAAGTCATTTTCACAAGCACAGTTCGGTGAGTACAGCGACCATAAAACTTGCCAAGCTGTACTTCTGTGAAGAAAATGTAATTTTTGCATTTCCTGTCAACCAAACTAAAGGTGATATTTTGAACGAATAAAATCCAAACCATACATTGTTTTTCCACAATGTTTGAAAAAAAAAACCGTTCATTTATATAAACAAATAAAATGTATAGATAAAGAACAGGACTAGTCTGCCTGGCATGTATACAAAAACTCTCTTCATTAGAGCTCGCTGGTCCTAATCAGTCATGTTGGAGAGGGGAAAACAACATAAATATTATTAATACATATATACATAAATACTCAATAAATAGCATAATGACCCATTATCCAGCCTTGTTATTGACAGAAGTATAAACAGTATAAATGCCTTAGCATATTCACTAGTGTAAGATGAATAGAGCATGAAGCCAACTGTAGTATTCCTTAAAGCGGACAATCCATGCTTCATTGCAAAATGAAGGAGATCATTTAATGCCTTCTGTCTGCATGTTAAGAGAATAATGGCATATGCTGTCCACTACTTTGACTAATTCGACTGGGAAAACAACACAAGGGTAGAAGTTCCAAACAAAGCAAGCTGCAGTTGCTAGAACAGTGACATTACCCACGGAGGAAAACACAGGAAATAGGAAAGGTCAAACTCTCCTTGTTGGAGAAGGATCCAATCAGTACAAGGAACCAAGGCACTTATAGGGGACTACCAAGGGAGAGAAAGCTCCCAGTAGTACAAATGCAGGACTCGATTCAATCAACGTTTGACCTGAACTGAACAAATAAATGCAAGGGTTACTTTTATACTTTATATTTGCGAGTTCAGCAATCACCAAAATGAGCACACCAAATTATCTCTGTGAAGTAAGAAAAAAACAAAAACAAACTAGCACTACGTACAATTGTGAGTGAAAGTTAATGACAAATGTTGCTTAAATGCGGGGTAAACTGAAGAACAGAATCTTGATTAAATCCAGTCAATGATCATATATCCTTCTGTAACTGAGCAATTATTTTTCTTGTCTTAATCTCAAGAACCATAATCTTATATGCTAAAGCCTACACTACCAAGGACATTCTATCAAAATAAAAGGAAAAATATTTTTGAAAATATTTTCACCGCAACATAGTTTTGTCACCCAAGACACTTGTGTTATGTCAAAAAAAGAAAATACTGAACTTTTCTTATCCAGGGTCTCAGGAGGTTTGGAAAGCTCAAGGCTGAATTTGCTGAAGAATTTCTTTTTTCATCTTCAACATGAAGCGGAGGAAGGGTGCATAAATAATTCTCTTCATCGACTGAGTCGAACAAAAAATATTTAATATTTCAGCTAATTTGCACTAGGCTCGAGTGTAAAAATGTAATTTCATCTTTCGCATTACCAATTTAATGTGTGTAATAGGAGAATAGAGTTCCAGACCTCAGAGTTTCTTTGTCTTTTACTGATACGAAAGTAATTATTAGCATTTTCTCTGTGATCATTGTTGCGATCACTGTTATGCCTAAAAAAGTTGAGGAAGCAGGAAACAGACAGTGCTTGCATTGATTCTAAAATGTATAAGTAAAATGGGACCCAAGGAAGGAACTGAATATAGATTCATATTTAATTCTGTCCAAACTCAGCTGAAGTACCATGGTGTGTGGATGAAACCCAGTGCTGAGATATATTGCCACCTTGTTAAGGTCAACTGCAGCAACCAATCACTGCAAATGTCTCGTAAACAACACAGAGTGGCAATTGAATGGATTTATTTCAAGGGGCACTCAGATGTGCAGTGAACAGCCACGCTGCCTCACTCCAGTAATGGTCTAATGCTAGTCTCTGCTACAACTGTGTGTGTATGTGTGTGTGTGTGTGCGTACGTGCATGTGTGCGCATATGTACAGCATGTGTGTGTATGTGTGCATGTGCGCATGTATATGAGCATGTGTATATATATGTGTGTGTGTGTGTGTGCATGCATGCATGCGTGTGTGTGTGTGTGGGCTTATGTGTTTGCTTGCTTGCCTTGTGTGAGCATATATGTGTGTGTGTGTGTGTGTGTGTGTGTGTGTGTTTGTGCGTTTAAGGGCTAGCATGTGTGCTTGCTTGTCTGTGTGTGCATGTGCATGTGCTCTTGTGTGTGCATGCATGTTTTGGGTGTACAGACGGTGTGAGATTGACTTGGAGATATTGCAAGTGTTAAAAATAGTCTTGGAAAGGAAAGTTTATGGTCATAAGTTTAAAAGACAGAAGACCCCATGCAATCACATATTCTTCTTTCATTCTTGCATTCCAGTATACAAACATATGCTCAATTTTTCCACATTCATAAACTGGAAAATTGAAGCTTTTCATATGAAGCATAATCTCATGGGAGAACTGCAGGCAAGGGCATATCTAGGAATTCTGGGAACCCAAAATTAATATTGCTCAGAGCCTAGAATTCCTGCTGGAATTTGTGTAGGTCCTTTCCAGCTACGGGACCCCCTTAAAATCATCATGACCTTTCACCCCACTGGTGACGGCCCTGGCTGGAAGACTGCAATATCGTGCAGCCTGCGGATGTAGGCAAAAGATGGTAACAAAGTCCAGTGTCTTCATACGGATTATGAGTATTTGATTTTGATACTTTCACAGTTTTTATAGCACCTTCAAATAATCCACATAACATGAAAATGTAATTTTCCACAATATGAAACCTTTCATTTCACCCCTCTCTCCTACCCCTACTCCTGAGCCAAAGCAAATTCTGAACAGCCTCATGGGCCTCAGGAGGCACAGCCCAGTCAGAATACAGCACAGCCCAGTCAGAATACGACACAGCCCAGTCAGAATACAGCACAGCCCAGTCAGAATACAGCACAGCCCAGTCTGAATACGGCACAGCCCAGTCAGAATACAGCACAGCCCGGTCAGAATACAGCACAGCCCAGTCAGAATACGGCACAGCCCAGTTAGAATATGGCATAGCCCAGTCGAAATACACCACAGCCCAGTTAGAATACGGCACAACCCAGTTGAAATACGGCACAGCCCAGTTAGAATACGGCACAGCCCAGTTGAAATACGGCACAGCCCAGTCAGAATACGGCACAACCCAGTCAGAATACGGCACAGCCCAGTCAGAATACGGCACAGCCCAGTTAGAATATGACACAGCCCAGTCAGAATACGGCACAGCCCAGTCAGAATACAGCACAGCCCAGTCAGAATACAGCACAGCCCAGTCAGAATACAGCACAGCCCAGTCAGAATACGGCACAGCCCAGTCAGAATACGGCACAACCCAGTCAGAATACGGCACAGCCCAGTCAGAATACAGCACAGCCCAGTCAGAATACGGCACAGACCAGTTAGAATATGGCACAACCCAGTTAGAATATGACACAGCCCAGTCAGAATACGGCACAGCCCAGTCAGAATATGGCACAGCCCAGTCGAAATATGCCACAGCCCAGTTAGAATACGGCACAGCCCAGTTAGAATACGGCACAGCCCAGTTAGAATACAGCACAGCCCAGTCAGAATATGGCACAGCCCAGTCGAAATACGCCACAGCCCAGTCAGAATACGGCACAGCCCAGTCGGAATACGGCACAGCCCAGTCAGAATACGGCACAGCCCAGTCGGAATACGGCACAGCCCAGTCAGAATTCAGGCCAGGTTTGAGCCTGTTCCAGGCAAACATCTTTACTGAGGAGGCACGGGCCTCCAAAGTGGCAGTGGAAAATGTTTGTGGTTCAAAAAATAAAAACTTCTTCTCATGTCTTCTTTTCTGTCATCTGAAAAGTAAGAACTTCAAAAATCAAGGGATAAGAATCAATAATAATGAAAAAAATCGAACTTCAGTGTGAGAAATGAAAGTATATAAAATAAAGGTATCTTTTTCTTTAGCTGGGACTCCTTTAAACTATAGTGTCGTTTTCTAAAAGGGACGCATTCATAGCCAGTTGCCAGGGAGACAGCCTTATTCCGGGGGTAATGTCATTGTGCAGTTTGTTCTCTCCAAACAGCAAAATAATTGGCAAGCGAAGTGAATTCATAACCTTGAAAATTGATCCAATTGAAGAAACAGACAATATACATTGCCACTACTTTTACTCTGTGCATTTGATCTTTCAATGGCGTTATATGGAAGAAAAAAGACATGTTCATAAATTGTGTGTGTGCTTTCAGGCTCATGAATATGGATATTCATAATTATTCAAAGCCCAACTATGCCATCTATGCCAATCAGACATGACAGCACTCTATTATCTAAGCTTGTGTTTTTTTTCGACCATTTCTTATATTCACAGAATTATGTTTTTCTCTTTGATTTCCACTTTTGAGCGCACTAATTTGAAACTTTGATATCTACAGAAGAAATACATTTCCAGTACATCTGTCAAAGGACATGCAGCCCTCAATGAAAGATAGTTGCTTGATATTTTGCTTTTAAATTGCTACTTCAGGCCAAGTAGAGAAAACATGTCAGATATAAAACAAGGAAGGATATTGGTGATTTGGAGATTGATCAAGCATTTAAAATATTTAACAATAATCCATCAGATGCAGCCATCGAAAGCAAGCATGCTTGTGTATACACTTAGATACACAGTAAGTTATGAGGCAACATAAGAGTGTATGACACACATGGCCCAAACTCAAAACGTGAGATGGCTTCTCCCACAGCAGGAAAGTTCAAAGGTCATCGTTGCCCAATTACGGCTTCAATAATGTCTGGACATCACACTAACAGCAGTGCATAAACTGTTAATAGGGAAAACCAATACAGTAGTCAGCCGAATATTGTAAGATAAGATGTACTTTACTGAACCCTCGTAGGGTCATTTGTCCTCTGCATCTGACCCATCCTAGTTACTTAGGAGCAGTGGCCAGCCACAGTGTGGCACCTGGGGACCAACTCTCAGTTCTGAGGCCTCTGCCTGGGTCAAGGGCAACGGCAGGAGCTCACCTTCACATAGTATGCACTTGTTTCAGTGTGGGAGGAAACCGGAGTAAACCCACACGAACACAGGGAGAACTCCACAGCTGGATCTGAACCCAGTGTCCTCTCGGTGAAAACCCTCCATTTTGTGTTTATATTGGCTGTTTATATAAGTCCCAACACTGTATCCTACACTCTGCCAGTATGAAATACACTCCTTTGGTGCAGCATTTGTAAAAACCCGGACTGTGCCAGTGTGTCACTGTGGGCTTTCCATGGCCTTCTATGGGACTTAATACTAAAAAACAAAATCCTCTTCTTTTTACAGGCCCACTGCCTAGGCATCCTGGGGACCTCCATCGTATGTTAAAAATGGTTATTAAAATGTTTTTAGAAATATTGTGATTAATAAGGAGATCAATAAAAATACATATACATAATAAATACCTAATAAAGTGCTCACGGAGCATACATACTAGGATTAAAAATGGGGTGCAGACCCAGTTTCCCTGACAAAGGCAGAGGGGGACCACCACAGGGGTGGGTTTGTGGTCAGAACTTTTGTTCCGGACGACGTTATAAGCCCTGGGACTGCGTGAACACCGCTCTGTGGATTTCAGGGCGGGCTCGTCTGTTTAAAGCGTGTCACTCCAGCGGGACAGAAGTGCTGAGGCAGCTCTCTCCCCCCTCTGCTTCACTCCCCTCCCCTCGGCATTCCGATCGGCCGAGCGCGTCCGCGTTGTTCCCGAACCCCCCCCCCCCCCCCCACTGTGCGATCTTCACACTTCACTCATATGATAGGGGCTTCCATAAAGAACTACAGTAACAAGGGTTCCCCTTTGGAGACAAGCCCATCCATCCATCCATTATCTTAACCCGCTTATCCTGAACAGGGTCGCAGGGGGGCTGGAGCCTATCCCAGCATACATTGGGCGAAAGGCAGGAATACACCCTGGACTGTGGGAGGAAACCGGAGTACCCGGAGGAAACCCACGCAGACACGGGGAGAACATGCAAACTCCACACAGAGAGGTCCCGGCCGACGGGGATTCATACCCAGGACCTCCTTGCTGTGAGGCGGCAGTGCTACCCACTGCACCATCCGTGCCGCCCTGGAGACAAGCCAAAGAACCATTTTTTTCTGAGAGTGTACAGTGTCAGGAGAATAGTTTTGACTGGTACAGTTATGAGAAGGCCAAGTTTGACCAGCAGAACTACAGAAATAAGAAGAAGGCCAATTTTGACCAACATAACTACAGTATATGGAGAGTAGGTTTGTCCAGTGCAGTTATGAGAAGGCCAAGTTTGACCAACATAACTACAGTACGAGGAGAGTAGCTTTGACCGGTACAGTTATGAGAAGGCCACGTGTGGCCAGCAGAGCTCCAGCAGGAGGAGTGTGATTGGGCGGCTGGGCTCACCGATGAGGATCAGTATGCACACCAGCAGTGCGATGAGGGCCCCGGGGCTGAGCGAGGCGGAGATGGCGTAGGCCGTGGCGTTGCAGGACTGGATGGCCCCCTCGGTGTCGCAGCCACACACGTGGATGGTCAGGGTGCCCGTGCTGCTGAGGGCCGGGGGCCCGCTGTCCACCACCAGGATGGGCAGCAGGTACACGTTCTGCTCCTGCCTGTTGAAGCCCGTCCGCTGGGTCCGAATGCCCGCCGTGTTGTCTGCGCAAACAGAGAATAGGGGCCCCAGCTTGAAACCGGTGAAATGAATACAATAGAAAATAACAGTGAAAATGCTGAAATGGAAAACCAACTTTCATGATGATTGTAAGCATAACAAACAAAAGGAGGGGTTATACCGAACTTCCCTATTGAACTGCCTGCTGCTTCTGACTGCTCAATGCCAAGAACTCTGTGATTCCATTGAAGAACCGTATCTAGTCATAGGGTAATTTGTCAGGAAAAATGGTTATTATGGAGTTTTCACACTTCACACCTATGATAGACGGTTCCATAAAGAACTAAAAAGGGTTTCTCTATGGAGATAAACCAAAGAACCATTTTTTTCTGAGAGTGTAGGACAGTATCTAAACACCATGAGGCAACATGCAGCTACAACACATAGTTTTTTTGTGATTGTGGTTATTCACCATTTTGAAAGCTTTCATCATGAAAATGCTTAGTGAAACTACTCTTGTACGCCCCAATCCAAGATATATGTTACCGCCAGATATTTTCTGTAATGCAGTGTAACCGTTCCCCCTGCCATGTCTGGTGTTTTGTCCATGACAAATGTCGACTAGACGTCTGACTAAGCAGAGCTCAGGAAGAGAAGGCTGATGGATGCAGTGTTTCACAGACACTCTCTACTCCCCCGATCCCTGCATAGCAGGTCACCGAAAATCTGACTTCAGCAAGCAGTTACTCAACGAAAATGGAAAGAAAACACCGTCAAATTACCATCGCAAGCTGGCGCTGTTCTCTGTTTACCCAAAACTGGCTACAGGACCACTTGAACTCACGCAGACAAATGCATAAAATGTGCAGAGGAGACGTTGACAAATAGAGTGGAAATTGTAGTTACAGTTGATGGAATCTCATATTAGAGACCCCGCAATCCATCAGCCGGGGAATATATCACTGTCAGCAGAGCAGCTACATCTCGGAAGCATGTATTCATCACGTTTCCCTCACTGTTTATGTCAGAGAACATTGTTTAACATAGACCTTATCGCCTTATCTTTCTTTCTTTTTTCCTGCCTTTCGCTATCTTCCTTTTAAGAACTCTCCCCTCACGTTTGCCTCGCTTTTAACCACCCCCACTAAAAAAAATAAAATAAAACCCAGTCCCTGCCCTTCCAAAATTGCCCGATTGCCGATGGTGGTGTAAATTGCGCTCATCGCTGTTTTGTTTCATTTTTTGGGATGTGTATTCCCTCCGGCGAATGTGTGCCCTATTTGGAAAACACGGGCAGATTAATTAAGATAAACAAGCTGTGAAAACAATATTGAAATGGAAGACTCAAAGGGAATGTTAATAGTTTACTGTTGACAACGATGAAAGGCAGTTATCATATTTATGTGCGAATGGGATAAAACGACCGTATTTGGTAACGAGCACAGGCACACACATAAGCACACAAACACACACACTTGCGTAAGTGCAAACACACACACACACGCACAATCTGCAATATTTTTCAACAGTACCAACAAAGGGGAAAAAGATAAAGAAATGTTTTCACAAGAATAAAAAGGAGTTTCTTCAACTGCATTTTCTCTTTGTCTTTCAGAAGTGTGAATTCAATTAAAACTTCCCTTCTTTTTAACTTTGATCAATAAACTGTTTACGATGCAAGGAATACACACAAAAGCCTACCAAATGAATAAACTGAAATAACTTTTGAACTATTGAACAAAACCTCATAATAAATAAATACATTGATAAGTATAATCATCAGTGGCTACTTCATATAGGAGGTTTGAATTCACCCTCTCACATATGCACACACACGCATACACTGCTGATTTCTGACTGGTAGACATTTGGGTAAAAAAAATTAAAATTTCAATACACATCGTATGAGCTTGTCATGCGATGATAGACAAATCTTGTTTTTACCCAAGAATGATTGGGCACACAGTTCCAGGAAATGCAGATCAAATCAATACTTAGGCTTAATTAGTGATTAATTCATTTAATTAGGCCTGTACACTACGCTCAATTATTTTCTATTAGTACCATGCTCATACATAACTAGAATAAAGACTTGGAAATATGTGTGTGCACGGGTGTATGCATATGTGTAATAAGCAGTCTTTAATAAAGAGCCCCCCCCCCCCACTTTCACAGCCTAGTCCCTTATCCAGGCTAAACTCAACCTCATCCCCAACTACAGCCCAGTCACTCCTGAACCAGCCAAAACAAAGCAGTTACTCCGCTCAGTTAAAACCCGAGAATCGATCCGGCGTTAAAACAAAACCACCCCCAAAAAATATAAACAATGAGAACCAAAACTAAAGCAGTTCTGTAACAAAGGGAGGGCAAAAAAAGAAAGCCCTCTCTAGTAGCACTCGTCTTCTGGTTCTTGGCGTGCGATCGAAGAGAGTGAATTCTAGGCGAGTCTAAAGAGCTCCTTCAATGTAAGTGATTGGAAAACAGGGCTCTCAGGAGCCAACATGGTGCCCAGGTGGGCTCAGAAGCGAGCTGGTTTTTACAGCAGATGCTGTGTGGAGAAGATGTGCCGTCTCACCATCCCACGGGTCAGGTGTATTTATAGCCCCCATTGAGCACAGCGAGCTGAAGCACAGACTCCTGGGAAATGCTGATTTGGTACAAAGAAAAACTGTCCAGGCTCACCAGCCATTACCCAGGGGGAAATGCACATATGGATTAACTTGAATAGAGACAACAACATCTTACATAATGAAATACTTCTATGGGAATCTGATACACACACACTCAGAATGCCCATATATATTTTTTTTTACAACTTCTAATACTAACAATAGCTATTTACAAGTCTGGGGAACTTTGCAGTTGAGATTTAAACAGAAGGATATGTACTGTGCTTACACAAACAGCTGCATGCTTAAAAATACCCCCACTCGCTCACACCGATATCCAAGAAACAATTCACGCAGACCTGGGTCAAATGCCGGTTGTTGTGGAATAATATGTTTTTTGATTGATCATGCCTGGTGCAACCGAGCTAACCAAAAGGACCAGAAGGCGGGGTTTGCATCTTTTGAGAGAATGTCATAGGTTCCAATACACCAGACAAGCTCAGTAATGTGTAGAAAAGTATTTGAAACCAAAACAAGTAGGCATTTGACCCCGGTGTATGGCTGAACTCAACCAACATTTGTCCTGCACTCTGATACAATTAAACAAGTTTTTTTTTACAAATACAATATGGCAAGTTCAGCTAAATCAAATCCAGACTGTGCTTGTGAAGAAAATAAACACTGTTTTGGAAGTAGAAGTTCACAACGGTCCAGTAAGCTGTTAAATACTAGCTTGAAATACCTAAGATTAAATAAAGCAATCTCTTTAAAAGCAATCTGTTTATCCGTGCAAAATGTATTCTTAATTTCCATAACAGATTACAATATGGTCGGGGTTGTTTTTGGCTGACCTACGAGAGATGTTCTCCATTAAACACACAGGGAACCAACTGACTCCACAGCAGTTGCTATGGTGAGAGGAAGTGGGAGATAGGAGTGAAGTCAAAGCTCCCAGAGAGGGAACCATTTTGAAAGAACCCTCGTTGTTATGGAGACATTTGTTTATTTGTATACTTGCCGCTTTGGTGTGGACTGCCTAGTATTTACTCAGACGTTCTGAGATTTTATGTTGGATGTTCTGAGCTTTCTCCCATCTTGTGTTGTCTCAAGTCGGCTGTTTGATGTACAGAGTCACAAGAGAGTTCCAGAGCACCATGGGGTTGATTTTCCCAAACAGCTCTCAACTTATTCCAGACCTACACTCTCAGAAAAACATGGTTCCAAATGCCATCTAGTTCAAGGGTTATTTTTCTGGGTTCTTCACACCTATGATCACACCTATATGATTTTTTATGTTCCATAAAGAACGAAACGCTGGGCTTAATGCCCCAACTTTCTACAGACTACAAGTCAGAGAAATTACTCGTGGTGATGTAATTGGGAAATACTCCACTTATCTAAAATGAAAAGTAAATATGGCCATCGACATAAACATGCTCTTGCAGACTTGCCATTACCTTTATGATTTCAAAGCCAATTGTCAATAACAGTGCAGGTACATCAATTGTCAATCAAGAAGAGTGGCATATGAATACGATATTACAGTCTTTAAATACCTTGAAAGTGAGCCATGTCCACGTTTCCCTTTCCACAAGCCCTTATAGTCCACTACAAAATCATCTACATCATGCAAATAAAGTGTTGTTGAAATGCCTGATGGGAACTGTATTGCAATGCCAAACTGGCAGTTTTCATGGCGTAACAGAATATTTCAAATGTACATTTTATATCATAATAAAATGAATGAAGCTATATTTCGGTAAGATTATCACACTAAGCCACGGATTTAACTAATTGCAGTCAATCATTCCTTTAAAATCCCCTTAAACTGGGATACCCTTATGTCATCTGCATAGCTCACGGGATTAAGACTGCACGCTATTTAAGAGAGTAAGAGATGTTAGTCTTAAGAGGCGAGGGGATGACGTAAGAGTACATGTCTCAACCGTTTACCGCCACACTAGTCCACAGAGGGGTTAAAATTCAGAAGGCAGGACTGGCGGAAAACTTTTCCCGGCAAGACAAAAAGTAGAAAAAAGTTGCGGTTCGTCCTCATGTGTCAAACCCCAGTAAGACCGAATGCCATGTGAAGCGTGATGGTAGAAAACAAAGAGACAGATCGGAGCTGACAGGTTGACAAATGTGTCCATGAAATACAGCAAAGGAAAAAAGAGGTGAAAGAGAAAATAGAAAAAGATGAAATTTGGGGAGGGTGTGTGTGTGTGTGGTTTTGAAAGGGAGGGGGGAGCGGGGGGCACTTTGGGTGGACTGATTGGGGCTAGGGGAGGGAAATTCTATGCGCGTATATAATCGAATACTTTCTGTGTGTGTGCGTGTGTGTGTTTCTGTGTCCGTGTGAGGGTGTGTGTGTGTGTGTGTGTGTGTGTGTTTTTTTTTTGTGTCTGTGTGTTTGTGTGTGTGGGTGTGTTTCTGTGCGTGTGTGTGTGTTTTTGTGTGTGTGTATTTCTGTGTCCGTGTGTGAGGGTGTGTTTCTGTGTCTGTGTGTTGTGTGTGTGTGTGTGTGTGTCCCTGTGTGTTTTTTGTGTGTGTGTGCATGTCTGTGGGGTGTGTGTGTGCGCGTGTGTGTGTGTGTGTGCGTGTGTGTGTGTGTGTGTTTGTGTCTGTGAGGTGTGTGTGTGTGTGTGTTTTATGCCCTTCCATGTGCGGAAAAGCTCTGCAGACATGTGAGGCCCCACTCACTCCTCTGACATTTCCTTGGCTCTACATTCTGACATTTTCACTGCGTCAGATCAATCTCGATTTAGCCACACGTCACATCCAGTTATGTACACATCTCTAAAGAGCGAATTGCCAAAGAAATAATGCGGTTTGGCTTTGACGGGGACAATTTTTTCCAGGAAAAAAAAGAAGATAGTGAAAGAAATAAAAAACTGCGGGCAGCGATGAGAGTGGTCACAACAAACACAACAAACCCACGTACCCTTGCTACGGTTTAACCTGACTGCACTTTAAAATCTATTTTAATTTTTAAGCGCAGTAAATTTGTCTCAACCGCTTCTTTCATCTTGCATTATCTTGATGAAACATTTAACATTGTAAAACACAGATTGTGAAAATCACCATTTTGTTTCTTGGCAAAGCGTGTTCCCTTCTAGAGAACACTGAAACTTTGCCTAGTTCTGTCTATTGTAATCCCTAAAAACAATCTCTTAAATTAATACTTCCTTTCGTAATATTGGCATCATACACTCAGTTAGCACTTTATTAGGCATTTATTAGACTTATTTTTTAGACGTATGGGTCTTCTACTGCTGTAGCCTGTCCACTTAGAGGTTTGACGTGTTGGGTGTTCAGAGATGCACTTCTGCACACCACTGTTGTAATTTGTGGTCATTTGTGTTACTGTCACCATCGACCAGTCTGGCCATTCACCTCTGACCTCTCATTAACAATGCATTTTCGCAGAACTGCTGCTCACTAGATGTTTTTCGTTTTTCGCAACTATTCTCTGCAAACTCGACAAACTGTTGTGCTTGAAAATCACAGGAGATCAGCCGTCTGGCACCAACAATCATTCCACAGTCTGTCACCAAGATCACATTTCTTCCCGAATCTGAAATTTGGTCTGAACAAAAGCTGAACCATCTGCATGCTTTTATGCATTTAGTTGCTGCCACATGATCGGCTGATTAAATATTTGCATGAACAAGCTGGTGTACAGCTCTACCTAATACATTTCTCACTGAGTGTATACTGTACATATAAGAAAAATAAAACAATACTCAATGGGAAAATCGACAAATGAGGTGTCCCAAAGGTATCAGGGGTTGGGAAGTAGTGGATTTTGCAGCGCCTCTTTATAACTGGACTGAATGAGCTTTGGACTGGCTCAGCTGCTGCAGATGGTGCGAGCTCCTTCAGTGCCCTAGACAGAGAGGGAAATTCAGACGCTGATTACTTTGCACTTTCCGGGAGTCCCTTTTTCATTTATTTTTTGTACCGTTAATGCTTTTTTATTCTATTTTAAAAGTACACGGCGGTACTGTATGTGACAATGGACAACCTTTTCGAAATGTCACCCCCTTGACATTTGCAGATGCATTCAATTTTCGCTTCTTTCCCTAATGAATTGTGATTGCGGGGCGGTCCAACCCCCCTCCCCGGGGGGCCCTGAGGGGCCGAGGCGAACCCCCGTCTTTATTACGCGGGACGCTCGTTTTCCGATCCGGCTTAATGAGGTGAAGAGGAGGACGTTCAGAGGTTCGTCATCACAGCTCAAGATTCAACCTTTCATTCCGCTATCTGATGAAATAAAATGTTCAATAAAAAAAAACAATACCGAATTTCCATTCTGTGCGATTACTTCAAACGGAATTTCTGTGGGCCTGAACGGTGGCTCATCCTCTTAAACGCATACGATGCAGGTTTTTTTGCTTGAAAATATTATAAAACCGTGATTAATCATGACTTTGCTGCACAGGCAACCTGTCTTCACTTCTTCCCAATATTATTATTATTATTATTATTATTATTAGTATTATTTGTGCATGGGCATTTTGGGCATTACGTTTTTATTTATTTGTGAACTGTATCTTAGATGAATGTGTCCAGTAGAAGAAGGCGGAGCACAAGCAGAGATGTGTATGGATTGGCGACTACAGTGGTGTCGTAGCTGGGTTTGCCAGAGATAGCATTGGTGGCTAACTGTTTTCAAAAGCAGTCACAAAAAAGCCACCGTGTGCTGCATCAACCTCCGACTGCCTTCAACCCCCCTGAGCGCTCTCCTGCCATTGCTAACAAAATTCCATGAGCGTGCCACACTGCTCTGGTGTGTGGGGTCTCTCATAACTGGCTTTGTTGTGTTGGGTCTGATAACTGGCTTTGGTGTGTGGGGTCTGATAAATGGCTTTGTTGTGTTGGGTCTGATAACTGGCTTTGGTGTGTGGGGTCTGATAACTGGCTTTGGTGTGTGGAGTCTGATAACTGCCTTTGGTGTGTGAGGTCTCTGATAACTGCTTTTGGTGTGTGGGGTCTGATAAATGGCTTTGGTAAGTGGGGTCAGATAACTGGCTTTGGTGAGTGGGGTCGGATAACTGGCTTTGGGCTGAGTGGGGTCCGATAACTGCCTTTGGTGTGTGAGGTCTCTGATAACTGCTTTTGGTGTGTGGGGACTCTGATAACTGGCTTTGGTGTGTGGGGACTCTGATAACTGGCTTTGGTGTGTGGGGATTCTGATAACTGGCTTTGGTGAGTGGGGACTCTGCCCAGTCTACTTCTCTATGTCCTTGGCTTTCCCTGACATGAAATCCCTGGTGTCTGCGACTGCTACCATCCATTGTTCCAGCGGCTTCTGCAGACACCAGACCACCATGCTGCACTACCGGGAACAGACCCAACCAGCACTTAATCACATTGGTCTAAAGGCTTTTGTGGGTTAAGATATGTACATGCGTGATACATGGGCAAAACTCTTCTGCTCTCAGTGTCAATTTTTGTGTAATTAATGGCCTTTTCATGCAATTTTTTTTTTTTTTTTTTGCAGCCCGTGCTTTTCAATCTAAGAAAAGCATGAAGTTTCTTTCAGTACATATGAAGTATCAATTTCCACCAGGAGGCCATGGCTAAGTTTCTGCAATTTCTATGACATACACCAAGCACAGCAATTTAGCTACACATAACTAAAAACTACCCAGGAGTGTCACAGAAATGCTAATGAAATGGCTAACATTACTATCCATTACCTCTGATGAGCCAGGAGCTTGCAATTGGGGGTCACAAATTCAAAAATGACAATCTCTCTAATCTCCTGCAGCTTTGGACTGAGGACTTTGCTGTTGGCTAAATGAGAGTCATTACATGCTTCAGGACATAACCAACGAACACATCTGTGTGTTTTTTAGTAGCCATTTTAGACAGTGCTGCCATCCCTTCATGAAAACCTTTTAAAGAGTTAGACTTGGTTCCTGTCAGTGAAATCAGAATTTTTTTGAACAAAGAGCAACTTATGACTTTATTTTGCTGGGCTTAAAAAAACTGACTGATTAACCAGTTTGTGGGGAGAAATTGGGGGTTAAATGTCTTGCTCAGGGATTTAACCGGCAACCCTCCGACTGCCAGACAACCGCTCTTACCTCCTGAGCTAATGTCACTCCATATGTCAACATTGGCTGACATGTAAAAATGTATCCCACTGGCTCAATCATCTTCGCTGTGCTCAAATATATTTCCCTCGGCTGAAACATGTTCTTGGTTCATACAAGGACAGGCATACGATAGGGCAGCAAACATGTCGGGGCACCAATGAGCGGTTGCTGCAAAACCACCCCGGCTGCCCTTCCTGTGCATTTCTTGGCTGCTTTAGATTTATGTTCGCAAGATGCAGGGAAAACCTGTGAGGCCACACCAGACATATGGAGCTTTGTGTTAGAGGTGACACAGTTCATTAAACGGTCCCCAAGTGAGACCTGCTTCAGTCCTTGAGGCATGAATTCATGTCAGAGGGTCAAAACTTGTGCACTCTGTTTCCAATTTGCGGGTCTGTGCGATCCGGCACAATCGAATCAATTCTGGATATAGCTGTAAAGTTCTTTAGACCATAATGACATCAGTAAACAAGGAAGAGCCCAAAGGAAGTGGGAGAAGGAAAGCGGCCATTTGGGTTCTCTTGCTTTGCTTCTCTTGCGCTGGCGGCCTCTCTTCGACCACTTTCTCTCGACAATAATGGCATCAGTAAACAAGGAAGAGCCCAGAGGAAATGTAAGAAGGAAAGAGGCCATTTTGGCTCTCTTCTCTTGTTTTTCTTCTCTTGTGCTGGCGGCTTCTTTTCGACCACTTTCTCTCGACCATAATGGCATCAGTAAACAAGGAAGAGCCCAAAGGAAGTGGGGAAAGGCAAGTGGCCATTTTGACAGTGCAAGAGAAGCACAGTCTGTGGCTGCTTCACCAATTTATCGGTTGTCCATTAGCTGCATTAGAAAACAGTGACAGCGGCACAGGAGTAAATCCAGAGACAGATAATTCAAAGTCTGTGATGGAGGCTACTGCGAATTTGACCAACTCTGTTGTGTTGTCAGGTTAAGCTGTAAATGCACTTGGTTGTACGTATACACATATGGTTGCATCCTGAGAAAAACTGTTCACACACTTGCCTCCTTACTTTTAGTCCGACTGCACTGGACTGACCTAAAGGTTAGATCCACTGGAGTGTACAGATCGGGCATATCAAGGCCAGAATGCATCGACACGTTTATACTTCTGTTCCTGCACAACAACAAAAATGGCGAAGGTGTACGTGGGTATTGCACCTTGCAGATGCAGATAGTTAATATGTGAAGATGTACACAAACTCAGGTTGCCGCAGCGCACAAACCGGACTGAACATACTGTTTCAAAATATACTGTAGCTTCAGCTGGTTAAACCACGTCAAGCTGGGAGCTGGTCTGAATTGGACCACCAGCTAAACCATGTTGAGCTGATAACTGGACTGAACTTGTCAACCAGCTACCAGCTGTTTTAAAAACCTAGCTACCTAGGTTTATTTCAGCACGGGTAAAAACACTCCAATGCAAGGAATGCAGTCTCGGTGGAAAAAATCTGCTTTCTGCAGAACACAAACTGCTTAACCTGCACTTAACAATATCCACAATACTTAACTACAGCAACAGTAGAAATACGTTTTCTTCTGCACTAACTGATACAGTCTGCAATTACTCAGACGAGATTGAATTACCTACTGTTAACCCTGGAGGAATGAGCACCTCACAGCAAATGGGAATCAAAGTGATTGCAGTAACTTTGCGCAGTAAATTATTTGGTTTAGTAGTTAGAAAGATGGCAATTCATGCACTTTCCAAAAGGTCAGTTTCTTTTCTGTATGAAAAGTTAAGGCATTAAAATGTCCTGTAAAACTGGGACACTAAAGTGGAACGCAAAATAGCACAGCGTGCTTTTGTTTTTATTAGGCCTATTACTAAAATGTCATGTGAAAAATGATCAAATGACAGGTCACAATTAGGGCTAAATTAAAACATGAATTCACAGCAGCAGCAGGGAAGTCTGTCGACAAAGGCTTATACACAGCATCTAGAAAATGAAAATGTTCCTTATTTGAATTAAGGGCTGAGGTGTACTTTTCCAGTTAGCCATCAGACAATAGTTAGCTAGTAAAGTTTACTCCTTTCATTTATCTAAATTGTTCAAAGTACATATGACGATGTAAATGTATTTCACGTACTGAAATTAGATTTTGTTAATTGATACTTATATTTTTAAACAATGAAGACCATGTAGACTTGGTACATGCTTCCAGTCCTAAAATTCCCCAACTGTTTTGCCCTAGGAGTCACCTACAGCTTGCGATGAACATTGATGCATTGTTTAAAATCTCCAATATCTCCTAACTATAGCTATAATTGGTAGCCAGACAGCAATCTACAGTCACTGAGCATACCTACATGTATACCTACTTATTCATGCAATTATCTAATCAGCCAATCGTTGCATTGCAGCAGTGCAATGCATACAGTCATGCAGATACGGGTCAGGAGCTTCAGTTAACATTCACATCAACCATCAGAATGGGCAAGAAATGTGATCTCAGTGGTATGAATTTTGGTGCCAGACAAGGTGGTTTGACTATTTGAGAAACTACTGATCTTCATGCACAACAGTCTAGAGTTTGCAGAGAATGGTGTGAAAAACAAAAAAAACAGTTCTGCAGGCATGAGTTGAGTTGTTAATAAGAGAGGTCAGATGAGAAGGGCCAGTCTGGTAAAAGCTGACAGGAAGGTGACAGTAACGCAAATAACCACACATTACTACAGTGGCATGCAGAAGAGCATCTTTGAACACACAACGTGTCAAACCACTAAGTGGACAGGCTACAGTAGAAAACCAATAAGTTTGAAAATAACCACTGTGTGTATAAGCAAGCTGATATGAAACAATAATCAGTGTAATAGCTTTCGAACCCATGGCAAAGTTCTATAAAACAAACATTCTATCTCCAAGACAGCTAAAAATATCTGGAAAAGTTGCATAGCTTCTTGTCAGCATAAGAGTAATGATGCCAGCTAACAAGCTCACTACGCACTGTAACAAATGGACTAATGTTGTTTATGAAGTACTAGTTAGGAAGCCAATATACTGTACATGAAATATGTATACATATAATCTAACTATATCCAGTCATATCTCAATTCTTTATCCCTTTGAGAAGACTAGACTTGAAGCCATATAGGATAGTAATAATTATAAGCTTCAGAATAATTGAAAATCCAACTTAAATTCACTTCCTGGTGAATAACTGGGACTTTTCAATCTGTGCAAACATCCTGAATATGACAGACACAGTGTATGTACGTAAGTGGATTGGTGCATTTGAACACCCCATTATGTTCCAATGTGGTAGAAATCTTTATTGCGCATGCCATTTTTACATTATTATGGATAAGGATAATTAAGACAAAGAGCTTGAGAGCATTTATCTCTCATTTTATAAAGTGGAGGGAAAAAGGGAGAGTGCCATATCGGATCCATTAGAGAGCCATTTTACAGTGATGCTTTATAGCTAGTTGTGGTCATATTTGAATGGTAAATTGTAGGAAAATTCATTTTAACATGTCATGCCTCTAATGCCAACACTGCAGAATAAACAGTATTCCCTGCAGTAATGCACTTTCAGTTAAAATAGGTAGGCTATGGATTTAATTATAGGTGAAGTACGACTCAACATTAATTGCAGTTTCTTTGTTGTGTAAACGCACATGAACTGAACAGAGTAGCCTAACAGGAAATGAATTTGCAGTAATGCACTATATATATTTTTATATATGATAAATCGGCTCAGGAGGTAAGAGCAGTCGTCTGGCAGTCGGAGGGTTGCCGGTCCAATCCTGCCCTGGGTGTGTGGAAGTTTCCCTGAGCAAGACACCTAACCCCTAAATACTCCTGTCGAACTGGTCGGTGCCTTGCATGGCAGCCAATCAGTGTTGGTGTGTGAGTGTGTGTATGAATGGGTGAATGAGAAGCATCAGTTGTACAGCCCTCTGGATGAAGGCGCTATATACATGCCAACCATTAACTATTTACATATTGTCATATCTTAAACACCAATTTGTGTATCTGTTTATACTGTGTATTTAGAAGTTGTGTAATATTGATAAAATTGCTTATGCCTTGTCAGGGTTGTGGTGGATTCTGGAGCTTATCCCAGCATGCATTGGGCAAGAGGCAGTAATACACTCTGAACAGGTCACCAATCTATCACAGGGCACACACACCATTCACCTATGCACTTATACCCAGGGGCAAATTTAGAGTCTCCAGTCAACCTGACCTGCATGTCAATGGACTGTGATAAGGAGTACCAGGAGGAACAGGGAGAGCACGCAAACTTGCAAACTTCACGCAAAAGGCCTCCAGAACCTTCTGGAAGGCGACAGTCCTACCCCCCTGCACCACCGTGCCGCCCCTCTTGATACGTGTATTTACTTGATTATGAAGAATATAACATCTCCGTAAGGGTAACGCAGTATGGATTCTTGAATTTGTTTGAATACTGAATTATTTCTCAGAAATTACATTACCGGCCTCCCTTGTGACTGTGACTGTTATGGTCCAACCTCTACCCACGTTACCACGAGGGAACACGGTGGACCGTAACCTAAATGAAAGCCACCCGACTGAAAATGATCAAAATCAAATCGTACTTTCAAAAAGTAAATTCTCTAAAAAATGACTGCCAGTGCTTCCAGTTTTATCATCTTGGCCAGGTGAAAACAGCTGCACATCAGGTCGACTGGCTGCAGCTACAGAACCAAACTCTGGGCACTATGGGCTCCATCACAGCGGGACGTAACACAGACCACCATGAGAAAGAAGAGCAAAAAAATTCAACAAGACCCTCTTTCGAAACTTGTTATTCCTTTCTAGGACGCCCCCAGCCGTCGGCCAGCCTCAAAAGAGGAATAAACTCAAAAGTCGTTATCCAAACTCGCTTCGACCCTCAACCCGAATGTCTCCTTACCTCTACCAATAAGCCCTAATTTCAGAGATGCCTCATCGTAATCTCCTTCACACAAATCTCCCTCGCACTTAGTTTTGTTGCCAGAGCACTCCTGGAGGCCATTATGTTTTATTTATTTTTGTTGTTTTGCTTAGATAAGTGTGCAAGCGCTTATACACAAAGCTAGCTGTAATCTAGGGAGTTTGGGCCCACTGAAAATATTTAACATTAGGCCCCACCACCCCAGAAAATCGGGGGCCCTGAAATCCTTAACCCATGCCAATACCCCCACCCCCCACACCTTTCTGTGGCCTTGATTACAAGCGCTACTTAGCTAGCTAATGTGATCTTGTGCACCACTGCAAGCCCTGGCTGGATGTTGCTTATGTAGCAAATCATTAAGCATTCAATGCACTTTTACGAAGCTGATGTTGGAGGTGACTGGCTGGCAGAGTTTAGGATGACACTGTTTACACTGCAGGATAAGACAAATTACAAGTTGAACTAAGGTGCTTCCAAAAAAAAAAAAAAAAGCAACACCTATAAACCTGTAATTTATTGCTTCGAGAACAGCCCAGAATAACAATAATTGCTTGATGCAACAATATTGCATCATCTGCTTTTGACTGAGAAGATTTCTTATACTGCACATCCTTGCCTTTAAACGTGAGTGAAAAACCATAACCGGCTTTTGCTTGTGAGGAATCTGAGCTTGTTATTCTGCCTTTAGAGAGAGACGCTGGCCGGCAGGGTAGTGCTCCTGGTGAGAAAATGACCTGCACCGTGAGCGCTGCCATAATAAGGTAAACACGGCGTTCAGCCCCAGAGTATATCATCATATCATTTCTCCTTTTAACCGTCCTGCTTCATGCCCTCACTGTGTTTACCTCATTACGGTTACCTGAGTACTGCTTTGGCATTTCAAACAGAACCATAAGGACAGACAGAAAGAAAGAAGGAAAGAGAGAGAGAAAGAAAGAGGGGGAAGAAAGAAAGACAGAAGGAAAGAGCGAGAGAAAGAAAGAGGGAGAGAAGAAAGAAAGAAGGAAAGAGATAGCGAGAAAGGAAGAAAGAGAGAGAGAAAAAAGAGGGAGAAGAAAGAAAGAAGGAGAGATAGAAAGGAAGAAAGAGAGAGAGAAAGAAAGAGAAAGATAGAGAGAGAGAGAGACAGAAAAGAGAGAGAAAGAGAGAAAACGCATATTAAAACAGACGTGTAACAGAAGCGCTCTGTAATAAAGTGCCGTGCCGTGTCTTGTCAGTGAGGCGTCGCAGCCCGGCTCTCGGCCCTGGCAGCGCGCCCCCGGCGCCGTGGCGGCCGTACCTTTCACGTCCCACAGGGTGAAGTGGCGGTTGTTGGCCGCCTCGGGCGCCAGCGTGAAGTAGAAGCGATGGCCGGACTGCGGCTCGTCCCGGTCCACCACGCTGATGGTGTGAATGAGCTGCGGGGAGAGAGAGGAGGGGAAGAGACCAGGGTTTCACACGCAGAAATCATCACTCGTTCGCACTATCCGGGGGAGTCTTCCATCCCCTCTCGCACCGCCTGGACGGCTGCAAATTGTGTTTCCGCCACGTTACATTACATTGAAAAAGAGATGTGTGACATTACATTCAAAAAGAGATGTGTTACATTACATGACATTACATTTATGGCATTTGGCAGACGCTCTTATCCAGAGCGACGTACAGTTGATTAGACTAAGCAGGAGACAATCCTCCCCTGGAGCAATGCAGGGTTAAGGGACCAACGGCTGTGCGGATCTTACTGTGGCTCCACCAGGGATTGAACCGCCAACCTTGCTGGTCCCAGTCAAGCACCTTAACCACTACGCTCCAGGCTGCCATGTTCTACCTGACTGCCGTGTGATGAATGTTCGGTGCCCACTGTTCTGAGGGCGGCATACAAAACCCATTGCGCTTATTGCAATTAACTGCTTGTATAGAACAACTATTTTGATGGAGGAGCAACACATAAATAAATAAAATATATGAGGAGGAAATACAGAACGCTTTAGGCAATTGACCTAAAAACCGAGATACGATTATTACTTTCCTGTAATCATACACAGTCGTCAACAGGCTTCTGCTACATTTATCTCACTCTTTCGGGAGCAAGCCAAAATCCAAATGAGGAAAAATTGTTTTGAAATTCATCTCCTTTTTCTGTTTTGTGTAAGCTTAGAACCCAGACGCCAGAAAACAGACCGCAGGGACGAGATGTTCTCAGTCGCTGTTTGTGTTCCGAAAAACGGCGCGCTACGTATGAGAAACATCCTCCCGCCCGCCGTGCCACTTTCCCAAATGATTAAAGCGCCAGATCTTCAGTGGCAAAGTGTGCGTTTTAAGCCTGCGCTTCTAAGGGACGTGTGTGTGTGTGTGTGTGTGTGTGTGTGTGAGTGTGTGTGTGTGTGTGTGTGAGTGTGTGTGTGTGTGAGTGTGTGTGTGTGTGTGTGTGTGTGTGAGAACAGGTTCGGAAGCTCAACCGGGCGTATTCTGTGTACACAAATCAACCCGAAACAAACAAGGCGTTTCCGCTGCCTGGTTTTAACGCTTTCGTTTAATGCGTTTTATCGGAAGGGGGGGGGGGCTTTACACCTCAAACCCGCTCCGCACGCATGTGCGCGCTAATCCCATAGCGCCGCATGCTTGCACACACAAAAACCGTGCGTGCGCATTAACACGCGTGAACCAGTTATGGGTTGTGTACGTAAGTATGCTGAAGCAGCAAACACACACACACGACAAATACACAAAGGGATGTGAACAAACAGACTCACGCACAAGCACAGAAACACACTATCCCGCTATTTACACACACACACTAATGTCTTCATGCATAATCACAAAGTCACACATTTAGACTTTTTACTTCATACATAATCATATGAAATTTATTTTTTTCCCCACTTAACATGTTTTTTTTAATGGCATCAAAACGGATTATATGCCGCTTTATGACACAGCTGTTTAAATAGAAATCCTACATCTGACAGCAATGTGTCCCATCTAACGAGATTACAGAGCCGGGTGAACAGTCCGGAATGTTCTCCCCCCTCTCCCCCATTTTGTATGTGATAGCATTTTGTACCTGATAGCATTGTGTACCTGATAGCATGGGTCGTTGGGGTGAAATGAGTGAGTGACACTAATACTGGCCCTGAGAAGGTAATACACAGTCTTAAAGCAATTAAAGATGGGAGAGAAAGACAAAACTATGATTACTTTAAAAAGCGGTTTCAAGTAAATTAACCTGACAATCGAACTACAACGTTCAAACACGGAGAAGAGCATTTCCTGACAATTTGTTGGGAGGGGAGAAGAGACCTGTCATCCCTCCGCAAAAAACAAAAAATAAGTCAACCTTAACAAGTATTTTAGACTTGAGACATAAAATCTTTTACTTTTTTGGTAAATAAGACAGAAATATCGCTAATGAGGTAAGACAGTTTGACTCACTTCACGATTTGCCAATGGGGTAAGAAAATTCCACTTCAAGCAAAGAGTAACTAGCTAATACTGCATGTTTTACTTGAGCGAAAACAACTAAGATCTTGAGTCTTATTACAAAAATGTTGTTATGACACTCCTTTTTCCAGTGCCAGGTGTAGGTGTACTATCTGCATGGATTTCATGTACAAAAAAAATACTCCTTTAATCAGCCATAACATGGCTCTTGAAAAAGTAAAGAGTTGCTCTGGTAAAAAGATGGGAAAGCTCAAAGCCTTTGTCAGGAATGGATGTAATTTCCTGTCAACAAGAGGGAGGGGAGCCATTCAGTAAGGCAGTAAGCATTAATGGATCAGCACTGGGTAGGCCGAAGCCCAGCTTCACAAATATTGAATGACAGCCGGATGGCGAAGTGCTCAGCAAAGTTTCAAAGACTCTTTCTCGCTAACATGCAAAAGAAAAAAAGAAAAAAGCCCTGTGTACTCTGGGAAGCAGCGATGATGACTCTTAACAAGTCATTAAGCAGATAAGCACCTCTCGGTCTCTGATGGGTATTCATCTGACAAGACTATTTCTACAGCCCATCAAAGTTTCACCCAGCTCTTACAATGTCAAGACAGAAAGCGAGCAGCTAAAAGCCTGAGCTGAGAAACGAGTCGCCTTATTTTCCACGTCAAGGAAATCACTTTGGGCGGGGAAAAGGGAGGTGGGGGTGGTAGTGTCTCGACAAGGAAAATGCTTTCTTTCAAAATTCAAAAGTGCGTCTGACTTTGAGAGTGTGATCAAGCTTAGCAGCTTCCAGGTGAAAATCGGAGGGAAACAAATGACTGAAAAATTCCCCTTTTCTGACCTTGCATGTACACCTCACCGCAAACCACGGGCAGATAAGACATGTATGCCTTACATCTAACATTCACAAGTTAATTATACAAATGTCTGTCTGAACTTAGTTACATTATCTGAGCATTATCTTGTGTCATTTTGTATAACACCAGCACTACCATAGGTGGTGGTTGCCGGTTCAATCCCGCCCTGAGTGTGTCGAAGTGTTCCTGAGCAAGACACCTAATCCCCAAAGGCTCCTGACGAGCTGGTTGGTGCTTGGCATGGTCGTCAATCGCCGTTGGTGAGTGGGTGTGTGTGTATATATGAATGGGGGAATGAGAAGGATCAACTGTACAGCACTTTGGATAAAGGCGCAATATAAATGCTAACCATTTACCATATTACTCAGCGAAGTCCGACAAGCCGTGAACTTTAAATCTACTGTAGAAAAAAGAAGAAAGTCAGACCCAAGAAACCAGGTCAGGTGAGTTGGCTGAGCAACAATGAAAATAAACAGGTCCTGCGGCTCTCCAGGCCCGGGGTTGGAGACCCTGTCCAATCAGATAGTTCAAAAATCCAGTGTTGTCTCTCTCGCCTGTCCAGTCATTAATTAGATCCGATGTCTGTGGCCAGCTGGTTTTTACAATACCACTGAACATTTATTTTCATGTGCTGATGATAATCTTGTAGTAGGCAGCCTAGTCCTATGAGTGATCTACATTTCCACCATGAATTCTCCAGAATGAGGGCCACACTCCGGAGCAAAATGCAGTTTATTGAACAACGCTTAATGCAATAATGAGCAGGTCAAACACCAAAAGTTGTAGATTTTACTGTGAAATCCAGCTATGCCAGCTTTACCAGCTTGAAAACTGAGCTGGTCAAGCTGCTCATGAGCTGGTCCAGCTGGGTATGAGCTGGTAAACCATCTACCAGCTGTTTCAAAACATAGCTTGAGCTGGTCAAACCATGTCAAGCTGGGAGCTGATCTGAACTGGTCCAACCCGTTAAAGCATGTCGAGCCGGGAGCTAGTCTGAACTCAACCAGCTAGCAGCTGTTTCAAAACCTAGCATTTTTCCAGTAGGATAGCTTGGGGGTCAAATCCCTGTAGCACACTGCAAAGGTCTCAAGGTCCCATTCTCAAAATACATACATGGTGAAAACTGCAGAAAACTGTTTTTCGGATAATGTCTCAGCTGCAAGGTGCTATGCCCGTGTTTGTTTTTTCATCCAGACCGTGTGGACAGTATTGAATCACTCAATGTCAATGTCAGCTTACAGCATGTCCGACTGTAACTCTGAGTGACTGTCAACGCATTCAAGCAATCGCTACATTTTATGAAAGTTGCATTGTGAATCTGGCCTTCGCTGATAACAAGAACAAGTCAGGAAGTCAAAAAATACTGCCACATCAACACAAGTCATTCATCTGTGCTTGCTCACTGGTAAAAATGGGAGAATAACTAGAACACTGAAAGCATTTAAAAACCGATCACACGTCCACATACTCTCCTGCTCATGTTTAATGCAACACTGCACAATCAATATGAATATGAAACAAAACAAGGCACCGAATTAGCTTAAGTGACATAGCTTGTAGCACAAGGTAACAGTGCTAATCTAACAGAAGTGCACAATCCGCAAACCATCAGGATAAGAGTGGTCTGACCTCACCACATAACTGGACCAGAAAGTAGATTGACAAAAGATAATGTATGCTCAAATGTGTGACTGAAATTCACGGGCCAAGAGCCACATCTGTTAGATGGAATGAGTCCTGTAGTTTTTCACTAATGCAAGAGAAACCGCTTGCATAATCACCTCTAAAGTACATGGTAGACAGGTGTTCATCGACCTGTGAGAAAATGCTGCCAAAATGCTGTTCTGCATAACGTAAGTGAAGCTAGCTGGTTAAACATTTTATTCATAAAATTTCTGATGGACATCACGGTTTTTGGTGTTTTGTTAATCTTAATTTTTTTTCTGGATTTACTGAAGAAATCATGAACGTTTCATACCTCCAAGGCATGACCATAACCTCTCATTCCATATAAACAAAACTAACGTTCTGTGAAAAAACATGCTGGAACACTGAAAAAGTTCCACTGCTATTAGAATTATTACTGTAGTTATGCTGAATGTGATTATTCTGATAGGATTAGTGTTCTGAAGTTGCTGAGCTTTCTTGTTTATATTGACCGTGAATGTCAGAGAAATCATTTTCACAGCAATCCCACACTCCCCAGAACCTCAAACCTTGTTTTGAACATTTTATTGTCTTCTCCGCTTAATGTGTAACAACTTAAAACTTGAAACTGCTTAATGACACATGAAACGCTACATGAAATGCTAAAACGCTACAACAAGAAAATACGTGTTGGCTTATTCTGTTAAAGGGACAGTGTGTTGAATTCACTCTGCTAAATCTTAAGATTTTTATTCTTGTAATGAGACTTCAAATCTTTAAAAGTAATTTTTTGCTTGACAGATGAAATTGTCTTACTGGCAAATCTTGAAATGAGGAAAACTCTATCACCTTGTTTGCCCAAAAAAAGATTTTAAGTCGAAATATAAGACAGAAATACTTAAAGAGTGACAAAATATAGGGTTTTTTCAATGAGCATGCTGTTGCAAATGTTATATTGGGGCTCAGGCAATAAGAGGGAGGGTTGCCGGTTCGATCCACCGCCCGGGCTGTGTCGAAGTGTCCCTGAGCAAGACACCTAACCCCTAAATGCTCCTGACGAGCTGGTCGGCGCCTTGCATGGCAGCCAATCGCTGTTGGTGTGTGAGTGCGTGTATGAATGTGTGAATGAGAAGCATTAATTGTACAGCGCTTTGGATAAAGGCGCTATATAAATGCCAGCCATTTACCATATTGAGTATACATTTCCTACTGTCTCTGCCCTGACTCTCGGCACAGCTTGCAAAAAACAAACGAACAGACTGATGTCACACTGATGACTGTGCAAATACTTAGCTTTGCCTCAAGTAAACTCATCCATTTCAAATTATGCAAGCTCAAGAAACAGCCAGTGAGGGACACTCGACAGAATCAAGTCGACACTGTTGCCCATGTGCAGGGAAAAGCGCGTTTTTAGTGATACCGGGCTCCTGAACGGCCTTAATATTCACTAAAAATGTAATCAAAAATCCAATCTGAAAACCTGATTAACAGTTTTACTCTTAGACAAATGACAGAATGATTAGACGGCAATACCCACAAACAAAGAAATCAAGAGAAAACAAAACGATACACAACAAATCGGCAGCTCTGCACCCGCGTGGGAGTTTATTGAGCAGGAAAAGCAGCTCCCTGAAGCGCAATCGCTTAATTAGATTTCTATCTCGTGGTTCCCCCGACTGACCCTTAAATCTCAAACAGCGCTGGAAAACAAGAATAAAAGCTTTTCCCAAAACCGCCCGGACTCCTCCGGGGGCAAGCCGGGACCAAAGGTCCGGCGATCGCATCTGTGTTCTCATTTGCGAGCGTAACCTTGTTCTCCGACATCCGCAGAGAAAGTTAACTTTGCGTCTTCCGAACGTGGGTTATGCAAGATTAGCACTGCCGGCTCTAATGGGTTCGAGCATACTTCTCACGACGTGCGGTGGGCAAGCAAAAAAAGGGTGTTTATTACCACGGCGCTTCATCGATCCAGCCTTTTTATCTCGGGTTATTAGCGCTGTAATTAACCATTTGGGGTCATTCGCCTTCTGTCACGGACCATAGAACCAGAACCGGCAGATCCTACTCACTCGTCAACAATTTAATGAATAATCTGTTGCTACTGCATATATTAATTCAAAACAAACATTGAAATGTTTCCAGAAATACTTGTTTTTGACCTTTAAGAATGTTAGACAGACATGCATGATAAATGAAGGTGGTTTAGACATGCGTATTTACAGTGAGCAGATTGTTAGAAAGTTAAAAGGAAGTGTGGTTTGGGGGAGGGGGGTAAGCAGGGATGGGCAGCCATGTTAGGAAAGGTAGTCATCACACATTGCAGTTCAAGAATGGGCAGGGCTTGCACACATTAGGTCACATTACGCTTACTGCATAGCCATGTGAATGTTATTTTCAAGAAAACAGTGTGCTATCACTGTATTTTGGTATAAGTCTGTGGCCTGGAAAGACACCATCACACCAGTGTGAGTTTTCTTGGAGCTCTGTTGACGCTTCTTTTGGCCTGGCCATTTTTGTAAGCAGTGGACCTTTCTTCCATTTCTGATATTTTTATTTGGTAGATTATTTAGTTGTTAAAATCCCGGGAGGTAGATTCATGTGACGCAGTGGCCAACCCCAGCCCCTATAACATTATCTCTAAAGTAACTCCAAAAAGAAGGAATATAGTCAAAGGGGGTCAGGGGAAGAACCAAGTACAGAAGAGGCGAGTCTGTATTGGAAGAAGCATAGGTCTCCTTCTGTCCGGGCAACAATACATTACATTAGTTATTTCGCTGAGGCTTTTATCCAAAGCGACTTACATCATTAGAATAAGCAGGTTCCCGCCAGGAGCAATGTGGGATCAAGGGCCCAACACCTGCACTGATGTTATTGTAGCTACTCTGGAGCTTGAACCACCAACCTTCCAGCTTATTCACCACCAGAAGTGACAAGAGATAATAAGCTCGAACCAAGGTTGTGAATTTGAATGTGGGCCGATATAGGCAGTGGGAGAGAAGGGGACTTACATGGCAATCCAGGAAGTTTACCTCAGGTTAATGTTGAAAACATTCTTATCAGCCACAAATTGTTATCAACCGTATCAGCATTACGATTTAATCCACTTTGATGAGTTTCATTCCCTTCTGTAATTTTCCACATTCCGGGCAAGTCAAAGAATTATCCCAGCAAGTAAACATGCGGAAGTGTAAAGTGAAAGAGCTTTAAAACGTGGAAAAAATGCCAAGGCCTGAGCGTCACTTAAAAAATGGTAGCCGTTAAGCATTTTTGAGTCACTCATAAGGATACATTAATGTGAATGATGGCATAGTTCACAGCACGACTCAAACGACTCATTATGTTACATTACATTATTGGCATTTGGCTGACGCTCTCATCCAGAGCGACATACAGTTGATTAGACTAAGCAGGAGACAATCCTCCCCTGGAGCAATGCAGGGTTAAGGGCCTTGCTCAAGGGCACGACGGCTGTGCGGATCTTATTGTTGCTACACCGGGATTAGAGCCACTGACCTTGCGTGTCCCAGTCATTTTACCTTAACCGCTACGCTACAGGCCGCCCCACGACTCGCACGACTCCATGCATGAAAGCATCCTTTGTAAAGCAAAAATGCCAACTATTTTAGTTATTTGCAAATGACTATTGTCATGCAGAAAAAAAATTATATTATGTTTCTCACCTACCATAGTTAAATTGCATCGAGCGCTGTAGTAATGTTCCATAGAAACACCTGGCCTGCCCTTGCTGCTCATATACAGTAACAATAACAATTATGTTCTCTGTCACAGTAATTCATGCCTGAATTTCATGTAGTGCAATGTAAAAATAAAAAAGGCAAAGTCGGCTCCAGATTCGACATTGTGCCCACGTGCGTGTGTGTGTGTGTGTGTGTGTGTGTTTGTATTCGATGGCGTGTACATTCGTCATCTGGCCTGCGCTGTCCCAAGGGGAGACACAGCCCCGGTGATCTGTCACGGGGACCGATGACGCACTCTCCGAAAGCTCGCTCGGAGCCGACAGGCCAGTCCCCCTGAGGCCGTGATCCGTATTTGCCTGTGCACCCGGCCATTTTGTGCACACCCCGCGCTGTATGATGCCTGTCTGTGTGCATTTAGTCTGCCAAATACCACAGAGGAAGAGGGGAGGGAGGTCGACAGAGAACAGAGGGCATACAAAACTCACGCGAGACCCCCCCGCGTGGATCAGACCCGGGTCAAATATGTCATTGTTTCGGATTCAAATACTTTTCTGTGCTCGATTGATCTTCCCTGGTGTAATTGAGCCAATGAAGAGGACCGGAACGTGGGGTTTGAGTATTTAATTGGTCCCAATACACCAGAGAAGCTCGGTAAAGTGTAGAAAAGTATTTGAATCCAAAACAATTATGTATTTGACCCAGATCCAAAACACAGGCCAGTTCAGGTCAAGGGCACCCCAGCACTTTTCCATCGCAAATGTATCCACTCTGAGACCGTAGTCGGCTTGGTTAAAAATGCTAAAGCTGATTATAAAGTATTACAGAAAAGTGAGTGATTCTAATCCTGGTCTGCATCTGTACCCAGCGGAGCAAATCTGTAAATTACATCCTATCAATGCAGTCACACGGGACAGAGCCAGAGACTATGACCGTGCATATAAACAGCTGTCATCGAGATGCCAACTCTGTCGTATACAATATACTGTATAATTTATACATATTAAAGTATGCATAAATATTAGGAGCAAAAGTGAACCAGAATAAACTTTTCAGAAATGCATAGCTTAAGTGCACAGAATACATATACTGTTGGAATACATACAGCATAGGGCTGTACTAAATTGTGTTTTGTATGAGCAATCCCCATTCAAAATGTTATTTAGTCTTGGACTGGACTTAATCCATATCTGTGAAACTGTCCCACAATTTAGGAATTTTTCAATATTTGGAAAATTTTCTAGTTTTTTTTAAGTGGTGCAAACCCCAGGTTACTACAGAAAATAACTTCAAGTGAGCATTAAACAGATATGCGTGAAAGTTTTCTAAGATACAAAACTGTAGGTCCTGCTCTGTAACTGCTTGTTGCATAAATTATTACAAAATATAACAAGTGAAATGAATAGTATTATAAAGGGCAGTATAGATGTCTACACAGACAAAGACAAAGAAGCAAGGCATGTATTCGAACAGACCAGAATATACAAAAAACGTTCTACGTCTTTCACTACCAGTAGAATCCAGGCCATGGTGCTTCAAACAGCTTCAGTTTGCCTTTTTCTTCTTCTTCTTTTCTCTCTCTTTCCTCTCCTTTTCCCTGTCTCCCCATCAGTTGGCATAGTTTTTTGTTTATGTATACCCCTCCCTCATTTTTGGGGATCATAAACATAAAGTTAGTAAAAAGTTTTAAAATAAACCTTAGTCCTCCCTCCTGATCCCCCCCCCCTTTCTGATATCCCTCTTGTCTAACCCCCCCAACAAAAATACAATAACATAATAATAATAATTTTCACTTACGACGACTGCATTTTTGTTTAGAACAGCCCTTCGTGTGTATTTTACTAGCTATAGATGTGATGCTTTAACTTGTGGAAGAAACTATGCACTTTCAGTCGCTTTGGATTAAAAGTGTCTGCCAAATGACTAAAATGTAAATGTAAATGTAAAGTTGACATCCGGGGGTAGGGGGGGGGCTAGCATTAGCACTCAGCTAAACCAAAACTGCAGGGATGAGCTCAGACTTCTGATGGTTTCCCGACTTTCTCCAAAGTGAGAAGATGCTAGCGGCAGCCCGGGGGGGGACGTGGGAGTCTGAGGCAGCTGGTGGCGCTCCCGGGCTCTTCATTTGAAGGACGGTGACACATGCCGGGTGGAGCGCGGGTGACACAGCTGCGCCCCGGCGCTGGGAGGACCCTGGGCGCAGACGGCAGCCTTTGAGCCGCTCGTCCTGTGTGGCTTCAGCCCCCCCCCCAAACCCCCCACCCCCCCGGACCACTTCCTCCCAATTCCACTCCTGTGTAGGTCCCATATTGTGGAAAATAACATTTACCTTGCTATGTGGATTATACATGAGTTGAGGGTGCTATAAAGACACTGTGAAAGTTTTAAGAGCACAGTCCCAAAATAAATTTACACAATGAAGAAAATGTGCATTTAAACGAGCCCAGAGTTCTCTGGAGTTCCGTGAAGTTAGAACATCGCAACGATACACTCGTTAGCTTCACCACGGCCCACCTTGTAGCCGGAACAAATCCAAGCGCAGACAGCGCTCAGTTTGTTGGAGCCAGCCAGCCAATCAGAACAGAGGTTCATTGATATCAATGAGCCTTAAAGACACAGTCACTAAAATAGCCTGTTCTTGGTAAAGCTCATGAGAGGCGCGGGAGAATGGATATGAGAAACTGGATAGAGACCATTTGTGGTACTGAAAACTACACAAACATCTTCTTATGGATATCAGGAAACCTATAATAAAACACTGGAAAGGTGTAAAATGCGCCATTCAGACCTGTGTCGGGCGTAACAAAACAATTACGTACTTGACCCAGGTCTGCTTGCATTCCCTCACTCACTACAAAAAGTGCCTAAAAAGGTACAAATGCTTATCAGTGGGGCAGTACCATATAGAAACAAAAATATGTACCTCTAGCCAGCAATATAATGAAGTTGTACTTTTACTTGGAAAACTCAATTTGTACCCAAAGAGAACATTACTGCACATTTGGGAAATTTGATCCTTGAAGAACTCAAACGTACCACCACTGTCACAGAGCGCTCCCAATGGGTCCAAACCCAGCACGTGTAATGGCCGGTGTCGGTCGACGATCTGCTCGAGGTCCTTGCATATCTCTGATGCGTAGTTACATTACATGACCTTTCGGATTTTGATTGCTGTAGAACGACTAAAGCACACATTCAGAACTTAGCTTTCCTACCATTGCCTAATAGAAAGGCCATTTGTGAAAATATAATTTTGTCTGTTTGCCGTCTCAGGTAAGGTCTTACCGGCCTGTAGCGTAGTGGTTAAGGTAAATGACTGGGACCCGCAAGGTCGTGGTTTGATCCCTGGTGTAGCCACAATAAGACCCTCACAGCCGTTGGGCCCTTGAGCAAGCCCCTTAACCCTGCATTGCTCCAGGGGAGGAATGTCTCCTGCTTAGTCTAATCAATGGTACGTCGCTCTGGATAAGAACGTCTGCTAAATGGCATTAATGTAATGTAATGTATCCACGATGTAGTATAGGCAACTATTTTGCCATAACGAAACCTGAAATTAATACTTTAGGTGGTTACATTGCCACCTTCACAGCACTTGCAATACATTTAAGCCTAAACCCCTATTCTCTATACTTCCATAGTCCAGAGCTGTACAGTGCCTGATTACTAATCTACAGCAAGCATAATGCAACACATCGCGATACGTCACTAGGCAATAGGGATAGTCAAGGACCCCAAAAAGATCGTTCAGACGGACAGATTGTAGGCCGACACCAGGACTAATCACATTTTACTGCTGTCGAATGCAGACAGAAATGGCGTCAGAAGCAGGCGACAATTACCGCAGCACGTAGGACCCCGCGAAAGCTCATAATTCCGTCCGAGCTTTCCCCGGACGTGCTCCCGCGGTCACATCTCTCCCGGCGACCGCACAGATGGCCTGGAATCTGCTGGTGGCGCTAACACGGTGGGGCGGTTTCTGTGTTGTGTAAACACACGCCCGCTAACTGCTAACTTCCTGCGGCACTGTAAGACTTGCCTTTTTGTTTCATCCCCGGCAACAGACCCGGAGGAACCACAGAACAAGACAAGCAAGTGTTTTTTTCGGGGGTTTTTTTCTTCAGCTCATTTCATTGAGTAACTTGTTGGGTTTTTTTCATCACGAGAACGTTATGACTGCCGACAGGGGCAGAGAAGCACACAGTGGTAATAGGGTACAGGCAGCTGGTGAACACACATTCATTTCTGCGAATAAACATTCCGGCAATCTAGACTAAACAAACCCAAAAAAAAAAAAAAAACAAGTGAGAAAACAATACATCCCAGTCCGTTGGCCTTGTTTTCCCCCCTTTGTTTTCAGAATTACTCGCAGTGTGAAGCCGGGGGAATATACATTTTCTAAGAAAAAGAAGACGAGTTTAAAAGGGCAGCGTTTGGCTTGTAGGTGTAAGAAAGATGGGTTTAATTATATGTGCTTCCCAGGAGACCGCTCTCCATCCAAAGCAGCGCTCTGATTAGTGTTGTACAGTACAGAGAACCGGAGCGGCATTAAAGCTCATTTACCCACAAACAATGGGCCTCTCTCTGAACCCCCGGCCCGTGCTTTCTTTCAGCACAACGCGTAACTAGACTGTGGGGAGCGCGGCCCAGGCGGAGACGTTCTCCGGCTGAGAAACGTGGACGTGGCGGTGCCGCGGAGAGGAGGGCGCACAATGGGGGGTTTGCCCAAAAAGCACCCTGTTTTAATGAAGCCTATTCATCAACAACTAAAAAAAAAATCAGGCGGGGAAACCGCTTGTATTCTGTTAGACTCCTGTTCCTGGCTGTTTACTCTGTGCATATTCATCTCTTGCTCTCTCTTTCTCTCTCTCTCTCTCTCTCTCTCTCTCTCTCTATAGCTCTCTCTTTCTCTTCCCTCTTTCTCACCAATCTTTCTCTCCACTCTCTTCCCCTCTCTCTGTTTCCCTCACACGTCCACGCTCACGCACGCACACAGAGCACAGCTCTGTTCTCACCCTTAGAGGTGGTTAGCTGGGTTCAGCTGCCCTATCTCCCAGCTAAACTCACACAGACGGCCGAAGGGAGGGGAGGCAGGGGGGTCTTGCCCTGCGGACACACTGGGGTGTAATGGAGTGATGTCCATAGGGCACTGAGCCCGGACTACAGTCCCCCAGGGAAAGGACCGGCAGCACCCCGAGAGAGAGCTTCATTTCTGTTTCCATTACTTTACATTATGCTAAGCCATTTAGTAGCATTGTCCAGTGGTACATACTTTAACACAAAGCTAATGCCAGGTCATTAGGGTTACAACTGATAAAATAAGCTGAAACATAACCCTACTTAATAGTTAGTAATAGCGGCAGTATACACTCAGTGACCACTTTATTAGGTATTTACTAGACTTATTTTTTAGACTTATTGGGTTCTTCTGCTGTAGCCTATCCACTTAGAGGTTTGACGCGTGAAACGTATTCAGATACGCTCTTCTGCATACCACTGTTGTAATGTGTGGCTATTTGCGTTACTGTCACCTTCCTGTCAGCTTTGACCAGTCTGGCCCTTCTCCTTGGGCCTCTCCCATTAACAAGGCGTTTCTGCCTGTAGACTGTTGTGCATGAAAATCCCAGCAGATCAGCAATTTCTGAGACACTAAAACCACCCTGTCTGGCACCAACAATCATTGCATGGTTGAAATCACATTTTTTCCCATTCTGAACATTAACTGAAGCTCCTGATCCATATCTGCATGATTTTATGCACTGCATTGCAGCCACATGATTGGCTAATTAAATAATCACATGAATAAGTAAGTATACAGGTATTCCTAACAATGATGAACTTGGTTTGACAATATCATGTTACATGGGGCTAGTAAACCCATGATGTTAGTTCACCATTCAATATTAGGTGAAGCACCTCGCACTTTAAACAGGTGTGTTTTCAGTCAGACAGTGGCTCTGTTGTCCTGATTGCGAGGGGGGTTTGCGAGGGGGGGTTTCCAGCTCAGTACACAAGTGCAGTGTCTCTGTCCAAATGGGACACGAGCGGTCTGACTGTTCCGGAGAATTCCACGCAGTCCTCAGACACGGCGGCCACCGGTGCACAGTGGTGTGGGCTTAAGGGACGGCGGGTCACACGCGCTTCTGAAGATGTGTGTCATTAGCATTCGACGTGTGTATCATCTACAGTAGCGCTCCTACTGAGGGGCTTCTAGCAGCACAAAGGGCCTGCAATTAAGTCAAGGCACTCAAAACGTGAAGAAATAATTATTTGACACTCCAACTTCATACTTCACATTCACACCAAAGTTCCTCTGGTAGCCCTCCCCAGGAGTAAATATACAAAGGCATCCATTTTAGAACTGATAATGTGTACAATGGCAAATAGATTCCATTCCAAATTTGACTTTGATTCTCAGTCTTACATTTTGAGACTGGAGACTGAAGAGTGGAGTCTGAATTGGGCACGAAAACGTAATATTTCATTTACTTTCTATCATTAATATCGATTTGCTCATTGCTTTTATGGTAGACAGGAACTGACAAATGACAAGCTTGCAGTAACTAAGCCTATTATGACAGAACAACCTTCATGCTGTGCTCACGGAAAATGGCCTCCTCTCCTTGGCTTGTCTTGTTTATCCAGATAAATGGCAAGACAACATTTGTCAGTAATTGTGGCTAATGGCACAGCCCTTCCATTTAGCAGAGGGGTCAAAGAGCACATTTACAACAGAAATTAGAGCCCTTGGCTTTACCCGCTTAAATAGCTTTTCCCGCTGATCAATCTTCCACTAACGCCTCTGCTAACAACACAGGGACATAACTGCCAACAACCAGGAGGCAGGGAAATAGATCTAAAGGTATCCAGCTACAGGGTTAGCACAAACACACACCTGCCAGCCAATGCGAAGAGGTCCGCTGCACTTCATAAAGCAGCATGAGGGAAGACTACTATTCGAGCTGCGGTTTGATCAACACTGCTCACGGCTGATAGAACCGTTACCTTGGCGACAGTTTTTGTGTTTTTTTGTTTTTTTTCTCTCAATTTGTGCTCAGTCAAGGGATAAAAAGGAAGCTCCCCCAGAACACCTCTGCTAAAATGTATAGAGTCACCCGGACATCCTGGTAAAGTGGTTAGAAACAGACAATGCGAAACACAAAATAAAAGTCTTGACCCAAACGTAATGCATTTTCTTCCAATCTCTCAGTGTTCAAGCAAAGCAGTGCATCTGTGACATTATTGGAGAAGGAAGGAAAAAAAAAGAAGATTTTTTTTAATAACCTGGCTCAGGGGCACAGAAATTGCATTTTGTCAGCAGCCATTACATGTCAAACACGTAACCGTGATTCATTTTCTAACCTTTCCCCCGGCTTTCCTTGCAACGACCAACCCGGTAGTTCAGCTATAATAAATAAGAAGATGACTGCAAATCAGGCTCATAATTATTTATAAAAGGTAATTAATGACTTGACATAATTTCCCATCCTTAAACTCATATGTACATATCTTACATGGAGCACCCGAGGCTGAAACTGTGTTTCTCTCTCCCGCCTAGACACCGTAATTGGCTCCTGTGAAGCCCGCGGCTGTTGACTGAAATCGGAAAATAAAATACCTTAATGATTCTGTCCATTTTTAATTGGAGCAAAGCGCCTCGCTCAAGGATACAGGGGCGGTCGCATCTCCACAGCCTCTGGGGCTCCAGCCGGCCACGTCTTAAAAACCACAGAAGAAGTCCTGTCCTTGTCAGCCACAACATAAGCTGCTCTTTTAAAAAGTTCACAAAATTATTCCAACTGCCACGATCACATTTTTTTTTTCCAATCTAGGACATATTCTTCAAGAAAGATACTTGTAAAAAGAAGCTTTAGTAAAATGTTACAAACTCGTACTGTATGCTAATGGATAATTTGGATGACATTCACATATTTTTCTCTGTAAGCTAAAGCTAGTTCACTACAGCTAGTTCTGCTAAGAATTAATTAGATCTACAATCAGAGAATAATGTGAATAGACTGCACTACTCATGTTAAACAGCCAATTACACAGTCAAGCCAAGCTGATTATTGGTGGTCACAAATAACCAATGTGAAGAAATAATTATTCTACACCCCTACCATACATTCACACCAAAGTTCCTCTGAAGTTTTTCTGCCACAACAAGTTTCTAAAGTTTGCAGAAAATGGTGTGAAAAACAAAAACCATCCGGTGAGTAACAGTTCTGTGGGCAGAAACGTGTTGTTAATGAGAGAGGTCAAAGGAGAAGGGCCAGACTGATCAAAGCTGACAGGAAGGCGACAGTAACGCAAATAACCACATATTACATCAGTGTTATGCAGAAGAGCATCTCTGAACAAAATACCTCTTAAGTGGATAGCCTACAGCAGCAATCATGTTACAGAAAGACCAATAAGTCTAAAAAATAAGTATAATTAATACCTAATAAAGTGCTTAGTGAGTGTATTCCTCTATTTCGTCCATTCCAAATTTGACTTTGATTCTTAGTCTTAAATCTTGAGACTGGAGACTGAAGAGAGGAGTCTGAATTGGGCACAAAAAAGTTTCATTTTCATTTTCATTTCAAAATTTCATTTACATTCTATCATACATATCGATTCGCTTATTCTTATATGGTAGACAGGAACTGACAAAGAGCCTACCCTACAGACAGCAAGGTGTAACAAACGCGTAACATTTTCCACTGTCCTAATCCCTTCGACAACAAACAGCAGAGCGAATGCAAAAGAAAGACGCCGCATGAAAGAGACATTCGGCGATGTTAAAATGGAAATTGGAGACGTTAGCGTGCATTTAGGACACTGTCATTTGAGTCTATACCACATTACCTGGGGGTAAAGAGTAAATTGAGAAATTCAATCTCTTTGAAATTCAAGCAGAATTAATCCTTTGGGAGTAATACAGTTATCAGCAGGAGAAATGGGGGAACTATTATGGCGTGACATCAAGAGAGGATGGGGGAACTATTATGGCGTGACATCAAGAGAGGATGGGGGAACTATTATGGCGTGACATCAAGAGAGGATGGGTGAAAAGGGAACACTCAGTAAGCGGGGCACAGGTGAAGCAAACAGGCAGGAGGCCATTTTAGAAGAGCACTGTGCACAGAAATATCGGTCTGCTCACCCTCATATTTTGTTTTTCATCCAGTGGAACCACTGCTAAAAATTTGGCCACACTTTACAATAAAGGTACATGAATTGCCATTAACTAATGTGGTTGTTAACATCTCATGGGATTATCATGCATTAAAGTCGCTAGAGTATTGTGCAATACACACACAAAAAAATCTAAAAACACAAGCCAAAAACACAAAGGAGTTCAGAGGCGAATGGACAAGCTAACAGAAAGGCTACAAATAAATGCTCAAATAAAATTCTTTTACAAGAGTGGTATATAGAAGATCACTAAAAACACATTGAACCTTGAAGCACATGGACTACAGCAGCAGAAGACAATACTGGGTCCCCCATTGCTGTTATCTAAAAACAGGAAGATGAGGCTACACTGGGCATATGATCACCAAGACTGGACTGACTTTCTATGTTTGATGAATCTCAGTTTCCGTGACATGCAGATGGTTGGGTCCATCCTGCCTGATGTCAATGATGCAGGCTGGTGGTGGTATAATGGTGTGTGAAGGTTTTTTCTTGGCACACACTGGGCCCCCTAATACCAAATGAGCATCATTTCAATGGTACATCATTCCTAAGCACTGTCCCTGACCATGTGCATCCTTTTATGGCCACAGTCTATCATTTTTTTCCAAATGGATACTTCCTAATGTGCCATGTCACAAAGCACACATCATCTTAAGCAGGTGACACAAACATTGACAGTGAATTAATTCATTTTTCTTCACTGGCCTGCACAGTTCCCCAGATCTCAATCCCCCAGATCTCAAAGCACCTTTGGGATGAGGTGGAACAGGAGATTCGCAGCATGAATGCGTGGCCAAAGAATCTGCTGGAACTGTGTGATTCCATTGAGTCAGCATGGATCAGCATCCCTAAGGAAGTTTTTCAGCACAATTTTTAATGTACACCATGGAGAATTGAGGCAGTTCTGGTGGAAAATGGGGGTCTTACCTGGTACTAAAGTAAACCGAATGAAGTGTATATTAACAATAATGACTACAATAGTAATATTAATATTGTTGTTTGCATGCCGGTTTATTTGTTTTGTGTTAAATATTGATTGTGTTATCATTCGATATTGATGATCCAAAAATGACATTTTAAACATTAAAACGTATTTTGATATTGATGTAACAAAAGTTAAAACATTTAACGCTTTCAAATGTGATACTATGTTGGAGATTTCTCTCGGTATGTGAAAAGGTCAAAACATCACACGTTGCAAATCTTGACTGAATTACTAAATGAAAAATATTAATGACATTTTATGTTGTTAGTTAGTAGTAGTTAGTGAGTTTTACGTTAGTAAATGCCAATTTCTGCAACCTAGTAAAGTTTTGTCACCCAAAATATGCTCTTCAGTCTTTTCTGTGACACCACCAACTCTGCAATTAATGTTAAGACAGCTTTTTTTCCATTCATAATCATGTACATCAGATACAGACTACGTCATGAAGAGGACGCATTCACAGTGGGTTTCTTGACCAAAAATTTGTGTGTATTCTGTCTTTCATTTTATACTAAAAAAGTGAATATCTCTCAGGTTTATTTCTATTGAAAACTGAACAAAAACCCTTCATATGGCTTGTGGTCTCAAGGTAAAAGTCATAAGGCCCTTCTTTATGAGAAAGACAGGCCTTAACCTCCTCAATTTTCAGCAAATAAATCCTAGTTCCAGCAGACTGTGTAATGCAAGATTTCCTGTTGGTGGGGTACTTTGTGGCATCAGCCAGAAGTATGTGAAACTCCAATGCATACAAAAACGACCACCCTGAATAAATGTTAACAAATTACCTGGTGAAAGTTATACAGCTCTTAAACTCTGTATTTTCTAAAGTAGTAACGTCCCCTTAAAGGTGCTCTATCTCCACATAAATTGAACATTATACGCTTTAAAATAGCCACTTAAATACTAAACAGCATTTTCTGTGACCTTGGAATGCAATTCTGTTCATGCATCAGCAGACTCTCAAATACATTATATCTTATGAATAGGTAAGATCTGATTAATTCCTACATTAATTCAAATTATACAAATGATGAGGTCTGTTGGAGTCCCCTGGGTAGGTGGATCCTTTCTAAGATATGACACGACTAGAGTACTTACAAAAGCAGAGTGTGGTCAAGACCCTTTTCACCTGCATGCTGTTGAACAGGTATAAAGTACAGCCCTAATTAAAAACATATGCCACTTAAAGGGTTTCCACAAGCTACAATCTATGGTGTTCAAACAAAGCATGAATGCACCTTCTATGAAAGTACATTCTTAATGGTTTCATATAATTGTGGAGTTGGTTGTGATTGATTTCAGGGTGCAAGACTTAATGACAAGAGAAAAATACTATGTTCTATAGCGACAACCAACAAATACAATGTAATGAAGCGTAATAAATAAATACAGTATGCCACAACCCACAAAGACAGAGCTAAGAAGTTTACCCAAATCCTGTCCCTGAGATCGACTATCCTACAGGTTTTAATTTCAATCCTAATTTGGCCCATCAGATTCTGCTAATTAGCAGCTCAGTGAGATGATCACTTGAATGATGTGTTTTGTTAGGGTTGGAGTGACTACCTGCAGGATGGTAAAACAGGATTGGGCAACTCTGCCAGAGAAGATAACGACACATGCCTCTCTTTCTCCTACAAAGACACAAGCTCAACCACCGATTAGCTAACTAGCATATTTGCATTTAGCTACTTTGTAATAAACAGCTCAGGTGAGCTCTGAACACAAAATCTTATTAGCAACATGTGTTGTTATGCATGAGGGTGGATCAGAACAATACAATTGTGAGCTCAAGCTAGGTTTTGAAACAGCTGGCAGCTGGTCGACCAACTCCATGGTCAACATGGTTTTTCTAGTTGACCAGTTCATTGTGGCTACACCGGGATTAGAACCAGCAACCTTGCGTACCCCAGTCCTTTACCTTAACCACTACGCTACAGGCCACCGCTCAGTTATTAAATGTACCCACAATGTGGCTGACAAGCATTATTCAAGGTGGACATATTCTCATGTACACGCACCTTCAAACTACAAACGTACGTGGACATCAGGGTGAGACCAACATAAAAATAAAAATTCAAAACAATCGAAAACTATTTAAAAAAACATATAAGTAATGTAGATTAATCATGATGTAAAATTAGCATGTTTACTTCATTGTCAGCATCCTGTAACATCATCTAGGGCAGGGGTCGGCAACCCTGGTCTTGGAGAGCCGCAGGGTACGCTGGCTTTCGTTGTTACTCTGCACTTAATTGATCAATTAATGCAATCGATCACACAGTTAACTCGCCTCACCTGGTTTCTTGGGTCTGAATCGGTTGCTGGTATTAAGGCGAAAACAAAAACCAACACACCCTGCGGCTCTCCAGGACCAGGGTTGCCGACCCCTGATCTAGGGTCTATTTGACTCTCACTCGATACAGTAAACCTTTCAACTATAACTTCATGAGATTTTTTTTACTTTTTTTCATTTAACCTTTATCAAATCGAGTAGGTTGATTTTCTTTTACAGTGGCGACCTGGGGAATCAAAGTGAGTAGGGAATGCAGGGATAGCGCTGGGTAGCTGACATATATAGGAGGTGATTGGTGGATAGATGAGAGCGGTCTTCAGCCAGGACATTGGGGTCAACCCCTCCGCCCACCTCCAGAAGGTGCCATGGGATCTTTAATGACCACAGTGGCTCTCATCTAGAAGATGGATCCCCCTATAGCACAGTGCCCCCATCATCGTACTGGTGTATTGGGTTTTAACTTGAAGGCTACATAGTGGTGTGATTGCCAGCAAAACTGGGACTCAGTCCACACACAGTTGTATAAGCTGGGAATGCATTGACAATCTGAAGAGTTATTATGTTAAGAGTTTATGACTGCTTTCATGTTTGGGGTCAAATTGACTCCAACAGTCTAAAAAATAAATGCAACATTTTTGCAAAATAATAATAAGGCGAAATGTAAAAATTATTGTCTCCCAAATGGCTAACCTTTTATCCATAAATATGAAAGATCTGTGAGAAATTAATTTGAAAACCTGAGGTACAGGACGTGAATGCTTGGCACCTGTATAGGAAAGTGCCAACAGAATATATCCATATCAGAAATCCATATAAGAAGTCAAATGGTTGTATATGTTCTGATATTTTGTGCAGTTACAAAAGGGTCAAAACAAGCCCATACAACACATGCAAAGTTGGTACAGGACTTCTGAAAACATAACATTATATGTATGCCATGTTTATTATTTAATCCTGCCAAAATAGGAAAAAAAAAAAGTATCAAGATGGAAAAAAAAAAAGAAAGAAAAAAAAAAAGGTTTTTAAGAGATGTCAAACACTGAATGGGGTCAAACCCTCCCAAAACTCGACATGAGGGTTAACATTAATTCCAATGCAAGAGAGAGGAGTAGCATATTTTAGTATCTTAGTTCTCTTAGTAAACCGCCAAAGGGGGATTTGGTGCACCTGGGGGGGTGGGGTAATTCCTGTGATGGAGACCCCCTATCAAGCCGGCCAGCTGCAGGAGACGTCCGCAATCTGTCATCATGCTGTCATGCCTGATCGTCTCCATCTTTCCGTGATCTGGGATTAGCGCACTAGTGCGCCCCCCCCCACCTCTCAATCTGCAGCACGAAAACATTCCCGCATGTCTCTGGTGGGTTTAGTAAGTGATTCTTGGGAGAGATTAAGACAAGGTGATACCCTTTAACCTATTCCCTATATACCCTATATACACACCGCTTTTAGCCCAGACTGGTGTGTGGGCCAATATCATTTGATATAATGGAAAAAATGTCCATGAACCTAGGTATGCTTCTGGGCCAGGTTGCATGTCATGTCATTCATAAGCATGGGAAAGGTAAAGTGAAATGAGTAAATTGTGCTATAAACTAAAGGTTTTCAGAAGATGAATAAGAGACAAAAGTGTAGACAATCAGTGTATATTTAATGGTATTTGCTTGCACATACGTATGTTTTACCATTTCACAGTTACATTTGTTGAGTCCCTGCATTTTCAGCTGTGCAAAAGTAAGTTAACAGATGTATTTACAAGTAAATCAAACTAATGGACTCTTAATATTTGTAAAAATGTGTGGGGAATACAATGTGTCTAAACTGTGTGCAAACGCATTGGAAGATAATGCATTTGGACATAACCTTACACCCAGCTTTGTCTGCATTAAAAACATCCAGCCCTCTCTTACATTTAAATAACAAATGGATCCTTTGTGCTCAGAACCTGTGGGGCTTGCTGAAATCTCCACAGGTTGAGTTTGGAAAATAGCTGTCTCGGCTTTTCTGAGCACAATTATACGTGACTGATCGTAGCACCCCGAGGTAAAATCACTGCAACATCCTAATGGAGATGTAGCTATTGTTGTTAAATTTGTAAATCCCTTATCAGTGTCATTTTGACATATTGAAGTGCGCTGAAGATGCACTAGACGGAGCCGTTCGCCTCTGAACGTGGTTTATGATCTATTGTTTTCATTTCCGGCGCCTCGCATTCAAATTACTGACCCCACTCAACGGGAAGGAAGTTCTACGTTTCTAAAGTCGTTATAACTCCTACACCTCCCCGCCCGCAGAATGGAGACATCTGGAGAACAATCGAGGCTGGAAGTGGATTAATCTCATCTGCGATGACAGACGGACATTTCCAGTGCAAATTGAATTCACGGAGCTCGGTAAGACAGATAACTTGTAGGATCCACTTCTATTACTTCCAGCTGAGGTCTTTCTTGCAGCCGACAGTGTTAGCGGTGTGAAGGATGCTGTGCTCTATTTTACACAAAAGAAGCAGTGTTTTTTTTTTCAGTTCTTGAGATTTTGAGCAGTAACTGATACAGGAAAATGTGTGACACCATTAAATCTGACAAGGGACTTTTTGAACATGACATTGCAGACGCATCTAGAGAGACATTGACTACCTTATGCCGTATCTGCACTGATGTTATTCAGTAGAAGCACCATAAAGGTACAACAGCAGTGACCACATGGGACCCTGACAGCGGACAGAGATCGCTGGATAACCCTCATTTGTTATTTCAATGATCTCAGGAGTGTTAGCAGCGAATCATATAGTGATCTTTATCAATCATATCATATTGTTATAAATTATGATAAATCATATAGCATTACGGAGCATTACTTTCATATCGTAAGTCATATCATTGCATCTGCACATGGCATGCCAGCGTCAATCACGTAATTGTTTTGGATTCAAATACTTTTCTGTGCTCGTTTGATCTTGCCTGGTGCAAGCCAACCAAGAGAACCAGAAGGTGGGGTTTTCACCTTATAGTTGCCAATAAACTCTCAGAAATTAAGTAAATAAAGTCGTTTTCTTCTCCAAGGATCAAATTAGGGGTTAGGGGTACATAATATACGTACAAATAGGTACAAATAGGGGTACAATTTTATGTACTTATTGGGCACCACCTCAGCGACAAGCATTTGAACCATTTTAGGCACATTCACCAGAGTGTTCACCAGACAAGCAAACGTAGAAGAGTATTTGAGTCCAAAACGATGAGGTATTTGAGCCAGGTCTGCTACATGGTGCCACGATCGGCCGACCCACCTGACCAGGCTTGGCGTCCTCACAGATGGAGGCTTCGTAGGGCGTGGCGAGCTCAGGGGGGTTATCGTTCACATCCAGGATGCGTATGCTGACCGAGCTCTGGGAGGCCATCAACGGGTTATCTGGCAGGAGAGAAGGAAGCAAGCACGCGGTAAGTAAAGACTTTCACACGGCAAGTAAAACGTTCACACGGCAAGTAAAACTTTCACATGGTAAGTAAAAACTTCCACACAGTAAGTAAAAACTTTGGTTCCAGGGTGCCATAAATGCTAAATGGTCTGCATTTATATAGCGCCTTTATCCAAAGTGCTGTACAGCTGATGCTTCTCGTTAATCCATTCACACACAGCAACGACGATTGGCATGCAAGGCACCGACCAGATTGTCAGGAGCATTTGGGGGTTAGGTGTCCCTGAGCAAGACACTTCGACACACCCAGGGGGGGATTCAACTGACAACCCTCCGACCTGCCAGACGACTGCTCTTACCTCCTGAATCAATCTCGCCCCCATGATGTTTTTCTTTTTTTTTTACAGGTAAGAAGCACCATAACAGATAAAGGATGTAATATAAAGGATAATATAGAAATAATGAATCATATACATTTTACGGTAGTCAGTGAATAATAATACATATTGTTCCCCTAGAACATGGTTACAGCTGTTGCACAAATACTCAATAAGTACATGTGGCACCTGTATTTTCCTACATTAATATACCTTTCCTCATTTCAAAAGAACACATTAGTTTGAATTCTCAAATTAAGTAATTATTTCCCACTTTCAGGTAATGAATACATATGCTTTGCAAATGTAATCTTCCGCGTAAGCCGTGTTAAATATCAGCAATATAAATAGCTGCAGTGCATCATGAGCAGCACATTAATTGGATAATGTTCCTGTTCACAGAAGCATTTTTAATTATTTAATATTGTGAGCACATTTTAATGGATTAAAATACTTGCAATGATACATCACAAATAAAAAACAGGAGAGCGTGATTTAATGTAAACTACTGCTACCACTACAACGACAGCAATAATAATACTACTACTGATAATAATATGAATACTACTATTAATAAAGAAATATGTAACAATCGTCATCATCATCATGCCATTTGCTGAACTAGGAATAATGAAAACCCGGAGCAATTCATTCTAGTTCACTGTCAGAGAGTGAAATTAGTGTTCAATGTTAGCAGAAAACTCATCATAAATCTGATCATCATACACTCACACAGTAATGATTATTAAAGGTCCCTCACACAAACAACGTGGCCCTGTGGTCACTCCGAAGCAAAGCTGAAGCAAAGGCCACGCATGTGGATGGCGTATGTTGCTCTTGGACTAGGAAGCAGCAGGATGTCCACCATCTTTAAATAAAGAAGCATCTTTTCGCAATAGTCTGACTCTGACCACTAGGCGGCATTTGGTTATAGCAAAGAGTACCAACAGGGAGCTCCATTGGGATAAAGCCATCCATCCATCCAGCCATCCATTATCTTAACCCGCTTATCCTGAACAGGGTCGCAGGGGGGCTGGAGCCTATCCCAGCATATATTAGGCGACAGGTCGCCAGTCCATCGCAGGGCACACACACCACTCACTCACACACACACACACACACATACATACCTACCTATGGGCAATTCAGACTCTCCAATCAGCCTAACCTGCATGTCTTTGGACTGTGGGAGGAAACCAGAGTACCCGGAGGAAACCCACGCAGACACGGGGAGAACATGCAAACTCGGCCGACGGGGATTCGAACCCAGGACCTCCTTGCTGTGAGGCAGCAGAGCTACCCACTGCACCATCCATGCCGCACGGGATAAAGAAGGAAATTTAAAAATTTTTAAAAATTTAAAATATTAAATATAAACACAGAGGCGAGTGGGCTGGGTTGAGGACAGAGGAGGAGAGTTATTTTATTTTAAACCAAGGCGAGAAATCCTGCATAATATGCCTTTAAGCAGTTACGGTATACAGTATTCTATGATGTCTTTCTGGAAGTTTCAAAAATAAAGCTTCAACTAATGTGTTTTTCTCCTTTTGTTTAACATTACTTTTAGACGTGTGACATAAAGTACAGCAATTGCAACAGCAGTAAAGTTGAAAATTAAATAAAGCAGTGGGTGACCTTTCTGCAGGTATGCATGTTAGGCATATCGTATTGAATTTTCACATACAGTATGTGTGAAATTTATATCAAATCTCCAATGTTTACACATCTTCCGCTAGTACAGACCTATAAATGTCAGTGTTTTTGTGGTTTCCATGCAACTCGACTGTTTCTAGTATCACGGAAATACACAAACATTTTTTTCCCTTCACAGTTTGTCAAATGTCAAAGAGAATATCATTGAAATGAAAAAAAGAAAAAGATTTGTCAACCAGCACATTCAGTAAATAAGTAAATCCAGCAAGTCCCGCGCCGCGGAGAAGTGAAAGATTTACTTATTGCTGCTGAAAATAAATCAAAAGCTGTGTAAAACTGCGGCGTTTGACAGATATTAAGACGAGGGATTTAACCAGATTACACGCCTGCATCTGGTGCAGAGTTTCCAGATGTTCAGAGTTCAGACGTCTTGCGCCTTCCGCTACACTGCAGACACCATCTTGCAGTGGTTTGGAGAAGGCAGGCAGACCCATTATACACTTTCAATCTGTTATACCTGGACTCCAAGCGTACGCTTTAATTAGATTTTGATAATCCCAACCAAATATCTGAAGAAAGAAAAAAAAAAAGAAAAAAATAATGTTGAATGTTTTTTGGCTTCAATGCACATGCAGTTCTTCAGAGCTATCGAGCAGCATTGGCCAAGCTGCTGTGTAACATTCACCACGGCGGAATTGATGTGATGTCAGCGCAGTTTGTGTACCCTTTTATTTTTTTCTTGCCACCATTCCCCACCTGCCCCCCTTTTGGGAGGTCAAATGTTCAAATGTATTTTTATTTTGAATCAAAATGTACAAAAAGAAGGGAAGGGTATCACAAAAAATGAAAACCAATTTAAGCAAACAAACTGTGATTAAATAAATGACAAAACAACAAGAAAAAATTATATTCAAAAGCAGATTGATATTGAGACACTCTAGACAGACTAGACTGAGGGTACATACATAGAAAAACAATAAATAAAATACAAACTACAACTTTCAAATGATCAGATCTGCTACTTTATTCTTGCTTCCACTGTTTCAGTTATGCCTTAGATTGTGGAAAAAAGCTAAACATTTAACGCCCAACCAGGTTTGGAGCGACCAATGAAAACAACCCATATGCTCTTATACAGACAAAGAGCTAGCTATCAAATTGGAATGCACTGCAAAAAAATGCATCGTCAAACCCTTAATCACTGCTGACACACTGCTTAAATATCTAATAGAGCTCATTTGATGAACTCACAAATCACAAAAAAGGCCATAATATAACTCATAATATATATATTTTTGAAACTATGCAAAAAGTTTAACTTAAAATGACAATATTCTCATGCAAAAAGAAGAAAAACAATTTTTTTCCCTCACACTATGTAAGGTTATGTTATGTGACATAAATACAATTTTTTTTAATTAAGGCTGAATAAGGCTTCCATTCTGTCAAGCATCGCCATGGAATCCTATGAACTTGGCCCCAGCTATCCAATACAGGTTATTTTTGGGGACTAATTACCGTGTTGAAGATCTAATTGCAAGTAATTACTGTATTTACAGGATGTACCAGAGCACAGAGGATCAAGATGACTTTTTCATTATACAAGCAGAGAGGGAGAAACTTTATTATTTATTCCCGAGCGCAGTGAATTGACTTTTTTCTTTGGTATTTTTTTCTGTTTTCTCTAAGGTATTATTAGACTGAATTCCATCGCTACCTCACTCTCTGCAAATACACCATACATGGTCTCAGTGCCATATATACTTGTCTGAAATACTGAAATATACAGTGGTGTGAAAAAGTGTTTGCCCCCTTCCTGATTTCTTCTTTTTTTTGCATGTTTGTCACACTTAAATGTTTCAGATCATCAAACAAATTTAAATATTAGTCAAACACAAGTAAACACAAAATGCAGTTTTGAAATGAAGGTTTTTATTATTAAGGGAGAAAAAAAATCCAAACCTACATGGCCCTGTGTGAAAAAGTGATTGCCCCCCCTGTTAAAACATAACTTAACTGTGGTTTATCAAACCTGAGTTCAATTTCTCTAGCCACACCCAGGCCTGATTACTGCCATACCTGTTCTCAATCAAGAAATCACTTAAATAGGACCTGCCTGACAAAGTGAAGTAGACCAAATGATCCTCAAAAGCTAGACATTATGCCGAGATCTAAAGAAATTCAGGAACAAATGAGAAAGAAAGTAATTGAGATCTATCAGTCTGGAAAAGGTTATAAAGCCATTTCTAAAGTTTTGGGACTCCAGCGAACCACAGTGAGAGCCATTATCCACAAATGGCGAAAACATGGAACAGTGGTGAACCTTCCCAGGAGTGGCCGGCCGACCAAAATTACCCCAAGAGCAGCGACGACTCATCCAAGAGGTCACAAAAGACCCCACAACAACATCCAAAGAACTGCAGGCCTCACTTGCCTCAGTTAAGGTCAGTGTTCATGACTCCACCATAAGAAAGAGACTGGGCAAAAATGGCCTGCATGGCAGAGTTCCAAGATGAAAACCACTGCTGAGCAAAAAGAACATTAAGGCTCGTCTCAATTTTGCCAGAAAACATCTTGATGATCCCCAAGACCTTTGGGGAAATACTCTGCGGTCTGACGAGACAAAAGTTGAACTTTTTGGAAGGTGTGTGTCCCATTACATCTGGCGTAAAAGTAACACCACATTTCAGAAAAAGAACATCATACCAACAGTAAAATATGGTGGTGGTAGTGTGATGGTCTGGGGCTGTTTTGCTGCTTCAGGACCTGGAAGACTTGCTGTGATAAATGGAACCATGAATTCTGCTGTCTACCAAAACATCCTGAAGGAGAATGTCCGGCCATCTGTTCGTGACCTCAAGCTGAAACGAACTTGGGTTCTGCAGCAGGACAATGATCCAAAACACCCCAGCAAGTCCACCTCTGAATGGCTGAAGAAAAACAAAATGAAGACTTTGGAGTGGCCTAGTCAAAGTCCTGACCTGAATCCTATTAAGATGCTGTGGCATGACCTTAAAAAGGCAGTTCATGCTCGAAAACCCTCCAATGTGGCTGAATTACAACAATTCTGCAAAGATGAGTGGGCCAAAATTCCTCCACAGCGCTGTAAGAGACTCATTGCAAGTTATCGCGAACGCTTGATTGCAGTTGTTGCTGCTAAGGGTGGCTCAACCAGTTATTAGGTTTAGGGGGCAATCACTTTTTCACACAGGGCCATGTAGGTTTGGATTTTTTTTTTCTCCCTTAATAATAAAAACCTTCATTTAAAAACTGCATTTTGTGTTTACTTGTCTTATCTTTGACTAATATTTAAATTTGTTTGATGATCTGTAGTGTGACAAACATGCAAAAAAATAAGAAATCAGGAAGGGGGCAAATACTTTTTCACACTGCTGTATACTGTTTGTGTTAGTATGTAATATTGGTGAAATATTTTTGATAAGTGGTTAATACATTTTTTGAGCTGCATGCAACTCTGTTTCTGAGTGATGGAGACATACATAGAAATTGTCATACAAAGCCACCAGGCTTCTATATAAACTTAATAACCAATCAAATAATTATTTGAACAGTTATTTGAGCAGTTGTCTGGCAGTCGGAGGGATCCCGCCCTGAGTGTGTCGCATTGTCCTTGAGCAAGACACCTAACCCCCAGTTGCTCCTAACGAGCTGGTTGGTGCCTTCAATGGCAGCCAATCACTGTTGGTGTGAGTGTATGTGTGAACGGGTGAATGAGAAGCATCAATTGTACAGTGCTTTGGATAAAGGTGCTTTATAAATGCAGACATTTACATTTCATTGTGTTGCATACCTCGAGATAATGATTTCTATAACATGCATTAATAGGGCATCTACACTCACTGAGCACTTTATTAGGAAGACCTGTTCAACCGACTTATTCATGCGATTATCAAATCAGCCAATCGTGCGGCAGCAGTGCAATGCATACAATCATGCAGATACGGGTCAGGAGCTTCAGTTAATGTTCACATCAACCATCAGCATGGGGAAAAAATGTGATCTAAGAGACCGTGGAATGAATGCTGGTGCCAGACAGGGTGGTTTTAGTATGTCAGAAACTGTTGATCTCCTTTCACGCACTAGTTTCTAGAGTTTGCTAAGAATGGTGCAAAAAACAAAAAACATCAAGTCTGTGGGCAGAAATGCCTTGTTAATCAGAGAGATCTGAGGAAAATGGCCACACAAGCTGACAGGAAGGTGACAGTCACGTATATAGCCACAGTGGCATGCAGAAAAGCATCTCTGAACACACATGTCAAATCTATAAGTGGATAGGCTACAGCAAAAGAAGACTTAAGTAAAAAGAATAAGTCTAATAAATACCTAATAAAGCGCTCATTGAGTGCATATCAGAATGTCAGGAGGTGTATACTTTTATAAAACATATGAAGACATTTTAACATGACATGTACTGATTATCTTTTTGTCTGTGTACCATATTACGACATGGAAATAATGGTTTAAAAAAACTGTCCATTTGAACTTTTACTCTATTTTTTTTTGTACAGAAACAAAAGAGAATCTTTTAGTACAACCAGAAGTGCAATTACATTTTTTTCTTCAAGTGATTACTAGATTGTCCTCTTCAAAGAGCTCTTCAAAATCGAAACTGTTATCTGTTGGAAAGTGACTCCATTTTATTCCAATGAAACATTCAAGCTGGATGATATCAATTGATGTCGAACAGACAAAAATACAATACAGCCTCAAGGCAATGTGAGTTATAATGTACTCAAACAAAGCAGGCAGGAAATAATCAGCATACAATGGATGATTTTAATGATACACTCACTTATCAAAATTAATTGTACAAAAATGGAACTGTTGACTGACTTAAGCAAGAGACTATGCTGTGCATACTAAATTTGTTGAAGTGCTAAATTTAATTGAATAAGGCTTTCATATACAAAGAGGTTATGGATGCAGCCACAGACCTCGCTCATTAACAGAATGGAAGCCTAATTCCGTACTTCTGCTCACGTCATGTTTTTTGGTTTTTCACACCATTCTCTGCAAACTCTGCATTCTCTGTTGTGTGTGAAAATACCCAGTTACTGAGATACTCAAAACACCCTGTCTGGCACCAGCAATCATTCCACGGTCAAAGTCACTCAGATATTTTTTTTTTTCCCATTCTGATGGTTGATGTGAACATTAACTGAAGCCCTTACCCGTATCTACATGATTGTATGCATTGCACTGCTGCCACACAATTGGCTGATGAGACAATCGCATGAATAAGTAGGTGTAATAAAGCAAAAATGTTCCTTATAAAGTGTTCGGTAAGTGTATAGTTAATATGTACTGTTCATGTTTACAAATAGACACCTATGCAGGATGTTATGGCACTGCTTGTTAGTGATGTAAACAGGCACTATAATAGACAGAAAAGGCAATATTATGTTCAACCGTAGTTATCCATTTTGACTTAAATAAATGCAATTGTTCCAGGCCAACAATCACCAATTGAATTGAATTTGCCAGAAACTTTGCAAGTCAAAGTTAAGGACAGGTTGATCGACTTCCGGCCACCATTTTAAATGTTCAGCATCACAACAGAGTGACAAATGGGCAAAAGAGTTTGTTGACTAAATATAAATATTGCATATGATTTGTGAGCGATTAATAGCATAGATACCATAAGAGGAACATACATTTTTCTGACGTACCCAATTGCACTACGCTGGTATCAAACTGAAATCCCTGGTGTTACCCTCATTAGCACCCGGCAGTTAAGGGTGCGCCTCCCTCCACACCTTCAGGCCACTGTCAGATCTTAAAGCCCAGCATTGTCACTCTACCATAGCTACACAGCAAAAGTCTGCCTTAAGATTTTAAGTCTCATTGTAAGACTAAAAGTTATTTCTTCCTCTCGCATACATAGAAAAGAGGAGGTTGTTTTACGTTACCTTTTGTTTGACAAGGGAAATTGTCTTACCCCATTGGCAAATCTTGAAATAAGTTTACAATTTCATCACTGGCAATTTTTTGTCTTATTTAGCAAAATTGAATAGAATAGATTTTAAGTCTAAATATAAGGTGAGTGAGAGATAGCTTTTCCTTTGTGACACTTAATTCTGTAAGAATGCATCACACCACACTGACCCTGAACTGAGCAGCACAGCAATGAGCTGTTTCCACTCCAGAGGCAGACTAAAAGAATACTCATATTAATATTTTTTGCATCTAAGCCTATGCCTCCAAATATTACACTACATCCTCACAAATTACATAATACCATTAAAATAACTGCAGATTGACTGCTTGCTTGAGTGATAGCTTAAATAATTACCTTAATCAGCCACAAGAAGAGAGGGCAGTTCGCCCGTAAGGCTTTGAGATGAGGATAGAGGCAGGGCATTTCCACAGCTCAAAATTCAATCGCCGCTCTGTGTTCTAGCCGGCTGGGCATGGAAGAACGTATGCTAGTAGCCCTGATACAGCGCGTAATTAATACAATCCAGTCGTTTCAGAGTTCTACATCTCCTTCCCCCCTCTTTTTCTCTCCATCTTTCTTTTTCTGTGCTTCAGAGAGTCAAGTGGGCAACAGAAAGGAACGGCTTGATACTGATGAATAAGGAAGTGTCGTGTTGACCTGATAGCCACCGGAAAAGTGGATAGATTTCTACGTAATTTTTTTTTGGTATTTGCTTCTCTTTCAACTTCCCCTTGTTTTTGCACACCATGGTCTTAAGCAAATCGCAAATAAATGGTTGTCAAAAGTCAAGTCTCTCTTTCCTCGTGTTATTTGAACTTGAACTCTTCCATTCAACACAACTCCTCCACGAGTCTACAGAGTAGTGCTGCTTTCATGGGTCTTTCCAGTCTTCTGAGTGTCAGTGCTGTCATTGGTCTATTCTGAGTGTCAGTGCTGTTATTGGTCTGTTCTGAGTGTCAGTGCTTTTATTGGTCTGTTCTGAGTGTCAGTGCTGTCATTGGTCTATTCTGAGTGTCAGTGCTTTTATTGGTCTGTTCTGAGTGTCAGTGCTGTTGATGGTCTGTTCTGAGTGTCAGTGCTGTTATTGGTCTATTCTGAGTGTCAGTGCTGTTATTGGTCTGTTCTGAGTGTCAGTGCTTTTATTGGTCTGTTCTGAGTGTCAGTGCTGCCATTGGTCTATTCTGAGTATCAGTGCTGTCATTGATTGGTCTATTCTGAGTGTCAGTGCTGTCATTGGTCTGTTCTGAGTCAGTCATGGTCTTCCATTCAACACAACTCCTCCACGAGTCTACAGAGTAGTGCTGCTTTCATGGGTCTTTCCAGTCTTCTGAGTGTCAGTGCTGTCATTGGTCTATTCTGAGTGTCAGTGCTTTCATTGGTCTATTCTGAGTGTCAGTGCTGTCATTGGTCTGTTCTGAGTGTCAGTGCTTTTATTGGTCTGTTCTGAGTGTCAGTGCTGTTATTGGTCTGTTCTGAGTATCAGAGCTCTCGTTGGTCTGGTCTGAGTATCAGTGCTTTCATTGGTCTATTCCGAGTGTCAGTGCTGTCATTGGTCTATTCTGAGTGTCAGTGCTTTTATTGGTCTGTTCTGAGTGTCAGTGCTTTTATTGGTCTGTTCTGAGTGTCAGTGCTGTTATTGGTCTGGTCTGAGTATCAGAGCTCTCGTTGGTCTGGTCTGAGTGTCAGTGCTTTCATTGGTCTGTTCAGTTTGCTCTGAGAATTTCCCACTGCCTGATGCCGATGACGGATTTTTGCAGGGCTACAAATTCCCCTCTGACCTTTGAGCTGAGGCGTTATTTTGAATGTACGCGGTGCGTACGGGGCGGGGTGTGCGTACGGGGCGGGGTGTGTGAACAGGAACGACACGGCGCTCGGCCCTCGTGTCTCCTCAATCAGCCTCGTGGTTCTCCACGCCCGCTAAGCCCCTTCCCAGCTGTAGCTTTGCCGCTTGCCAATCGTCACACACTTTGTTTATCTCAAACATGACAGTGGTGTCTCAGCCAGCTGTTAAACACACCTTGGCAGTCCCCCATGTATTCATTACGCCGGTTTGTTCGGCAAGCTGTTTTTTCCCCATCCTCCGCATGTCCCCCCCCCCGTTCTCTAAAATATCAGAGGCTGGAAGCTACAGTGTCTCATCACAGCGTTTGTTTGACGAGCGCACCACGGCCAAAAGTAGTCTGGAACATTGTCTTTTTCGCCCCGTCCTGGGCTGTTTGACTCATCTGTTTGGACGCAAGCGCCATATCTCGAAATATTTCGCAGGCATTCTTAATTTAGGACAACGCGTTCATTTAGCAGATGCTCTTGAACAGTGTGACAATTACGCAGCACATGCATGCTCCTACCTGGGTTATTTGAGCAACAATGTCTCAACATTTTTATATATTTGCAGTATATCTAGTAGTATGCAACATCATGTAAGGAAATTTTGCCAACCTAGACCCATAACAGAACCGATTCATACAGAAAACATTCTTATAAAACTATAAAGAATACAATTAAAAACATAGTTTGAGAAGAAAAGCACGGGAGAGGGAATTTGTAGGGAATTATGCAATCTAAAGAGGTGGGTCTTCAGTGATTATATATGAAGCGCCTATCATTATTTCACGTTGTGTTGTGTAAAAACGGTTATATAGATATAATCCATTGTCAGATTAATCTACAAGGCCCCAGTCCTTTGTTGTATTCTTAGCACTTAAAACTGTACTTCCCTATGGTCTTTCAGCGCACTTGTCCCTGGTAATACACTATGTTGTATGTTGCTTTGGATAAGAGCGTCTGCCAAATGCCTACCATGTAATGTAATGTAATGATTAATCTGCTCAGACCTCAGTGGACAGTAGGCAGCATTGGGCCTGGACAGGCAACCATGTAGGGAATAGACAGTCAGATGTTGTAATGCAGATTTGAATGTGCGTCATGTTTAAGGTTTGAACACAGCTTGGGCGTAAGTACAGTCAATGAATGGGTTTCAAAAGAAACGTCAACATGTTCACAGAGAAGGGGGAGGGATAAACAGTGTTGTGGTTTGAGGGTGTTTGTTGCTGCAAATCCCCTCTTGACCGTTACAAGTGCAAAATTACCTATTGTACATTTAAGCCTAAAACAAGAAGTTATAGTGCCTTGAAAAAGTATTTGGACCCATCCTGCTTTGCGTTATTGCTGCATATTTGTCACACTGATCGATTTCAGATCTTTAGACAACATGTAATATTTGACAAAGAGAACCGGAGTGAACAGTTTATTATTTAATTTACTACACCCATTTTACCCATGTGAAAAAGTAACAGCCCCCTGAAATGTAACTGGTTGCACCACCTTTAGCACCAATATCTGAAACCAGATGCTTCCTAAAATTGATATCAGTCTTTCACAACACTGCGGAGGAATTTCATCCCACTCTTCTTCACAGGACTGCTTTAATTCAGACAAATCGGTCGGTTTCTCGTGCGTGAACTACTCATTTCAGATCCTGCCACAGTATCTCTATTGGGTTCAAGTCTGGAACATAATAATACACTTTACAATGTAATTTTATGTTATTTATTTATTTACCCATGACCTAATATGATTCACATTGCATAAGGGCATGTAATAATAGGAACTCACTTCAATTCAATCTGGCTGGTGCAAAAAAGGGCATTTTCTGCCCCATCAGTCTGCACTCTAAAATTCTTCCTAAATATGTGCCTGTATTCAAGGCACTTTACTGCCTTCAATCTCCGCCCTCCACAATGAGTATACAGAATCATCTTCAATTTGCACCATGCTCGACGAGTTACCCATCCTGCATTTGTTTGATGCGGTACCCTGTTGCTTAGTTCTTTTAGAATAGTTCAGAATTAAATTGTTTTTTTTCCCTCAAAATAATGAAAATCTTCTGTGTTTTCAATTTCATTCCAAATTTGATCCATGCTGTCTCCTGAAAAAATAACAACAATGCACCAGAAAAAAAAAAGTCAATTTTAAAATGAAGGTCCACGTTTAGAAACGAGAGGAGTCCAATTCGTTCCTCAAGCAGCAAGACTTCAGAAATGCTTTTTATGACTGGGGAAATTAAGTAATTACCAGCGAGGTGTTTACACAGTGAGGGGTTTAAGGTGACGGGGGGTGTTGTAGTAGTTCTGCATGTACCTCAGAAATGGAGGGTCTGACTCTTTTGAAATTTTGACTCAAAGAAGACTATGTTTCTGGCCTCATCTTTCCAAAGACTGCACGGGAATACACCTGTCCAAACAGACTAACACGAGGAATGGAAGCTCAGTTAGTATGCTAGGCCAATTAAGGAGTTCAATTGACATTAATCATAAAATATGACTCGCAAAATGTTTGCAACCATTGCTTTATTCAAAAGCACATTTGGAGCAGTTGAGTCAGTCAAAGGCAAATGCTGATTGAATCCAGGCTTCATTAAAAGTACTACAGGAAGGAGTCATAAATCAGTTGAATCAAATATGGGAAAGGTCTGCAATTACTTTCCATTGACGTTTAACAGCATGAATTTTTAAACTGCGGAATAGCTCTATATGTCCCGACAGGACCCTTTCATTCACCTGTCCCATAAAAACAACGTATGCCTTGTTTATCATATCGGAAGATATTAAATTACCAGTTTCATGGCTTTCTTCCAAACACACAGGGGTTAGGGCTGTGCGATATACTGTAGCTATCATGGTACATTGATTTTTAGCACAATAAGAACTATCTGTGGCAGGTGGCAATAGGTTTTGTTTTAGTCTTTCATCATACTTGATATGGTAACACGTCTCTAAATGTCAGTGACATGCTTCCAGGGGAGAAAACATCACTTGTGACTATTCAATGTTGGTTAACTTATATATCAGTACGAATTAGTACCTATTAATTTTGAAAAACACATCGGCTACGTTTTCGCTCTTTATCCTTTATCTACCACATGGAAACAGCATGGCCCTGTTGCTATCATATCAATATTGAAAAGATACGAGTGACATTTTTTCCCCCCGGAAGCATTTCACTTTGACTCAGAAAATTGGAAGTGTGCTACCCGCATCAGGTACGAAAAAAAAAAAAACCCCAAAAAGAAATCGAATGCCGCATGCTGGAAATGGTTGGTACTGCGCTTACGAAACAAAAATAAGTTATACCGCGATGGCTATATCACCCACCCAGAGCCCAGGCTAAAAATAAGAGATATAACTCTCCCACCTTTCTCCCGGCAGAACATCCTCGCAGTTTAGCTTCCTAACTCAGCGACCACGAAAGCTGAACCGCCCCTGATAATTTTTACAAATCTCTCCTAAAGCGAAAGATACAGTTCCCCTAATTGGCCCAATGTCCCGGGCTGACATGTTAACTATGGGCCTGTCTGAGGGCCATTAATACTGTGTGGAGGCCCAGAAAGGTCACAGCCGGAGCAACTGTAACTCACCGGCGACAACACGGCGTGTAGCAGGCCCGCCACATGACTTTCGCCATTAAAAACGCCCCGGCTCTTTACCTCCGGCGCGGATTGCTTTCTCCTCCCCCCATTAAGGGCGCCTTCACCAGGGTAAGTGGAGGATTTAGGAGGGGAAGCGTATGGGGCCAATCGCTACTCAAGTGCCGGTTTACTTTGCTGGTCTCCTCAGACGTTTTTTCGGAGGGAAAAATGTAATTTAATTTTCATTATCTCCCCGAAATAAAGCCCAAGGTGGTGGTAAATGGAAAAGTGTCGTCCTCGTGAATATCGGTCCGCTTGCATGAAATTGTGGGTTTGTGTGACACAATGTATTGTGTAAAGAAGGGGATGAAGAAGAACACACACAAACGTGCACTGATGCACACACACTCACATACTCACATACATACATACGCACGTGTTCACACGCGCGCGAGCAAACTCTCACCCGCAAACACACACACGCTCATACACGCACACACACACATGCGCACACTCACACGCAAACACACACATACACTGGCACACGCACACGTGCTACACGCACACGTGCTACACACACACACACACACACAAGCACACACACACACAGACGCACACACGCAGGCATACGCACAGACACACAAAAAGGCATACTTCTTTTTCAAAGGGACATGAGAGTTCTCGTGTCATCGTGGTTTCTGTTGACACAACCTTTTTGGCACAGCTCTTGTGGGAGCAGGAGATTGCCACGCCATGTTGACAGAGCAGCACAGTGCTTTCAAAGCAGACGAATGCAGTAGTGGCTTTTAGGCAAACATGCAGCGCAACACTATTGAGCTGGGTATCCCTCGACTGCGTTCACACCCTGCAACCTCTGTCACCACGAGATAAAGCCAGTCAATAAACAAACAAGAAAACCTTCAGTTATTATTAGCATGAGGAAATCCCAAAGCTAAACACAAATAGTCAAAGAATGAACTTTTTAAGAATTGACTCTTCTTTTGTGTGTGTGTGCGTGTGTGTGTGTATGCATGTGAGTGAGTGTGTGTGTGTGTGTGTGTGTGTGTGTAAGGAGCGGAAACTGCCTCCTCTGTTAAGCAGGGAACTTAGCATTGGTTTGCACCAGTGTAAATTTCAGACCTCCAATGCATGGTGGACATGGTGTAAACCAGGGATCAGCAACTCACGGTCCTCAAGGACTGAGAACTCCTGGTTTTCCACCCTATCTTTACCTGGGAGTCAAGCAAAGCTGCAAAGACAAGTCTGTAGCTAATTACTCAGTAGCATTAATTACACAGGAGAAAAGAAAACCAGGGCTGGATTAGGAGGTATATCTTCTTAGATTTGTTGGAAGTTCCAGCAATAAGACCAAGTTGTGTCTATTCATTACATTATTGGCATTTGGCAGACGCTCTTATCCAGAGCAACGTACAGTTGATTAGACTAAGCAGGGAACAATCCTGCCCTGGAGCAATGCAGGGTTAAGGGCCTTGCTCAAGGGCCCAGCGGCTGTGCGGATCTTATTGTGGCTACACCGGGATTCGAAGCACCGACCTTGCGGGTCCCAGTCATTTACCTTAACCACTACACTACAGGCCTCCCGATTCAAAATTTAGGAGAAAAATCATACAAAACGTCATATGAAGTTAAATGTGAAATGAATTTGACTAAATTATTTTTACAGAATCAATCATTATCTGTCACTTCGTTAAATGGGTATTTAACAAAACGGTATAATCAGCAAAATAAGACAAAAGATGGAATGAAGTGCAAAAAATATTTTTAGTCATGGAATTAGCAGTTTGTAAAACTACAATCCTGCTGATATATATCACTGGTATGTGTAAAGTCTGGAAAACACAGTCATAGTTTGTAGCTTTACACATTGATAACAACTGACCAGGAAACCAAAAAGAGAAACATGGGTAAAATTTTACAATAAGGTTATATGGATTGGCTTGAACTAATATAGTTGTTAATTACTAACAACTGAAAAGTTAAGCTGTTCAGCTTTGTTTATGTATTTGTACATCATTAATACATGTTAACAACTACATTAGTTCATGCCCATTCATATTGGAATGAGAAAACCAGTTAATCTATCTGTTAATGGTTAACTAATAATACATTTATCCTTTGGTTTGCCAATGTATGAATAGTCATGTAACTAATACATTAGTTAGGATTAAGGAATATATAAAAAGTTTATACATTTGTAAATCATGCATTCATGTTAACAACTACATTAGTTAATGTCAATTCTGGTAACCTTATTGTAAAGCAGGGGTGTCAGACTCGAGTCCTGGAGGGCCGCAGTGTCTGCAGGTATTTGCGGTTTCCTTTCAATCAGCCGCCAATTAAGGCCTTGAGAACAAGGTGCCAATGAAAGACCTTGAAATGCATCTCTCGGGCTGAAACACACCAAAAACCAGCAGACACTGTGGCCCTCCAGGACCGGAGTTAAACCAGCAGACACTGCGGCCCTCCAGGACCGGAGTTAAACCAGCAGACACTGCGGCCCTCCAGGACCGGAGTTTGACACCCCTTTTGTAATGTGTTATGAAACATGCAAACGGCCTCACATGAAACATTTCTCTGAGCCCAGTGTGTTCCACCGTGTCTCATTCCGGGCTAGTTCCTATGAAGTTGTCTGGGTAAGGAGGCTTGTGTAACATTGAGGCTGATGTTATCTTCAGAAATAGTATGTACACCCTTGAGGTAGTAATCTTTCATTCAATAAAATAAAAGATAAGTACACCACAATGTACTCAAGCCAATTAAGGTGTGCATGTGTGTGTGTGTGTGTGTGTGTGTGTGTGTGTGTGACTGCGAGAGCGTGTGTGTACACAGATATTTGCAATGAGGCCTGCCTGCAAATAGCAAGTAAGGTTAATGCAGGTGGTGCAGGAAGCCTTTTTGCTAAACTCAATTCTTTATCAATTAACCATTCACTAATATGGCCCGGGAGGAAATTAAGAAAAGAAAAATTCTCAGTACATCTATAATTGAGTTATAAAGTGTGTTTCCCCTGGTGCACAGGGGTCAGAAAGTAAAAGTCCTGCCCTGTGTTCCTTTCACCCCTGAACTCATTTCACTCCCTCCCGGCTGAGGAATTGAGATACGATTAGAAAGCCGCGTGGTTGAAACAAAATACTGGAAAGGACTTTCTGAACCTGGATTTTACAGCTTTGACCCGTACTGTACTTGCTATTGAGCTGCAGCAGAGGGGTCTCTGAGGAGCGCAGTGCGGAGTCTTGACACAACACACACACTGTGCCCGTACTCATCTTCATATCTTATCAGTCATCAAAAACTGAAGCAAGGGACAGTGATGAAGGTGAAAGTGTCCCTTCCCTCTGTGAAAAACATTGGCATGCATTCAGTTTATAACATTTGTTCTAAACTTTGGCTTGAAATTAAATGCTCAAAAGTGTTGATTGTTTTTCCCTTTTCACAAAAACAGTTAGATCCAGCAAGTGCCAAAATGAAATCACCCAACCACATTTGTGAAAAACAAGATAATTGAATCAATACTACAGGGGCAGTTCACCCAAAACATGAAATTAATATTTCCACTTACCCAGATTGCGATCTTTCCATCCAGATAGTTTTGCTGATATTTTAAGAGTTATCTAGATGTCCACTGCAGCTCTGCCTAATACAATGGGCCGCAACAGACTACTTCACAAAAATGTACATTCGAAAAATGAACCAGCGACATTCCTTTCCAAATACAATGCCACGCTTACTCACAAACATCCACAGAAATGTATTTGTGCATGTTTCATCAAGAACTACTACTTCTACTGTATGCCAGTATATAAGTGTACCAAAGTGTAGCACCAAAACTGAAATCTCAGGGAAACTATTTGGTTGGACAGATAGCACTGTGGATAAGTGGAGACATACCGTAATTTAATTTCTGGGTGAACTAGATAGAAAAATAGATATGGAGATAGATCATTACACTTTATAGAGTGCTTTTCTAGACACTCAAAGTGCTTACAGAGATAAGGTGAAAACTCGCCTCAATCACCACCAATGTGTAGCACCCACCTAGGTGATGCATGGCTGCAATTTTGTGCCAGAACGCTCACCACATAACAGCTGAGGTGGAGAGGGAGAGAACAATGTTTTAGCCAATTGTATCAGGGGATAATTAGGTGGTAGGTTAACCCCCTACTCTTTGCGAAGAGTGTCATGGGATCTTCAATGACCACAGTTAATCAGGACCACAATTCCAAGACAGATAAACTGTCCCTTTAAGGGCAAATGCTCAATTAATCCAGGCCACCAAAGGGTTGGAAATATTTCACACGCGGGGAACAACAATGTGGCTTCAGTAGATGCGGTCCAGATTTTAACTTCACGGACAACAGCTCCACAATTTGAATATTTTTAGAATAGTTAATTGCGCTTTTATGCTGTGCAAATCTTAGTCCGTGAGCAAGCTGTGAAGCTCCTCCCTTTTGCTGTGGCCTTGGCCTTGGTCTTACTCTAAATGTGCAAATTATGTTGGAAACTTTTCTCCAAATGAACCGAATTGCACTTTCTTTCAAATCAAACAATTAAATGAGAAACAAATGAAAAGTGCCCAAGGGAAGATTTCTTTCCCAAAAAACTTGAGATGAATATCTAAAAAAAGGCAATATTTCCTCAGCAAACTACTGATGGATCGCGGTGTTCAAAACTAGCCCCAAAGTGACGGCACAAATTGCATACATATTTATAACTAATTATGTATAAACACTGATCGCTTATTAAGTTTCTGCTGTGCTATGATATTGATCAGAGGGAAAGCCTCTTCAGAGAGAGAGAGAGAGAGAGCTTTCTCCCTTATCTGACGGATTCTTGTGCTACATAAATCATGTTGCAGAAAATAGGTATGATCTGATGATAGAACAATTGGCAAAATGGGAGCAGTAGGTTGGAAAAAAACATCTTCACGGTTCTAGTGTGTAGAAGAAAACAACTGGCAAAAATAAAAGTAAAAAAGAGAAACTACATCTTTAAAACAATGCCATTCGTCTCAATAGGTGGCCATAGGCTGCGTATGGAAAATGGAATTTCTCTTCGCTGCCATGAAATTATATACAGATATACTTATTTTGTATATTTATTTGGTCGATATAAAACTGGCAATATAGAAAAGGCAACATTTACAGAGGATTTTGTTTTGTTTCTGAGACGTTGTTTATCGATTCACATAATAAACCGGGCTACTTTACGATGAAAAACCTTACACACTGAGAAGGGAATTGCTTTTTTAAAAAGAAGCGCGGTAAAGCACGCAGATAATATGCTGGAAGAACTGTACACGATAACTGCACCGTGAATACAACTAGCGAAAGCAGCTGCAGTCCGCCACATTTACATAAAGCAGCCTTTGAGCACGGCTCACATAAATAGAAACAAAATGGACGCACGCAACTTTTCTAAAAACAGCGTGACATTTGCTAACAGCCTTCTCGCCTGCTTTCCTTTTGTAATGGCCCAAACATTACTCCCCGGAATACTGTCTGACCTCCTGACCGGCGCCGCATATCGACACGGGCAAACAAAGAATGTCCTGCTTTGCCAGGCAAGCGGGTGCGGTTCAGACTGCAGAGAAATTTCTAGAATGACACTTCAGCATACCCCAGACTTCAACACAATAGGCCGCTCATTAACGAACAGTTAATGAGGTGCCTTTGCTTTCTTTCACACTAATTAAGCCCTGTCCGGCCCAGCTAAACAAAGCATGCAAGCCGCGCAGAACGGGCCTGCATCCATTATTTTCCTTCATCGAATCTTTTCTCAACACAATGAGCGCTACGTAGCGGCAGCCATTCATCTTCAGCATCACGAGCCGAGGGCGCAAATGATCTCCGAAGGATTTTATTGTTCGGTTCATAATGGGTGAAATCTTGGAGAAGAGAACGATGATAAAAATGCCGTTTATTTTTTACTAAAGAAAAGCTTGTCAAACCACTCTGAGGAAAGAGAATTATATGTAAACACTGGTTATCTGTAGCAATGAGAGGAATTTTAATGAACTCCAATAATGAGTGGAACTGCCAACAAGCGTTCAATCACTGACTTGTTTTAGCCAATTAAATGATTTCCCTCTTCACAACAAAAAGCAATGTGTACAGGGTCATATTCCCGCCCAGACAAAACTTTAAATGGAAACAATAGTGCATTGACCATCCTGTTGCAAACTGTGAGTGGACTGACTGATGTAGGTTTGTTACGATGGTGTCTAAAAGACCATTCTGTACGTTCTCCAGGCTCTAAAGCATAGACCTATGTCAACTTCAATTCAGGCTACACACCTGACACACCCAGCAAACGGGAGCAAACATCCCTTAAAGCCTGTTGCTCACTGTTGGGGGAAGACGTATCGTTCAACACGGAAACCACAGCAAAAAGGTTTTTCGATTGAACGTGCCTCAAGATGAGAGCAGCAGTTATTGTTAAACATGACTCGCAACTCCATTTTCTTTGATTTTACAGTTAAGCAATTCCAGCAACAAACCAGACTAACTCACCAAGCTGAGTTTGGGGCAAAAAAAACCCTCAAATTTCACTGTAAGAACAATTTAAGGACAGAATGTTGATTGAACCCAGGCCAACGGTTGGTTTCAGAACAGTGAGTGTGAAACGGTCCCTTCATAGGTCTTGCGAGTTTGTCCTTGCGCCGCCGAAGCCACCAACAGCGGACAAGTCGCGACACGTACCTGCTTCCACCGCTGCCACGGTGATGTTGTGCCACCCAGCCGTCTCTCTGTCCAGGATCTTCCCCAGGGTGATGGTGCCGGTGACCGCGTCGATGTTGAAGATCTTCTCCTGATCGGTGCCTCGATCGATTGAGTACCTAGCGAGGAGAAGCACGGCGTGTTATCATACTGAGCCGTCCCGTCCGGCTGCCGGCACTGCTAACAGGCCTGCGGTGACAGCCCTGCGCTTTCCTGTGGCTGGGCCGAGCATCGAAAACAAGCTCTTATTTTGAAATGGGTTTTTTTTTTTTGGTACACAGCAAAAATGCCCAGTGTTAATTCAACTGTAACAGTGTACATATGAGACAAACAGGGACCATATGGTTACATTACATTACAGGCAATTAGCAGAGTGACTCACACAGATACAGTGCAGTCCATAAGTATTTGGACAAATCATGCCCTTTTGGCTCTGTATTCCAGCACATTAGATTTTAAATTAAAGAATGAATGTGAGGTTTAAGTGCAGACAGCCACCTTTAATTTGAGGGTATTTCCATCCGTATTGGGTGTAGGAATAGTGTAGGAATTACATCCCTTTTTATACAAAGTCCCTCCATTTCATGAGATAATTCAAAAGTAATTGGACCGTTGGCTTTTCAGCTCTTACATAGTATCCACATATACAGCTGGGTGAATACCCACGCAATGCAGTTTAAGTACCTTGCTCGAGGACTCAATGACAGTGTCCTACCTGGGGATTGAATTCGTAACCATTTGGTTATGAAGCACATTCCTTAACCATTATACTACAACACGTACTCTGTATGAGCCGATTAAACACAAAACATTTTACCGTGAGGTTTAATTCAGGCTGGAGCTCCAGAGACTACCCTAAACCAACCCACAAGCCACCGGCATGTTCTATCGCAAATAGGCGCTTGAAAGAGAAAATTGCAAGCCAATTCGAGAACGAATGAGACGTAATTAGGGTGCCGTTTAGTCGGCATATGAAACCTGTCACAGTCTGTGCCTCTCTAATGTTCTGTACAAAGGTTGCTGAACCAGCTGACACAGAGGCTAGGGGCTCAGGCCCTGGCAAACTCAAAATTAATATTTTATGAGCCATTGTGATAAGAGCTAATACATTTCCTGCAGTGTGGGAGGAGTTGGTGGGAGAAGGTTCCGGAAAAGCCCCGTTTCTGTTGCAGCAAGGATCTTTTATTAAATTTACTGTCGAGTTCTGCGGTCCACTTTCTTCAGAAGGAAGACAGAAAACGTAGTATTTAAAATGACACTTCACTTCAATATTATACATTTATTTACAAAACAATCAAATGCACTTTGTCCGTTTGACGGCACATGCAATTCAGACGTACCCTCTGCTTTATTCAGCAAACTTAAGTCAATAACAACGTTGTTCACACTCAATCTCAATGTAGTGATTAGAAGTAGGAGAGTTGAAAATGAGCCAATGAAAATGAGTTTTCATGGAGAATATGACACTGATATAGATACGATCACTTAGTAAGACCACACACTAAAATACCTGCCTTTCCATGCTAAAAGCTGTTTGGGTTGCATATTTTCAAGCATGCTAAATTCAATTCAATGTTCTCTGGAGCGAAGGATGATATTGCTGTAAACCATGGATAAAATAGCCTGCGGCAACTTCAAGATGATGTTTTACTGTCCTGGTAATCTAATTAAAAAATTAAGGAGTCGCTTCATTGGTTTTATTGCACAAAAATAATGCTGGGTCAAGGTCAACTCCACTTGTGTTCCTTACAAATACAGTATAGGCTAATGTTGAAATCTACGGTGGTTACGGCACAGATGCCGTGTATATATAAGGTCTTATATATACACTCATTGAGCACTTTATTAGGAACACTCCTACTTATTCATGTGATTATCCAATCAGCCAATTGTTTGGCAGCAGTGCAATGCATAAAATGTCAGGAGCTTCAGTTAATGTTCACCACCAACCATCAGAACGGGGAAAAAATGTATTTAAGTGACTTTGACGATTGTTGGTGCCAGACAGGGTGGTTTGAGTATCTCAGAAGCGGCTGATCTCCTGCAATTTTCATGCAGTGAACAGACTCTAGATTTAGCAGAGAATGGTGCAAAAAACAAAAAACATGCAGTGAACAGTAGCGGGGAGAAACGCCTCGTTAATGAGAGAGATCAGTGGAGAATGGCCAGACTGGTCAAAGCTGACAGGAAGGTGACAGTAACGCAAAGTGGTATGCAGAAGAGCATCTCTGAACACACAACACATCAAACCTCTAAGTGGACCAGCTACAGCAGCAGAAGACAAATTAATTAATTAATACCTATTAAAGTCATCACTGAGTGTCTATATATCTTATATATTAGTATATTTCTGAGCTTTTAGTGGTGGAAAGTGCTGGGAGATTGCTCAGGTCCTCACAGAGGGATCTTCTTACAGTCCTGTGTCCAGGTTAAACACTAAGGGGGACAGATCCATCTCTGTAAGGGCTCCCAAGCTGTGGAATGCACTACCTGTTGACACTTAGATTGGTCTTTGGGTGAATTAGGTTTATTTTACCATGAGTTCAATTCATATGTGTATGCTAATATTTTCTTATCTTCACTGAAAAATTGTAAGGCCTATTTTTAATGTTCTGGAAAAGCTATATAAATAAAATTATTATTATTATCATTATTATTATTACTATTATCTAATGATTGCTGCTGGATAATCAGTGCTGCATAATAGCTGCATATGAAAGGTCTTCCTCTGACTCCACTCTGTGAGAGATTAGCTGTAGTTGCTGGCGTCAGAAGAAACAGATGGTGACACCACTTATTTCTGAGCGATCGATCGTGGGGTTTGTGCATGAACGTGACTGCGGTTGAATTCAGTTGGTCATTCCAAATTTGGCTCCGGATTGGATATTGGGCAACAAATGTGTGAACAAAGAAACATACAAATAAATAAATAAATAAAGAAATAAAGAAATGCCAAAAAACATAGGCAGATCACACGGTAGTTTCCTATTCCAGTAGCTATAATTAAAAAATATATATATTTATATACTGTACGTAGATTAAGCTACACTCCGCAATTTCCCTTTAGCTCAAACAAAGGTAACTTTGCAGGAGCAAATAAAAGTGAAATAAGATTGCGTCTTGAGGGTGTCCAAAGTCATTGATTTATGGCTCTTTTTTTGGGGCTTTAATGCTCTAAATATACGAGGTGAGAACATTGGAAGGACTGGAAAAATGAAAGGTTGTTATTACGCGCTGCCTCAAGGTATGAAAGGATACTCCTGGGACCGGAAGCCAGACTGAATGCATTAGCCACAATGAAGCAACGTACGGTCTGATGTGTGTTTAGAACAGACCGCTGCGTCCTTCAGGAAGTACAGGTACTGCACCAGCAGGCACAAGCTGCAGTACATGTTTATAGTACATTAGTATAAATAGTACATTATTTATACACATATCTTTACTGTATGTAAGTAGCAAAAACTCTTCTGACTCTATCCAACAGGCAAGAATACTACCGAATATTTCCTGAGCTCTGGTATTAATGTATTGTGTGGAATTCTGTAAAGGTTTTACTGTGAACAAATCATGAAAATGTGCATTACTCCATTACTACGCATCATACGCCAAAACTTTTCAGGCAGAACTCGAAAGGGAGTATGTTACTTAATCGCTTTATTCCAAAAATGTTGCATTAATTCAGCAATCCCTCTTTCTTTGATTATATTTTCATGAAAACTCTGATGGGAAAACAGATTTGGTGGAGGCAGAAAAAAAATATTTGCAAAGGGTAAGTTTGTTTATTTTTGTAAAGCTCCTGCTTCTAGCAGGGCACCACAAGTTCCAGGCAAGTTCTTTCTCCGTTTCTTGGGTTTTTTCAGTCCAAAAGAGCTTTAAGGTTTGTTTGATTAAATCTAGAATAAATGAAATCAGGATTTTATTCAATTGCATATGCCCTTACTGGCAGTTTGACGGAAGGAACAGGCTAGCTATCTGTATCAGAAACTCAAGTGTTCCCTCGAGAAATGCTATAATGCTATAATAAGGGAACCTCATTTTATCCCTGGAGAATGGCGGGAGGGGGGGGTGTTAGAGGAGGGGGGGGGGGGGTCAATGTGGTTGGAGAGGGTTGCTAACATCATTCCTCTGTAAAGCTTTCTTCACATTCAGCAAGCACCAAACTTCCAAAAATAGCCCAATTCCCAATGAGGATTCCATATGAAAGCGTTGTGGGACGCATCTGGAAATAGAAACCTTGCGGCTCCTGGGAATTTAGTCAACACGGTTTACTAATCTAAGCTTAATAAAACTGCTGAATCTGTTGTTTGCCTTCATACTAGTATGCCAGGTTTCTCCATACAGTATATACAGTATGCATACTGCTTACATTACTAATTCGTAGTGATGTGCATACTGATTTTTAAACTACAGTAAGCATGCCAACTGTATTGCATTTTAAAAATTGTCACGCATGATAAATTGTTGCGGAAATGTTTTCCACAAAAAGGCAGAGCTGTCAGAATCCCAATGTGCTGTTCAGCATACTGGCAAAAAACTAAAACAAAACAAGAAACAAAAAACACTAAATTACTCCATATACAGAGGGAGTGGACCTGTTACTTCTGAAACATTGTTTCATTTTCCAGGTAATGTGAAAATGTAGAGGAAAAGTAAAAACTATTGAGCAATTTTGTTGCGTGTTCTGGAAAAAAAATGACTAATAATGATAATGGCCCTTCCGTTTCATCGCAAGGCGGAGAGACTGTGTGTATTTCAATGGGCCCTGAGCCCTCAGCCCAGGGCTGGCTGTGAGAGTGTGTGTGTGTGTGTGTGTGTGTGAGAGAGTGAGTGTGTGTGTGTGTGTGTGTGTGTGTGTGTGTGTGTGTGAGAGAGAGAGAGTGAGTGAGAGAGAGTGTGTGTGTGTGAGAGAGAGTGTGCGTGTGTGTGTGTGTGTGTGTGAGAGAGAGAGTGTGAGTGTGTGTGTGTGTGTGTGTGTGTGTGTGAGAGAGAGAGTGTGCGTGTGTGTGTGTGTGTGTGTGAGAGAGAGAGTGTGAGTGTGTGTGTGTGTGTGTGTGTGTGTGTGTGAGAGAGTGAGTGTGTGAGAGAGAGTGTGTGTGTGTGTGTGTGTGTGTGTGAGAGAGAGAGAGTGAGTGATGGGGCTACGGGCAGCAGGCGTGTGGCTCGTTCAGTCCGAGAGAGATGATTAAAAGTGGGACCGACGGGCATGGCTGGACGCCAGGCGAGCCGACCAGCCAACCAGCCGCACTTTATTACACCTGCAGCTCGTTCCCCTCCGCCTCATGCATTTTTAATGTGGGTAATTTGCACAGCTTGTGTGTGTGTGTGTGTGTGTGTGTGTGTGTGTGAAAGAGAGCGCGTGCTAATACCTGCTAGCGCATGTTTCTATGCAGTTCTGAACGTTTTCTTCAAGTTGTTTTTTGTTTCCTTCATCAGAGTACAACAAAGCAAGTACAATCAGTGTTTCATATTCATATTTCACATTCAATAAATTGAATAAATGACATGCAGTTTATTTGTGGGTTCTGGGTAGTGAAGTCATAGAGCTAGGTAGCATCTGACATCAAGCAGAACTTCTCATGCTGTTTGTAAATAAAACAATTATTTGAATTGCTGAAAAAGATTTAGAAACACGACCACGTTTTTTGGCTGCCTATCCACTGATTGCTGTGTGAATAACTAGTTTATCTTGTACTGAAATAGTTTAACGTCACATCCACCAGCCATTAGTTGGCCATTCGATATAACCCTAGTCATTCACTAGGTACAATTAAAGATGCCCTTTCGAAAAACCCCCCCCCAAAAAAAAAATACTTTTGTGAGAACCACAAAACTCAGCACACAGTCACATTTACACAGTATTACATTTACGTCATTTAAACCACTAAAGTTCCACTGGATGGATTTTCCGCCAATTAGAATTCTTGGGGGGGAAATAAGTATTTCCTAGTTTCTTTTTTATTATGTCCTCTTTGACCCTCAAAAACTTTTAAAGTACATAAAAATGCTCACCATTCATCATTACCAAAATTTTAATGTAGATGCCATGAGCTTGCGTTTGGTTCCTACCATGAGCTTGAGATGTCTGAACAATTATACCAAAATACCACCTAAATACCCTCTATTTACGGCGTAGCAGTGGGGGTAAAAAATATATGGATGAATGAACAAATGAAAGAAAGCCTGCTTAATTTTAAATGGGCATGAAAAAAGGAAAAAAGGCTTGATTATCTCCGTCTAGACGACAATACTATTGCATGCGCAGGGGCATGTTTAACTGCTAAGCCCATAGGATCTCTTTTAATTGTTCAAGTTCATCATGTAGAGCCTGCAATGTGTTGTTTGGGTAATAAAAACATCATTTTGAGGCCAAGTACCAGCAAAGTGGTGAACATCACTGGGAGAATGGGAATTCCTGCTAAACACTCAAAGGGAACATCTAATGAAAATGGCGGATTGATGTGCTGAACAGCATATAATGTCCCTATAGAAAACATGCGAAAAGTAAATTGTAACAAAACATCTTGAAAGTAAACCAATTAGGCCAACTTAAATGGCAACACTGGGAAGCTAAGCAAAGAAAATCGAAACCTCCCCGATTGGTTCTGAAATGTTTATCAGCTTGTGTTGATGCGCATTATTTTTTATTTTTTTCAGAATTGTTTGCGTGCAGAATTGTTGGTCGTAAGCCAAGAAAATTGACCACACATCACTAAATGTGTTTGAATTCGCTTTTGTGTTTGGCAATAATTTGCATAATGGTGCTGAAGTAATCGAAGCCTTTGGATTACATTTTTTTTTTCCACATACGCAATGCGTCTTGATGACAGATGGCGCTGCCATTCAGTCGGACGTCTCTGAAGAAAATGACGTCTCGGAAGAGGGGTCGGGGGTCTGCTGTAGGGGGTGTCATCCTTCACGACAGCTCTCCAGCGTGTGCACGTGCCCCACGGTCTGGTATCGAACCCCTCAGCACGTCCTTTGTCTCAGACGACAGGTCCAATGCCAGAATTCCAGCTGAACGCGTATTAATAATGAATACATAATGATGAAAAAGGCCCTTTTCTAATAGCAATGCCTGGTTAGCATCTGTGGGGTTTTATGCCCAAACCTCCCGTGGTTTGTTTTAATCTTCAAAGTTGCATCACGCACCGTTGCTTCAAACCGAAGTTATGATTCAAACCCGAGCGCCTTTCGAAGAGAAACAACGTTTCACTGCAGGTGCATTTTCTCCTCAAACGAGGAGATGCGCTTTCGTTTTTTCCCCGTTTGCGGAACAGGACTGCCTCAAAAGCCTGGGAGTTCTGCTTGAGTTTAAGAGGTAAACGCAAATAAATTAATATTTCTCATACGCGTCTCTGTTGACAAGATTCCACACCGACGTAATTGTTTCTCACCTTCCTCTCCCTGGTAAGCCAGTGAAAATACCGACCAAGCGTCTAAAATGGCCGAAAACGTGGGTCTGGTTTTCCCGGAGTCAGCCTGTGGGAAACTATAAGAGGCGAGGACTGTTATGAGCGTACGTATAGGTGATAAATAACGGCAAGCGCCCGGGCTGTCGAAGCTTGCGCGGTTGTGGCGGTCGAGCAGACGGGTGGATGAATTAATGAGGCCCAGCGGACTGGAGCCTCTACACTTCACCACACGTCCGTTCGCGGCTGACACGTCTGTAACAGACTATAATGAGGTAGCTGAGGATTAAGTGGGATATGTGCTAAGTTGGTCAGCGCTCGGCTCGACAGGAAGTGCAGCTTACACACAGTCCATAGGGCCGGCGTCCGGGAAACCCAGGCACTTTGCGGATAACGACCTCGCACTGAGAGCCGCAACAGGCTAGCTAATGCGCCTACAGTTCATCAACCTGACAGTATTTATAAGCAAATCTGTAAGGAGTGATTATGGCATTATGACACATATATTGTGTATTTACTTTCGAATCAAAAAATTATACAGTTGGTGGTGTCAAAGATGCCCATGGGGAGGTTTGTTGTTAAACAACCAAGCTGAGGTACAACCTGAAAAAGTATACTGCATTCAGATTGCAGATAGAGCAAAAGGTGCGTAAGAAAAGTGATCGACAAATCAAAATGGAGTCCGGTTTCCCAACAGCTGTCCGCTGTCCTCCTGTTCTCCCAGGAGCTGTTCGCACGGACTTGCTTACGAAGCAAATTCTAAATCAGAGAAGCACTGCTTTTGCATCCTACAAAGTTACCTTGGTAATTGGACTGAAATATGATATACTTCTGGAGAAACAAGATTCTTTTTAAGGGAATAAAAGACAAGCTATTTTGGGAAGGCACAAAAATAGAAAGGCTGTCAGGAAAGGAGGGATAAGACCCGAGGAAAAAGAGGAAAAAAAATTCATTCGTTTTTATTTTTAATTTGTTATTTAGCTGATGCTTTTATCAAAAGCAACTTACAGTTGATTAGATTAAGCAGGGGACAACCCCCCCTCCTGGAGTAATGTGGGGTTAAGGGCCTTAACGTGGATCTTAATGTGGCAGCAACAGGGCTTGAACCACCAACCTTCTGGGTCCCATTCAGTACCTTAGACACTAGGCTACAGCCAGCCTCTACAGACAGGCAGAGTTTAATAGAGTTTTACAGAGGAGGAGATAAATAAGAAAATGAATCACTACAACACCATATATCTCTCTAGTTGACTAATAGGCTCGATAAATAAAGTTGCCAACTAGCGAGATAAGCAGAGCTAGGGAATTTTATTTTCTCATTTGCATTTGTGTATCTCTGGCACTACAGTCTAGACTGTATCAATGTTTGTATCAGGGTGGTGGCATATACCAGGGAAGCTGGCATATACCAGGGAAGCCTTACAATTTAATATATAAATCCTCACATTATGTAACAGGGTGGAAAGTGACATTATATGAATCCCTTATTCTGAATTCAAACCATCAAATCCATCATCAATTTATCCTTGACCTTGCGAACAACCCTCTCCCTGCAATTAACTTGCCATAGTGGTATAGACTACTTTCTCTTACGCGTCTCTGTCGACAAGATTCCACATCGGTGTGATCGTTTCTTCCCTGGTAAGCCAGTAAAGATACCGACCAATCGCTTAAAATGGTCTAAGACTGGTAACACAGTGTGTGACAGGGAGGAAAGTGACATTATATGAATCCATTATTCTGAATTTTAATCATCAAATCCAGCATCAATTTAGCATTGACCTTGTCAACAACCCTCTCCCTGCAATGATATAGCCTTGGTGGTATAGACTATAGCGGCTTTCACCGGCTTCTGTGCGTCTGCTGTGGCGACGTTCCTACCTGACGGGAGCGTTCTCCATGTCCGGGTCCATCGCCGTGACGATTCCCACCAGCGCCCCGAGCCGGGCGTCCTCCTGGACCTCCATCACGGCCCCCTCCGCCGGCTGGAACACGGGCGGCTCGTCCGAGTCCGTCACGGTGACGCGCACGATGGTCTGGTCGCGGAAGGAGCCCAGGTCCACGAAGCGGGGGTCGGCGTGCTTGTTGACGGCCTCCACCACCACGTTGTGGGTGCGCTTGCTCTCGAAGTCTAAGGGCTGAGGAGAGAACGTGTTGAGAGAATGGCGGCTCTTTTGCGTGCTACTCAAGCACAGTGTCAATGCTGATGATTCCAGCAAGGATTAGCTAGGAATCTAAGCTTGTTTACGTTTTTTTTTTTTTCGCTGGTAATGGCTGGTCTGGGCCTGGTCAAAGCTGGTCTCTAGCTGGATGAAGCTTGTCAAAGCTGGTTAAGCTGGTAGAGCAAGCTGGTGGTCAAACTGGCGCACTAGCTAACTGTATAGGCTGGTCAACTGGTGAACAGCTGGTCGACCAGCTAAAAGTGTTAAAAAAAAAATTTTTTTAAGTCTGAGCAAGTATTTTGGTCTTATATTTAGACTTTAACAAATTTTTTGTACGACTTCTAAATATATATTTGGAATATTTGCCTGCTTCTTGATTTTGGGAGCATTGACTTTGACTTTGGAATTTTGGGAAGAAACTTTTCTTTCATTAATTTATTTTGGGACTGTTACTCGTCTATTTCTGTAACCTTCCTTGTTTTTAAGGTAGTTGAACCCCATCTCTAAATGAGACATTTCTTAATTTGAATCTTGTTGTGGGTTGTGCACTTTGATGAAGGTTGATTCAACAGGTTGTTCTGCCGATAAAATAATTTGGCAATTTAATTTACAATTGATATCTTAGATAACTACATTTTCCATGTTGGTTAAGTGAGTTGGTTAAGTTCTAACTGTTGACTTGTGTTTGTTATTCAGAGTGCTGAACATTAAACAAGGGTATTGATGGTTAAAACAGCAGGATTCAAGAATTGCTATTTTGAACGCATCTTACTCAATCCTCGCTTCCCCGACAGTTACATTACAAGGCTAAAACACTTGCTAAGACAGTCTTTACTTGCAGTGCAAAGTCCAAGTCTTGAGAAGAGATCGCTAATAACCCTCCAGCACATTCCAGACGAGCCTGACCTCTGCAGAACCGGCACAGGAGGCACTGCACTTGTCAAAATATCCGGAGACCCGATCAAAACATAGGCCGATTTCATCTCATTTTTCTCATAATCAGTCTGGGAGTTAACAATTACAGTGCATCAACAACAGCCAATCCAGGACAAGCCAGGAAATACATCAGACAATTCAGTGCAGGCAGCCAGACAACAAATAAATGCAGAAAACAAAACCTGGAACAAAACCATGGACCCCGAGCCAAACTATTTAAATTGGTCATTTTTTAAACCGTGTCAATATTTATCCCCAACTAATCTAGAAATGAACCAATCATTTCTTATGTGAGATCAGACTATATTCAACCATACTGAAGCGAACCGTAAGAGTTCATTGGATTCCTACATAACCAACATTCATCAATGCTGCATGTCTGCGTTGCAAAAGGTATTTATTGTTTAAGAAAATAACAGCACCAGCATCAGCAATGAAATCTGTGTCATCCATCATATTTGAATCCCAAAAAAGGCAGTCATACATGATGGTATTAGGGTCACGAGAGGTCAACTGAATAAATCAGAACCCGCCATTTTGGGTCCAACGTGGCTAGATTCAAACGTGCAAGCGCGACAGGGATATAAGAGAGCGGGAAATCCATCCTTTAACGACTCCACACACAACCACAAAGTCTAAGGTTTGATAAGAGAAGACGTGAGATGGCCGCTCCATCCCCCGCTCCTCAAACACAATTTTATAGTCTCGGGCCCGAGTAGCAATGACATTAAGAGCAGAAGCTCAATTGCGTGCTTCTCAAACAAGGTCTCGAAAACCTCAGTGGAAGTGTTAGGAAGTGAGTATCGAACGGT